>NC_090827.1:142557949-143190449 GCF_028021215.1 Eschrichtius robustus | reverse complement strand
GATTCCATCTCTGAACTTTCTCCCTGCTGTAGTTGGCAACAGACTTAATTCTCCACTCAGTTCTTTCAGCTTCCAGTTGATGGTTTTATTCAAGGCCCACTGGGGTCTTCCCAATGTATGTGAAGTGGGCATGCCAGTACTGGGGATAATTTTTAATTCAGATTTATGGGTTTAATCCCTTTGAGCCTTCCACTCTTCAAGAATTCTCCCTTTATCTTCCCATCTGATCTTCCAGCTCTGAAATCTGTCTTCCAATACATCATGCCAATAAGCCTCTGTTTTTGTGCCACCTGAAATGTGTGCAGGGTGGGGAGTGCCTTCTAGCAGACAGCAGCAAACTCAAAATATTATCCTTACACTTTCTGTCCTTCAAGAATGAAACCCTTCTAGTTCTTCTATCTGGTCATCACTCTCCATGCTTTCAAATACTTTTAAAAAAGAGTTTGCTCACATTTTATAATTATCTGTGGGAGGGTTAGTTCTGCCATGACCAGAAGGGAGAACTACTTCCCCTACAGTTTTTTCTACTTACTTTTTCTATTCTCTATGGAGGATAGTATAAATGATGCACATATTATTCCATCTTCAAAGAAATGTATGGTACTCAGTCTAAGGCAACATTGTCCAACCTTAATCTACTATGGAGTGCCACCTCCAGAGATCCTATTTCAGAAGATTTCAAAAATAGTTCTGCTAGACTGATTAACAGACCTAAAATCCAAGTGATTTGTGCAGAAGTCCAAAAGTGTTGAAATAATCTTAATAAAAATGTGCTCTTTTCCCTCTAAATAGGGGGAAACATGAATAGTTTTCCTGGGAGAAAGATTCCTGATCCCAAACCCACAATGCCTCTACTTGTTTTAGTAATGGGATGAAGGTAAAAGTACAAGAGTATTATGAAATTCCAAAATTGAAGAAATAATTAATATATTCAACTTCTGTAAACAAGTCCAAGTTGTATCCTCTTTTCAATTAGATACATGTCATTGCTTCCTTAGAGTTCAGATAAATGTTATGGTTTTTATCTTCTTTTCAACTAGATAAGTATCACCACTTCTTTAGAGTTCAGATAAAGGTCCCCTGTTTTTTGAATACAGAGTGAGGTTAAATCATGCCAAGATACCCAAAGGCACAGACCAGGGAGTCCTGGTACTAGTAATGTTTCTAATCCTTTAAAATATTCTGAGTGGTAGTTTTTTGTTCAAAGATAATTTTCCTGTTGGGTTCCTTTTTTTAATTTTTATTTTATATTGAAGTATAGTTGATTTACAATGTTGGGTTAGTTTCAGGTGTACAGGAAAGTGATTCAGTTATACGTATACGTATATATATTCTTTTTCTTTCTGACTTACTTCACTTAGTATGATAATCTCTTAAGTCCATCCATTTTGCTGCAAGTGTCATTATTTCATTCTTTTTTATGGCTGAGTAATATTCCATTGTATATATATACCACCTCTTCTTTATCCATTCATCATCGATGGACATTTATGGAGGTTCCTTAAAAAACTAAACATAGAGCTACTATAGGATCCAGCAATCCCACTTCTGGGCATATATCCAGAGAAAACCATAATTCAAAAAGATACATGCACCCCAATGTTCATTGCAGCACTATTTACAATAGCCAGGACGTGAATGATAATTCTTTTAACTTCCATTATATAGATGTTAAAACTGTGGATCAGAGAATTTGAGTAATTAATCCAAAATTACACAGATATTCAGGGACAACACTAGTATTAAATTCATCTTTGTACATCCTAAGTCCTCGTTATTTCCAATCTACCATACTAATTTTTTTTTTTTTTTATAAATCTGTTTTTGTTTTTTTTTTTTTTAAGTTATACAATTTTTATTTATTTATTTATTTATTTATTTATTTATGGCTGTGTTGGGTCTTCGTTTCTGTGCGAGGGCTTTCTCTAGTTGCGGCAAGTGGGGGCCACTCTTCATCTCAGTGCGCGGGCCTTTCATTATTGCGGCCTCTCTTGTTGCGGAGCACAGGCTCCAGACGCGCAGGCTCAGCAATTGTGGCTCACGGGCCTAGCCGCTCCGCGGCATGTGGGATCCTCCCAGACCAGGGCTCGAACCCGCGTCCCCTGCATTGGCAGGCAGACTCTCAACCACTGCGCCACCAGGGAAGCCCCTACCATACTAATTTTTACTATCTTCCTTCCTACGCCTGATTTTGCTCTCCTATTTTTTATATTTTTCATAGATGGAGTCATAAACCTAGGAACAATAATTGAACTCTCTTTTCCTCCCGCCTCTCTCTTTTTCCAATCAAATTCCAAATCCTACATTATTTCCCCCCAAAACTTGCCCTGAATCCTATTCATCCCTAGACTCACTATCATCTTTCATGTGGAGTATCAAAACAGCCTGTGCTACCTATCTTTGCATCTTACAGTCTTCTTAGCATAATCTCCTTTAAAAAAAAAAAAACAGAAACAACAGAATCATTTTTTCTCTCCTAATTAAATATTTTGACTAATTCCCTATTTATACCTGATAATGTCCAAAGTCATTGAAATGGAATTAAATTTCCTTCACAGTCTGCTTCCTCTCTTCCTCTTCTACATTATCTTCGGTTTCTTCTCCTCATAACCCCTTTTTCCCACTAACCGCTTTAAAATTCTGATGATTCTGAAATAGGTCCTCTCACTGCTGAGTGCGTTGGTTCAAATTGTTCTTTAACACTGTAATGTTTTTTCTCTTTTCGAAGCCACTAATCTGATCCTATTTCAGCACTCACCTAAACTCCATTTATTTCTGTGATTCTATGATTTTTTTCCACTGATTTTTTTCAGACATTAATAATGGGAATAATTATACCCTTAGAATTTCTACTCATGTTGCTTCTAATTTCCATGTTAAGTGCCATCCTGAGATTTACATTTCTAGCCTTTCTCTTTTCGCTCATTCACTTCTACCAAAAGGAGATGAGTAACTTTACTGAACAGTTAATTTAGTAGGAATAAACTAGGCATACTTGGAGAACATTTCTCCTTTCTTTGTGAGCTACCTGTCTATAAGAAGCAAGCATACTGCTCTGTTCCTTCTGTTACCAAACCTGGATTTGGGTCTGCTCACATGATGCATGATTGTAAAGCCAATCTACTGACACTGGGTCGTGGTGAAAGAATGCAGGGGTCCAAGCTCATGATCAAAAGACCTGAACTTCCCAATGACTTTCAGGGAAGGGTTTTAAAGGCAGTATGAGGGAGGGGGGCTGCACGGTGCATGGTCAGCTTGTGCTCAATTCTCAGATTGATTGGCATCAAGGTGAAATTTCAAGCATCATCAGTATTCTGGTTTCAACCCCTCTGGGGTCTATGTGCTTGCGATTGGCAGTTTCATCTGGTGGGGTCTGCTTCCTATAAAAACAACTTAAGAATGTGTGTCAGACCTTTATCTCTATCTTTCAGGGAACTGGGAGTTCGGTGACTCTGGTATGTGGCTGATTTATAGTCTAAGTTGTTAACCAATTTCCCAGCCCAACAGTTACACTTTTCTTTCTCCATCTTCATGTTTCCTAACCATTAACTCTTAAGCCAGTCTTTTGAGACTCAGGGAAGGGCTAGGAGATTTTTACTTCAAAGGACAGGGACACAGGTGCTAGCATATGGTTTCACTTCCTGCTGTAAATTTTGTAAGAAAACTCCCCAGGTATGAAGAGCTGCACATATACAGCCCTGCCTATGATATGTGCAAATTAATGAACAGAAACCTCAATTCAGTAGAGATGGGAGACCAGAAAGGGAAGCTGTCATGCCCTGCAAGTATTGCAGAACCCAACAGGAAGAAGAAAGACTCCTCTTCTTTCCTCAGAAGGACTCAGCCAGTGAAAAAGTCCATAGGGCTCTATAGCCCTCCCAACTTCCTTTTCCCCTCTATAAAGTGTTCTCCTTCCCTTGCCATGCAGGGACTTGCATGTGGCTAGCCATGGTTGCAGACCTCAATTTGCAATTCTCTGTTCATCCAAAATAAACCATCTTTGCTGAGGAAATATATGGCAGTCTGCTTGTTTTAGGTCAGTATGTGGATGTTAAGAGTGTTTCATTCTGGAAGTCAGTATTAGGGACCCACTGGCACACAACAGATGCCGTATTCTCCAGCAGCAGCTTTACCACTAACAGAGTTGTCACTTTCTTCTCCATCTCTTCCTTTTGCCTCTTTTAATTGGAGAAAGGGTGTTAAGTCTTGGATTTTTTTCAACCTCTAAAATAGTCCAGTATCCACTAGTACCTCCAGTACTTTGGCCTTGTGCATTATTTTATTTAATCTCCAAAACAGTTCCAGGTGGTAGGTATTATTATTAATATTCTCACTCTACAGGTCATGGAACTGAGGTTTAGAAATGCTAAGTTGCTCAAAATCTCTCATCAAGTAAGTGGTAGCTGGAGGACTGAACTCAGATCTGTCTCTGAGTACTCTTCACTTCTACCCTATTCTGTTCCTAATTTATTTCTTCCTTTGTGCTTCTAGAAAAAAAAAAAAAAAAAACTATTCGTATTTGCATACTAGTATATATTGTGCTTATTTTCAGGATTGTCTGTTAATAATTTTATTCTCAGTCACAGTATAGTGAGTTTGAAGGAATATATCAAATCCTAAGAAGTATAGAGTAGTGTTTCAGTGAATTTAACTCTGGAATCAAACTGCATAGCTTTAAATCTGTTTTATACCACTTTCAGTTGTGTGACCTTGGACAAGTCACTTAACTAAGTCCTAGTTTCCATGTACATAAAGGAACAGGCTCCCAAAACAGTGTTTGACATAAAGAAAAAAAGCAATAGATAAAAGTTAATCAGCACTGGTCCAGGTTCTGTTGTGTGTAGGCATGTAATATTATGGTTGTTGAATGTATAAATTAATTAGTGGGATGACCGTAAAAAGTCCAAAGTGGTTTGTTCACACTAGGTTTTACTGTATATTCTACTGAGAACCTTAATTCAGTGCAGAGACTTACAAAAAATGCATTTATTCCAAAGAACTTATATAAAAATTAAATTAGGATCTCATCTCTTTTGTTTTTAGTCTTGACTGATAAGCTAAACAAGAAATTGTCTTGATATTTATATATTTTCACAGTGTTTCGTTATCTCAAATTATATTATCTGCTTTTATTCTCTGTCATTATCACTCATACTGTAGACACTAAATTTAGCATTTAACACATTGGTACTATTTACAAAATTCAAACAACACTCAACTGTAACAGATAGCCAAATGCTGAAGCCCGGAAAACATTCCTAAAGGGGTTCCTAAAGTGCTGTGAACACTGACAGTATTACCATGGACAAGGGTAAAGCTCCTCAGGTCACATATTAAGGTAGAAAATATTTAAGTAGTGTGCAATTCTTAAAAGTTTCTGAAGAAGGCAATAAAAATTTATTTATGCCTATGTATGAAGAGTTTCACAGAAGTCTAAATTCAATCTGAAAACACAAATGGATTTTTATAAAAGGTAATGAGACTTTACTTAACTTTACAGTTTCTGTTCTTTTTAGACAAACTATCCTCTCCTTTTGTTGCTTTACCTTTTGAATTTCATAAAACAAAGGTAATTAATCTCAAATTAATACTAAGTTTCACTTGTGTCTTACTTCTGTCCCACCAGTGCTACAATCTAGTGTACAATAGATACAGGATCTAAGAATGACAAATCTCCTTTTAATCAAATTCCCTCTACATTTACCTTTATTAAATATGAATTTTCAATAACCTTTTCTTGAAATAAGAAAACGAACATTTTTACATTTAAAAAGTACTGTGTTTTCCAAACTTTATCCATTAAGCACACACTTCAAAAAAGAAACAAATGTGAAAGTACATTTGGCAAATCCTCTTCAATTACCTGAAAGAAACCTAGAGGAATTGATTTTGGAATATCAGCCCTTTGTCACCGATTTGTACCTTTCCTGGCACTCTCTTTCAGATCCTCCACAGGTCATTGTAATACACCAACAATAGTGTCTTTACATTCCTGCCCTGTAACCTGTGGCGTATCAGCTAGAAGGTTTGCAGTAGATCAGACGGACTGAGAGTAACGGTTCTATCCAGGGCAACCATTACTGTTTAAATCACAACCTTAGTTCTCCATCTAGTAAATGTGAACAGCAAGTGTTTCCTCGTGTTCTCCCTTTAATCACTACCGTACTCTTAAGTCCTCACTATGTGCTAAGTATTGTGCTAAATGCTAAATTTTTTTATTATTAAATCATTTTGCTTATGGAGAAGAATTAGTGCATATAGTAAGAGATAATGAAGAGCTAATTTTCCTGTTCTCATCCTCAGTGCATAGTCCAAATCTTAGAGTCAGCATTATTTATTTTAATAATTTTTTATTCTGTTTATTTTCATACAAATGCAGGAATAGTCCAAAAAGCCAGATGCCCTTCATCCAGATTCACTAATTCTCACACTTTGCAACATTAATTTTGTTTTTGTCTCTACGAATCTATTTGTTCATGCACATATTATTTTTTTCTGAACTATTTGGGATTAAGTTGGGGGTATCGTACTCCCTTACTTCTCACTATTTCACAATGTATTTTCTAAGAACAAGCATATTCTCATATATAATATACAATGCAACTATCAAAATCTCCAAATTTAAAGTTGTTAACACTGTTACTATCTAATCTGCAGTGCAGAGTCTCAAAGTATCCCCACACCCACACACATTACTAATTAATTACAGTGGGAAAAGAGTAATTTGACAGTGGAGACACCTGACATGTATCACACTAAGTGATGAAAATTAACATCATTAATATTGCCACAATTTGTGCACAAATCTGACATTTTGTGCTTTCTGAAATGATGACATAATACAAGTCTAGGAAATCCTGCCAAAAATGCAACCTGAATCCAAATATGAGAATATATCAAACAAATTCAAATTGAGGATTCTGCTAAATAATCTGCTGTATCTGTCAAACATGTCAAAGTTTAGAAGACAAAGAATAGGTGACAAATTGTTCCAAATTAAACACTTCCTTTTAATGAAGTGGTAACTCTTAGAAGTGCAAATGTGATACTGCAGTTGTTCCCTTTATTTATCAGTGTATTATTGACTGCCTTCCTTCTCCTCTTATTTTTTATTCTGGCACACTTTGTTATTCTTGTTTTTTAAATGGTTATCTTTAATTTGTTTAAATACCATTCTTTTATATCCATGTCCTGACTTATATAAATGTTAGCGTTATAGATCCTCAAATATAAAGGAGAACATTTGGATAATTAATAGTCCTTCTTTATGTGTGTCAGTTGTATTGTTTTCTTTTTACCTTTTAAATTTAGGTCATAACATTTATATTCTGTTCTCTAGCTATAATTAAGTTTATCAGGGTTTTTCTATATGTTACTTCTAAAAATTAAACATTGATAAATAGCATTTATAGTATTATAATTATATAAACATTATTCATTATAAAAACTAATTAATGTAATTAGATCAATACCATCTGCCTTCTTCTGGGAGTTTCTCAAAACTTTTTTGTATTTTCTTATTTTTCTGTGCTTCGTAGTTTTATTTATTTACTTATTTCTTCTTTATGTATTTTCTATGACTTCAGTATAACTTTTTAAGAGTGTAGTAGTTACATGTAATGCGTCTTCTGGTTTGAAGGAGAATCTCTCATTTTATATATATTATGCTATTCAATTTTCTCAAAAACTCAGTGATTCAACTGTAAAGGTGTAGAAACTTAGGTATTATTTATTTACTGTCTCTTGTTTTTCCTTTATAATTCTAGTATGTTCATCAATTATACCCTGCCTGATAATCAAGAAATAAAATGATAATATAATTAGAAATTTATTCACTTAATATGTTTTTTACCAAAGGAAAAAAAAAAAAAAATATATATATATATATATGTATGTATGTATGTCAGATACCTACAAGATGGCTAAAATGTTAAGGAATTTGTTGTTGAATTCCTGATATTGGGTCTAATGTTTCTAACAAAGTCTGTAGATTTTGTCAACTTTTTTTTTTCATTATCTGATATAGACATGGACTCTCTATGTCTCTTCCCTCAACTTGTTTTCATCAACTCCTGAAGATTTTCCAATAGAAAAGAGAACCAGAGAGTGAGAAAGTTAAAGAGTGAGAGAGCAATGGAGGGCGAGAATAAGAGAAAGCAGGGTGAACAGATAGATAGGTAGATAAATACTTATCAGACGTGGGTCACCACCAGTGGTTCACCACAGCTTTACTCTGATGTTAAACTTCAACGTGGGTTTAATGTGAAAGCCAGTGGCACTCCTCCAAGAGTCTTGTAAAAATCTATTGGGCTTATGACTGAATTAACATCACACAGAGATGGAGACCTTTATGTCTTTTGAGGGTGACAGGGTCTTCATTTGTCAGTGAGTCATCGCATCATGTTAGAAGCATAAAGCTGTTATTGGATGGAGGTATAAATATACTCACAAGGCTGCGTGTGGACACTGAATAGCAGGGGGTGGCCTAGGGCAGTTATTTAGCATTGTCTTTATTTGCTGGGTTATGGTGAGCACTGACTTTCTGTTGATTTCACCAGTATAAGCCCCTCAGAGTGGAAGCATGAAGAGGGAAGAAGAGCCTTTCTTCTTCCCACTGCCTCTCAGTGTGGTCCCTGCAGTAGCAATCAGGATGCAGCCCTGAACTTATTTTTTTACTCCCAGAATCAGCCCCATCATGCCCTCTCAGTTTTGAGTGGATGTCAAAGAATTACATTTAAGCTAATAAAGATATCCATAAAAAGAAACAAGAATAACAAAGTGTGCCAAAATTTAAAAGTGTGAAGAGGACGTGGTCAATAGTACACTGATAAATAAAGGGAAAAACTGAATTATCATATTGGCATTTATAAGAATTACCACTTAACCAACGGTTGGATAGCACCATATCCTCAGAGGTCTGAGCCTCAACTCTATAGAGACTGTTCTCCAAAGAATTGTTACTGCATCTATGTAAAATTATTCAAAGGGCATATTTAGTGAAGACTTTTTTTTCAAAATTTTCATATTATGGAGATTTTTTCAAACATTAGTGACACAGTAACAATATTTCCTTGGAAATTCTAAAATTTTTAGAGTAGTTTGGCTCCAAATAAGGTATTTAACTTAGTTCAAAGACTTTAATCCAGTTACTCAAAGGTGGCAAGTTGCATGGAGACAAATGCTCCAGCCATGAAGACAAAGGTCAAATATCAAATTGAATTGGTATTAAATTTGTAGAAAGAGTGGTTTAAATGTTGATCTTCATTCTTATCTTATCTTATCTTCAATCTTATCTTATTCTGATCATTATTGAAGTATTTCTATGGAAGATAAATGAAAAAATAAATTCAGAGAGTTATGTTTCTGAAACTCTGATTTAACATCTTCCAGTAAAGGGAATTTTATAACAGACTTCTTATAAAACAAAATTCTCTGGCTTCTTTTATCTACTATAATTCTCTATCAACTATGTTACAACCAGGATTTTTATCTAATGCAAATAAATTATTTTACAAAGAAGCTAGCATGGTTTGGTGATATTCAAATTAATCTATTTTATTCTTTTCCTCTTTATGGGAAAATACTACTAAATAAAATCTTAAGTGAAAATATCACTGAAACCACTCTAAAAGTTGAAAATAAGTATACTATTACTTGAGTAACTGACACTATTTGCATACTAAAATAAATATTTTCTATACCGCTCCAAAATTCCATCCATACTGCTGAATATATCAAACGTAGGCACCTATAAAATTATCAATTCTAAAGAAAAATGTTTCAACAGTAAGTATTTAAGTAGTTTTGCAAAGTAAAGTTTGTTGAACTTTGAAGTACTAGTTTGATTATTTAAAGCATAAAAAGCTCATCTAAAAGTAAGCTAAACTCTTTAAAACTGGAAACATATTTCATCATTCTACAAAAGATGTGATGTGGTTTACAAAAATGCATAAAATGTTTTCAAAAAGTTACATTAAAATATAAAGGAGTTTAAAGGAAGGAAATGTAAAAAGAAAGCAAATAAACCTAAGGATAAGGTGAGCACATAGGAATTCATGGTATTTGGTCCTATATGGTTTGCTAGAGATAGGCCAGTCATTTGATTAAACTTTAGTATTCTTTGAGCTTTTCCCTCTTTTTAGTATAGTCTGAGGATATTACCTCCAGACTCCAATTAACCTAGAAAGCTTGTTACCTGAAACAGCTATACCAGTCCCATACAACTTGCTTGCCAACTTCAGCTCTTACAGTCTGACCATAACCTTAGCATAAAAGGAATAAAACCAGTAACTTTTTGGTGTTTTAAAAGCATTTCTACATTTTAAGCTAGCCTAGAATAATATTAGACTATGTAAATATTTGAAGTTCGAATTGTAAGGATATCCTGTTTTCTGGCTTGCTTTTTTTTTTCCCTTTGGATACAAAATAAAGCAAAGAAAAAGTAGGTACAGTTCTGAAAATGAAGAGTCCTGCTTCACTATTACCCAGAATATATTGAATAGTACCTGCCTTTTACCCCCTCCTTCCATCCAACAAATCAAAATGCCATCTTCAGAATACATTTTTAAACTTTTAATAGTTAAAAATTACTCTCTCAATGTTATTATATTCCTCATTCAATTAATGAATACTAGGTTCTAAAGCTTGTTTTCTAAATATTCAGGATGGAGGAAAATAAATGAAGAGTGAAGATTCAGATATGTACAGTCAGTATTATATGACTATTCCAGTTGGGTGCAGAATTGGTTCCCTTTCTCACCTCAGGTTTCTCACAAACTAAAAATGTATACTAGGCTGGACTGTTGAACAAAACACAGTTTCAATGTTATTAACACACCATATAAAAGAACAATAGCCTCAAAGTACAAGGGTGGCCTATTATATGGAGACTGGGGAATGCAGTTTGGATTCCAGAGAAAAATGAAGCTTTCTTCTATTTACCCCCTCAAACCCCCATCCACCAAATCCAATGGAGTCTAAATTATAGAATTCTCTTGCTACAAAAATGGGATCTGAGTTGCAGACATTTACCTGAACAGCCGCAGGGAGGATTGCAGCAGCTAATAAATGTAGCAGAGCAGAAAGCAGAGGAGAGGAAAAGAGGCCTGGCTGGGCCTGGCAGAATCCTAGCAGGCTTCATAGAGTGAGATGCAGAGAATTTCTGGTAGACCTGGAGGGTAAAAAACAGTCCACTGTTTGTTTCTGCTGTTTAGATAAATTACAAATTCATTTGCAACAAGTGGATGGACCTAGAGAGGATTATGCTTAGTGCAATAAGTCAGAGAAAGACAAATACTCTGTTATAATGTATATGTGGAACCTAAAAAAAACAAACGTATGAATCAAAAGAGACGCAGACTCACAGATACAGAGAACAAACTAGTGGTTACCAGTGGGAAGAGGAAAGCGGGGCGGGGGCAGGGGGCATGGGACAAGATAGGAGTATGGGATTCAGAGACACAAACTATTACAGATAAAATAGATAAGCAGCAAGGTTGTACTTACAGCACAGGGAAATATAACCATTATTTTGTAATAACTTTAGATGGAGTATAATCTATAAAAATATTGAATCACTATATTGTACACCTGAAACTAATATAACACTGTAAATCAACTATAGTTCAATTAAAAATAAATCACATGGGGAGTGGGAGAGGTAAGCTGGGACGAAGTGAGAGAGTGGCATGGACATATATACACTACCAAACGTAAAATAGATAGCTAGTGGGAAGCAGCCGCATAGCACAGGGAGATCAGCTCGGTGCTTTGTGACCACCTAGAGGGTTGGGGTAGGGAGGATGGGAGGGAGACGCAAGAGGGAGGAGGTATGGGGATATATGTATACGTATAGCTGATTCACTTTGTTATACAGCAGAAACTAATACACCTTTATAGAGCAATTATACTCCAATAAAGATGTTAAAAAATTAAAAATTAAAAAAATTAAAAAATAAAAAAAATCTTACCTACCTTTAAAAAAATAAATAAATCACTCTCCATAGGTATACACACTACATGGGGTATGTGTAAGTGGATGTCAGTTTTCACCAATTTCACAATCAAATCAATAATATTTCTTTCCATAAAAAGGAACGAGGGATTGTGGGGAAGAGGAATGGAGAATATCCCGGCTGATATAGACCCTCCTGAGGAATGTAGTTTAAGCCCCCTGCTCTCTAAAATAATGAAACATGGAGGAGGGGATGACAGCTCCCCACCCCTACCCTCACACACAGCAGCATGATGTTCTAATCAACTAAGTATAGTTTGCGTGTTGGAATGGAGAAAATTATATTTTAAAATCCCTTCGATGTGTGAGTATGTCATATTCCAGGGCATTTGGGGGAAAATACTTTAAAAACACATTTAACCTTTACTTATTTAAAATCAAACCTAAGAACTTTTAAAATGTCATTCAACTTAAAAAATAAAATTTTACTTGGTTACTAAGTAGACGTTCTAAAATATCATATTGCAACAAACATTATTTCTTTTAGTAGGCCTGTTCCAAATCAGAATGTTCATTGTTTTTTAAGTGATGTTGACCAAGCCTTCTACCTTGAACTTTATTTTGTCGTTAACCATGAAATTAGGTAACATACAGGTGGGACTTGACATGCCACAAGAAAACCGTGGCATCACGGGGCCTGGGCTCTTGTCCTGGTTCTGCAAAAAACCGCCTCAACTATGTATTGTTAGGCATATAAATACGGCTTCAAGTTTTATTGTTATTATCATTTTGTTTTGTTTTAAATTAAAAAAATAATTAATTGAAGAGAATCTCTAAGGTCATTTACAGTTTCAACACTTGGGTAGACATATGTGTCTTGATCATTTTTATTATTGCAAAATTGTACTTGATAATAGTTACTTGTTCATGTTTCTCATTTTTTCCAAGAACATAAAAAGGTTTAAAATAAATTTTTTAAAAAATCTGTTTTCTTTCTAGACCTCCATTCTCAGAATCACATTCATAGATTTATACTAACTCTCCCCCCTACCTAGTATCACAAAGGAGATATGGATCTGCAATGCACTTTTTTTCACTTAACAATAATGTGTATTTTTTCCTTATCTATTGTATGGGTATATCATGATGCATTCAAACATCCTTTTAGTTATTTCCAATTACTTTATATTATAAATTAAGCAGAAATGAACTCTCTTATAATACAGTTTTTTGCTAGATTTTGATAAGTAACTCTTCAATTAAACTTAATAATCCAACCATTAATGTACAAAACTCCTTGATAGCCATACTCTTACCACCACTGGGCAAGATCATATTTTCAAAGCTCTGCAAATATTATGAGGAGAAATGAAATCTCACTGTAGTTTGTTCTCTACATTTTATTGGGAAAAAGTTTATATATAAAAGTAATAAAATAGTACAATGAATATCCATGTACCTACCACTTAAATTAGAGTTATTTTGCCTTGTTTTTTAATTTTGAACCATCTGAAAGCTAGTTACAAACATGTAACTTCACTCATAAATACTTCAATATGTGCCTCTTTTAATAATCAGAATATTGACTTATCACAAATTATAAAAGAAAATGAACAATAATCCCATAATATCATTGATACCAATCTATATTCAAAATCTCAGTTGTCTCCAAAATAATATTTTATAGCTGTTTAATTCTAATGAGGACCAAACCAAGATGCACATAATGTAAGCAGATGCATGTCTCCTTTGTCTCTGTTAATGTGGAAAAATCCCTGTACCTTTCTTTTTTTTTTAAAGTGACATTAACTCTTTGAAAATACCAGGCCAGTTTTCTTACAAAAGTACCCATCACTGGATTTATCTAAGTGTTTCCTTGTGGTGTCCTCTAAACCTTTATTCTCGTAAACTAAAAGTTAAATCTCGAAACTTAATTGGATCGGGTCAAACATGTTGTGCGTGAATATTTCATGGGTGATGATCTCTGTTCATTTTGTATCACAACAGGAGAATACTGTTGGTTGTCCCACTATCAGTGTTACGATTAATCACACTAGGATCCAGACCTCTCCAATGTAAAGTTTCAGTGTTTCACTTGGAATTTAGGGAGTGATGTGTGAGGTCTTACTTTGGTACCGAGCATATATTATTTCCCAAAACTTCACCTGATCACTTTCGTGTTTATTGCTAATCCTTCCCTGAATCTGAATCTGTTCCTTCCCTGAATCTGTTATTCAAAGGCATGTATTCTTCTATATTTATTAGCAGGTATTTTTCTATAAAGTTTTCCCGTCAAAGAAGATAATTTATGGGTTATCCTAAAAGGCAGAAACGTTCTTGATATTTTAATTACCAAGTTTCAGAAAAAAATTGTTATAATAATCTCTACTGGTTGCAAGTGAATTACATTGGTTTTGTTTGTTTGTTCGTTCACTTATATATTGTGGGAGATTCTATTACTGTTCACTAAAGTTACTATGCCTCCCTGGTAGACGATTATATATTTCTACCCTGGAACTCATATGGGGCTATATTACCTGCTTTGGCCAATGAAGTATGAGCAGTGGTCCATTTTCCCTCTGTTGAAGTAATTGGCAATGTCGTGTCAGCTTGGCCTGGACAATGTGAGACAGATGATTTGTAATGGATATTTTGGATAATTTATTACTGGAGAATAATCTGACCTACTGGCTGATACAAATACATACTCATGGATTTTAATTTTTTAGTTTCACTTTTAATTTCATTTAATATATATTTTTTGCTTATCTGGTCATATTTCTTAAATTACGAACAAACGAGTTTACACAGATTTTCTATTAGAAGTCAGACAAGAAGAAGCCAGCAAAGAGACTGGGATAGGAGGAATTATAAATATTATATGAAATGCTACTGAGAGACTGAGGAAAAGTAAAATTGAAAAGTGATCACAGGATTTGTATAATGGAAGTATGAAGCCCTTGAATAAAGCTTTTTCGTCGTGAAAAGTTTTGAGGAGAGAATTGACAGAGTGGAAGTGAAGACAGCTGGTACATATGACTGGTTTTGAACATTTTTTTCTGTGAAGTTGAGACTTGTCGATGGAAAAGGTTTTTAGTTTGCAAAGTAAAACAATGTTTCTGACACTATTGGTGAATCCACTTGCCAGATACCTAAAATTTGTCTTCAGGTTTTGATTTGGATTTTTTTTTGCCTTGGTAGATGAATAAAAGGCAGCATGTGTCAAGTTTATTTATGAAGTGCAATTACCACGGTAGAAAAACAAAACTAAAAACCTTGTACAAAGGAACTAACTATAAGAAATTTTAAATTAATTAATAATTTCTTACATTTTATAAAATAGAAACCTTTTGAGTTAATATTAATTAAAACCCCTGTTTGTGATGGAAAACCATAAAGAAAGAAACTGATGTGAAACAGACCCTTCTCACATCAGGAGAAAGGACTATTGAGTTAATTGAACCGTAGTGACATAGTGCAGCCATAGTGGATGGCATAATGCATTTTGCTTTTCAAAGATACTTGGAAATTTAACTCCATTTTTTTCTGGCATTAGATTAGGTTCTGGAGATTTACAGGTGATCAAGCATAGCCAAATTATTCTGGGCATGAATGTTATGATAGCAACTTTTCCCAGGCAAACCCGCCCTGAGGGAGAATGCCAAAAACCTTGAGAATATTTTTTTCCTGGAAGCAAGAGAAGGGAATGGACTTCATGTTACAATTTGATCTTCTTTCTTTCCCCAAAGTCCCCAGTAAGAGGCCTATTTTCTATCTTAATATCCAGGTTTGAGTGACAGATATACTAATGTATTTGTGTTTCTTTGTGTTCGTATTTGGTGGGTTTACTCATAATATTAATTTCTCTATTTAAAACAAGGGCCCTTGATGTAGCTCAAGATAAGGGTTGTCCTCTTTTTACTGGCTGTACCATTCTAATATACAATATTATGCTCTGCAACTTAAGTTTTCCAAAAATCTTCTGGCCACATGGGAGCCTTTTTCAGTGATTATTAGAATAATCAATGCTAGATGAACAAGGACAAAACCAGTGTCTGTATTTTCTTACCATTTTCATTAAACATGAGGGAAGAAGAAAGACGTTATTTATTCTATGAGATGGGTATTTGAACTGAAAATCTTTTAAGACTAAAAGGATGAATAATGGTACTCTATTCCTTCCCAACCAAATCAATATTTCTCACTCAGTTTTCCCATCTCCTTGGTCTCTTGACTATGTCCCAATAGTTGTAGCTTCCATGAAATCTCCATAGGTCACCCTGGTCCCTCAAGGTCATTTCAACTTCAAAGTACCATTGTTTTCTTCACTCACTTTTCTCCCTCTCCTTTTCCAATGAAATCCAAGTCCTCACTCACTAATTAGAAGAGTAGCCGAACGGACTTATATTGATGAAACCAGCTCAGTGTTAAATTCAGTTAGCTCAATGTTAATTCAATGAAAAATCCCTAGTTTCTCTGTTATTCTTGCATGGCTGTGTTATCCTTCAGGAACCTGTTCTTACCCACAGATTTGCAATATATAACCAATCAAAACTATATCCTTATTTATTTTTATTTGTTAATACTGTTTCTCAGATATGCTGAATACCAAGTTACTGTGTTTATAACTTCGCTGTTCATTTAATCAACAATATTTCTTAGACATTTACTTTATCAAGATCACTCAATTAAGCATTGGATGTGATTACAATAGGTGAAAACAAATGGAAGCATCTACTACCATTTGGGAATGAGTGATAAGTACTAATAATGAAGAAGTACATGTTAATGTTTTACTGTAACTCATTTATTTAGATATTTATATGTCTGTTTCCCTCCTTCCACTAAGCTGTATGCACCTGTAAGTAAGAACTGTATCTAGCATCATTTCTCCCCCAGAATTTAATACAGTGCTTAGCAAATACCAAACAAATGTTTGTTGAAAGCATTTCTGAATTGATTACTACCACTTTACATATGTATTAAAAATCACCTGAAATAGCACATCCTCAAATAAAAGAGGATTTGACATTCAGATACACTTGTGCATTTCCTTTTTTTTCACTCTCTTCAATGTAAAAAATGTAAACACAAAGATATAGCTAAATATAACATATAAACATCCATGCATAAAAATATATGCATATACGTTTGTAAAGCGTTTTACTATTCTAAACCCAGAGTCTATACTTGAGAGAATTATACTAATTGCCCTTGCAAAAATCAAGAAGAATATTTACTCAAGTAATCTGAAGATATTTAAATACAAGTTCTGAGAATTATAAATACTGGCATTCCTCTCTGGTATATCTGAAAGTGAAGAAAACAGTGGAAATAAATTTTTGCTGCCATGTTTAAGTTTAATGATAGTTATTAATGCTATTGCTTTTATCAATCTTTGAAAGAAAATATTCCTATGAATATGCATCTATATAGTCCATCTTTACTGAAAAGACTATAAACAGAAAAAAACATATCGTGGAATCAACAACAAACAACATGTACTGATTACCTAACAGTCTTTTAAAAGTACTTTCTACTGTTAACCATTTAAAACATCCAGTAGCAATGAAACATTCCTGTAGAGAGTTTAAATTTTTACATACCTTGAGCATTGATTCTAATTTTTTCATGTTATGCCTCCATAAAATTATAGAATACACCATAAATAATAAAGTAGGAGTAAGTCTAAAATGATTTATTCCAGCCTTCCATAAAGGAATTCCCTTTGTCGTACTTCTGTTGTGTTTATACAGGTTCTGCTTGAGTACTTAAACTTGTTACCACAAAAAAACAACCTATTTTCATTTTTAAATTCCTCTGATTTTTAGTAATTTTTCAAATTATGCTAAAATGATCCTCATATAACTGTTACCAGTCCCTCCTGCTAACACAAAGAGATTAAGTTGAAACTCAGTTTCTCAAAATGATTATAAGATTCTCCACGAATCTCCTATTTTCCAAGCTAAGATTTCTTGTTCCTCCAAATATGTCTTATGATGAGCACTATTTTCAGCTTGTCCTAGTCTCACTGATAAATAAGTCATGAAAATTATTTAATATTTCTAAGAGGAAAAATAAAAAACAATTTCATCACTATTTAGTGCTAAAGAAAGGGCAAATATCAACTACAATAATTAGACTGTTATTTCCAAAACAGTGCTTTTTTGTAGCACTTGTGAGTCTTGTAAGAGCCACATGAATTGTCATTACAGAAAACACTTGATATCACTTAGATAAGACATAAAATATGGTTCACAGACAGAGGAAGGAAAGGTAATGTTGATGTTGTTAGCAAAGAGAAATATGCTAAGAACTACTAGAGAATTTCTCTTTGGGAATTAAATTACTGAAAGAGTTTTACATCTTCACCAAAAATGGGACTGCAGCATACAGGATGAGGTAAGTCTATGATCCAGAAATGCCTTTTTGTGTGTGTGTGTGAAGTGAATGGAAATAAACACCATTCAAAATAAACACTTTAATGGCCTTAAAAATATTAAAGTATCAATAAAACAAAACATACCTACTAATAATTCATAAAGGGAGAGAAAATAAATTGTGCTTTACTAGCGAAAAAGTAAGAGGTTGCAATGATTTTAAAGACAAATTATATCAGTGAAAGAATAGATGGAGAGTTGCTGAAAACATTTTAAAATGCACATGACATAAAAAATTCAATAAAAACTCCAGTTCAATAAAAAGTTGTCACAGGTTAGAATGTCTATCAACAGAAATTGTGTATCTAAGTCTTCCTGCACTGTGCGAGGGGCTGAATATCTGCCCGGCCTAATTTGAGTTTTACACGTGGAATGGGGATGAGGATAATGTTGGTAAGATTGAAACTAAGAGAATAGTGAGCAAAGTACGGTGGGCTGGAAGAGAGCGAGGTAGGCAGAAGGTGGAGGGTGTAGGGAGGACTACCGGTGTCTTCAGGGCATGGGACAGCCTCACACTCACCAGTGTGTGGAGGAACACCCAAGTCAGGTAAAGGAGGGCAGAGGATTAAAGAGTTACTGAGTGGAGAGTAGGTGGGTAAATTAAGTGGGTGTCTGCATCAAAGCCTGTTGACGAATACTGGCTAAAATGTAAAGGAGAGCTGCCAGACGGAGTGGACACCATCACCCCACAACCTGTCCAGAAACAGCCTTCAGAAGGGCCTTTTGGCAGCGTCTGAAGTGAAAGGTTGACTCACCAATAAAGCCAAGAATAGAACTGACCATAGAGTCAGGCTGTCAAGATTTGTATCCCTATGACCCTAGGCAAGTAATTAAAACTCTCTGTGCCTTGCCATCTTCATCTTTAAATGGAGCTAACAATAGTATCTACCACATACTGTTTTATAAAAGTTAAATGGGCTAATTCATGTAATATGCTATGGTAGAATATGGCTCATAGTAAGCACTCAGTAATTGTTGGTTTTCATTACTATATCGATAACTTTGCTTTCATACATGTGTAACAATTTCCCTTTCACAAACAGAAAAAAATCAGTCCCAGAAAAATTCATAAAGATTACTAGTATTAGCCTTACATTACCAGAGAAACAACCTATTTTCTCAGGCTGACCTCATAGAATTCCTGGTATGTTTATTGTATTTCTGGAATATAGCCATTTTTGTTTTTCAAAATCGTTCTTTCCTCTCATCCTTTTTCCTTTTGAATCGTCTCTGAAACTTTTCTGAGTAGTGGACTGCTTGTGGTTCATCTAAAATTAGCCTGTCTCCAAAAATTTCTCATGGCAAGAAAAAAAAGAATTTGTAACCATGTATGGTAATGGATGGTAACTAGATTTATTTTGGTGCTCACTCCTCAGTGTATACATACAAATGTCTAATCATTATGTTGTACACTTGAAACTGATATGTTATGTGTCAATTATATCTCAATAAAAATAAATAGATATAAATAAACAAATAAATAAAACCAGTTTGGACTCCAGGTAAAAATAAAATAAAAGTAAAATAAGCTTATATCTCTTCTGGGAACAGAAGAGCTGAAGAGGATTTCAGCTGTGTTGGTACGACAATTCCAGAGGGTCAAGGAGATCCCTGAGAGCTTTATTAGCTCCGAGTCCTGTCCATGAAAATGGCACATCTCCCCAGAATCCCCCAACACCTCACCCATGGCCTGTTGATGCATTTGTCTCCAGTGTCTCCTTGACACACTATTAGGAACTCACACAATATAGTCTTGCAAATTGTTGAATTAGCCGAGCAGAAAATGTGGTAGCAAGATGTAAGGAGAAGGTAAATTAAGAAATACGAGGAATAAAGGAACAGAGAATGAAGACAGGATGTTCTAAATGGCTACTGGATTGAGTCAGCAAGTGGGAATACAAATCAGAGTGATGATGGAAACTGCACATTTCTTGAAGCTTTGTTTTTATTCGCTTCTGAAATCAAAATGCCTGCTAGGGTAGATTAGTTATTGTTAAAAAAATATTAGAGATGCACAGTGTAGAGATTACACTCAACAACACTGTTTTGTAAATTTCAAAGTTGCTAAGAGAATAGATCTTAATTGTGTTCTCACCACAAAAAGAAAGGATAATCATGTAACGTGATAGAGGTGGTAGCTACACTATGGGGGTGATCATAATGCAATATATAAATGTATCGAATCAACATGTTGTACATCATAAATTCACAACAGTGTTATATGTTAGATCTTGTTGCCGAACCCAGGTTTGGCTACTCGGTGCACGACAGGCCAGTAAGTTGAGTGACAAGGTGTTGAGGCAAGAAAAGCAACTTTATTCAAGAAAGCCACATCAGCTAAGTGAGAAGATGGTGGACGAGTGTCTTTAAGAATCATCTTAACATCTTGTTGCAGGCAAAGGGCTTTTAAAAGCACTGTGAGGGAGGGGGCTGAAGGGTGTGTGATCAGCTCGTGTACAATTCTCAGATTGGTTAGCATCAAGGTGAGGTCTCCAGAATCAACAGTCTTCTGGTTTCAACTGGTCTGGTGTTTACGTGCTTGAGGTCAGCAGTTTTCACCTGGAGTGGGTCTTCTTCCTATAAAAACAACTTAGGAATGTGTGTCCGGCCTTTATCTGTATCTTTCAGGGAACTGGCAGCTCAGTAACTGCTGTGTGACTGGTTTAGGGTCGAAATTGTTACCAACAGCTATTCTGTGTTTCTACATCTTCACATTTCTAATTATTAACTCTTGAGTCAGCCTTTTAAGACTCAGGGGAGGCCTGGGAGACTAACGCTAAAGCCTTTTACTTTAAAAGACCGGGACACAGGCTTGTATAAGGTTTCAATCTCAATTAAAAAAAAAAAAAATTAGACCCAAGCATGTTTACAGAGACATCAAAAATTATATTTAAAGTTAATGCAATTTATACAATGGAAAGAACATGAGTTTGGAAATTAGAGAGACATAGATTAAAATCCTCACTTTCTTATATTTCAATTACTTGGACAACTTAAAATGTCTGTGTCTGATATCCAGATCTAAAACACTGGGACGTTTAGCTCCCCTTTAGGACTGTTGTCAGAAATGAAGAGGCAATAATATGTAAAACGGATAATAGTAAAACAATAATTTCTTAAAGCTAGAAACTGTTGGTTGAGCTCTTACTCTGTGCTCATTACCTTATGTAAATATGTACAGTGTCTAGAATATAGATGATGCACAACAGATATTTGCTTCTATTAGTTAAATACTAAGAATTTTTAAGAGTAATTTTAGGAAAAATTATAATTCAGATTACACATCAGTTTCACCTCTTGCATATATATCAACTGTAAACTATTTAGAATCTTAATTCAGGCCCTCATCAGTAATCACTCAGATGACCAAGTGGCTGGCTCGGGTGTCTGTCCCTTTAGGCCCTTGTTCTTCCCATCCTTCACCTCTGGTGGAGCAGGGTCTTTAAGAATGAAAGCACATTATGTTACTTCAAAAATATTATGACATAAAGAGGCAATCAACATCAGCATGGAAAAAAATGTGTGTTGTTTTATATGTCCTCTTCTTGGAAGAATGTCAGGATCTAGGGTCAATAGGTTTTGCTGCCCTTGACCACAAGAAATGATACAGTATAAACCAGGGATCCTGAGGAAATAGAAAGAATGAGATATGGAAGAAGAAAGACGTATCAGTGAAAAAAGGACTTCTGATTTGCCATCTGAGACTGACTCTGTGTGTCTGAAGATGATGACGATTGGCTGTAGACAAGGCTGAGTCCTTCCTGGTTAATGTCCTGGACTTGCACACAGTAGGAGACTGTGTAGAATACAATGGCCAGCTTGCATTTGTGGGGTCTCTCCCTCGGGATTGTTGAACTCTGGTGCGGTAACTAACTACCTGAATCAAATTACAGTTGTTAGAAACCATTAGAAGAATGGTGCATAGTATTAGTTGTAAATATAGTCTGAGAAGATATAATCCTATGACCCTCTTTGGAAGAGAGGAATCTGAAGGAGACAGATATCTTAGCGCTAAGACAGCGGTACGATCATTTAGACAGTGATCTGAGCACTAGGACAGCTGTAGAAGTGTAGGTTTTCCATCTAGAAAGGCAGCCAACACTATGCCTTTTTACATAAGTTTATTAGGATGATGCATATAGAGAATTTTCTGCATGAAATATTAGGAAAGGAAGCCTATGGTGAATAATGCCAAGACTCCACTAAGGATATTTCAGTGTCTCATTGCTGTAGAAAGAAAGAAACAGCATGTAGGCCATGGTAGAGTTAATCGAAAGATGGATTGTGCCCCACGCACCAAGGAACCAGGCTTTCAGTCTTAGAAAGGAAATAGAATAAGCAACCCAGACTCTCCACAGTGTCCTCAGATTGTGGAAATCCAGGGCACATGTAGCAGGTGCTTGGCTTCAGAGACCAACATGAAATGTTCCAGAGACTGAAAAACAAGAAGATTATGGAGACTTTAGAGGCTTTCTCTCAGATTGTGCTAGACAGGTTAAAGTGCTCTAAAGTAAGTTTTTGATGGAGTAGAAAATGCCCAAAATGTGTTCTCAACCCAAGTTGTTTTCAATATTGTGTCTAAAGCTAATTTTGATAAGGGCATTGGGAACAAAGGGGGCTAAGGAAACCCACTGAAACTTGCAAAATAGAGAACCGACAAAAGAAAGAGGGACTAACGGCTGCACACCAGACAGCTTCCAGTCTTACCGATTGCACTTACGGGCATCACCACTTTGCCGGTGGCGATGGAGAGGTGGTACTGAGTGCAGTATGAGGACGCAGAGATATACACCAGTGATCTTCCTCCAGAGTCGTGAGAATTCTGCCCCTGCCCCATACATGACAGAAACTCTCCATAACTCATTCAGTTACCTTCTCAATGTCAAGCTTCATGAAGACTTTGATATTTTACCCTACTTTAACTACTAAGTTAGTATCCCACGGTTTCATGGATGCTGATAGAAGACATGAAATTCCTGAGTCAGACACAAAGAACTTAATCACTCAGAGCAATAGCAGCAGCCAGAGTATAATCATTTCTCCTGCTGGTTCCCTAAGCACAGTTCCCAAAGTATCCTATGAACAGAGTAAGGTGATCCCTAAATATTAAGTAGGTTGCATTAAATGTTGGGCTTAGGGAAAGGAAATCTTCTATAAGCTATACCAAGAATGCTTGGTTTTTGCTTTGGATAGACACCATATCTAGCTTCCAAGGCTGTTCACTGTATAAACGTCCTAGGAAGGACAGTCTGGAGAAATGGCAGTCAGTGCTTCTCCTCGCAATTTATGCAGAAACACAAAAGATCCATGGAGGGTTTTTCCCTATCAATATCTACCTCTTAGTTCTATACCATTTTGTATTCTGGCACTTTCTGGTGAATATCCCACTGTTTTGGTCACTCTAACCATCAGAGGCTGGGAGCGAATCCACTCAATTTGTCTCATATGTATTGTTGGTATTAAGGCTACTACCAACAGGACTCCAAGCAGTAGGATGACGTAAACCTGTAGCATCACTCTTAGCCATGTACACCAGGGTTCTAGATGCAACCACATGAACAGCTCTTATAAACCATCAGGCTCTATCTTAGATGGAGAATGACTTTCTTCTTATTTCTCTTTATTGACCTTTCCACCTTGTCTAAAGTTCTAATCCAGGTACAGCAGATGGTTTTGTGATTACACAGAAATTGCCTTGACTTGCAAGGACAAAATCTGGGTAATTCTGTTATCAGTATCAAACTTGGACAATCAGTTGAATCTGACCTGAATGTCTTCCAGGGCCAAGATACTGTTATCAGTCACTTCAGATAAGTCAGGAACACATTTTGTACCACCATTTCTAATTGGATGACTCACATTATGGGGATAATTATCCACAGGTTGCACGTAAATAACAAATTAGTTACCTATTTGGGAGGATCATGATTTGCTTCATTTGGGAGAAGTCTCCACAGTCGTTTGACAGCTACGTGATTTACTGGTGGTATTTCCTCCAACACTTGAAAGTCTCTTATGGCCATTCCTGAGGTGCAAACTACCATGTTTTCAGGGCAGAGGCACGTTAATGCTTGGCTTCTAAACAGAAGTACAATTCCTTAGATCCACCTGGTTCCCTGGAAGGAATGTTTTCTGAGGGACTGTTTGACAGCAGTCAATCCAACCTATTCTTTTTGTCTGTGCCAACAGCGGGGTGGTATCCATCTATTGCATGAAACGACTGAATAAGAGCTATGGAAAGGGGGGAAGTGACAACATCTGAGGTGTTGCCCACAACTGCTATTGTTTTGTATGGGAAGTACAGGAGCCAAGGCCATGCATCCCCTGTTGTTTGCAATAGACTTTACAGTGAGTTTAAGCGGAATGGCATTCGAATCATGGTCGGAGCCATGCAATAGGAAATGGAAGTCAGTTAAATTTAGAGCACTCTCCACCGCTTGTAAGCAGAACCCCAGGGTGGTTTTCTTCGTGAGCAAGGATGTAATGATCCTGAAGACAAAGATCATAAATGTTCCTCCCCTCACAGTATCTCCCAGAGTCTGAGATATTCTCTGGGGGCTTAGGTGTTACTCTCCCTTCTTTGCCATAAAATTGCTGTGTCCCATTTCAGGAGCTATAACTTCAGCCTTTTCTTAATTATCAGCTACTTGTACCCAAACCTTTCATCCATAGGGGCCAGGTTCATAAGAGACGAGGACATTTTTATTGAACTTAAAACATCCATATGTGTCCTATTCTGGTTGGCATGGACCACAACAGAGGGACTTGGTGAGTACTGACTACTGAATAATAATAGTAGTAGTAGTGTACTACTGACAGATGGTCATTGTCCTTCTGACCTAGGAAGATAACAATCTAGGAAGAGTATGCAGGTGGTGAATTAGAATAGAGTTTGAGTCCCTTGAGCCTCATTTGGCCAGGCTACTTCTTAGAGGGTATATTAACCAGTCTGGCTTGGTGATGACATTCGGGGAAAGCAAAAGCACTATGGTCAAGAATGGACAGGGTAGAATGGAGCTATGCATAATAAGTCTATGTAACCCACCTTCTTGATCCCGATCATTACCCAGGAAGTGGCCAGATGAGATGATCACTTGCTGGGCACAGCCACATGCGTTCAGTGATTAAACTCTCTGACTAAAATGTGTGGACCTAGAGTTGTAGAGGAAGAGACAGAATCATTTTGAGTTGAATTTTGAGGACGTTCTAATCCCTTATAATACCTGATGTCTGTGGATAGTGCAGAGTATGGAAAATCAATTGAATACCTTGATTATCAGCCTGTTGTTGAGTGGCTTTCATGATAAAGGTATTCCACTATCAGACTGTAAGTATTCTTGGTTCAAAAAGCCAAAAAATACAACAGTTTAACTTCAAAGCACACAGTGGTACAGACCGAACTTGAACAGCGGCATTGTAACCTGAACGTGTGTCAGTGGTGGTGAGGCTGTACTGATTACTCCAACAGGGGGTCCCCAACAGAGGTTTTGCGGGGAATGGACAGGACTCAATGTAATGTGACCTTTCTCCACCTCAGAAACATAGTCATGAAATGTAGGCCATGATGATGGATTCAGGCCACAATGGTGACACTCTGAGTGCTAAACATTCAATTAGCAACTTGGTTACTGTCAACCTTATAAGTGAATGACTCTTAACATGGGCATTTACATGAGGGACCTAGATGTTTTGATAAGGAACAGCTATTTATGTCCATAATACAGTACCCCAGAGAGGGTTGTTTTTAATCTGCCAATTTGTAGGAATGTACAAGCACCTAACATATAAATTCCTAGTACAAATTCAGTTGTAAAATCAACCAAAACAGTATGTTGCATTGTGCCAAAGGACTCACCCACAAGGTCCATTTAGCTTCTCTTCCCTACTGTGAACTATGCCCAAACCCCGTTAGTTGGATTTGGGCACTCCCTCCTTCCAAGAGCCTAGGTAGGATTGTGACTTGAGCATCAGTATCCAACAAAGCCACTGAAATTTGACTCTTTCCGTTCCCTGAAATGCCCCAGCATGCTTGAATCTGGTTTCTCTCTGGGGACAGGGAAACTTTGGCCCAATCACTAATTCTCTTTCTCATTAAAATGCCTGAGGTGGAGGTAGAGGTGGAGAAAAGGATCAGGGGATGTACACAAGGAAAACTACTCCTTACCTTTAAAATTAGGCTCACCTTTATCATCAGGTTTAAGTGGTATGATGGTAGCTTGGGATTCAAATAAATGAATTTCCAATATTTTCAGCCTGCTCAAAGGTCTTTATTAAGTATTATATTCCTAATGACTGACACAATCTCATTCAGCCATGGAGGACATACTCAGTGACCACAGCCAAAGTACTTGCTGTTGGGTGTGCTTGGTTTGTGTGCTTTAGCCAAGCTAGCTTGACTCATAGAGCAGCAAGTTTTAAAGCAGTTCATCTTAATCGGAGGCATTTTCTGCTCCATTGTCATAATATCCTTACGGTTTCATCTTGTTTTAATATAGGGGTTAGGGGATTTTTCCAGAGTAGTGGAGGTTACTTCAAGAATTCCAAAAATTTCTTTGGATCGGTGATTTATTTTCCAGTGGGTCGTGTTCCTCAAATCCAATCAGGACAGTAAAAGCATGAATACTAGTCAATTACTCATCTGTAGATTCCCACAATAGTGCTTCTATCTCGGGAAAATCTCCCTAAGTGGGCCAAAGCTGTTTTCTAGTAGTCAGTACCCACTGAAAAACAGACAGGTTACTGGAGACCCTTTACTCTTGTCTTCAAATGATTCTAAGGCTGGCATGATAGACCCCAAGAGCAGCTGAGCCAGGAGATGGCACAGCTGTTGCTGCTTTTTCTTCACGAGCCTTACATACTCTACCCCAGCGTCATCTACCATGAGAACTCGCCGAAGTGCTATTGATTTGGCTTGTTAATGCCTATAGGGGTCATAAATGCCCTGCTTTTCACATTCAGTGAATGTACAAGTGTCTGTAACTGTGGTTGGAAAGTGTTAGAACAGTCTGCCTATCCTGGGTCAGTCTTAGTTGTTTCAGTGGGATGGACCGGAGGCTGCCTGTCAGAATAGTGAGAAAATTGCCTTTCCCAGAGGAGAGTCAGCAACAATCAGGGTGCCATTTGGGCAGATGACCTTGTATCTACTCCCCTGTCCTTAGCCTGAGACCACCTCCCCACTTCCTCCAAATTAACAGGCAATAAACTGAAGAGCCATTTTTTGGCCCCATAAATTATATTATTTGGTCTACATTTTTGCTACGGATAAATCTCATTTATCTGCCTGTGTGGCCATTAGCTTCCTTTCCAGAGAGCTAGGTCTATGTTAGGATCCCATTCTCATCACCAAGACTGTCAACATCTATGAAGGTCTCAGATTTTACCCTACTTGTAATCTAAGAAGTTAGCTTACCACTGTTTTATGGATGCTCGTGGGTTAGAGACAAAGACTTTATTCCTCACAGTGACAGCGGTAGCCGGCATATTAGCATTTCCTCGTGACAGTTCCCAAAGCCCAAATTCCCACAGGGTGGTGCGTGGACATCCGGGCGGCACCTGCACCCAGAGTGGGTTGCATAAGGGGAGAGTAACCCAGGACTTAGAAAATCTGAATCTTTAACAATGGGCAGAAAGCATGCCTGCTTTGTGCTCCATAGAAAGTATCTCTACCTTGTAAGGCTGTGAATAAACCTGCACTTTGCTTCAGAGAGAAACACAATATCTTCCAAGGATGTTTGCTATATAAACATCATTTAAACCATAGTCCAGAACAAAGACACTCAGTGCCTCTACTTATAAGACGTGTAGAAATGTGAGTGACCTATGAAGAATTGTCTGCCAACATTCAAAACTTAAGTGTTGAGAACCCATTGCATTCGAGCTCTTATTAAAGGCATTGAGAATATGGTGGTGACTCATTTAGACACAATTTTGCCTTCATGGAATTTTTACTTTAAAGATAATGGTGGTGGTGGTGGCGGTGTTGTGGCTTGTGTGTGTGTGTTGTGGGGAGTGACAGATAATAAAAGAGAACAAGTGAATCCATATTTATATACATGGCAATGCAGATTGATAAGGAGGTTTTCACATAGCAAGTAAACAGAACAGTTCCTAAGCCCCTAACTGACTAGTGCTTCCTGCAGTTTGGCATGACAGCAAGCACCAGAAGATGCAGCTATACACTGAGATAAGATCTCAGGAATTTCTACCTGAAGAAAAGATTTTACTTTACAGACAGAAGTTAGCAAACTATAGGAAAAAGACTTTTTATCTAGAAGACCGTTTCAGGTATCTGGAATTTGCCATCTGTAGCCGGAACCTGGAACCAAGCAGAAAAGTAGTTGCTTCATGAAACTTTTCTACCTAATTACAGACACAGGCCTGGCAAGAGAATGGGGGAGGTAATAAGCCACCCTAAACTGGTTTCAGCCTGCGCACATTATTTAATAAAGCTCCCCTTCAGAGAAATGCATGAGGGGGTAAAGGAGCATGAGAAGGAGAAATCATTAACACCTAAAGGATCAATTCCCAGTGACCCAGTCTTGAACCACTTTCTCTTCTGCATTGACTCCCATGGATCATAATGCAGAAACTTTTGAGGTTAAGACTGTGGAACCTGGGACACTGTTTTCTATAGGTAGGAATTTGGCTGACTAACGCTAATGGCTGCTGTGTAGACAAGTAGAGACTAAAATGATGAGCAGGAAAATATCTCTGTCCAAAGTAGACAACTGCTCCCCACTTGGGTGTCAGAAAATCATCCCTGTGTGAATGACCAGGAATGAGAGATGCACATCTCCGTGGAAGATGCTAGATCTTCCCTGGTTACAAGAGAAAGATGGTAACCCTCAATCCCTCCCTCTTCATCAAGGTTAGAGCCAATAACATTCTCTTTTACAATGGCACATGGGTTCCATCAAGAAAAAGATAGCTGGCCAAGAAGGGGATTCTCAAACTCCTTCACTCCCTCTGCCCTTCCTTAACTACCCCGGTAGGGTTGAGGAGATTTCGGCATAATAATACAATGGACTTGTGTTATGAGAGGTGATAACCCCTGGTGATGGAGGAGTCTGATTGCTTGGTTAAAAACTAACTGAAGAAACTAAGAATACAGGGTTAGCAGCTTTCCTGGTTTTGGCAACATGGGTCAAACAGATAAAGTCAGAGCTCTGGAGCAAGGAGAGAGGGTACAAGTGAAATAGGGAGGGCAACATGACAAAATGAAGGACCTCTGGGCAGCCATCTAAGGGCAATCAGATTGGAACTTTAAACAAATGTTTTTCACCACAAATCATGTCTTAACCACCATAACTTCAATGCCTAGAACTATTTTACTAATAGTTGACTACAACAGAACAACCATTCCAGCAGACTTAAGAAACACTTTGGTCTCATTGGTATGAGAGACTTATTTTATTTTAGGCTGCACAGCTTGTGGGATCTTAGTTCCCTCACCAGGGATTGAACCTGGGCTACATCAGTGAAAGCGCCGAGTCCTAGCCACTGGACCACCAGGGAATTCCCAAGAGATTTTTATTTTAAAATGCGTTTTCATACTCAGGATGGTTCATGATTATACATCTTTACATTATCCCTGCATCATGTTTCCAGGATTCCATGTGTTTCACATTATCTTCACTTTACAGTTCTGAAATGTAATATAAATGTAATAAAATATAAATGTATTATTCCAATAGCTTTCCTTTAGAACAAAGTCCATAACATAGCCTAGCATGTAAGGCACTCTGGCCTATTGCCCTTGTCTTGTTCTCGTCTCAGTTCCTGCCACTTTCTTCTTCACACTTTATTATTCGAGCAATATTAAATGGATACTGGTTGATACCAACATTACTTATCCCTAAACTTCCCCAGAGTTCACAAAAAGAGGGCTTGGCCTTCTTTAGTACCATCTTCTCTGCAAAAGCTTTTTTGGTCCTCATAGGTAAAACTATTCATGTATCTTCTTTGCTAAATTTCTATCTTATTTATTCTTAGATTATTGATTTTACATTGTTTTAACGTTGTTGTTTCAGTTTTTTTTCTAGTAAGAGCCTTGAGACTTTCAAGGAAAGATGCTGTTTCTTATTCAGTTTTATTTCTATGATGCCTATATTTTTACTGGTGAATGATATTTTGGATTGATTTCAACTTTTGATCAAGATCTACTAGTAATCAAACATTACTTTTTGCGACATTTCTATATTCTCTGAATGGAGAAGTGTAACTCTGATATGTAAATCATATACCTCATCCTAATGAAATTAACACTATATTTTGGTTAAAAAAAAAAAAATCAGGAAACAATTACAACTGAAAAGAGACCATAATTGTCAAATAAAATTGAAACAATCTAAAAGATGCAATATTACACTTTGGAGTAAATAATTGAACATAGCACTTTCGAAACATAATAAAAGCAAGTTTCATTCATGTTATTACTTTCTGTTAAGATAATAAAGCCCATTTTGAACAAAAATAGGGAAAATTTTATTAATAGTTGACTACATCAGAGCAATGATTCAAGTAGACATCAGAAACTGCTTTGGTCTAATTAGTACAAGAGATTTCTTTTTTAAAATGCATCCTCATACTCAAAATAGCTATTTACTTATTTCTTCATAATATATACTAAGGTAAGCACTGACCTCCATTAACATCAATATCAGTGAATAGAAACACTGACAAACATTTTTCCTGCCATTTAAGCAAAACCGCATCTTATTTCCTCTTAATTCTGTGAGACACCCACACAACAAACTTGTACTTTGAATGCTGATTGAGCTAAATAACATAAGATGGGCAAACTTACAACTTATTTCAAAATGAGGCAAAATATTGGCACTTAATTGAAATATTTTCAGAATATTTGAGGAATTAAGAAGACACTCAAGTCAGCAATACACAAAGCTGTAACGATTGGCTAAGGAAAGCAGAAGACAGTTAATGTAGGCGGTATCGATTTTAAGTCGAGGTCCATCGAAGCCAATGAACTCATGCCAAAATTAAGTACAAATACACAATGCATACATTAAATAAATTGTTTCTGTAAAGGAAAAGTAATCGGTGTCAGCTGGACTATTAAGAGGAAAAAATACTGGTGAAAACAGGGCTCAAGGATGATAGAATTTGGATAATAATAGGGAAAGGATATTTTTAAAAGAATTAACTGCATGTACATATAAAACAAATGATGAATTAGCTTGACAGAAGATATATGTAGCTAGGATAGAATTGATACTGCAAAGTTATGGTAGTCATTTGTAATTTTTTTACTGAAATCTTATGAAAGAATTGTTAGTAAGATTATTCTAGCAGCAAAATGCACAATGGACTGCCATAAAAACAGACTGGCATATAGACAAAAGAAGGTAAATGAGTAAAACTCATGCAATAATACACAAGGAAATGAGACAAAAGCAGTGGTAATGGGAACAGAAAGAAAGGGCAAATGTAAAAGACATCCCAAATTAAGAAATTATTGAATCAACACAACTGACAAAACGATGAGATTTAGAGAATTAAAGAGAGGAAAGAATCATAGATGCTTAAAAATGTTTACTTTATTAAAACATAAAAATGAAAGCAGTATAATGAGTAGTACAAATAGGAAGAAGCATGACTGGTGGTCATTTAACAAATTGAGGTTTGTACCTGTTGCCTGCAAGTTGATTAGAGACAAGAATATAGGACTAAATTCTGAATCTGGAAACTCTTCTTCACTTCTCACAAAATGTTTAGTGATGATCACACTAAAGTAAAATGGAAAGTCCATGGGTTTGTGAAATATTTTGGTATCTTGCTATAGCTGAATTATTGTTGTACAAAGAACTAATGTGATCTTCAGCATTTTTCCTAGAAATAAAAGGTCTCAACAAAATTCTTAGGAAATGCACACTTAGGAACTTTCTTTTCTTTTTTTTTTTTTTTTTTATTTATTTATGGCTGTGTTGGGTCTTCATTTCTGTGCGAGGGCTTTCTCTAGTTGCGGCAAGTGGGGGCCACTCTTCATCGTGGTGCGTGGGCCTCTCACTATCACGGCCTCTCTTGTTTCGGAGCACAGGCTCCAGACGCGCAGGCTCAACAATTGTGGCTCACGGGCCTAGTTGCTCCGCGGCATGTGGGATCTTCCCAGACCAGGGCTCGGACCCGTGTCCCCCGCATTGGCAGGCAGACTCTCAACCACTGCACCACCAGGGAAGCCCCAGTGTCTGAATCTTTAAAGTATGTGCTGAAATCCACTGATGGTATTCACCAACTAGGTCAGCGGTCCTTTTTTCTTTTTTAATTGCAGCCTAGAGGATGTGGTCGAAGAAAAGATTATTTATTTGAACAATTGATCCTACAGGAGCGACACATAGCAGAATAAATTTCACAAATAAGAATCATTAATCAGGATGAAGTTAGGAGTAATCATAAAACCATTATTCAACATCGGATAGGTTAAAAGCAATTTGGATTTTATAGTGAAAATCACCCTCTAGCTTAGTTGTGTGTATGTGTGTTTTTAATGTATCACTGAGAATGAATTTTGTTAGAATATCATTATCTTCTGAAAGAGAAATATATTTTTTCTAGTCCTTACATTAGAAAAGATGCCACTCTGGGGACTCACTCACTCATTCAGCCGTAAAGTCTTGTTACTCAGAGCGTAGTTCAGAGACCAACAGAATCTGCATCACTCAGGAGCTTTTTGGGAAGTGCAGAGTTTCCAGTTCATTCTGATTCCAAATGACTGAATCAGAATCTGCTTTCAAGCAAGATCCCTTCTGGATTTCTATGTCCATTAAAGTTTGAAAAACACTAAATTAGCCTTATATAAACTGATCCATGCAATTCAGTTTTGCAGGTTACATTCCGTAAGATGCATGATGATTCAAATTTAAGGTTTTATAGGAATGATGTTAAGGAATTTATTTAATGCTAGAGGAAATGAAACCGATGTTAATCAAAACCTATCCTGTGCCAGATATTAGGTTAGACATTTCCAAATCTACTAATTCATTTAATCTTTACAATACTCTCTGAGGTAAGGGACACTATTTCCATTTCTCTGGGCATGAAAACCAACCTCAAGTTAAATATCTCATCTCTTCCACGCAGTGGATTCTTTCAACAAATACTGAGCATCTCGTTTCTACAAGTCCCTGAGTTAAGTCAGCGGAGAAATAAAATGGGCATGGTCCCTACTGTCATGGAATGTGACACAATATATTTTAATTAGACAAATGCTACGAAAATACGAGGCCTCTAAGAGCGAAACGTAAACTTTTTCAGAAGTTGTATAGGGAAAACCTGTATTTGGAAAGAGCATCAAAAGTGATTGCTGAGGAACACAGTTCTGTCAAGTTGGTCCTGAACAAAAGGCGAGCGTGTCATGGAGTTTAGGAAGGGGATCCAAGGGGCAGTTGAGGCTGGAACATGGCAGGAATCCTGCAGAACTTTGAAGAACAAGGTGCGGAGGTTGGAGCCTATCCAAAAGTCGAAGAAAGCCACTGGAGGGCTTGAAGCTAGAAAGTGACAAGCCCTGATCCACACTTGGCAAAGCTCCTGCAGTCAGCCTTACGCCAGGGCCTGCGGGCGGGTGGGTTTATTAGGGCCACTCCCCTAGGCTGCCTTTCTCCACCCCGGTCACCGCCTCCAGCTCCTCGGCTGAGCTGTCCGAGGGGGGTGGGAAGTGAGCGAGAGGGGCGGGGGGAAGAAAAACATCCTCCAAAAATATTAAAAAGAAAACATCCCCCTTGGCAGCGAGTGCGCGGGAAGTTGAGCGCGCGAGTTCCGGGCTTCCCGCCCGCCCCCCGCCGGCCGCAGCCCGGGTGAGCCCCCAGCCCCTGCTCGGCCGCCGCCCACTGGGCCGCGGCCGTCCATCGGTCGGTCCGTCCGCTTCCCCAGCCCCCCCCCACCCTACCCCCACCCCACCCCCGACCTGCCCAGGGCGCAGCGCGGGGTCTGCAGAGAAGAGAGCGGCCGGGGTTGGTCAGGGCGCGCACAGCCCGCGGAGCCCCCGGCCGCGCCCGGCCGGCGGCGCCTGCACGACCCGGTCCCGGGCGGTTCGGGGCTCCGGGGCCCCGCGCCAGCCGCCCGCGCGCCGCGTCCCGGGCCGCCGCCTCAGACGCCACTTGTGGAATTCTTTCCCCCGGCGGCTGTAACTTTAAACCGGCCTGAGCGAGGCCTATTTTTATTCAGAAACCAGCGAGCGGAGAATGGCTGTGGAGAACGCTGAGATGGAGGGCCAGCCCGCCACTTGAAGATTCCTCACCAAGTGGCCGGGAAGGACCGGCTTGACCTAGGAATCTTTCTTTGAGATTTCAAGGTTCTGTCGCCCCCTTCCAGGGTTGGCCGGACTGGTTGCTGAGGGGCTTTTGACTGAGGGTGCTGCCCGAGCCTGGGGAGCTGTACACGAATGAACCGCATCGCCTGGCCTCAGAGCGCTGACTCTGGGGCCACCACGCATGAGCCCGGGCCACCCTCTGGCAGAAATCACTCCAGGAGCTCCTTGGGGACCGGCTTGTGGTGGTGAGGAGCCAGGAGATGCATGTAGCAGCCAAGTTCCGCCAGGCCTCCCTGTACGTGGGTGACCTCCACGCGGACGTCACCGAGGACCTGCTGTTCAAGAAGTTCAGCGCTGTGGGGCCCGTGCTGTCCATCCGCATCTGCAGGGACCTGGTCACCCGCCGCTCCCTGGGCTATGCCTACGTGAACTTTCTGCAGCTGGCGGATGCCCAGAAGGCCCTGGACACCATGAACTTTGACCCGATAAAGGGCAAAGCCATCCGTCTCATGTGGTCTCAGCGTGACGCCTACTTGAGGAAATCTGGAATTGGGAACGTGTTCATCAAGAATCTGGACAAATCCATTGATAACAGAACCCTTTATGAACACTTTTCGTCTTTTGGGAAGATCCTGTCCTCCAAGGTGATGAGTGATGATCACGGCTCCAGGGGCTATGCGTTCGTGCACTTTCAGAACCAGATTGCCGCCGACAGGGCCATCCAGGAGATGAATGGGGCGCTGCTTAAGGACTGCAGGCTGTTTGTTGGCAGATTCAAAAGCCGCAAAGATCGGGAAGCCGAGCTCCAAAACAAAGCCAGTGAGTTCACCAATGTTTACATCAAAAACTTCGGAGATGACATGGATGATGAGAGACTGAGGGAAGTTTTCAGCAAATATGGAAAAACCCTGAGTGTTAAGGTGATGACAGATTCCAGTGGGAAATCCAAAGGCTTTGGCTTTGTGAGTTTTGATAGCCACGAGGCTGCCAAAAAGGCTGTTGAAGAAATGAATGGAAAGGACATAAATGGACAACTGCTTTTTGTAGGCCGGGCACAAAAGAAAGCAGAGCGACAGGCTGAGTTAAAGCAAATGTTTGAGCAGCTGAAACAGGAAAGATTTCGGCGGTGCCGGGGGGCAAAGCTCTATATTAAGAACCTGGATGAGACCATTGATGATGAAAAGCTACGGAGGGAATTTTCTTCATTTGGATCAATTAGCAGAGTTAAGGTAATGCAGGAAGAAGGGCGAAGCAAAGGGTTTGGCTTGATCTGCTTCTCCTCTCCTGAGGAGGCCACTAAAGCAATGACTGAGATGAATGGCCGCAACTTGGGCTCCAAGCCGCTCAACATCGCCCTGGCCCAGAGGCCCTAGGAGAGGAAAACTTAATGCACCAGCCAGTGTTTGTAGCAGCTTGGGGGATGTTAGTGATCTCTGCCTGAATCGTCCTCAGTAAATTTCAAATCCCAGCTGATGGCTGCTTAGTTTAGTAAACATTATGATCGAAGGTTTTGTATACAAAGCTATTTATTTTTCTTTGGAGGAAAAATAAGTGAATCTTAGAACCTCGGTTCTTTTTAGAGAGGCACACCATCTAATTATAATATGGTATATTTTTCTGATTTTGATGTAGTGCTCATAGCAATAAGTATAATTAGATATATTTTTACTGCATTTTGAACCAACTGAAGTGTGGTAATTATTTGCATTTATTGCATATTTTTCTTATTTTAATAATATTGCTAGCTTTAATTTCTTCCATGAAAATATGCCCAAAGTAGTTCTTATACCCGAGGATTGCAAAGTAATTTATTTTTACAAACAGAAATTTTCTAATTTCTCATCTTTTTTTTTTTTTTTAAAGAAACCAAAGTTTAAAACTTGCTACTACAAACTCAGTATCTAATTTTATTTTGAATTAATGTTTAAAATACTAGGAAATAGTTGAATTTCCTTTCAATTTATATCCTGAAATGGTGTTTTTCTGATGGCTGAAATTAATGATGGAGTTTTTTAATGTTGCCTACAAACTTGCTTTATAGGATATTTTACTGTTCTTTACATTGGTTGACATAATCCAGGTGCTTGCTGGTTATCAAAATTGTGACTTGAATAGTAAAACCTTAACTTCCACATTCCTTAAGTTATAAGCCTGTATCATTTCAGGTCAAAAAGTTGGCCTAGTCTTAATTCTCTTCATACGTATACAGCATAAAATTATGCCTTAAGTTTTGAACCAGGTACCAACATTATAAAAGTCATATATAGAAAACATAGACATTCTGTTTAACAACTGTGTTTTCTAATCTCTGTTATATGTTGTAACATGTAGTGATATTGTCTCAGGGTTCAGAACAGTAAAAGTTTATGTTTATGAACTCCACATCTCCTTTTATTAGACCTTAAGAGTTATGTAACCCATGAAGGCTCACTTTTAACCTTGATTGATCAGAAGTTCACTAATTGATTTTCTGATAAATTGAAGTTACATCACTTAGCCTGCTTTCCATCATGATTTTTATTTCAGTCCCATTCCCAGATCTTTTCTTCTCTCCTGCTTTTCCTCTATATTACTCAGCTCCTCTATACTTTTTTAAAAGGGTTTTATTATACTGACTTTTACTGTGTGCTGTTTGAAATCCACTTTGGAAATAGATGCAAGAGTTATTTATTTACATTTAAGAAATTACTTTTAAAATTCTGATTCTCTCATACCAAAGGTGTCCAGAAAATAGCTTTGTTGTTGTTGTTTTATTTTTTTTTTTACTCTGCTTCATTGTTTCCTGTAACCATACATTCAAGTCTTCTGTTTCATATATCACCAGTACAAAAGAAATATTAAAATATTTCCGTGGCAATAATTTAGCTATGAAAGAATGAGAAAATCTGTTTCTGTTTATTTTTGTATGAACTATATGTATATTCATCGCACATTTTCTAAATTTAAAATCTCTTTAGACAATGAAAAAATTATGGACAATGAAAAAATTACAGCAACACATAATCCTATTATGCAGACAGATCTTCTGTTACAATTGCTTGCATCTCCTCCCCAATTTTTCTCTATACTTATACACATGATTTAACAGAAATGGAATCATGCTATAAACCTTGTTTGAAACTGCTTTCTTAATTTGACAGTACGCCATAGTCAACTTCCATGACCACAAATAATTATTTGCACTATAATTTTAATGACTTTTATCTTTCCTTTAACGTTCGTACCATAATATAACAATTTCCTCTTGATAAACGTATAGGTTGCTAGATTGTTTCCTCCCTTTTTTTTTCCTCTATCATAAACAACTTGGAGATAAACACCCTTTGCAAACTCTTATACACTGATGTATATAATTATTTTCTTCAGAAAAATGTATGATTCATTGGAATTAATGTTTAATATTTAAATTGCCCAAATGCTGTTCAGAGATTTGTGCCACTTAACATTTCTGTTATGAGTATGGAGGATTGCTCATTTCCATATACTCTAAGAACAAAGGATTTTGTTTAAGTTGTTGTCTGATTCAACATGACATGTAAAAACAAAATATTTCATGGTTATTTATTTTACTTTTTTATTACCTCCAAAGTTAAGCAGCATTTCTTGTATTTACTGGACATTTGTATTTTCATATTTTTGAAAATGATCTTAGTCTATTTTCATGACTTTAGTCTATTTTCCTGTTGGGGTGGTTTTTATTTATATGGATTTGTTAGTTTTGGGGTTTTTTTTTTCTCCTGATACTCCCATCTTGTTTATAGTTTTGAGGGTCATTCCAAAGTTAAATTTCTAATCTCAAAATTTTCAATCTTATACTTTGGTGGCTTTAATGGTATGTTTCAAAACACTTTGAACACCTCAAATATACAACCCCCCGATACACACACACAATTCATCTGTATTGTCTTCTATTATTTTCAGAGTTTCATATTCTCAGTACTTTCTAAACAAAACTTTTGTGTATACAGTATCTTATACACAGCCTATACTAAATATTTTTAAAGTGTCTCGCTTTTCAATTCTATTAACATGCCTTGGTAAATACTGATCTACTGTAAGAGTCTATTTGAAATCCATATGTCAACTATAACTCATTGGCTCTCTGAATTACTGTGTTGAGAAGTATTTACCTCCAAATCAGAGAGCTTTTAAGAAAGGGTGCCAGGAAGCAGGACTGGGAAGTGTAGTAGGTGTGTCAACCCTTGACATCTCTTTCTGGATAATCCACTCTATCAAAATGTTCAAATATTTGAACAATATTTCACAATGCTTGTAAATGGATTATCAAGATAATATCAGGGAACTGAGTTCATTCTCTTCGCACATGCACGGGGATTTAATAGGACATAATACCAGATGTTTAGCTGAATTGTAGCTATAGCTTCATAATGACACAATAATATGCCATTTTAGTAAAAATTGCTTATTTTTAATATTTACCTTAAGAAATGACTGTCAGTTTACAAAAAGATATGATCCTGTAGATTTTCTTGATTATTTAAATTTTACTTATTCTAAATTTTGTATGTGTGTGATACTATCAAGTCATCTTAGTTGGCAGTAGAGGTTCAGGAATTCAAGAAACTTTACTCTTTTTATGTCCAAGTGCCTTGATAAATAAAAAGAATCTTCACTTTCTGATAAGCATTCCAGTAAAAGCTAATTTACATAGAGATGCCTTGAGTCACTGCTTCTGCTCTGCCTTCTCTCTCCCCACACACATTGCCTGCTTGCATGTACAGCCAATTGAATAGAAACGTGCCTTTTAAATTTTTATTTTTAAATTTTTAAGTGGAAATTTATAGTTGGTAAAAATAAGCTTTTTAAAGTGGTTTTAGTATTGGTATTTTCATGTTCTTAGTATTTGTATAAATCCACTGAGAAAAGATCAAATAAAGTCAAAATCTTTCAATGGTGTCCAAAATTTTCATGTCCAAAATGATTTTTCTTTATTTACTTTTTAAGTTTTTCTAATTTTCTAGTAGTCGGTTTCTCGAGGAGTAAATTGAAAACAACTTGTGTTTTTAAATGAAGATCCTCATATTTCATGTTTTAAAAGACCAAGTCCCATATGAACTAGTATTTCTTTTTTAAGTTACTCATAATTATGGGACCATGATTGAAAAGAACCTCTAATACAGACCAAGTTTTCATGAGAATTCACTACATTAAAGATACTTTTGAATTTAATTTTTAAAGTAAAATTTAGCCACTATTTTGAGGTTTTAGTATTAGCTTACTTGTATTATATTTGGAAAATGTGCCTCATAATGTAATTTTTTTAAAGTAAATAATAAAACAGTAGATAGAAAAGAGATGTTTTAAATATACATTTTAGAAAGTAAAACAAATTAAATATCCTCAGAATATGTTTGGCTTCAAGGAATAGGAAATCCACCTTACCTAGAAAAGGAAACTGTATTTAACAAAATATTCAGAATTAAGGTATCTTCAGGCGAGGTATATCAGAACTTCTACATCAGTTCTGCTGGAGTCTCATGGCTCTTCACCCTCTGTGTCTTAGCTTCATCATCAGGTTTTCAAGATGGTTACAGGAATTCCTGTCATCGCACTGAGACACAGCAACGTTCAGAAGGTAATACCTTTCCTAGAAACCTTTTAACAACTTTCCCCCTCAGTTCTCATTGTCCATTATAGGTATGTATATTCAACAAGATCTGCCACTAGAATTGAGAAAGGAGTCAACTTTTTGTGCAGAATTGGCTTATGGTTGGAAGGAACCTGAGTAGGAATGGGTGTAGGAGTATGCATCCACTAAACCCTGGATATTTTTCATCATTTATATCTAATTTTTAATTTCGGTACTTAATGGATATTTTCTTTCTTCTTTTAATGTTAGCTTACAAATAGCTCTTAAAATTCCTCCCTACAAATCGTTTTCAACACTTGAGTCAAACTGGTGATTTTCCTCGCCCTCACGTTGTACAATCATAGGGAATAAATTGTGCAATATATTCTGTATAAAATTGAATTCATTTTTGTTTAGTAATGGGACTTGTGATTTTACATGTCATGCTTTATTAGGTATAAACTAGGCATCTCCTGAAAACTCTACTGAAATGGTCAGATCCAATTTAGTCACCCCAATGGGTTTCCACCAAAAATAATTATCAACAGATTACAAATGATCAAGTATGTTTCAAAATAAATCTACATTTAATAAGGTATTAGTTCCTTGAGTTCTATTTTAAAGTAACCTAAGCCAAGTATGTTTTCACGCATGTTAGATAATATTTTAGAATCGTACCACTAGAGGGAAGGAATTTACTCTGTATATCACCAACTAGTGTGATATTCTGTATAAAGAATTTTTTAAAAATAGTTCCTACTGACAATGTAATAGATAAATTATGAGAAAACATCTAAAAAGTTAGGTGCCTACAAAATGGCCCCATTATATAAAACTAATGTAACCACAAACATAAATTAATGGGTACTCATTTTCTTTACTAAAAGATTTATATTAGGTCCTTTAGTACATTAAAATTCTAAGAATTAATAAAATTGGACTTATCTAAACTTTTCAGTTTATTTTTTTCTGTATTATACAAATGTGGTATTACCATCACACATTTTAACCATGCAACATAAACAAAGGAACAAAAAACAGATGTAGTAAATTCCGAGTTACAAATATGCTCATATTTGAATCTGTTAGGGTCTGATTATTTTGCAAGTTTGTTCAGAGGAAATATTTATAGCTACTGTTGTTTTTGTCTCATGGTCATGTCTTGTCTTAGAGTTCACAGAATGCTTTGAACTATATTGAGGTTCCCCTGAATGACACAGTTGAACCCATCAGCAAGAGAAGAAAAATGATCCTCTTAGTAGCATTCTTTGCCATAGTAGAGAAGGCACTTAACTCCTGAAAGATATTGGCAGTTTATACACTATCACATCAGAATTTTGTTAACCCATCTATATTTACATCACCTTAGATATTAAAACAATCCCCAGTTTGAAGTTCTGCCAAATACTAACAGCACATTTGAGTTCCAAAGGCAATGTCACTGAAATGGTGGATGTTATTATTAAATTTTATTTTTTGCATAGAGTGAACTATTGGTTATGATTCATTCTGTTGTGTGTGTGAGTTTTTTTAATTGGTATTTCCAATGGGATTTTCTTATCTCAGGAAACCGTATCTGACAGTCTGTAGTGAATCACAATTTTGATTTACATTCCATTTCATCTTTGTACATGTGCCACTGGCATACCAGTGCACCACAATTTTGACATATTGCCAATTCTAGTTCCTTGAAGTTAAAGTAAGCCTTTATAATAGTAATGCCAGCGAGTCTTTGTTAATCAAAAAAGTGCCTCAATTTGAATGTACGCCAAATCTTAGAGATACTTTGACACATCATTATTTTATTGAATTACCAAGGGAGGTGTTAGAGATGAAAATCTAGTATTATCCACTACTCTATTCACTTATACTTCCTACATAGTACTTATAATAAGTGACATTTATATTTTATAGATTATAATTGGTAAAGAGCAATTGGCACTGAGACTGAACGGTAAGCTCATTTTAATTTTAATATTTATTTTTATTTTAACCAAAATATATTGCAAATGCAAATTTGATCATGTTATTCTGCTTCAAAACCTCCCATAGCCATCCATTACTTTTAAAGTCAGGTGTAAATCTTTACCATGGCCTAAGAGACCTGCATTTTTTTGGCCCTTGTGCATCTTTTAGTCCAGTTCTTATGCTACAATTTCCCTTGGTCAGTGTGCTGGAAGTAAACTGGTTCTTATTTCAACTCCTTTGCCTAATCCCTGCCTCACTGAAAACTTTAACTTTTTATCAGATTGTATGCTATTGCAAGGGGTAAAAGAATCTTCCCACTGGTTTATGAAAAAAAAAATGATGGGGGGATTTATTGCCAGATAAAAATAAGTAAGAGATCTTTTCAAAATAGAGGTATTGTTTTCTTTTCTTTTTTCTTTCTTTCTTACAAGTGTTAAGGAAGGCTTTCCAAGGGCTGTTACACTACAGAGGCAGCAGTACCTTTTTGAAATTAGACTACATGGCATAGCGCTGTAGGGAGATAAAAAGCAAGCATTTACAAAAGGTCAAGGAGGCTCATCTTCAAACATTTAGAGTGTTATTTTTAAATATTGTTATTATCATCATCATCAGCATTACTATTTTAAGTAGCAACTCATTCTCCTCCCTACCTATGCTTTTTCATGTTTTAAGGCATAGACTGGATATATTTCTTAGTGGGCAATCTGATATTATTCTAGCAGGAGCACGTGATGGAAACTGCCCTGCCTTAGTAAGAGAACAAGTAAAGCAAGTCGTAAGTCCTTAAAAAGATAAAGTATTGGGTAGAGAAACAACATTCAGTAGCAAATCATTGCATCTAAACGAAATCTATTATTAGGGATCAGTTCGGGAAGTGGTCATATAGAAGCAGCATAGAACTAAGAAAGTATGGGCAAAAACGATTAGGGAAAATCTACATATTGATGGATTTTTATTTAGTCATTTTTTTAGTTGAAATTTGTATTAAATATACAAATGTAGAAGTTTTGAGCATATAATGTGAAGAATAATACAAAAATAATTATATTTCTGTAACTACCACTCAAGTCAAGAAACAGAACATTACCTACACCACTCTTCCTCCCTCCGGATCACTTTCTTATCACACTTACTCAAATGTAACCTCTATCTTGACTTTAAACTCTACAGATTAATGTTAGGTACCTTGAACTGTTTGCAAATCGATTCATAAAGCATGCATCTTCTTGTGTCACTTTCACTCAAGATATTTTAGTGAGATTCATTCATACTATTTAGTGCAGTAGTAATGTGTTCATTGTTATCATATACTATTCTATGGTGTGACTATACTACAAATTATTTATCCTTTTACCATTAATGGACATTTAGGTTGCTTCCATATTGGGGCTATAATGAACAATGCAGCTTAGAAAACCATCATAGATGCCCTTTTAGATTGAGTTATAAATCACATACCATAAAAGTAACCATTTTCAAGTGTGCAATTCAGTAGTTTGTAGTATATTCAAAAGGTTGTGAGACATCACCATTATCCGATTCAGAATATTTTTGTCACTTCAAAAAGAAAATCCGTACACCCGTGAGCAGTTACTCCCGTTTTCTTCTCCTCCCAGTGCCTGGCAACCATACTCAGATTTATGTCCTTAAGGATTTGCCTGTTTTGGACATTTTTTATAAATGCTGTAATACAATATGTTACCTTTTGTGTTTAGGTTCCTTTGTCTAGCTTAATGTTTTACAGTTTTGTCCATGTTGCAGCATGTATCAGTACTTAATTCCTTTTTATGCCTGAATAATATCTATTTGTGGGGATGTGCCACATTCTTTTTATCCATTCATCATTTGTTGTACACTTATGTTGTTTCCACTTCCTGACTTTATGAATAATATTGCTGTGACTTTGGTTTACAAATTTTTGTGAGAATATATATTTTCAGTACTCATGTGTACTCATAGACAATGGTATATTCTCTTTTTCTTTAGAAATGTTAGCTCTTATAAGAGTCAAATTTTGGTTTCATTAATTTTCCATATTATTTTTCAATTCTTTTCTTTTTACTGTGTTTTGCTTATTTCTGCTTTAATCTTTACTATTTCCTCCTTATTGCTTGATTTGGGTTTATTGTGCTCTTCTATTTCTAATTTCTTAAGGTGGAAAGATAAGTTATTCATTTGAAATCTTTCTTCTTTTTTTAACATAGGCATCTATGGTTAGACATTTTCCCTAGGCATTGTTTTAGGTACAATAAATAGGTTTTGTTATGTTGTGTTTTCATTTTTCATTGATCTCAAATTATTTTCTAATTTCACTTTTGATTTCTTCCTTGATCCATTGATTATTTAGGAGCTGTATTTTTTTTTAACTTCCATATATTTGTGAACTTCCCAAATACTGTTCTGATATTGATTTCTAGTATCATTTCATTGTGCTTAGCAAACATTCTTTGTGTTATTTCAATACTTTTAAATTTATTGAGACTTGCTTTATGGCTAACATATGATCTATCCTAGGGAATGTTCCATGTGCACTGTAAAAGAATGTGTACTCTGCATTGTTGGGTATAGTGCTCTATAGATGTCTTTTAGGTCTAGTTGGTATATAGTGTTGTTGAAGTCATCTATTTTCTTGTTGCTCTTCTGTCTAGTAGAAACATATGGAATAAGCAAGAAAAATATCAGTAAGAATATTGTGTCCGTAACACAAATGGACCTAATTGTCATATGTAGAAACAATAGAAAACAACTTCAGAACTCATTTTAGTTTCAAGTTCAAGTAGAATATTTCCAACAGTTGATCACATAAGGAACTATAAACCTACTTACAAATGTTTTCAAAGAACTAAAATCACATTGAATATATCTGTTGACCATTGTGCAATTAAAATGCAGATCAACAATGAAATATAATTAGAACATTATTAGAGATCCAGAAATCGTGAAATATGATCTAAAATTACAATAGAAATTAGAAAATATTCTGAATTGAATAATAATCAGTATGCAGTATATCAAACCTTGTGAGAACACAAGTATGCTTTGTGATTAATTTATAGTCTTAAAAATGTATATATTTGGGGGCTTCCCTGGTGGCGCAGTGGTTGAGAGTCTGCCTGCTAGTACAGGGGACGCGGGTTCGAGCCCTGGTCTGGGAAGATCCCACATGCCGCGGGGCGACTGGGCCCGTGGGCCACGACTGCTGAGCCTGCGCGTCTGGAGCCTGTGCCCCACAACGGGAGGGGCCGCGATAGTGAGAGGTCCACGCACCGCGATGAAGAGTGGCCCCCACTTGCCACAACTGGAGAAAACCCTCACACAAAACGAAGACCCAACACAGCTAAAAAATAAATAAATAAATAAATAAATAAATAAAGTAGCTATATAAAAAAAAAAAAAGTATATATTAGAAAAGAAAAAAAAGCTGAAAAGAATAAGCTAAGTACCCTTCTCTAGAAATTGAAAAATGAACAGAAGTTAGAATGAAGTAGAAGAAAATATAGAAGAGAAATTAAAGAAATAAGGACAAATACAATAAAAGGGATCTCAAAAACTTTTAAACTAATGAATTTAATAAACTACCTAATAAAACTGTTTTTTTAAAGTGGTAAGAAGCACAAATAACTAATATTGGGAATGAAAGAGAAGATTTCACCACATAGTTTGTAGATATTACAACCTTCATAAGTGGATATGATAAACAAATTTATGGCAATAAATTTGAAATTTAGATAAAATTTTAAAATTTTGATTAAAATAACTCACTGAAACTGACATAATAAGAATTTGGAAATATTAATAATCTCACAAATATTAAGATAAATGAATCAATATGATTAGATCTTTCTTAAGGAGAACATCCAAGTGCTAGATGGCTGGTGAATGTTAAAAAATATTTAAAAAACAATTCCAATTTAAAAAAATCTTTTCAAAAGGACAAAAATGGGTACATCTCTTAACTCATTTTATGAAAACAACATAACCTTGACATCCAAACGTGACCTGGATAAAAACTACTGGGCACGTTAACTCATCAGCATAAGGACAAAAACATTAAATAAAATTTTAGTTAATTTAATCCAGCAATAATTTTAAGAATACATATAAAACATCAAGCCGGTGCTTCTTCCAGAAGGGAAATCTTGTTTAACATTTAAAATCAATTTTACTCTTGGAGAGGATGTGGGGAAAGGGAAGTCTCCTACACTGTTGCAGCCACTATGGAAAATAGTATGGAAGTTCCTTAAAAATCTGAAAATAGAGCTAACATATGATCCAGCAATCCCAGTCCTGGGCATTTATCTGGAAAAGACAAAAACTCTAATTCAAAAAGATACATGCACCCCAGTGTTCATAGCGGCACTATGTATAATAGCCAAGACATGGAAGCAACCTAAGTGTCCACCAACAGATGAATGGATAAAGAAGATGTGGTACATATATACACTGGTCTATTAGCCATAAAAAAGAATGAAATATTGCCATCTGCAGCAACATGGATGGACCTAGAGAATATCATACTAAGTGATGTAAGACAAAGAAAGACAAATATTATATGATATCACTTATGTGTGGAAACCAAAAAATAATACAAATAATTTTATTAACAAAACAGAAACAGACTCACAGACATAGAAAGCAAACTTATGGTTACCAAAGGGGAAAGGGGGGAATGAATTAGGAGTATGAGAGTGACAGATACACACTACTATATATAAAATGTATAAACAACAAGGATTTACTATATAGAACAGGAAACTATTTCAATATCTTGTAATAACCTATAATGGAAAAGAATCTGAAATATATATATATATATATATTCACACACATCAATAAAATAATCACTTTTACTACATTAACAGAAAAAGAAACTTTAATGATTATTTCAATAGATGCAGAAAAAGCATCTGAAATAATTTAACATTCATTCACATAAAAAATCTTCATAAAAAACTAAGGATAGATGGAGATATTCCAAAATCTGATAAAGCATTTTATTTTTTTAGAATTTCTTAGATGCCTAGGGCAAGGATTCAGGAGCGAGGGATTCACTGGGAAAGTATTCCAAGGAGATATTATTAGGAGAATGAAGAAGCAGTATGGAGAAGGAAGATTTTAAGGAAAGTTATGTGCAGTCCCAGACTAAGTCTGGGAGTTCTGGACTAAAATTACACAGTCTGGACTTTTGTATTTCTCTGGCCCAAGTCATTGGCTACATGTTTGCTTCATCGCCTAATAGTAATTCTCAACCATGCCCAGGTACCAGAAATTAGCTGCAAAGCACACTGTAAATGAGTGGTGGGTACAAGACTCTATTAAAAACGTCTGAGAGGTTCCAGTCTGGCATATAAAAGTATCAGAAGTTGCCAGTCCATTAGAACAACAAGTAAAAAGTTGAGCATATGGAAAAATCAACAACTCTTCTTATATCCATCAGAGGATTAAGGTTACAAAGCAAACTGCTTCCCCTAAAATTGGAGAGACAGAGATACAGAGGAACACAGATACTGGAGCAGAAACCCACAAGCAGAAACTTGTGCAGAAAACCTGAACTGCAGGAGAACCTGAAAAGTAATTGAAAACTTGCTGGAGGCTCAGTTTGGACATGCCTGAGAGATAAAAACCTCAGGGGGACCCAGTCCCTGTGTGGGGGCAGAGGGTACATTTTTGTGTGTTTTACCTTCAGGAGTTTTATCAGATTTTCACAGTGAAAATCAGAGGAAAATCCCATCATGCTTCCATCCGGGGGAGGGGAAATGTAACTTTGAAATAGAGCATTCTGCTCTACATTTAACAAGGCCTGACCTAAAAAGAAACAGTTTTGTAAGAGTCTAACATTTTGATGTATTAGTAAAGCCTAACTGACATGGGGGAAGGAAAATAGCCAACTCCAGCCCCATCTAGACATCCTGCACCACCTATGAGAGTGAAAAACTAAAAACAGCCCAGGGGCACAAGCTTACTAAAAGACTGAGGTCTAATCATAGGACTATGGAACACTTCACCTCCCACACCTTCCCACTGCAATTCTTTTTACAGAGTACATCATGTCCACCTTCCAGCAAATGTTATAAGACATACTAAAAGGCAAATTACACAGTTTGAAAAAGCAAAACAAGCATAAGAACCAGACCCAGATGTGGCAGGAATGTTGGAATTATCAAACTATGATTTTAAAACAACAATGATTAATCTGGTAAGAGTGTTAATGGAAAAAGTAGACAACGTGCAAGAACAGATGAGTAATGCAAGATTAAATAGGTAATGTAAGCAGAGAGACAGAAATGATAGGAATCAAAAAGAAATGCAAGAAATCAAAAATACTGTAACAGAAATGAATAACGCCTTTGGGCTCAGTAGTAGAGTAGACATGGTTGAGGAAAAAAAGCTCTGACCTTGAGGACATGTCAATAAAAATTTCCAAAAGTCTAAAGTGAAAAAAATAACCTGAAAAAAGTAGAATATCCAAGAAGTGTAGGAGAAGACACAAGGTGTAATATATGACTACTGGGAATACCAGAAGGAGAAGAAAGAGAGAAAATAACAGGAAGCAATAATGACTAAGAAATTCATAAAATTCATACCAGATATACTAAAAAGCTTTTTCACAGCAAAGGTAACCATCCATAAAATGAAAAGGCAACCTACAGAATGGGACAAATTTTGTGAATCATATATCTTATAAAGGGTTAATATCCAAAATATATAAAGAAGTCATACAACTCAGCAGCAAAAAACCAAACAATCTGATTTAAAAATAGGCAGAAGATCTGAATAGATATTTTTTTAAAGAGGACATACAGATGGTCAACAGGTACAGGAAAAGATGCTCAACATCACTTATCATCAGGGAAATGCAGGTCAAAACCAATGTGCAATATCACCTCACATCTGTTAGAATGGATATTGTGAAAAAGACAAGACATAGCAAGCGTTGGTGACAATGTGGAGAAAAGGGAACCCTTGTGCCCTACTCGGGGGAAGGCAAATTGGTGTGGCCATTATTGAAAACAGTATGGAATTTCCTCCAAAAATTAAAAATAGCACTATCATATGGACAAGAAAAGGGAAAAAATGTTTACAGATTTGGATGGAAGAAATAAAATTATCTTTCTTCATAGATTATATGATCATCTATGTAGAAAACCTGAAGGAACTGACAACAAAATTCTTGGAACTAGTAAGCAGTTATAACAAGGTTGTAGGAAGAAAGTTAATATAGAAAAGTCAATCAATTTCTTACATGCCAGCAGTGAACAAGTGGAATTTTAAATTAAAACACAATATTATTTACATTGGTAACCCCCAAAATGATACACTTAAGTATAAATCTAACAAAATATGTACAAGATCTATATGAGGAAAATTATAAACTCTGATGAAAGAAATCAAAGATGAACTAAATCAATGGAGAGATATTCCATGTCCAAGAATAGAAAGACTCAATATCGTCAAGATGTCAGTTTTTCACAATTTTGTCTGTAGATTCAACGCAATCCCAATCAAAATCCTGGCAGGTTATTTTGTGGATATTGACAAACTGATTCCGAAGTTTACATGGTGAGGCAAAAACCCAGAATTGTCAACATAATATTGAAGAACAAAGTTGGAGGACAGATGCTATTCAACTTCAAGACTTACTGTTAAGCTGTAGTAATCAAGACTGTGGTATTGGTGGAAGTATAGACAAATAGATCAATAGAGTGGAATAGAGATCCCAGAAATAGATCCATATAAATACAGCCAACTGACTTTTTGATAAAGGAGCAAAGGCAATAAAACAGAGAAAAGATAGTCTTTTCAAGAAAGGGTGCTGGACCTCCCTGGTGGCGCAGTGGTTAGGAATCCGCCTGCCAATGCAGGGGACGCAGGTTCGATCCCTGGTCTGGGAGGATCCTACATGCTGCAGAGCAACTAAGCCCATGCGCCACAACTACTGAAGCCTGCGCTCCTAGAGCCCGTGCTCCGCAACAGGAGAAGCCACCTCAATGAGAAGCCCGTGCACCGCAACAAACAGTGGCCCCCCGCTTGCCGCAACTGGAGAAAGCCTGTGCACAGCAACGAAGACCCAACACAGCTAAAAATAAATAAATAATTTTTTTAAAAAAATTTAAAAAAAAAAAAGGGTGCTGAAACAACCAGACATCCAAATGCACAAAAGTGAACCTAGACACAGATCTTACACCTTTCACAGAAATTAACTCAAAATGGATCATAGACCCAAATGTAAAATACAAAACTCTAAAACTCCTAGAAGATGACATAGGAGAAAGTCTATAGATGATCTGATGATCTTGGGTATGGTGATGTCTTTTTAGATACAACTCTAACGTCATGATCCATGAAAGAAATAGTTGACACACTGGACTTCATACAAATTAAATATCTCTGTTCTGTCAAAGACAATTTCAACAGAATGAGAAGACAGTCCACACACTTGGAGAAAATATTTGTGAAAGATACATCTGATATCCAAAATAGAATTCAATAACAAAAAAATAAACAATCTGATTTTAAAAATGGGCAAAATACCTTAATGGACACCTCACCAAAGAAGATTTTCAGAGGACAAGTAAGCACATGAAAAGATGTTCAACCTCATATGTCACTAGAGAATTGCATACTAAAACAAGGAGGTACCAATGCATACCTGTTAGAATGGTCAATATCCAAAATACTAAAAATACCAAATACTCACGATGATATGGAGTAACAAGAACTTTCATTCATTGCTGGTAGAACTGCAAAATGGGACAGCCAGTTTGGAAGACTGCTTGGCAGTTTCTTACAAAACTAAACATACTTTTTATCATATTTGGCAATTGCACTTTGGTATTTACCCAAATAAATTGAAAGCCTGTGTCCACACAAAAACCTGCACATGGACATTTATTGCAGGTTTATTCATAATTGTCAAAACTTGAAAACAACCAAGATGTCCCTCAGCAGGTGAATGGATAAATAAACTATGGTACATCTAGACAATGGAACATTATTCAGTGTGAAAAAGAAATGAGCTTTCAAGCCATAAAAAAACATGGCGGCATCTTAAATGCCTATAACTAAGTAAAATAGACCAATCTGGAAAAGCTGCACACGGTATGATTCCAACTCTAAGACATTGTGGAAAAAAACAAAACTATGCAGACAGTAAACAGATCATGGGTTAGACGGGTGAGAGCCCAGATTATGGCTTGTCTTTCTGCTGATATCTAAAAACTTAATCTTTTTTATTATATCTACAATCTACCTGGTTTTTTCATTATGATGTGAATTCGGAAGTGATCTTTTTTTTTTTTCCATTTAGACACCCAGCAGATTCAATACTGCTATTTAATGAAAAGTATAGACATTTCCCTGCATTACTCTGAAGTGCTATATTGTCATAAATCAGATGCCCATATTTGTCTTACCAGGTCAGTCTCTGGATTTCTATTCCGTTAGTCTAGTTGTCTATCGTTTACCAGTGTCATATAGTCTTTATTACTTTATAATCTTTATATCAGATAGAACAAATCTTTTCATCTTATTACTAAAGATTATCTTGATTATTCTTAGCTATCTTAATATTCATACAAATGAAAAAAAGCAACTTTTAAAATTTCATGCATATATTTGTGCACATGTGTACACACTCATATATACACACATATTCTTTTTGGGAAATTATTGTGATCATATTGATTCTGAGCTGAAATCCTTACAGTATAGTCTTCTAACCCATGAAAATGGATATCCCTTTATTTGTGCTCCTTAATTTTTTAAATAATATTACATAGCTTTTGTGTAGAAGTCTTGCATATCTTTCTTAGTCCTAGCTGTATGATATTTTTGTTGTTATAAAATGTTTTGTTGTTATTTCTTATTTTTACTATGTTTTAGTAAAATATTTTTGTTATTCTAAAAAAATACGTAGAAATATATTTACTTTTAACATAATGACTTGCTATCCAACATCCTTGCCACACGTAAATGATTATCTACTTATATGAACCATAATATAGATTATAATCATTTATCTATGGGATACTGATTTTTCTCTCTACTCAATTATGTCAATGGAAAAAAATACAAGTTAATGCATTTGTAGTTTCTAATGTGCCAATATTTAACAAGTAACATATTTAAGTATATAAATTTTAAAGTTAGTATTAAAAACATAGTTTAAACAAGCTGCTATTCTTTTTCTAATTTACCTCTTCATGTTGTGGCCCTGAGATTACCTGAGGATTCTAGGTCGCTATTCATCACATGTTTCTCTCCAAAATACACCAGTAGCAGAAATTTCCCCTTAGCTTAAACAACTTTGCATAGAGCTTTGTATTCTTCAGGAATCTGGATTAATTTGGAAAGAGATTGCAGTTAAGACCATATTACATTTGCAGTTTTCTATTTGATTCTTTTTCTCTTATTTGATATATGTTCTTAAGGTATTTTCTTTGCATATTACTCTGCAGCCTAGGATTACCATCGTCTTCTTCCAGATTGCTCAAGGGAGTCTCATTTTATTAATTCTTTCTCAGAAAACTGTACTGTCATTTTGGTGACATCACAACCAAACAAAGGAAAACAATAACAACTTGAGTGTACCAAAGCTGACATTGCACATATTTACTTAACCTTTTAATTATTGAACCTAATTTCTTTAGGAATCCCACAAACCCACAAGTACTTGTATTTTATCCTAGAAAGGGCATGGGTATGAAAAGAGCTATGTAAACTATCACTATAACTTTTAGTATGTTCTGAGGATCAGAGAACGTCAACATTGTTTAAAATAAGTACTTTTTGCTCCCTCACCTCTCTTCTGAACAAAGCAATGGGCAGTTTCCTGTATGTGGCCAAGTGCTAAACACATGGACATATTATGTTGGCCACAGCTACTAAACAATGATGGGAAACAGATCCAGAAACAGCGCACAAACAGAAGAGATCTATCCAAATATATATCTTTTATTCGGGTGGTGACTGGCTGAACCAATCGTATCTCGGTGCATTGAAGTGTTCATACAGAAGGTACAGATGGTAATGAGATGCAAATCCTGAGAGGCACGAAAAAATACATATAGAAGTCAAGGTAGAGAATTTACAAAACAAATTAAACCAAAAGTAAACATATTGGTATTTTCACTGAATAAGAAGTTCACATCACTGAAATACAATGGAGTAATAATCTGATCTTGGGATTCACTGATTCTAATATATGTTCCATAATCAATTAAGCTTTAGTCTTGTAGTACCTGCTAGGGGTGCACAATCTTGCTAAGGCACAAGAGGGAATAAAAACAAAAAAGGGCAATATGTAGGGAAGTGGATCAATTATGTTGCTAATGCAGTAAATTGAATGAATAGGAAGTTAGAATTATGTAGAAGATAGAAATTAGGGAAGAAAATATATTTTCAAGGTACTGATAAGTATAGCCCCTTCCGTGATAATCTTACAAATGTGTGAGAGGGATCCACTATTGTATTTTTATTCTTCACTGGGTTTGGGAACATTAATTAAAGTAACCAAACAGGCACACTTCAGTCTGACAGCAAGATGATTGTTGCAGCATAGTTTTTCAGTCTCCTTTAACATCCAACAAAAATGTAGTAATTATTATTCTTTAGCAACTAGGCACCTCTGTTATCAGCATTTATGTAGAAAAATTTAAGAGACAATAAAGAACATTCTGATAGCTTTGAAGTAGGGAAAGTGAAAATATTTATGTCTGTACTTCACATGACATTTTTTTAAACCCAAAAGAAAGGCAACTGAGTCTTTTAGGTAGAGGGGGGTGGGTGGTAACACAGGTTTTGATTGACAGTTGAGTGGAGAGGACTACTGAAAAGAAGCAGTTCTGAGGCAGTCTAGACCCTATGACTCTTGAAAGTCAACAATAAAATCTTCCTTTCTGACCAAAGTCATGCACTGAGGAGAAACTCTTGTGTGTGGAATCTAAATGGAGTAAGATAGGGACGCTAGAGCAAAAGAAAGAAAAGCATAAAAATCATGGAGGACTGCAGTGGAGGAAGATGTCAAAAAACATAAGAAAATTAAAAGTATTTTTCTCCATGGCAATACAACAAGGAGCTTTATAACCGTGAAAATAGGAAGGCTATTCTGACCAATTCTCCCATTAAAATAGAGTAGGAAAACCCGTCTTCTGTGACAAATAAATGAAGGTGAAATTTAGTCCCATACAATAACTTTCTCGGAAAAAATAAAGAGAACAATTGTATTATTTGGCTATGGCTGCCATAACAAAGTAACACAGACTGGGTAGCTTAAACAGAAATTTATTTCCTCATAGTTCTGGGGGCTAGAAGTTTGAGATCAAGTTGCCAGCAGGGTTGATTTCTTCTGAGACCTCTGTCCTTGGCTTGTACCTGGCCGTCTTCTTTCTGAGCCTTTACTTGTCTTCCCTCTGTCTCTGCATCCTAATCTCTTCTTATAAGAATACGAGTCATATTGGATTAGGGCCCACCCTAGTGACCTCAATTAACCTTAAAGACCCTACAGTAGCATTCTGATGTACTGAAGGTTAGGACTTGAACATATAAATGGGTAGGTGGGACGGGGAATTCAGCCGTTAATAGGAGTAAACAGGATAACATTCTTACAATGAAAGCATGCCCAAGAAACATACACAAAAAACAGATAAAAATTTTACCTTACTCTTGCAAAATCAGTTAAAGGTTTAGAGAAAATGTTAGGAACTATGAAAAACAGCATCAATCAACTTTAGAAAAATCTAGAAATTATATTAGACAAGATAATATAAAAAGATATCTGATCATGTTAGAAATTAGTGAACTCTAAAGAAAAAAATATGGAGATGAAATTTAAGCTGCTGGAAGGGAAACAATAATGAATAAGTATGTAGATAATGTCAAAAGGGAAAAATACATTCAACACTATATAATATACACACACATATATACCTGGTACCTGGTAAAATCAACCTAGAGTGGTTGAAACCTAACACCTTGAAATATTCTAGCAAAATTGTTGTACTTCAGAGCAAAAGGAAAAACATTCTTTGAGCTTTCAGACAAAAAGTTCAAATCACTTATAAAGAAATCAAATTGACATCAGACTTTTCAACAGTAATGTTTTGTTCCAGAAATCTATGTAAGATTCTAAGGAAAGAAAGTATAATTAAAAGGTATTATATCTATCCAAATTGAACTTCTGGTGTAAAGGCCATGGGCAGATTTTAAGAATATGGCAGAACGCAGGGAATATTGTTTCCAAAGTTTTTCCTGAGGAAATCTACTAGAAAATTATCTTTAGAAGATGAAAACAACTGAGGATATCAACTTGAAACTGGAAGATGATAAAGTATGTGAAAGTTAAATGCTCTGACATTTTATATAAAGCAAAAGTGGTTTAGAAAATTGAGAGAGTATATGAAAGTAGAATCAGTTCACTAAGTGCCTGTAAGTGTTAACTGGGAGTAAAAGACATTACTTCAATTTGGATCTGGAGGGAAAGGGAGAGAAGGAAGAAAATGTTGCTAGTTAAATTTAATATTGTTCACAGAGGGAAACAATGGACTGAATTAAAAAGTGGGAAGACTAAGAATATTCTAAAAACTTTAGTACAAAAGTAACCATTAATCTAGAATTGCAAGGTTTTCTAAATATTAAAATATATGATGAGAGAATAAGTGACCACATATTGATATACCTATATATGAATAAGACTTTAAAATATGAGATTAGAGGCTATATATATTAATTATAGCAATAAGTAAATGAGCTTAAATCACCAATAGAAAGAAAATATTTCTATTAGCTAAAAATTATGCTCTATACAAGAGACAAACCTAAAAACAAAAAACCTTCAAAAGTGATAAAAATAAAAGGATACGCCAATATGCATTTCTCAAACACAACTAAAAAAAAGTAGAGGTTAAAATCTTGATATCTGAAAAGGTAAAACTTAGACCAAAAAGACAGTATAAAATAATAAAATTACAGTTTTTTAAAGTTAAAAACAATATTGCTTAGTGAAACTGTAGCAGTCATTAATTTTATGCAAACAATAAAATGATTCTTATTAAACAGCAATTACAGCAGTGGCAAGAAGAAATAAGCAAAAACAATGGATAAAAATATAATTGAACACATCTCTTGATCCAAGGCAGATCACATGAGCAAACTTTGTAAAGACATTGAAGTACTGAACATTTATCATCAATAACTTAGACCTTATATATTGAAATCTTAACCTAGAGATACTACACTTCTTTAAGTGCAAAGAAAATGTTCATGAAAATTGACCATTTTTATGCCACAGAAGAAATCTTAATATATTCCCCAAATAGAAATAAAATATAGAACATTCTCTGAACTCTTTTCAATAAAGCTAGAAATACATAACAAAATTGAAAAACATAAAATTCTTCTACCTAGAAACACACAATGTTAACTCTTGGATGAAACTGGAAATAGGCATCAAACTGCAACATGCCTCAAAATTTTAGCAGGACATATCAGAATCTGGGATGCAACTAAAGTAGTTATCAGAGGAAAGTGCATAGCATTAAGTTATATCAATAACAATTAGAAAATAATATAAAATAAATACTAAATTTTTAAAAAGTTATTTAAAAGCCAACAATAAATTAAAACAAAAGAAAACAGAAAGAACTTGAGGGAATTGTCAAATTAAAATGTGCCTTCGGTTATTGGTACTAAATCTGTGAAGAAATAGAATTCCTACCCTCATAGAGCTTTCAGACAACTTGGATGGAAAAGGTCAGTTTAGGAAGACAGGTTGTTTTCTTTTCCTCCCAGAGTTACAGTGTTCAGGTAACAATTACTAACACAATATGGTCGCTATTTGACTATAATAACAAATCTTTAATATTGAAGTATTTGAGATTTATCAATAGAGATAGTGCTTATCGATAGCCACAAAATAAATCCCCCATTCGAACACAATTTCCTCATATTAATAATTTGCAGTATATTTACAGTATATTTCAGGAGAGTAAGTGTTCTTCTTTCCAGAATCTATTAAAATACTTTTTCCCATGTATCCATATTTGTAAGAACAATTTGATGGATATGATGGTTTCTGTTTGATCAATATTAATTTAAAGCTGCTGGATATCCTTGGAGAGCTAATCAAGAAGGTAAAAATTTTTCCACGTTAATGTTGTCAAGTGACAGTAGATTTAAGAGGTAATGAACATTATTTACTTAAAAAGAGAATGTTTTCCCTTATGCAATTACTGTTAGAGGAATCGTTAGCTACAACAAAAGCTCTATGAGTCAGTTCAACATATGTCTCATTCTATAATTTATACTTCTTCTTAACAGTCTGTGATCCCTTGGGTCAAGATTACTTTAGAAATACAAAGAGAACCCCTAAAACTAAATAATTTCTATTATATAATGAACATGTAAATTATCTGCTAAATTACTTGTACTTAATTAGTAATTTTGCATAATGACATACATTCTCTTTGGGTCTCTTCAGACTCTGACAGATAACACTTTACAAATGTTACTTAAGTTCCAGTTACAGCACAAACCTTTTAGAAATGTACTATTAATCTAAATATGCAAATGTGAGCAATTCTGGTATTCCTTAGGCAAACTATGATTCAACATTCCTGCGAAAGTATACCTTGGCTCATTCTGAATGCAGTGTTTTTATTTCTTGTTTCTTACATGAGAGACTAAAAATGTGAATTTTTTAAAGTTCGTAAGTGGATAGCGTGTTGTACAGTTTTTAGAATCAGCTCATTTCACTTTTAGTTTAGAAATTAAAATTTAAAAACTATCTTCTGATGTAAAAGTTTTTTTGGTAGTTAACATTAAAATAACCATGTAAAACATGGCTGCTGCTAATCACACCACAGCAGTGTTCCACTTGAGTTGTTCTAATATTGTCATAGTTACTTTGTGTCTTAAGCTATGACATGGAATTCACTTAGGAGAGCAATACATTTAACTCAAATAAAAAGGATCAAAATATAAAATATGTGTTTACTTAATAGATATTAATTGAGTGCCTACAGTGTGTCAGGCTAAGTCTTGGAGATGGAGCAATGAGGAAGGCAGACAAGGTTTCCCCTCTTTAAGAAAGTGCAAATTCAGATTATGTGTGTGTATAAGGGTGCATGCTATGTGTGTGAAGCCATTATGTATGTGTGTGGAGGGAGGGAGGAAAATAGATAATGGATGACTAGGGGGACAAAATAAAAATATATGATCAGAGTTTATAAAGTGATGTAGGAAAAATAAACAGGGTTATTTGATAGAGAGTGACTGGGATAAGGTGTCTACTTTAAATAGGGCCTAGAATCCCCTTCCATTGTACACATAAATACAAAATAGATTTTACACAGCTCTCATGTACATCAAAAGTAAGTACTGGGTAAATTTTGGGGAGACTGAACTTTGCTTTGTTTGGAAGTTAACCAGGAATTGTTTAACATTTTGAAAAATCATCTCATCCTTGGTAATACAATTTGTGATATATGAGTCATCAATACGGTCCCTGCACTGGTACACTTGTATCAGTCTGTGATTGCACTGGTACAATAGTGGTGATTTTAGATCTTATTTTAAAATGATAAATATAAAGAAAAATTGTCTACATGATTCAGTTGAATTTTTGTTGGGTTTTATCACTTCATTCCAAAATGAACATCTTGGGTACGTTTAATCTACTGACATTTTTTTTCTAATTAAACAACAAAAATATCAAGAATAAATGCAAATTTTAAAAAGAAACACATTAACCACACAATTCTGAAATTTAAAGACATTTTTGGAAAGTATTGTGCTGTCATTAGGATATTTAAAAAATTGTAAATCCAGAATGATCAAAGTTTCTTTTTTTTTCTTATATAAAGTACAAATAATACAAAATATGACGAACTATGCAATATTAGAGAAAAATTTATCTTACCAGCTATATGTGAAGTTATTTGTATTGTGATGATAGTTCAAATGTAATAATTTACATCTTTTCATTGGACAAAAATACTGTTTTCATGTAAATCAATGAGAAAGCAAAAATGAATGAAGTATACAATAAACTGAAGTTACCATATGCACAATTCAAAAGGAATGAAAAAATAATAGAGGAGATGTCATTTAGAATACCAGACTGTAATACACAGAGTTTGTTAACATTTGAAACCTTAAAAATCAGTTCACAGGAAAAAATATTCCCTTTTCAAATAACACCGCTTGTACAACAGATGGAACACTAACTTGGGTTAGTGGGTAACACAGGTTTACAGCCAACTTAAAAAAGAAGCACCAGGTGTTTTAGCAATTTATTGCATTATTCATCAACAGCACTTAGTTGCCAAGAACTTTGAAAAAGACTTAAAAATTCAATGAAGTTACTGAGCTATTAATGCATAATGTATAATAATGTATACTAATAATCAGTGTAAAATGTATAGTAATTTCTGGAATGATAGATTATTTGGTAACCTTTTACTTGCACATTGAGCTACAGTGACCCTTAAAAGAAACTTTTAAAAAATATTTTTCACCATTGTAGATTTTTTTTATTCAGTGAAAAATTAAAACTTGACATTAAAATACAGCAAATGGTATGATAATTTTTTCAGATATATATATGCAAAGTTAAAAGAAGTCTGTCTTAGGCTACATGGAAATGAGGTATATCTCACTAAAGTGTAGGGAATGATCAAGGAATTACTAAAAACTGTACCTAATATAAAAGTAGCCTTACTCATGAGAATTTTTAAAGTTTCCCATACTGGTTGAAATTTGATGCAGATGTATTTAAACAAAATGATTTGGAAACATATTGCTATTATTTGGTTGCTGTCAAAAATTGATTATGATTCTAAGTCAGCATGAACTTGCAATATTGAGTTTATCTGAAGTGAATGTGGAATGTGCTAACCAAGAATTTGGAGGAAGAATTCATTGATCTAGAAGATGACTTTATGGCATGAGAATGATATAATGAGTTGAGCTATAAAATCTTTTGGGTCCAGATAAGACTTCCATGCTTATTTCTTTGGAAAGAATTACATATACATATAAATTACATATACATTTGCAGCTACATAGTTATTTGAAAATAATTTTATGTTGATAGTGTACTTACTGTAACAAAAGCAACTGCAAATATGTAACAGGAGATTTCAGAAGATTGTCAACAGAATTATTTTTTAAGAAAATTTAAGAATGTTAAATTAGCAGCAACTCATGAGAAGTTGTGATTATATTGAAATTCATTAATAGAATTTGTTTTAAAATATTTAATACAGTTTTCATACTACATATTTTTTGTTTTTATCCAAGAATGATAAATCCATGTTATGTAAATTACATATTGAAATTATTTATTATTTTTCACTTTCCTTGCTTTCCAAATATAATCCGATACTGACACAGATGCATGCCTCAAACTTTCCTACAGCTTTTTGTTTTATTATTTTTTATTTATTTTATTTTATTTTTTTGCTCACTTCTCCCTCCCTTCTCTCCTCCCTCCCTCCCTCCTTCCCTCCCTTCCTTCCTTCCTTCCTTCTTTGCTTCCTTCCTTCTTTCCCTCCTTCCTTCCTTCTGTCCCTCCTTCCTTCCTTCTTCCCTTTTCCTTTCTACCTTCCTTTCTTGTACCTCTTATATGGAGCAACTCTACTAGCCTTAAATTATTATATGTATATATAAGCGTTGAACCACTGCATTTTTTCTTGCTCAAATTTTACATTTTGAAATGCATTTTAAATAAATAAATCACCTTTCTTGCTATTATCCTTACATTATAATTCAATTTATAAAATATATTTTAAAATTAAGTGCTCATAAGTTAATTATCTGTGAATTTAGTTTCAGAATATTAAGTGGAAATTATAAAATTTTATTATAAACATGTTTAAGCTTAACAAAGTTAAGAATTATTGATTTATAGAATCTCTACATGTGTTAAAATACAGGTCGGTTTTTCATAAGTCTCCAATATAACAGGGGATGCAAAAATAACAAAATTTTAGTTCCTTTCATGTAGAATTTTGGGCCAATATAGCAACTTGACTGGGTGTGGCATCTGAACTCCTTTTATATTGTTCTGCTGCCCTTTTCAACTTGGCTTCCAATACATTGTTATTCTAGTTCTTGTCATCCCATCTCCTTACTAACTAGGAAGGAGGAGGGAAAGGAAAGAGGACAAAAGGGCAATATGCTTGTCTCTTTTTAAAGCACCAGCAAATTTCTTTATATGGGCACACATGTTCTAAATTAAAATTATTTTTATTAATAAAAAAAGAGGAATATAATTCTTGCTGGACAATGTAGTTATTGGGAAACACTTAGCTGACACTGTAGCACCCAAATAAGATAATGAGCAACTTGCAGGTAGGTTTGTGTCTTGTTCTTTCAAAAGTATCACCTAGCACAATACTTAACGCATACGTAAGGAGTAAACACTTGTGTAAAAAATGAGTGGTGTGAAAAAGTAAATTATACAAAGAAAAGGTCACTCAGAGCTTAATGAGAGTTTAACAAGATAAAGACTTGATGATAAAAACTTTATTTTCTTAATATGGAGTAATTCCATTCTTTTTATTTATCAACATTGGTTGGTTTTAAATACCACAAATGTGCTCAATTAGAGGACCATCTGTGGGGCTATTAAACTTCCATGTTTCTAACAATTGCATTCAAATGAAGACATCTGTATTTTTATGAACCATCATTTTCTTTTCCTTTGACTTTTTAGTTATCATCTGCTCTTTTAACCAGTAAGTGAACTGGTTAAAAATAAGTTACATAAGAAATTTTCTAGTGTTTTTTTACTTATCCCTGCCTTTCCCAAAAGTCTCTATTTGAAGTGGTTAAAAGAAAGAAAAAGAAATCTCATATTTAAATTAAAAGTGCAGAGTATTTGCCAAAGCAATTTAAAGTAAATGTTGATTGTGCAACTGTGTTTTTCCAGAATATCCAAGTTTGGCTGTTAAAAAAAATATAGTCACTATTGAACAAAAAGAATTTGGTACACTTCATCTTAACCCACACAATTGGATTAACTCTTACCTCTGACAAATTCAATGGCCTGATGTAGGAATCTCTCAGTATATGTTTACAAATTTGATATTTTTAAGACTGTCACATGGAACCTGAGTATTCAAGTATTAAATCTTTTATCACAATTAAGAGGGAACTGTTGCCTTATTTTTTGCTCTGGCTACAGCAATATTGCCTCCTATTCTGCTTAGCAAGTGGTAAGCCTAGATTCTGTTCCCTATTCTTAAAACAAGATGACACAGCTTGACTATCCATCCTGCTATCACTGAGTCTTATCCTTCCAGATATTCACCCCATGAGTCTTGGTTTTTCAAATGGCTGCCTACAGAAATGGACAAATTTTTATTTACCTCATTCAAGCAGTTCTTTATGTGGGTGTCAGAAGAGTGATTGAGGCACTGTGGTTGCCAATATTTTACAGATAATTCAGTGAAAAGTTTATATATATTTTTTTCTTTTCACGTTTATCATATCCTTTTCCTAGATTTCTTGCACAAGATCTTTTGGGAAAATGAAGGGCAGGCAAAAACTTGATAATACAAAATACACATTTTAAAAATTATATTTCTCACCTAGTGCTATTTTTCTTAAGCAATTTGCCTTGATTCTCATCTTCCTTAGAAAGAGCACTCTCAAAGGAGACTTCTAGATCTCTTGTATAAGCATAGCCTTGGTAATCAATTCCAGTGGCTCACCAAACATGCCAAGATACATCTGAATCATAGCTGAATCCCTCTTAGTTTATCCAGCTGAGACACTGGGCTTATGAATAATCAGCATGTCATCAATATATGCTCATGCCTAATTGAAAGTCTAATTTAACAACCAAGAAAAGATTAAATACCCTAGACACAGTAGCATGATTATTATGGAGAAGTATATTCTTAATTTTTTGTGTGTTTGTGCTAAGAATTCACCCCCAAATTAGACCTTTTAGATGAGAGCAATATGGTTTCTTAGTTCAAAAAGACCTCTTATACGTACTGGATTCTCAGCAATCTCGTTATGATTTTGTGTTTGAATTTAGGAGGATTGTATTTGCTATCATGGATATTGGAATCTAGATTCCAGTCACATTTCTGCCATTTTTTGTCTGGGTTTACTATATGAAAGCTTTGTTAAGTTTTAAGAGTTTCTATTTTTTCTTTATAATGTGATACTAATTGTGCCTAGATCTGAGAGTTGATATGAGAATTAAACAAGGGAAGGTAAAGAAAAAAATACTTTGCATAGATAAGTATTCAGGAAATTGTAGTTACAGTTATTGTTATTAATTTGAGGAGATGTCAGTATTAGTTTGTTGATTAATATATATTATTATTTTCATTAGAAAAATCTCCAGAACACTGTATTATTATTATTATTATTATTATTATTATTATTATTATTTTGGCCTTTAAAATAAAACAGCCAGTTATTTTACCAGCAAAATGGATTTTTTCGGGAGGAAATTGCAATTCAGGACAAGCAAGCTATAGCAAGAGCCAATGACAAGTCTAACAAGCAAAGAAGAGGAATGCTACTTTATAAAGAAAAAAGAGGAAATTGGGAGGGGTTGTATTGAAACAAAGTTCACTTATTAAAAGTAAGAGTTCAAAGTTCTTATTAAAAGTAAGATGGTGTGGCACTTCCCGCTGGCTGGACTTGATGCTGGGCAAGGAGAATTCTTCCTGTTAGGGTCTATAATTAACGTCTTCCTGTTGGGGTCTGTCACTGATGTGAAATGGTAGTGCCTGAGGGCTTCCCCTTCTGACCTCCTGACTCCACTTTATTTTTTTTCAATAAATTTAATTAATTTATTTTATTTTTATTTATTTTTGCCGGCGTTGGGTCTTCGTTGCTGCACATGGGCTTTCTCTAGTTGCGGTGAGCAGGGGCTACTCTTCATCACCGTGCGCGGGCTTCTCATTGCGTTGGCTTCTCTTGCTGCAGAGCACGGGCTTTAGGCACGCGGACTTAAGTAGTTGTGGCTCGCAGGCTTCAGTAGTTGTGGCTCGTGGGCTCTAGAGCACAGGTTCAGTAGTTGTGACACACAGGTATAGTTGCTCCGCGGCATGTGGGATCTTCCCGGACTAGGGCCCAAACCCATGTGCCCTGCACTGGCAGGCGGATTCTTAACCACTGAGCCACCAGGGAAGCCCATGACTCCATTTTAAATGAGCTTTCCTTCATTCTGTTTCACACATACATATAGTAAAATATAGTAAACATAAAATTCTGAGGAAAATATTTTTTCATATAATTACCTAAGTGAAATCGTAAATATTTCGGAAATTAATTTATAATCACACCTATTAGAATTACACTAAAAATGGTAATTATGCAAGAGAATGAAATTGATGTGTTAACAGTTTATTGTGGTGGTCATTTGCCCTATATAAATGAATCAAATCATCACATTGTACCCCTTACACTTACATATGCTATATGTCAATAATCTCAGTAATGCTGGGGAAAAAGATATTAGGGAACAATTCTATGTACTGTTCATCTCTATAATAAATTCTAGAAATGTTTTTAAAAACGTTTAAAATTTTTAAAAAGGAAAACAATGGAGACAGAGATTTGAGTGATGTGTTTATAAGAGTGCCTAGGGCCACCAGAAAAAAGAAGGATCCTCCTCTGGATCCTCTAGGAGAAACACAACCCTACCGATACCTTGATTTTGGACTTCTGGCCTCTAACAATGAGAATAAATTTCTACGTTTTAAGAAAAAAAGAATTACAGTAACCTATCTAAATGGTTAGCATTCTACATTTCTGAGACTCACTTGTTTCCAGAATGCAAGCATATGACTGACATTTTTACTGATTAGATGCTTCCTTATTAAACTTGGATGAGGAAATGAGCAAAACCGGGTGGCAGCTATACACTTGTTTTAAGGAGCATACAGGGGTTATTCTAGGGCAGCTGTGTGGCATTCATGGGGCAGCTAGTCCTGAGAGTCACATATGCAGAGGGACGGGTGACACAGGCATCATTGTCTGAGCTGGAGAAATCCTGCCCTGTGGCTAGTTGTTTCCTAGATTCCATGCATCTGGCTGCTTTGTTCCAAGCTGTGAAGTACCCAGGACTGACTATCAAGCACTCCTGAAAATGCTCTGAGATGTCTAAAATTCTTTAAGAAATCCTTTCCTGCTTAAATAAGATGGAATGCAATCTGTAAGAATATTTGCAGATACATAGATTTATACTTCCATTTCTTGATTTACCTAATTAGGCAGCGACCATTGACACCCAGCTCTGAAAGATGGAATGCTTAGCACACTTATACAATCTCCCAACTGATTTCCTCTTCCCTCTTACAAATATTTCAGAAAGGTGTGGTTATTTTTTGGTTAGCCTTATAATTTTAAATTACATGATACAGGGTATAGAGTTACTAAGTTTCTTTCCATATAACCTTTTTATACATAAATATCCCAACCTCTAACACCATATCATTATTTTTTTTTTACTTATCAGGATTTATAACATTATATTCTGCTCTAACCTGAATGTAAATATACAGTTATTATTCTGTGGGAAGATTCTAAAGATTAAAATCCAAAATCTCAGATATTTAATGTTATGATTTAGTGATTATTGGATGTTACGGAAACAAGTATTGTGAATGGACTTGAAAAAAGAAGAAAATGTAATTTTACAAAACCAAATTTGTACCACTTACTTAGTAATATTCCAAGTATAATCTGTAAACAAATGGATTTCATTTTCTTTTATTATATCACTTGCTCAAAATATTTCTTTCTTGCTATTTGATTTGTATTTAAATTGCACCTTTTCAGTAACGTTTTCTTTTTTATGGAGTCCATATCTTCCCTTTTACTTGGATTAAAAAAAAAAAAAAAATAGAATTACATTCTCAATTATTTTCCTCAGAAAGATACAGAGGAAATAAATACTTTGAAATTTTCATGTCTAAAATCATTTCTCTGCTTCATATGGTTAATATTCAGATACTTAAAAAATTTGTATTCAAAATACATTCCTTAGTAATTTTAAATCGTTATCCCTGTGTCTTAGAGTATTCAGAGTCTCTGTGGAGATCCTATACAAATTCAGTTCTCATTCTTTTTTTTTCTTTTTTTTTTAACATCTTTATTGAAGTATAATTGCCTTACAATGGTGTGTTAGCTTCTGCTTTATAACAAAGTGAATCAGTTATACATATACAATATGTTCCCATTTCTCTTCCCTCTTGCATCTCCCTCCCTCCCACCCTCCCCATCCCACCCCTCTAGGTGGTCACAAAGCACCGAGCTGATCTCCCTGTGCTATGCGGCTGCTTCCCACTAGTTATCTATTTTACATTTGGTAGTGTATATGTGTCCATGACACTCTCTTACCCTGTCACATCTCACCCCACCCCCTCCCCATATCCTCAAGTCCATTCTCTAGTAGGTCTGTGTCTTTATTCCCGTCTTGCCACTAGGTTCTTCATGGCCTTTTTTTTTTTTTTTTTTTTTTTTTCCCCTTAGATTCCGTATATATGTGTTAGCATACTGTGTTTGTTTTTCTCTTTCTGACTTACTTCACTCTGTATGACAGACTCTAACTCCATCCACCTCATTACAAATACCTCCATTTCATTTCTTTTTATGGCTGAGTAATATTCCATTGTATATATGTGCCACATCTTCTTTATCCATTCATCTGTCGATGGACATTTAGGTTGCTTCCATGTCCTGGCTATTGTAAATAGAGCTGCAATGAACATTTTGGTACATGACTCTTTTTGACCTATGGTTTTCTCAGGGTATATGCCCAGTATTGGGATTGCTGGGTCGTATGGTAGTTCTATTTGTAGTTTTTTAAGGAACCTCCGGAAACCATAAACAAGACCAAAAGACAACCATCAGAATGGGAGAAAATATTTGCAAATGAAGCAACTGACAAAGGATTAATCTCCAAGATTTACAAGCAGCTCATGCAGCTCAATAACCAAAAAACCAACAACCCAATCCAAAAATGGGCAGAAGACCTAAATAGACATTTCTCCAAAGAAGATATACAGATGGCCTACAGACACATGAAAGAATGCTCAACATCATTAATCATTAGAGAAATGCAAATCAAAACTACAATGAGATATCATCTCACACCGGTCAGAATGGCCATCATCAAAAAATCTGGAAACAATAAATGCTGGAGAGGGTGTGGAGGAAAGGGAACACTCTTGCACTGTTGGTGGGAATGTAAATTGATACAGCCACTATGGAGAACAGTATGGAGGTTCCTTAAAAATCTCATTCTTTTTAAATAGTCAGTCTTCCTTGCTTATTACTTTAGTGAACTTTTTTTGATCCTTGGTTTTCTCAAAGCCTGTTCATACATATCTACATATGTAGCACTTTTCACTCTCCTACTACTCACTTGTGCCTTTCAATTTAAAGACTTCTGATTTTCTCCTGCATTTGGAAATCCTTCTCTGAGGCTTTATTTCCCTCTTCCATTATCTCTCTGGTAATCTCAAACTCCTTTTACATGAAAATTGGAACCCCTATATTCATTGGCCATGTCTCAACTTTTTTTTTCTATTTACATACGTATATATATTTTGGGAATATTCTTAACCTTTTCTTCCAGTTCTTCTTTTTCCCTCTAAAAATTGTTCTAATACATCTAAGTATTCCTTCTTATTGGCTCATTTTAAAAATATTAGCCTGTTTTTGACTAAAAGTTAATTTTTTAAAGAGTTAACTCAATATCTCAGAGGAGATTTAGAGATTTAGTTTTTAAAATTATCTTAAAATATCTTCTATCACTAAATTACCTACTTCTTTTTAACAATTTTCCGAATCATTTTTCTTGAAATTTCACTTTAGATAATATTGATTTTTCTTTAAAATCGTTAATTTCTGGGTAACAGTTCTAATTTATAGATAACTGAGGTGGATTTTGTTTGTCACTAGGCAGGCATGTTTCCCCAGAAGGATTTTCCCTTAAATGGGAGGATGCAAGGCAAGCCCTGAATATTAAAGCAGACATGCTGACCGTAGGGTTTTTTGTTTTTGTTTTTGGTGACTGTAGGTTTTAATTAAAGGTGTGTGGGTTGGGTGATGGGGTAGGTAGACCACACATGGGCAAGTTCTACCTCTGTTATGCAATGTATCCAATCCAATCTCAAAAACTGGGCTTTTCTCTGGGACTTCAAAGGTCTTATTAAATGTTCTTTAATCTGCTCATATACAATGTTCAAATTCTTTCTCTCTCTTTCATCTCCCTTTCTGTCTTTTCTTTTTTCTAGTTTTTTTTTTCCTCTTTTGTCCTTCCTTCCATTTTTGTTTGTTTCTTTCTGTCTTCTTCACAACATCCTTTACCGTAAACATGCACTGGATAATTATACATTAAATTCACAGGTGTAATTATTTTTCATAGCCAAGCTAGGAGATACCACAGGAACAAAACATATATATATGTGTGTGTGTGTGTGTGTGTGTGTATATATATATATATATATACATATACACATATACGTACATATATATATTTAATGTGATAGCACATTTATATTAACTTAAATGCTGTATGTCATATGTCACTAACTTGATGTAGAGATTTCTCTCCTAAAAATCTTCAATAAATTAGGAACAAAGGAAATGAGGCCCAAAATTGTTGAAATATGAGTTACATAAAGGCAATTTTATACTGACAACTACCTTTTGATATTCAGTTATTCATTCATTCACCTTCTCATTTGTTCTACTAAACTAATGTTCCTTTTCTGTGTGCGGTGGTGAAATGAGTTGCAAGGGATTGAGAGAGTGATATTTCTTTGAGTGAGGGAGATTCTGTATAAAAGTTTAGAATATCTATGGGCAAATATAAAAGATTTTTTAAAGTGATTTTAATGTGAGTGATACTCTGAAGGTTGTAACTGATTATCTGAAGACACTGGGAAACATTCCTCCAATGGGATCCTTATAAGCATTTTATAACATTGATGTTATATTGACTTGTTAGACATCTTGTCTAATTTATAGCCAGTCCACCCTATTTTAGGCCTTGAATAGCTATTAACATTTAGAATTTACAGATAAACAGATAATAGATAAAATAATCGAATCTGATTATCCTTTACCCTTGTACAATGATCACCTTATATAGAAATGCTTTTCTTCTTCAGCATAATAATCTGTCGAAAGAGACATTTTCTTAATCACTGTCCTATAAGAGTTTCAGGTAATTATTGGGGGAAACCTGTTTTCTTTTATCAAAGTTGTTTCTTAGTGAGCCATGATCACCAGCCAATTAGAGATTTGTTTCATTTAGGTGAATGGGTGTTGGTTAAGCAACACAAGCCAATATTTAGGTTCATAATTCCCCATCAGAAACTATAAAAAATTCAAAGTACACTTCAATAACTCAGTTATACAAAAGTGTACAATATAATTAAGTTACTGTATGCTCTACCACAGAAAGATTTTTTTAAATTGAAGTATAGTTGATTTATGATATTGTGTTAGCTTCAGGTGTACATCAAAGAGATTCAGTTATTTTTCCAGATTATATTATAAGTTATTACAAGATATTGAATATAGTTTCCTGTGCTGTACAATAAATTCTTGTTGCTTAGCTATATATAGTAGTTTGTATCTGCTAATTGCATACTCCTAATTTGTCCCTCCCTCCCTCCCTCCCTCTCCCCTTTAGTAACAATAAGTTTGTTTTCTATGTCTGTGAGTCTGTATCTATTTTGTATATAGATTCATTTGTGTTATTTCTTATATTCCACATATAAGTGATACCATATAGTATTTGTCTTTGACTTATTTTACTAATCATTATATTCTCTAGGTCCACCCATGTTGCTGCAAATGACAGTATTTCATTCTTTTTTATGGCTGAGTAATATTCCATTTCACATCTTTTTAAGCCAGTCATCTGTTGATGGCCACTTGGTTGTTTCCATGTCTTGGCTATTATAAATAGTGCTGCAATGAACATTAAGGTACATATATCTTTTCAAATTAGGGTGTTTTTTTTTTTTTTTCTGGGTATATAACCAGGAATGGGATTGTTGGATCATATGGTAACTCTATTTTTAGTTTTTTGAGGAACCTCTATACTCTTCTCCATAGGGGCTGCACCAATTTACATTCCAACCAACAGTGTAGGAAGGTTCCCTTTTCTACACACTCTCTTCAGCATTGATTATTTGTAAACTTTTTATGATGCCATTCTAACCGGTGTGAGGTGATACCTCATAGTTTTGATTTGCATTTCTCTCATAATTAGCAATGTTGAACATCTTTTCATGTGCCTCTTAGCAATCTATATATCTTTTTTGGAAAAATATCTATTTAGGTCTTCTGCCCATTTTTTGATTGGTTTGTTTGTTTTTTGATATTAAGTTGAATGAGCTGTTTGTATATTTTGGAGATTAACCCCTTGTCAGCTGCATCATTTGCAAATAATTTCTCCTGTTCTATACGCTGTCAAAAAATTACAGATTTTTTGTGTTCTTTGTGTAGCTTGGTCTTCTTAATCTCTAACCTTGCCAGTTCAGTTGTTGATACTGATTATCTTAACTATACTATAACAAGGATTATATGAGGAAACTTTGTAAATTGTAATATTTGCATCAACTTGATAATGTTTAGAAACTTATTTTTTCCTCATGTTCAATAGCTAAAGAAGAAGTGATCTCAATATGATCAAGTTGATGCCAAACATCTAAACATGGAACCTGTTTTTGACAAAATAAATAAAACTTTCAAAAATAGTATACACTTTCCTGTGAAGTTTATCTGATAATTAAAAAAACTGTATGTGATATTTATGTTGTTCTGTTTGGTTCATGCGGTAGTTCATGTATAAGGTGGGAGAATATGATTGATAATGTAATTCAGAACTTTGGGTATTAAATGAGCAGGGTTTCCTGAATAGAGTCAGCAATCAGGAGTTTTGTCTCTTTATATTACCATATTTTGTCTAGGGCACTCTTTTTATTTTATAGTAAAATAAGAAGCCAAGCATGAACAGTAGAGACATTAAATATGTCGGCTATAAATAAAGGCAAGATAAATTTTAGAAGACAATAAATACGGATATGGGTAATATTGAAATAGAATTCACCATAAAGTGTATGTCATAATATGTTATTCAAACTTATCAGTTTCTTATAGAGTCAGTAATTCATATGCAAACAATTTTTACTTTCACACAGATAATTAAAATGGATTCTCTTTGTTGTGTGAATTTCCTTTCTCCTTGATTCCAAATTAGTTCCCTTAGAGGGCTGGTTCATTTTTCTGAGACAAAACAGGATTCACCATCTTCCTTTTTCCTCTTTGGAATAGGCTGAAATTTTAAAATTCCCTTTTAGTTCAGCCACTAGTAATTTCACCTATGAAAGCTTTAAAATATTCAGAAAATCGGGAAGGCTCATTAAGAATAAAGAAGTTTGTATTTGTATTTAAACAAACTAGAATATTGATTCTGGAAAAATTATCTAAACATATATAATCTTTAACTAAGGTGATTTTTATTCACATTAAATAGATCACATGAACAATAAAGTTGAGTTTGGACATAAAACCTTTGAACATTTGTTGAACTCAAAATTGTGATTTGTTTTTTTACTTGTTAGACTAAATACTAATTTGTTCTGTAAACTTTATGAAAATTCATGTAGGTAATACTCTTAGTCTATACTACTGAAGAAATTATCTGTGGGGTGTATTTCAAAAGAATGTGAATGTTCTGAAAACCAGCATCTGAACATAATCTCCAAGTATAAAAAGTGATGATTTAGCATACTAAAGTACTAAGGAGGTGGAAAGGTAGAAAAGTGACAATTTTTTTTTTTTGCTGTTGGTGTTTTATTTGTACTTGATTTTGAAAATAGAGTAATTAAAAATGAGGGACAGACTATAATCAAAATGAGTTAGAAGGAATTTTGTTATGTTAGAATGAGTAAGGATAGTTGTTTCTCTTGTATTCATTTGTAGAACATGTAACAAGGCTGTTCTTCGGATCAAGAATTTCAGTGAATTGATGGGCTGCAGAATTCAAACAGCACATTTAATGTATGTGCACATGTAACTTTATAGCTTATTATAGATTTTTTTCAGTCTAATTTCAATTTTCTAACCCTATACGTTCCTATCTCTTTTTTTCTGTTTTTTATATAATAAAGTTTGGATGGCACTTATCTGGTCCAAAGGTAACCATTTCAACCCTTTCCAACAAATGAATTAAAGACTTCAGCAAACAAAACCTCAGTTGCATATCATTGCATCTTTATTCCATGCATTAATTTACCTCATGTCCTATAATTATGTGAATCCTTTAACTTGAATTGGAGAAGGACTTGAATTAACTTGAATATGGAACAACATAATGTTTTGTTTTGTTTCATTTTTTTCTTTCTTGGGAACTCTGTGAATTGATTATGTAAATACACAGCAAATTTGAAACTAGAAGTCACAAACCACGTCTTAAAATCTAGACATAATTTTCCCTGCCGCGATAGGATAGAAGCACACTTTATTTTATTTTGAAATTAAGATCGGTAATTTACCAATACAATAAATTTTTCTGCAGTGGTGTGAGGGGATCTGGATAGTCAGATGAAAATTACAACTTCTGATTTTAATAAAATTACTGCTAAATTCCTTTGTGGAAGCATTACTCTCTAAAACCTTAAGCTTGGTGACTTAAAACCTCAGGCATTTATTTTTTCACAGTCCTGGAAGCTAGAAATTCAATATCAAGGTGTCAGTAGGACCATGTTTCCGCTGACGGCTTTAGGAAAAAATCCTTCCTTGCCTCCTCCTAGCTTCTGGTGGACCCTGCGACCCTTGGCATTCCTTAGCTTGTAACTGCATCACCTCAATCTCTGCCTTTGTCCTCACATAGCCTTCTTCCCTCTGTATGTCTCTTTTGATGTGTCCTCTCTTCTTATAAGGACATCAGTCACTGGATTTAGATCCCAGCCTAATCCAGTATGACTCCATCTTATATAATTACATCTGCAAAAACCCTATTTCCAAATGAGGTTACATTTTGGGGTTCTGGTTAGACACGAATCTTGGGAGGACACTATTCAATCCACTACAATTACCAGTTAAAAATTTTAGGTAAATGCATTATATTTGTAGATCAGAGGAATTATGTAAACTGAGCATGTGGAACAAGTAGAAGACTGACAAATGGATGATAGAGATGGATGAAATGGAAAATAAATCTAAATGTAGTACTAACTTCATTTTGGGAGGGACCCTGGCTGTCTGTAAGGCTAGGTTTTTATAAAGGGTGCCCCTGTACCTCCAAATTGGTGACTTGGCTGACAACTCTGAAGTCATCTTGTCCATTCCAGCCTTCAGTGTGATCGACAGTGGTTCTCATGCTGGCAACAAGCTGGCCATGCAAGAAACTCTGATCCTCCCTGTTGGTGAAGCAAACTTCAGGGAAGCCATGCACATTGGCGAGGAGGTTTACCACAACCTGAAGAACGTCATCAAGAAGAAATATGGGAAAGGTGCCACCAATGTGGGGGATGAAGGCTGGTTTGCTCCTGAAGAATAAAGAAGCTCTGGAGTTGCTGAAGAATGAGATCAGGACAGCTGGCTACACCGATGAGGTTGTCATTGGCATGGACTTGGCTGCCTCTGAATTCTTCAGGTCAGGGAAGTATGACCTGGACTTCAAGTCTCCCAATGATCTCAGCAGGTACGCCACACCTGACCAGTTGTTCGACCTGTACAATTCCTTCATCAAGGACTACCCATTGGTGTCTATTAAAGATCTCTTTGACCAAGATGACTGGAAAGCTTGGCAGAAGTTCACTGCTAGTACAGGAATCCAGGTGGTGGGGGGGACAATCTCTCAGTGACCAGCCTGAAGCGGATTTCCAAGGCCGTGGGTGAGAAATCATGCAGCTGCCTTCTGCTCAAAGTGTACCAGATCGGCTCCATGGCCAATTCTCTTCAGGTGTGCAAACTGGCTCAGTCCGATGGGTGGGGCATCATGGTGTCTTATAACTCATAACCGAAGTTATCTTCATTGCTTACCTGGTGGTGGAGCCCTGCACTGGGCAGATCAAGACTGGTACACCTTGCCTAACCCAGTGCTTGGCCAACTACAACCAGATCCTCATAATTGAAGAAGAACTGGGCAGCAAGGCTAAATCTGCTAGCAGGTAGTTCAGAAACCGGGTAGCCAAGTAAGTTCTGTGCAGGTGAGCACCTGAGCCTTTCAGTCACTAGTTGGCTGGCTAGAACCCTGCTTCTGACGTTTGCACAGATAGTTCAAGGTCTCAGTTGATACATGTCGGGGCTTCTGGTAGTTAATGCCCTTCTGTTATCCCTGTGATGTTCTCTCACTGCTTCCTTAGAACTGCTTCAGAAGCCAAGTGGACCATCTGAAACCCTGTTGGAAACCTTAGCTCTGTAATCATGTCATTGACCCAAATCATAGTTTTTCTCATCTTTCTTTCCACCAACTGTCTGGAGCCATGAGAATCTACAGTGCAATCTCTGAGGTGTCCACAGGCAAGATCCTTAGTGGTTTTTGTGTGCAAAATATAAAGACCTCAGTGACCAGTAAAAAGAAATTAAAGCATCAAAAAGAACATTTAATAAAAGTTAATATATCAGGAAAACATTTTCATACCCCTTCATTTTATCCTATAACAATATAATATGTTCTTTTTGGTGAACAAAGAAAAATTCAAGTAAAACAATTTTTTTTGTTGTTTTTACAAAGTAAAATTTTTACAAAGTACTGAGAAAAGTTTAATTATGTTTTGGGATATAATGATTTTCATGCACAACTGTGAGATCTTAATTTTTTTGTTCTTTTTATTTTTTATTGTGAGTCGTAACATACAGACAGTAAGGTATATAGAACACAGTCGTACAGCTTCAGGATTTTTTTCACAAATGCCTCTGTAATCACAAACAGTTCAAGAACAGGACTTTTCCAACATTCTAAAAGTCCCTTTCATGTCCCCCTCCAATTACAACCCCCTCTTTCTTTCTCTAAAGTAACACTATCCTGAATTCTAACACAATACAGTAGTTTTGGCTGCTTTGTACTTTATCTTCATAGAATGATGTAGCATGTACTTACATGAGTCTGACTTCAGTTACTTGACATAATGTTTGTGTGACCCATCCCCATCTTTGAGTGGTTTTACTTTAGTTCATATATTTTCATGGCTATTTATTAATATCCCCAAATTTACATATCCCTTCAACTGCTTATGGATATTTGGGTTATTCTGAGTTTAGGCTACTATGAAGAAAGTTGCAAAACATTAAAAAAAAAATCCTTGACCATGAAGTCGTCACACATGTGCATGTATTTCTATTGTGTTATTATTTAATTAATTAATTAAACTCTGTTGCTAACTCTGATACAAATCCTAGGAGTCCAGGAATGCCAAGAGTGGGGAGGTTCTGTATATTGAGTTGGGACTTGGAAAAATCTATTCCCCAGGTATCAAAGTGAACAGAATAAAAACATAGCCCTTAAAGCAACTGTCATCAGTTTTGAAACACCTCCATCCCTAAAATTAGCTTAATAAAATTAATTGATCAAAATTATCTACAAAATTATTAGTATAAGCATAATTTACCAAACAACTCAGGTAAAACTTAGTTCTATAGATAGGCCTGCATAAATGAGCAAAGATATATCACATGTTTATTGATTGTAACATTTGCTAAAATACCAAATAATAGAGCCAAAAAACAAATAACAACAGCAAAATAGAAAACAACAAAAATGTTCTGTCCTTAGTCATCCTAGTGCTTAACACTTGGTTGTAATGAAAGGAATAGCCATAATAGCAGGCTTGGTGATATGCCAGGACCCAACAATAAGAACTCCCTCTCACTGAACCTATAATAGGTGACTGCTGAGTGCTCAACCAATTAGCAATAGGGACTAAAGTTAAACCCTTGGTAAGGCATCATCCTTTGAGCAGCTTAGCTAGCCACCATAGGATAGACTGATTACATTGGATCCTTTCCATCCTGGAAGGGTAAATAATTATCCCCGTGCTGGATTGATACATATTCTGGGTAACCAAGATGACTTTAAACTTCTCCTCAGTTTAATGAAGCTTTGGACAAGTTTTTTCTAACTACAGACCACTGACCTGGCTTTTCGTAGAGCATTTACTTCAGAAACTTTCAACTGTAAGTTCTTGTTCTGTTCCTTTGAAATGTATGCAAATCTCCTTCTAACCTCTTGCCAGTTTTATAGCTCAGGAAATGTCTTTCTCAAGGACCTGGAAACCATCTCTTTGAAATGTAAACATCAAAGGAGATAACACCCCTATTTCCTAGTCTCTGAGGGAAGGTAGGAGCCTAACTTCCTGAGGCAACACTTAGCAAACACAAATAGCCTAATTAAAGAGAAAAAACTTTGCAAACTCAGGAAAAGCTCAATGTGTTGGACGCATACCATTGATCAACCCCACCCCCAAAGTCCTCCAATACTTTTCCAGTAGCTCATCCCAATGCTTGAAATCTTTCCCACCTTTTGTTTCAGTGGAGTTGAATTCAGTCTCCTTCCCTGTTGTAATAGTCTTGAATAAGCTCTTTTTGTCCTGCTTAACTTTGCCTAATGCAATTTTTGCTTTGACATGGGTGTGGCTAAGTGTTTTCCTTGTCTGTCTGCAGTGGCTTGGCCAGCAAGTCTACTCATGGGCTAACAAATTGATTTATTGTAATAAGATTATGAACAGTGCCTTAGAAAAGCAATCAACAATATGGCGAAGATGATGCAACAATAAGTACAGTTCCAAGAAATTCTGTGAACCTAATACTCTTAATATTCCTGATAGATAGAATACCTTTGTCTGAGTGCCCTTTCACCATTGCTCTCAGGGACACAATTGATTAATTTTTGCCTCATTGAGCAACTTTTGGCCTCTGCACTAGAGGTCCTGGTTCTGAGGGGAGGGACATGTTTACACAAGAACATATAAAGGATTCCACTAAACTTGAAATTATTGATCCAACTAAGTTATGTTGAGTCCCTCATGCCAGTAAAACAAGGAACAGAAAGAGAGTTACTATACTGGCAGGGACAACTGACCACGTTTATCATGAGGAAGTGGGGTGGCTGCTGTGTAATGGGACAGGGAGAAGTATGTCTGGAGTTAAGGAGATTCCTTAGGGTACCTCTTAGTGCTCTTATTGAGTCAAAACCTTACATGGCAATTGCAGGAAACACAATCTGACAAAGATATGGTAACCAAAGTATCAGAATTCTCAGGCATGAAAGTATGATTTATCACACTGGACAAGCACTCTTGGCTAGCTGAAGTGCTGACTCAAGTTGTGAGAAATCTAGTATGAGAAGTAGAAGAGGAATATAAAGAATATCAGCTGTGGTCAGCCTCAGGACCAATTACAGCAGCAGGGCTCCTTACCATCATCTTGTAATTTGTTGGTTTTTGTTGTTGTTGTTTTTTTTTTTTTAAAAATCGTGACCAACCTTTAAGAAGCAGTGACATTAATAGAACTGTGCATTTAATGTAGGGCCTGAGGAAGACCTGAACAATGTAAAGTGAAGACATTTATTGCCATGCCCTTCCCAATACCGCAAGTAGTTCCCTATATTATGACTAGTTTCCAAATGTCAATCTCCGCATCCTGGTACCTCAGGACACTTTCTGGAAGCACAGAAGGCTGTTTGTTCCCTGTGCAGTCTTAGTTCTGGGAATGATCAGGGGATTCACATCATTCTGGGAGTTGAGGAATAAATACACAACTGCCTCTCCTCTTAAGTGAGAGAATTTTAAAGTGTGATTTTATACCAGTTTTTAGAGTTTCCCCAGTGGATTAAATTCCATTAGCCTGCCATGACAGAAATGCACCTTTTATGACTGCCTTTTTTTCCTCTGGTTTTCTCACGTCTCCACCAGTGACATGTGTACTCCAAAATAATTATTTGCATTCAAGTTTTTTTAATCTTAGTATCTGCTTCTAGGAAAAAACAAAATCACACATATACAATATGATTTCTGACAATTAACTGTGTAAGAAGGAAGTAATTTCTAAATCTCTATGTTATACAAAATAATAGTCATCTGTATAATTTTTTAAAGATCCTGATAGGATGATATTTCTAGATCAAATTGAATTTTCTTATCTATTTTAATTCATGAATATATATATATATATATATATGAATGTGGGTTCAAATTGTACAAATATTATTTCTTATATAATAAAAAATTTCTGTGATAAGATAAAGGTTATCTTGATTACTTCCTTTACTTTAGTTGCCCAGAAATTTTTCAAATTTCATTCCTTAAGGATAAGCATTCACAGAGTAGTTAAGTCTTTGGTCAATTGTGTAGGATAAGAAGTGTGTCTTGGGATTAAGTTAAAGAAGTTAAAAAATATAGAATTATGACTTGTTGCTTACTAACTGACACAAGCTAGAATTTGTAGTTCAAATATGAAGGAAGAAAATAAACAGCACAATTGGTTACATGAGAAACACTGATTTATGGAACAAAAGTGTATTGCTTTTTAATGATAATGTTTTTGTTGTGTTCTTTAGCAAGGCGAAAATAAAGCATACTTCACTGAGTTGATAATTCCAGGTTTTCATGAATTTTTTTCATAATAAATTTCTTATATGTAATATGGCCATTAGACATGAGAATGTTTAAACCTGAATTAAAATGAATGTTCAAACTTGAATAGATTATATTGTCTATGCAGTTGATCCACTTTAATGATTAAGGAAGTTCAAATGAATGCATCAGCTATTTTTTATCTAGTGTTTGTATTTTATGAATGTAAACTGTGGAGCGATTACTATAATTGTTATTAAGTTAAGAAATGATACACAAAGCCAAGGTATACCCAAAATTAAAACTATCAGAATTTTGACTGACATAAACTGAATAAAATATGTGTGTATCTCTACATGTACATTTCACTACATTTGTTATCCAAATAAAAAAGCATTTCCCAATACAAAATAAATCCACAACTATATTATGTCTTAGGAAGGTTTAGATATTCACTAGCCCATAATTCAATGTATATTTAACACTGTGAAATGGTTGTTATTTTAGAACCAACTTTTCAACAATTTCTTCACGCTTGCATTAAAAATTCACCAAATTAAATGTTTCTACATGTCTAATAGCAGGGATATGCCTGTTTGATATAATGGATATAATAAATATTTATTATAGGTCTAAAGAATTATACTATCTATGAAATGCTATCATAGAAAAACATGTTATTCATTTCACGTAAACAGACATTTTAAAAAGTATTAGGAATCCGATTTTTTAAAATATTAGTATAATTTCTAACGAACCCCAGAGACCAAATGGATAACTCCATCTTGGCCCTTATGTACTTTTCTCCCCAGACCTTCAGAGACCTCTTTGATTATTAGCATAACATTTTCTCACCTCTTAGGCTCTGTATATGCTTCAATAGTCTCATTTACATTTGGCTTACTCACTCAGCAATACTGCAGAACTTGTTTCATAGAAGGAAATAAGCTATATATGGACAGGAAAATTAAGCAATAGCTCGAAATTTACATTTTTTTTAAAATCTCTATTTTCATTTCTATCAACATCCTTCTGGGACTTAGCTCTATTCCTTTATTTATTGTTTATGTTAGTCTACATTTCTCCTCTTATCTTTACTCCTTTTCCTTTTTCTTTTCTAACTAGTAGTAAAGACGGCAATCTCTTTTATCTTGTTTACTTTCTTTTAAAGTCCTTTGTTCCATCATAACAATATTTACCCATCCTAACAATATTTACCTACAGACAGCCTATCATCTGAATTATTTTTGCTAACATCTTAGAATGGCAGTATGTCAGATAGGCTCACTAAGACACCGGAGTATAGTATAACTGAATACTAATTATAGTTGGGAAAGATCATGCAATTTGTTTTCTTGGGTCTGCAAACACTTGAGGGTGCTGTGGAAAGTTAGAGCATTGATGTTCAAATCATTTCAAATAACTTCAGACTACCTCCTGGCAGTCATTTTCTGTTTTGTCCTTTACAGAAGTTTTAATTAGGTGGATCAAAGTTGGTTCTCAAATCATAAACAAGGAAAAAATGAAAAAGTCAGCATGGATTTTTATATAAACAAGGGCCGAATGATTCAGATTAGAAGGGGAAAAAAGGAACTAAAAGATGTAGTTTAGATTTTAAATAATTTTAATGTAATTGAATTAAGATATGCAAATATACTTTGAAAAATGTCTGATGAAAGTACATCTAAAAGCAGATCCTGAATCACAGCAGGGTCATTAGTACAATAGAAAAGTCAATGAGAAAATTAATTATAACTGTAAATCCATAGTTTATAGTAGGTCTAAAGAAGTATTTCCTTCATGTATACAAGACTGAACTGCTTTTTAAGCTGGTGGGCAATGGCTTAGAGAAAGCTCATTAAGCTGTTTCATTTTGTTCTGTGTCCCTGCCTCAGTTGGATGACAATTTAATTATAAATATGATGTATGCAATCAATAGATACATATTAAAAGTAAATTTGTGTCTTTTCAAGTATAATTTATATAACCAGTTAGATAGATGGTGATAAATACACAGAGAATATTTAATAGCTGTGTCTACCTATGGAAAATTCAAGTAAAGATTATATTTTATGTGCTAGAAAATAGGGAAGTATAGGGATAATGATAAGGAGATACCATTATGCCTACTACAATTGTTCAGTTGAACCCAATTTTCTATCACTTTCTTTTACAAAGTTGTTGCTATGTGAACTGAATTCTAATGATCAAATATCTTTATAAATACTTGCAGGGGAATTTACAGTGATTTTGAATACCACAAAGAAAAAGATAATGTAACATGTTTTAAAAATAAGTGTTGAATTCTGATACAACACAGCATCAGAATCTTGTATTGTTTTGGCCTTTCACTGAGAGGTTACCTAAGGGATTATGGCATGTGATCTTTTCAAACAAAATCAATTGTCATCAAAAGTTCTATTTTGCATATTTCTTTTTGAACACTTCAGTTTTCATGAGTAAAATATGCAGGTACAATGTGTAAATAATAAAACTAGAGACATGAAAACCCTAAGCCTTTCTATTTGTCTAGTGGTAGAAAATATAAATTGCTACCGAAAAGAAATTTTAGCCATGACTGTAAAATTCCATAAAAGCAACTAAAGGCACTTTTGGGGGGAAAAAATGTATTTAATTATCATGATCTAAAATTTAAAACACTTGAAGTTCCCCTTATATTTAGCTGATTAATACATCTTTATAATTTACTTATGAACTCTGATTCAAGACTGAGTCATAGTGCTTACTTTTTTTCTTACAGTGTACTTTATTTACTTTTACCTCACTTGAAATTATAGAGGTTAGAGACACAATGAAATTATGCCTGGAGATCTATTTGCTTGCAACAAAAGCATAATCAGTACATTTAGGTGTTGTGAACTTAACATATTTTTCTGACTTTAAAATTTAGATTGCTTATTTTTCAAGTGGACCTAGTCATTACTACCTCTTCAGCAATTCCTTAAAAACAAGTGGAGCTCTGACAGGAGAATGCATCACTAAAAAAATTATTTGGCCATACTTTTAAGAATATTTTGAAAACTACAGCCTAGAAAAATATACTTGAAAATAACATGTATATATGTTATTTTTTTCCTTTTAAAAGAAGAAATGCAATAAATAAAGATTATAGCCTTAATTACATCTTAAAAGTAATAAAAGAAAGGGGACTAGAGGGGTTAAGAAAGAAGGAAAAGAGCATATGGAATATTTTCCAGGATAAATCATATTAGGCCACAAAATGTCTTAATAAATTTAAAAAGATTGAAATCATATAAAATATCTTTTTTGATCACAGTGGAATGGAACTAGAAATTAACAGCGGAAGACTGGGAAATTCACATATATGTGGAAATGAAACAACACATTCTTTTTTTTTTTTTTTTTTTTAAAACATCTTTATTGAAGTATAATTGCCTTACAATGGTGTGTTAGCTTCTGCTTTATAACAAAGTGAATCAGTTATACATATACAATATGTTCCCATTTCTCTTCCCTCTTGCATCTCCCTCCCTCCCACCCTCCCCATCCCACCCCTCTAGGTGGTCAAAAAGCACCGAGCTGATCTCCCTGTGCTATGCGGCTGCTTCCCACTAGTTATCTATTTTACATTTGGTAGTGTATATATGTCCATGACACTCTCTTACCCTGTCACATCTCACCCCACCCCCTCCCCATATCCTCAAGTCCATTCTCTAGTAGGTCTGTGTCTTTATTCCCGTCTTGCCACTAGGTTCTTCATGGCCTTTTTTTTTTTTTTTTTTTTCCTTAGATTCCGTATATATGTGTTAGCATACTGTATTTGTTTTTCTCTTTCTGACTTACTTCACTCTGTATGACAGACTCTAACTCCATCCACCTCATTACAAATACCTCCATTTCATTTCTTTTTATGGCTGAGTAATATTCCATTGTATATATGTGCCACATCTTCTTTATCCATTCATCTGTCGATGGACATTTAGGTTGCTTCCATGTCCTGGCTATTGTAAATAGAGCTGCAATGAACATTTTGGTACATGACTCTTTTTGACCTATGGTTTTCTCAGGGTATATGCCCAGTATTGGGATTGCTGGGTCGTATGGTAGTTCTATTTGTAGTTTTTTCAGGAACCTCCATACTGTTCTCCATAGTGGCTGTATCAATTTACATTCCCACCAACAGTGCAAGAGTGTTCCCTTTCCTCCACACCCTCTCCAGCATTTATTGTTTCCAGATTTTTTGATGATGGCCATTCTGACCGGTGTGAGATGATATCTCATTGTAGTTTTGATTTGCATTTCTCTAATGATTAATGATGTTGAGCATTCTTTCATGTGTCTGTACGCCATCTGTATATCTTCTTTGGAGAAATGTCTATTTAGGTCTTCTGCCCATTTTTGGATTGGGTTGTTGGTTTTTTTGTTATTGAGCTGCATGAGCTGCTTGTAAATCTTGGAGATTAATCCTTTGTCAGTTGCTTCATTTGCAAATATTTTCTCCCATTCTGATGGTTGTCTTTTGGTCTTGTTTATGGTTTCCTTTGCTGTGCAAAAGCTTTTAAGTTTCATTAGGTCCCATTTGTTTATTTGTGTTCTTATTTCTATTTCTCTGGGAGCTGGGTCAAAAAGAATCTTGCTGTGATGTATGTCATAGAGTGTTCTGCCTATGTTTTCCTCTAAGAGTTTGATAGTGTCTGCCCTTACACTTAGGTCTTTAATCCATTTTGAGTTTATTTTTGTGCATGGTGTCAGGGAGTGTTCTAATTTCATACTTTTACATGTACCTGTCCAATTTTCCCAGCACCACTTATTGAAGAGGCTGTCTTTTCTCCACTGTATATTCTTGCCACCTTTATCAAAGATAAGGTGACCATATGTGTGTGGGTTTATCTCTGGGCTTTCTATCCTGTTCCATTGATCTATATTTCTGTTTTTGTGCCAGTACCAAACTGTCTTGATTACTGAAGCTTTGTAATATAGTCTGAAGTCAGGGAGCCTGATTCCCCCAGCTCCATTTTTCGTTCTCAAGATTGCTTTGGCTATTCGGGGTCTTTTGTGTTTCCATACAAATTGTGAAATTTTTTGTTCTAGTTCTGTGAAAAATGCCAGTGGTAGTTTGATAGGGATTGCATTGAATCTGTAGATTGCTTTGGGTAGTAGAGTCATTTTCACAATGTTGATTCTTCCAATCCAGGAACATGGTATATCTCTCCATCTATTTGTATCATCTTTAATTTCTTTCATCAGTGTCTTATAATTTTCTGCATACAGGTCTTTTGTCTCCTTAGGTAGGTTTATTCCTAGATATTTTATTCTTTTTGTTGCAATGGTAAATGGGAGTGTTTTCTTAATTTCACTTTCAGATTTTTCGTCATTAGTGTATAGAAATGCAAGAGATTTCTGTGCATTTATTTTGTATCCTGCTACTTTACCAAATTCATTGATTAGCTCTAGGAGTTTTCTGGTAGCATCTTTAGGATTCTCTATGTATAGTATCATGTCATCTGCAAATAGTGACAGCTTTACTTCTTCTTTTCCGATTTGGATTCCTTTTATTTCTTTGTCTTCTCTGATTGCTGTGGCTAGCACTTCCAAAACTATGTTGAATAATAGTGGTGAGAGTGGGCAACCTTGTCTTGTTCCTGATCTTAGTGGAAATGGTTTCAGTTTTTCACCATTGAGGACAATGTTGGCTGTGGGTTTGTCATATATGGCCTTTATTATGTTGAGGAAAGTTCCCTCTATGCCTACTTTCTGCAGGGCTTTTATCATAAATGGATGTTGAATTTTGTCGAAAGCTTTCTCTGCATCTATTGAGATGATCATATGGTTTTTCTCCTTCAATTTGTTAATATGGTGTATCACATTGATTGATTTGCGTATATTGAAGAATCCTTGCATTCCTGGGATAAACCCCACTTGATCATGGTGTATGATCCTTTTAATGTGCTGTTGGATTCTGTTTGCTAGTATTTTGTTGAGGATTTTTGCATCTATGTTCATCAGTGATATTGGCCTGTAGTTTTCTTTCTTTGTGACATCTTTGTCTGGTTTTGGTATCAGGGTGATGGTGGCCTCGTAGAATGAGTTTGGGAGTGTTCCTCCCTCTGCAATATTTTGGAAGAGTTTGAGAAGGATAGGTGTTAGCTCGTCTCTAAATGTTTGATAGAATTCACCTGTGAAGCCATCTGGTCCTGGGCTTTTGTTTGTTGGAAGGTTTTTAATCACAGTTTCAATTTCAGTGCTTGTGATTGGTCTGTTCATATTTTCTATTTCTTCCTGGTTCAGTCTCGGCAGTTTGTGCATTTCTAAGAATCTGTCCATTTCTTCCAGGTTGTCCATTTTATTGGCATAGAGTTGCTTGTAGTAATCTCTCATGATCTTTTGTATTTCTGCAGTGTCAGTGGTTACTTCTCCTTTTTCATTTCTAATTCTATTGATCTGAGTCTTCTCCCTTTTTCTCTTGATGAGTCTGGCTAATGGTTTATCAATTTTGTTTATCTTCTCAAAGAACCAGCTTTTAGTTTCATTGATTTTTGCTATTGTTTCCTTCATTTCTTTTTCATTTATTTCTGACCTGATCTTTATAATTTCTTTCCTTCTGCTGGCTTTGGGGTTTTTTTGTTCTTCTTTCTCTAATTGCTTCAGGTGCAAGGTTAGGTTGTTTATTCGAGATGTTTCCTGTTTCTTGAGGTAGGCTTGTATTGCTATAAACTTCCCTCTTAGCACTGCTTTTGCTGCGTCCCATAGGTTTTGGGTCGTCGTATCTCCATTGTCATTTGTTTCTAGGTATTTTTTGATTTCCCCTTTGATTACTTCAGTAATCACTTCGTTATTAAGTAGTGTATTGTGTAGCCTCCATGTGTTTGTATTTTTTACAGATCTTTTCCTGTAATTGATATCTAGTCTCATAGCGTTGTGGTCGGAAAAGATACTTGATACGATTTCAATTTTCTTAAATTTACCAAGGCTTGATTTATGACCCAAGATATGATCTATCCTGGAGAATGTTCCATGAGCACTTGAGAAAAATGTGTATTCTGTTGTTTTTGGGTAGAATGTCCTATAAATATCAATTAAGTCCATCTTGTTTAATGTATCATTTAAAGCTTGTGTTTCCTTATTTATTTTCATTTTGGATGATCTGTCCATTGGTGAAAGTGGGGTGTTAAAGTCCCCTACTATGATTGTGTTGCTGTCGATTTCCCCTTTTATGGCTGTTAGTATTTGCCTTATGTATTGAGGTGCTCCTATGTTGGGTGCATAAATATTTACAATTGTTATAGCTTCCTCTTGGATCAATCCCTTGATCATTATATAGTGTCCTTCTTTGTCTCTTGTAATAGTCTTTATTTTAAAGTCTATTTTGTCTGATATGAGAATTGCTACTCCAGCTTTCTTTTGATTTCCATTTGCATGGAATATCTTTTTCCATCCCCTCACTTTCAGTCTGTATGTGTCTCTAGGTCTGAAGTGGGTCTCTTGTAGACAGCATATATATGGGTCTTGTTTTTGTATCCATTCAGCCAGCCTGTGTCTTTTGGTGGGAGCATTTAATCCATTTACATTCAAGGTAATTATCGATATGTATGTTCCTATTCCCATTTTCTTAAATGTTTTTGGTTTGTTATTGTAGGTGTTTTCCTTCTCTTGTGTTTCTTGCCTAGAGAAGTTCCTTTAGCATTTGTTGTAAAGCTGGTTTGGTGGTGCTGAACTCTCTCAGCTTTTGCTTGTCTGTAAAGGTTTTAATTTCTCCATCGAATCTGAATGAGATCCTTGCTGGGTAGAGTAATCTTGGTTGTAGGTTTTTCTCCTTCATCACTTTAAGTATATCCTGCCACTCCCTTCTGGCTTGCAGAGTTTCTGCTGAAAGATCAGATGTTAACCTTATGGGGATTCCCTTGTGTGTTATTTGTTTTTTTTCCCTTGCTGCCTTTAATATGTTTTCCTTATATTTAATTTTTGACAGTTTGATTAATATGTGTCTTGGCGTGTTTCTCCTTGGGTTTATCCTGTATGGGACTCTCTGTGCTTCCAGGACTTGATTAACTATTTCCTTTCCCATATTAGGGAAGTTTTCAACTATAATCTCTTCAAATATTTTCTCAGTCCCTTTCTTTTTCTCTTCTTCTTCTGGGACCCCTATAATTCGAATGTTGGTGCGTTTAATGTTGTCCCAGAGGTCTCTGAGACTGTCCTCAGTTCTTTTCATTCTTTTTTCTTTATCCTGCTCTGTAGTAGTTATTTCCACCATTTTATCTTCCAGGTCACTTATCCTTTCTTCTGCCTCAGTTATTCTGCTATTGATCCCATCTAGAGTATTTTTAATTTCATTTATTGTGTTTTTCATCATTGCTTGGTTCCTCTTTAGTTCTTCTACGTCCTTGTTAAATGTTTCTTGCATTTTGTCTATTCTATTACCAAGATTTTGGATCATCCTTACTATCATTATTCTGAATTCTTTTTCAGGTAGACTACCTATTTCCTCTTCATTTGTTAAGTCTAGTGTGCTTTGACCCTGCTCCTTCATCTGCTGTGTGTTTTTGTGTCGTCTCATTTTGCTTATCTTACTGTGTTTGGGGTCTCCTTTTCACAGACTGCAGGTTTGTAGTTCCCTTTGTTTTTGGTATCTGTCCCCAGTGGCTAAGTTTGGTTCAGTGGGTTGTGTAGGCTTCCTGGTGTAGGGAACTAGTGCCTGAGCTCTGGTGGATGAGGCTGGATCTTGTCTTTCTGGTGGGCACATCCACGTCTGGTGGTGTATTTTGGGGGTGTCTGTGGCCTTATTATGATTTTAGGCAGCCTCTCTGCTAATGGATGGGGCTGTGTTCCTGTCTTGCTAGTTGTTTGGCATAGGGTGTTCAGCACTGTAGCTTGCTGGTCATTGAGTGATGCTGGGTTTTGATGTTGAGATGGAGATCTCTGAGAGATTTTTACCGTTTGGTATTACGTGGAGCTGGGAGGTCTCTTGTGGACCAGTGTCCTGAAGTTGGCTCTCCCACCTCAGAGGCACGGCCCTGATGCCTGGCTGGAGCACCAAGAGCCTTTCGTCCACACGGCTCAGAGTAAAAGGGAGAAAAAATAAGAAAGAAAGAAAGAAAGAAAGAAAGAAAGAAAGAAAGAAAGAAAGAAAGAAAGAAAGAAAGAAAGAAAGAAAGAAAGAAAGAAGGGAGGGAGGGAGGGAGGGAGGGAGGGAGGGAGGGAGGGAGGAAAGAAAGAAAGAAAGAAAGAAAGAAAGAAAGAAAGAAAGAAAGAAAGAAAGAAAGAAAGAAAGAAAGAAAGAAAGAGGCTATAATATAGTGAAGCAAAATAAAGCTATTGTAAAGCAAAGCTATACAGACAAAATCTCACCCAGAAGTATATACATATACACTCACACACACAAAAAAAAAGGAACAGGGGAAAAATTAATATATCCTGCTCCCAAAGTCCACCTCCTGAATTTGGGATGATTCGTTGTCTATTCAGGTATTTAACAGATGCAGGCACATCAAGTTGTTTGTGGAGTTTTAATCCGCTACTTCTGAGGCTGCTGGGAGAGATTTCCCCTTCTCTTCCCTGTTCACACAGCTCCTGGGGTTCAGCTTTGGATTTGGACCCGCCTCTGCGTGTAGGTCACCTGAGGGCGTCTATTCCCCGCCCAGACAGAACGGGGTTAAAGGAGCAGCTGCTTCGGGGGCGCTGGCTCACTCAGGCCGCGGGGAGGGAGGGGTACGGAGGAGGCGGGGCGAGCCTGCGGCGTCAGAGGCCGGCGTGACGTTGCACCAGCCTGAGGCGCGCAGTGCGTTCTCCCGGGGAATTTGTCCGGGGATCACGGGACCCTGGCAGTGGCGGGCTGCACCGGCTCCCGGGAGGGGCGGTGTGGAGAGTGACCTGTGCTCACACACAGGCTTTTTGGAGGCGGCAGCAGCAGCCCCAGCGTCTCACGCCTGTCTCTGGGGTCCGCGCTGATCGCCGCGGCCCGCGCCTTTCTCTGGAGTTCGTTTAGGCGGCGCTCTGAATCCCCTCTCCTTGCGCGCAGCGAAACAAAGAGGCAAGAAAAAGCCTCTTGCCTCTTCGGCAGCTGCAGACTTTTTCCCGGTCTCCCTCCCAGCCAGCTGTGGTGCGCTAAACCCTTCAGGCTGTGTTCACGCCGCCAACCCCAGTCCTCTCCCTGCGATCCGACCGAAGCCCGAGCCTCAGCTCCCAGCCCCGCCCGCCCCGGCGGGTGAGCAGACAAGCCTCTCGGGCTGGTGAGCGCTGCTCGGCGCCGAGCCTCTGTGCGGGAGTCTCTCCGCTTTTTCCTCTGCACCCCTGTTTCTGTGGGATCCGCGCTGTTAGCTGCGGCTCGCGCCCGTCTCTGAAGTTCGTTTAGGCGGCGCTCTGAATCCCCTCTCCTCGCGCACCAGGAAACAAAGAGGGAAGAAAAAGTCTCTTGCCTCTTTGGCAGCTGCAGACTTTTTCTCGGACTCCCTCCCGGCTAGCTGTGGTGCGCTAACCCCTTCAGGCTGTGTTCACGCCGCCAATCCCAGTCCTCTCCCTGCGATCCGACTGAAGCCCGAGCCTCAGCTCCCAGCCCCCGCCCGCCCCGGCGGGGGAGCAGACAAGCCTCTCGGGCTGGTGAGTGCTGGTCGGCACCGCTCCTCCGTGCGGGAGCCTCTCCGCTTTGCCCTCCGCACCCCTGTGGCTGCGCTCTCCTCCGTGGCTCCGAAGCTTCCCCCTTCTGCCACCCGCAGTCTCTGCCCGCGAAGGGGCTTCCTAGTGCGTGGAAATCTTTCCTCCTTCACAGCTCCCTCCCACTGGCGCAGGTGCCGTCCCTATTCTTTTGTCTCTGTTATTTCTTTTTTCTCTTTTGCCCTACCCAAGTACGGGGGGAGTTTCTTGCCTTTTTGGAGGTCGGACGTTTTCTGCCAGCGTTCAGTGGGTGTTCTGTAGGAGCAGTTCCACGTGTAGATGTATTTCTACTGTATCTGTGGGAAGGAAGGTGATCTCCGCGTCTTACTCTTCCGCCATCTTCTCCTGACCGAAACAACACATTCTTAAACAACCAATGAGTCAAAGAAGGAGGCATGAGGGAAGCTAGAAAATATATTGAGATAAGTGAAAAGGAAAATACAACATACAAAATTTATGGGATTCAGTGAAAACAATGTTAGGAGGGAAATTTATACCTATAAACATTTACATTAAGAAAGAAGAAAGATAAATCAGCAACTTAAGTTTACACCTTAAGGAAGTAAAGAAAGAACAAACTAAGCCAGATCTACCAGAGGAAGGAAATAATAAAGATCAGTTCAGAGGTAAATAAAGTAGAAAACAGAAAAACAATAAAGAGAATCAATAAAACCAATCCTTAAAAAACTAAAAATAGAACTACCGTATGACTCAGCAATCGCACTCCTGGACATATACCCAGAGAAAACCATAATTCAAAAACACACATGCACCCCAATGTTCATAGCGGCACTATTTACAGTAGCCAGGACATGGAAACAACCTAAATGTCCATCAACAGAGGAATGGATAAAGAAGATGTGGTACATATATACAATGGAATATTACTTAGCCATAAAAAGGAATGAAATTGGATCATTTGTAGAGACGTGGATGGACCTAGAGACTGTCATACAGAGTGAAGTAAGTCAGAAAGAGAAAATCAAATATATTAACGCATATATGTGGAATCTAGAAAAATGGTATAGATGATCTCATTTACAAAGCAGAAATAGACACAGATGTAGAGAACAAATGTATGGATACCAAGGGGGAAAGGGGTGGGGTGGGAGGAATTGGGAGATTGGGATTGGCACGTATACACTACTGATACTATGTATAAAATAGATAACTAATGAGAACATACTGTAGAGCACAGGGAACTCTACTTAATGCACTGTGGTGACCTAAATGGGAAGGAAATCCAAAAAAGAGGGGATATATGTATACGTATAGCTAATTCATTTTGCAGTACAGTAGAAACTAACACAATATTGTAAAACAACTATAACAAAAATTAATTTAAAAAATAAAAAATAAAATAAAATGAACTTTGTATTTTGGAATAATTTTAGACTTACCAAAATGTAGCAAAATGGTACACAAAGTTCGTGTGTACACTTCACCCGGTTTCCCTTGATGTTAACAACTTACGTAACCCTGTTACATTTGTCATAACTAGGAAATTAATGTCAGTAAATTATAATATTTAAAAATTAAAAAAATAGAAAACCAATAAAACCAAGATTTAGTTCTTTGAAAATATCAACAGAATTGGCAAACCTTTATCAAGATTGGCTAAGAAAAATGGAAGACAAAAATAACTAAATCAGAAATAAAAGTGGGAATATTATTACTGATTTTACAGGACAAATTTTACAGATTTTACAGAAATATGAAGGTGAGAATTATTTGGGGAGAGGTTAATTATTGTCTTACTGAGCAAAGGTGATTTAAAACTAAGTCACTATTCTAAGTTGAATAATAGCAGTGTGCATGGACTGAACGAAGAAAACAATTTCTCTTACCAGGCTGTGAAGGTAACTATCACATCATATTCTGCTTCAAATCATAGAAATGGCAATGTAAAATGCTCAGAATTATAAACTTTTTGTCTTAGTCAATTTTTATCTACTTCATCAATTCTATTTCCATTTTATTTATGACTTTAAAATAAGATTAAACTCAATAGAAAGCTATAGCATGGACATGTATTGGAAGAAAATTATTAAAAAGATACACAATTATTTTAACTTTGTGTATTAATTAATTTAATATGATTTCTCTGAAACTCCAAATGGATCTTCATTAACCTCAAGCAAATATTCCAAAACCCATTTGCAACAACAAACAAGTGACAATTATAAAACAATTTAAGCAGTAGAATAATGAGAGAACTGGCACAGTATGGTTCACCAAATAATTGTAAAGCTCTAATAATTATGACATGCTACAGGTACAAGATCAATGAAAGCAAAGAATAATCTCAGAAAACAATGTTAGCAATTATATGCACCAAAGAAAAGATGTTTATTATCTATGTTATTTTTTAGAAGGAAGTTTTTGAGAGCAAGTAATGATTTACTTCTTCTGGTAGGTCCTATATGCATTCTTTGACAAATAGAAAAGGAAGGTTGATTGTCCAAAACTCTCTTCAGGCAGATGAATGATATTCTGTAAAGAGCAGGGAATGATGGGAAAATATCAAAGAGAAATTTAAGCATCTACATTGAAGTTAAACATTTAGATAATATGAGAACTATTAAATAAATAGGATACTTAATGAGACTACATGAGACAAATCTCCTTGAGGAGATTTAGAGTAAAGCTCTATATTGCTCATTAGGTTTCTGGTTTTAACAGTGGTACCTTGGAAAAGAGATTGTGTTATGAGGAGCCCAAGGTTTATTTATACCATATGTACTTAAAATTTTATTATTAATAAAAAGTGATTTTCAAACAATTGCAGAATATTAAGTATTCTTCAGGTGGTTCAAGAAATATGGTAAATTTTGAAGAAAAAAACGAATTCAAATTTCTATGTCACATCATCACAAAAATAAATTCCAGAAGAGTTGAAGAGTTAAATACAAAACATAGAAATATAAAACCAAAAGTAAATACAAGTGAATACTTGAGAAGTATAAAAAAATTTTTTTCTAAGTATCAACAAAAGAAATTTTAAGCTGGAGGTGTTGGTAATTGATATCCCTGAATAGCTACGAATTTTACATTATGGTATTGAAACATACATAAATATTAAAGTTAAAGACAAATAACAAACAGAAACATAGTTTAAGGCATGTAACTCTAACATTAAATAAATAAAAGTATACAACATGATGAGCAAAACCATATATCTCAATATAAAATTTGACCAGAGAAAGAACAAGCATTTCATAAAAGAAGAAATATATAGGTACATAGATCAGTGGAACAGAATTGAGTTTCCAGATATAAACCCATGCAAATATGTTCAATTAATTTTTAACAAATGAGCCAAGAATATACAAAGAGGAAAGGACAGTGTTGGGAAAACTGGACAGCCACATGCAAAGGAATGAAACTAAACTACTATCTTATACCAGATACAAAAATTCACTCACAATGGGTTAAAGACCTATTAAAGACTTTAATATAAAGCCTTAAATCATAAAACTCCCAGAAGATAAATATAGGCAGTAAACTTGGTGATGATTTTTTTTTTTAATCTGACACCAAAAGCAAAGGCAGCAAAAGCAAAAGTAGGGATTAGCAGAAGTAAACTATTATATACAAGATAGATAAGCAACAACATCCTACTGTATAGCACAGGGAACTATATTAAATATCTGTGATAAACCATAATGGAAAAGAATATGAAGAAGAATATATATATATGTATAACTGAATCACTTTGCTGTGCAGCATAAATTAACACAACATTGCAAATCAACTATACTTCAATAAAATAATTTTTTTTAAAAAGTAAAAATAAACAAGTGGGACCACATCAAACTAAAAAGCTTTATCACAACAAAGGAAATCATCAATAAAATGAAAAGGCAACCTACTGGCTGAATGGGACAAAAAATTTATTTAAAATCCTATATCTGATAAGAGTTTAATATCAAAAAATATAAAGAACACTTACAATCCAATTGCAAAAAAAAACCAATCCAATTAAAAAAAAAATAGGCAGAGAATCTGAATAGACATTTTTCCAAAGAAGACATACAGACGGCCAGCAGATATATGAAAAGATGCTCAAAATCAGGGAAATGCAAATTAAAATCCCTGTAAGATATCACCTCACACCTTTTAGAAGTTCTGTTATTAAAAAGGTGAAAAATAACAAGTGTTGGAGAGGGTGTGGAGAACAAGAAACACTTGTGCACTCTTGAGGGTAATGTAAATTGGTGCAGCCACTATGGAAAACAGTATAGCAATTCCTCAGAAAGTTAAAAATAGAACTACTGTATGATCCATCAATTCTGGGTATTTATCCAAAGAAAATGAAAATACTAATTCGAAAAATACATGCATCCCCCCATGTTCATTGCAACGTTATTTAAAATAGTGAAGATGTGGAAGCAATCTAAGTGTCCATCAATGGATGAATGGATAAAGAAGATGTGGTATATATACAAACATACACAATGGAATACTATTTAGTCATAAAAAAGAATGAAATCTTGCTATTTGAAACAACATGGATGAATGTTGTGGGCATTATGCGAAGTGAAATAAGCCAGACAGAGAAAGACAAATACTGTATAATCTCACTTATATGTGGAATCTAAAAAACAAACAAAACCCCCCAAACCCACCAAAACAAAAACCAAGCTTATAAACACAGAGAACAGATTGGTGGTTGTGGGACTGGAGGGGGTGGTATGAAATGGATGAAGGTGGTCAAAAAGTACAAACTCCAGTTATAAAATAAATAAGCAATGGGGATGTAATGTACCACATGGTGACTATGGTTAATAATACTGTATTGTATATTTGAAAGTTGCTAGGAGAGTAGGTCTTCAAAGTCCTCATCACAAGAAAAGAAAATTTGTAACTGCATAAGAGAATGGATGTTAACGAGACTTATTTTTCGTGGTCATTTTATAATATATACAAATATCTAATCATTATGCTGTAGATCTGAAATTAATACAGCGTTATATATAAATTATGCTTCAATAAAAAAGGAAGAAATACAAATATCCATTATATGTATAAAAAGAGAAAAACCTTTTAGTAACCAAAGACATTCCAATTATAAGAATGAAATAGGGGCTTCCCTGGTGGCGCAGTGGTTAAGAATCCACCTGCCAATGCAGGGGAGAGGGGTTCAAGCCCTGGTCCAGGAAGATTCCACATGCCACGGAGCAACTAAGCCCGTGTGCCACAACTACTAAGCCTGCGCCCTAGAGCCCGCGTGCCACAACTACTGAAGCGTGTGTGCCTAGAGCCCGTGCTCCACAACGGGAGAAGCCACTGCGGTGAGAGGCCCTCACATGGCAACAAGTAGTGACCCCCACTCGCCGCAATGGGAGTAAAGCCTGCGCGCGGCAGCAAAGACCCAATGAAGCCAAAAATAAATAAATAAATAAATAAAATAAATTTATAAAGAAAAAAAAGAATGAAATAAAAGTGATAAAAAATTTGGAAAGATGAAAAGTTTGTAACTTTGAGTAGTATATGTTAACATTTATAAATGTTGAAGTGGAATGTTATCAGACTGTTAAATTCTTGGCTGGTTAAGAAGAGTATCATGGCCTGATGTGAAAAATTGGTACTATGTTTTGGACATACTGATCATATTGTACTTAAAATGACAGTACCAATTTACATTCTATCCAGGAGCACAAGAAAGTGTTAAGCCAATACACATTCTTTCATTAAGTGAGTAAACGTCTATAAATGTGTCCTGAGAAAATAGATATATGAATACAAATTTATATATACACAGCATCTTCATCTGTGGTGCCATCAGTGTTATAGTAAAATTTTGTAAAATTTTATTATAGTAAAAATATTCAGACAATGTAAATACTCTAGAAAAGATAAATTGTGATTTGGTACATGAATAAAACTGCACAGTGTTCATGCCTATGAAACCAGCACTAGAGACTATGTCAACATCTGTCCATTACCCCTCTAACCAAAGCAGGGAAATCCAACTTAAGGAGCCACATTTGGAGTTCTTATCATGTCATTGCTTCTACCAGCGCCTTTTACCTCTAATTATAGCCCATGTTTTTTTCAAATACAATTCAGTTTACCTATATACCTCACTTTCAAAACAACATTTTGCCAACTCCTTGAGACTTCTGTGTCTCTAAACCTTGCAATTCCGGTAAATGGTAGCTGCTGAACTTTGTCTAAGTAAAAGTCCATTATGGTAGTCTTATCTCAAAGAAATTGCCTACATTCAACAATAAATTAAATTTTTTACTCTATAAAACATGAAAACGCTGGAAACTTTAGTATTGCCATATTCTGCCATTTCTACTGTGCTTGGTGGTATTTCGGAGCACTGGGAACTATTTTTTTTACCCATAACCCCAGCTCTAACTACCTTGTGTATCCTACTCTCAAATAATCTTGCAGATTGTTCCTGGGATCATTATATAGGTACACCCTTAAGGGTATCTCCTCAGTTAACATCCCCCTGACTGAAAACCTCTTTATTTCTAATCATCATCACCATTCTTAGATCTGACTGGGGTGCAGCCAGCCACACCCAATAGCCTGAGAGTGAGAGGTGACCACACCAGAAAGACCAACCATATGATTTAGGGTGAGGGCTTTGGGCCAAGTGATATCAGCCCCACCTCCAGGAGAGGGAATGCTGGAGACTGAGTTCATCACATGGGCAATCAGTCAATCAATTCTGCTTTTGTAATGAGACCTCAATAAAAATCTCTGGACATCTTGCTTCAAGTGAGCTTCCCAGATTGGCAGTGTTCCATGGATATTGTCATCCATGCCAGGAGAGTAATGCATCTTGAGGACAATGAAAACTTCCATTTGGAACCCTCCTGGATTCTTCCCTATGTGTCTTTCCACAGCTAACTTTAATGTATCCTTTCCCTGTAATAAATGTAAATGTATAATAGTATAATAGTATAATAGTTTAATAGTATAATAGTTTGATAGTATAATAGTATAATAGTATAATAGTTTCAATGAGTTGAATTTTGTAAGACTTATTAGCAAATTAGTAAAACTGAGGGTGGTTTGGAGAAACAACAAAACTTGAAGTTGGTGTCAGAAATTAGAGTGATCTTATGTGGACTCTTTAACTTTGTAGTTGAACCCTTACTTCTTACAGCTGGGGTCAGTAGTCTTGGGAAGACTTTGTGGTCTGGAGGACCGTGCCCTTAACTTCACAGTTTGGTTAACTCCAGGGTAAGGGCCTTATTGTAATTCAGTCTTGGGTCTCACAAATATTAGCCTGGGGTTTAAAACTGAAGCATATAAAGGGGTCAGGAAGAAGAATTTCAGTTGGGTTGAAATATTACTTAAGATGTTCAAAAAACTGAATGATGACCATTGAACTGGATGGTGGTGAATATGAAGGAGGGTGGTGTGAGAGGTATTGTCAGATCTGACTTACCTGATTTCTATGTGAATAGTCACTCTTATATGAAGTGGTATTGTAATATGAGAGAAGATGTGGCTGATACCAGCAAATATAGCGAAAAGTATATAAATGATAGATAGATAGATAGATAGATAGATAGATAGATAGATAGATAGACAGACAGACAGACAGACAGACAGACAGGACTTGCTGAGGAGGAGGTGGGGAAAAGGTAATAATTGAAGATAAACCCTAAGTTTTTGCCTTAAGCCACTGGATCTATTTAAATTGAAAATAAATTTTTGTCTCAATTTCGAGCATAATAACTAAGTGTATCCTCCCTTCCATATACTAGTTTTCCACCAGGGGAGCTGAAGGGCATCTTTTAACCATACCAATAAATGCCCTCACTTTGGAAGGTGAGTAGAATTCCACAGTCTAGAAAAACTGAAGTTGCTGAGTACTTGCGCCCAGAACAGCTGCTATAATCATAGACCTAGTTTTGTTTCAGTGAACACAGGTGATCACCTCATTCATATAAACAATAATGATGAATGCATCTTGTCAGAGTTGTCTGTAAGATCTGTCTCTACAGCTTCTCCTTCAGAAAGCTGTTCTTAGGTGAGACCATGTCTCCATACATGGAGCATATAAAAGGCTATCTTCAAGGAGGAAAGGCTCATCTGGATGGATGAACTCAGACAGTTTTTGCCATGGGCAACTAAATTTTACCATTTCACATAAGGAGGGGCACCTTAAAGTATTTATAGTTTTCCATTCACTGAGTTTTAAACAACCCACACTGCAATGTATTGGGAATATCAGAGATCTAAAGAGATAGCCATGCTCAGGGGAAGCTTTTGCCTAGAAAACATTATTGCCATTGAATCACAACTTCAACAAACAAGGACAAGCTTTCCATGTAGCAGAGGGACCACCCTGCATAGCCTGGCTATGCCGTCACCTGATAGGACTTCTAGATGGTCTTTAATTCATTCATTCTATAAATTTATTCATTTATTCATTGAGTCAGGTGCTGTTCTAGACTCTGGAGATATGACAGAGGGGAAGAAACACATTAAAAAAAATCCTTTCTCTTGGGAATTTACAATCTAGTGGGGAAGGCAGATGAAAGAGAGTGAGAAAGAGAGAGGCAAAGAATGGGCAAAAGAGAGAGAGGGAAAAGGAAGAGAAGAGGAGAGAAGAGGAAGATGCCAGAGGGAGGAAATGTGCAGTAGAGATTAAGGAGAGAAAAGAAAGAAAGAAAGAAAGAAAGGAAAGTAGAAGTGTTGTGGTAGGGATAAAAGCTTACATAGGGTGGACCAGGGAACTTTTTGTTCTCACTCTATCTACTTCACTCCCGGTCTTTTATCTGGATAGGTCATTCCAGGACAGCTAGCCTGGCTGGCTTTGTCTCAGAAGACCCTTCTTATGGGAATGGCATAAAGTGGAATCTGTCAACAGTTTTGGCGCTCATTGAAATGCAGATTAAAGATGGGAAGGAGGACAATATTGAGTAGACGTTTATAGTTGTGGATTGGTATTCACATTATAAGGAGATGGAGCTGAAATCAATGGCAAATGAAAGTAAAACAGGGTCAAACCTCTGAAAATATGAGAATACAAGGAAGCTCTACTTATTTGTAATACAAATAAGATCTCAAAAGAGTCTTTCACGTCTGTGTTTAGTGCTAATTGTTCTTGTTGAGCATCAGATTGAAGGGTAATGAGAGCTGGGAAGACCTTGGTGCCGTGGAGGACCATGTTGGTTCCTGCCCAGACTTGGGGATGATCACAAAACCTACGCTATTTGGGGAAATGGGCAGAGTATGCCAATTCAGGTGGAAGTCAGAAAGAAAAGGCACTTAGCACATGAGAACATACACCCTTATACCCTAAGGACTGGAATAGAGGAAGGCTGGATTTGGTAACTAGGCAAGTGAGGTTTGAGGCAAAACACAAACACGTTCACGCACACACACAAACCTGCTGTGCTGCTGTGAGAACCAACTGGACTTTGGAATTTCTTTTGACCATGGGATTTCTTTTGACAGATATAAGAATTTATAATTTATCCATCTGGTCATCAAAAAAGATAATGCTCTAGACAAGGGAGCCCCTTAACATGCAAATGAAAAAATAGTCAAGCAACGGCTGACAATGTACTCCTTTGCTGTATCCTAGCTATTCTCCTATAGCTGTTTAATAAGTTGAGTTTCTTTTGCATCTTGTTTAAAGAAAGCTGGTGGAAAACCTGTGAGCCCCAGAGTACCAAATTGTTTTCACCTCAAGGCATTTGTTTGAAATTGTTTCCACTCACTCTCTCAGTACCTTTCAAGGTCACCACCAAAGATGATCTTCCCTGATTACTGCATAAAAGACACCCTACTGTCTCTCCCTATCCCTTTACCTTATGGCTCCCTCTCCCTCTACCACACCTAGCAGTATGATATATATTTACCTGTTTATTTTCTGCCTTTCCTTCTAGAAAGTACTGAGAGCAATACCCAACACCTAGCAGGAAGAAATTTGTTCTGTAAATCAATAAGCAAAATACTGTACTCAGTAAATTTTGCACATCAGTCAAATAAGGATTTTGGAACATGCTTGTATGTAGTCTTATCTAAGGAGCAATATAAACATAACAAATATTCAGCATTTCTCTCGGTACATCATAGATCTTAGGAAAATATTTCTAGATTAGTCCTCATGTTGTAGGTACACTACCCATAATTCCTTAAATCTTGGAGAAAACACAGTTTTTTCCAGGTAGTAGGATCCCTTGGGTTTTGCAATCCATATGACAGATAACAAACAAAATCAGAACATATAAAAAGCCAACTCTAAGGAAATACTGATTGTCTTTCCTTTGTTGTAGATTCAATGCTTAGTCCTTTGAGGTGTTTCAGGAAGAGTATCATAACAGTATTGCATAAAGGGATAGACAATGAGTGAAAATATTTTAGAAATAGTGTACAGGGTCCCCAAATTTATGATTTTTGTATAAACTTAAGAATGTGTGAAGATCGTCTTAACATTTTATTTTATTTTCATTTAAATTTATTTTCATTTGATAAACAATTATTTTCAAAGACTCTATGTGATAAAGTAATCAGTTTTTATTGCCATTATTTAGGAAGCTTTAAAAGTTATTTTTTTAAATTTATTTTTTGGAGCAGTTTTACTTTTACAACAAAATTAAGTGGAAAATACACTGATTTCTTATACACCCCTAACCCATACCCCACCAGCATAGCCTTGCCCATTATCAACATCATTCACCAGAAAGGTACATTTTTTACTAAGGATTAACCTACATTGACACATCATAATCCAAGTTCATAGCTTACCTTAGGGGTCGCTCTAGGTGTTGTGCATTCTATGGGTTTGGAAAATGTATAATGACATATATCCATCATTGTAATATCCTTTAGAGCATTTTCACTGCCCTAAGAATCCTCTGTGCTCTGCCTATTCATCCCCATTCCCCCCAATCTTTTTACTGTCTCCACAGTTTTGCCTTTTACAGATGTCATATATTGGAATCATACAATATGTAGCCTATTCTGATGGGTTTCCTCCACTTAGTAATATGCATTTAAGATTCCTCCATGTCTTTTCATGGCCTGATAGCTTACTCCATCGTCTTGATCTACCAGAGTTTATTCTTTCACCTACTGAAGGATATCCTGGTTGCTTCCAAGTTTTGGTAATTATGAATAAAGCTGCTATAAACATACATGTGCAGGTTTCTGTGTGGACATACAGGTTCAACTCCCTTGGGTAAATATCAAGGCGTGTGATTGCTGGATTGTATGGTAAGAGTACGTTTATTTTGTAAGAAACTATCAAACTGTCTTCCACTGTGGCTGTACCATTGTGCATTCCTACCAGCAGTGTATCATGTATGATGTTGATTCACATCCTCACCAGCATTTGGTATTGTTGGTGTTCTGAAATTGGCCATCCTAATAGGTGTGTAGTGGTATCTCATTGTTGTTTTGATTTGCATTTCCCTGATGATATATAATGTAGAGCATCTTTTCATATACTTATTTGCCATCTGTGTATCTTCTTTGATGAGTCATCCATTAAAGTTTTTGACTCATTTTAAAATCAGGTTGTTTGTTTTCTTAATGTTGAGTTTTGAGGGTTCTTTGTACATACTGGATAACAGTCCTTTATCAGATGTATCTTTTCCAAATATTTTCTCCCAGTCTGTTGCTTGTCTTCTTTCCTTGACATTGTCTTTCATGGAGCAGAAGTTTCTAATTTTAGGGAAGTCCAGTTTACCAATTATTTCTTTCATGGATTGTGTCTTTGATGTTGTATCTAAAAAATCATCACCATACCTAAAGCCATCGAAGTTTTCTCCTATGTTATCTTCTAGGGGTTTTATAGATTTGCATTTTACATTTAAGTCTATGATCCATTTTCAGTTAATTTTTGTTAAGGGTGTTAGGTCTATGTCAAGAGTCATTTTTCTTTTTTCTTGCATTTGGGTGTCTATTTATTCCACTATGATTTGTTGAAGAGACTATCTTTGCTCCATTGTATTGCCTTTGCTCTTTTATCAAAGGTCAGTTGATTATATTTATGTGGGTCTATTTCTGAACTCCCTATTCTGTTCTATTGTTCTATTTGTCTATTCCTTTGCCTATACTACACTGCCTTAATTGCTTTATCTTTACAATAAGTCTTGAAGTTGGGTAGTGTCTGTCCTCCAACTTCATTCTTCTCCTTCAATATTGTATTAAATATTCTGGATCTTATGCCTTTCTATATAAACTTTAGAATCAGTATGTCAATATCCATAAAATAAAGGTTTTTATTTCTTAAATATGAAAGGGTCAAGTATTAGTATTTTCCAGTGTCACGTCCCTATGTTAGGTCATTCAATATATTTTTTTAACATCTTTATTGGAGTATAATAGCTTTACAATGGTGTGTTAGTTTCCGCTTTATAACAAAGTGAATCAGTTATACATATACATATGTCCCCATATCTCTTCCCTCTTGCATCTCCCTCCCTCCAACCCTCCCTATCCCACCCCTCTAGGTGGTCACAAAGCACTGAGCTGATCTCCCTGTGCTATGCGCTGCTTCCCACTAGCTATCTATTTTACGTTTGGTAGTGTATATATGTCCATGCCACTCTCTCACTTTGTCCCAGCTTACCCTTCCCCCTCCCCGTATCCTCAAGTCTGTTCTCTAGTAGGTCTGTGTCTTTATTCCCATCTTGCCCCTAGGTTCTTCATGACCATTTTTTTTTTTTTTAAGATTCCATATATATGTATTAGCATACGGTATTTGTTTTTCTCTTTCTGACTTACTTCACTCTGTATGACAGGCTCTAGGTCCATCCACCTCACTACAAATAACTCCATTTCGTTTCTTTTTATGGCTGAGTAATATTCCATTGTATATATGTGCCACATCTTCTTTATCCGTTCATCTGTTGATGGACACTTAGGTTGCTGCCATGTCCTGGCTATTGTAAATAGAGCTGCAATGAACATTTTGGTACATGACTGTTTTCGAATTATGGTTTTCTCAGGGTATATGCCCAGTAGTGGGATTGCTGGGTTGTATTGTTAAAGTAATTTGATATTTATTTGTTGCTTCTATAGATTTCTGTGAGATAATTTTTAGTTATTTTCAGTTCACATGAGACAACTGTAGTCTCAATGCCATATATGGTTTAATATATTATTTGTCATACAAATCTAAATTGTTATAGTTTGCCTTTTGGGGGAAGTAAACTACATGAATCTCATTCATTTATGTGTAGTTTTTGAAGTACCAGGACATCTGTGGTCTTTTATGGTTAGCCTGACTCCTACTCAGAGTAAGGAAGTCCTTGAGCTACTCCAATGAAAATTGTCTAGACTTGTAATAGAGAGCCATTGACTAGAATAAGCAAAGCCCCTTACCCAAGGCTCCACAAGGTTGGGATAAGAGAAGGTGAACCAGCTATAAATAAATATGGTAAGAGGAGAGCTATTGCAAAAGCTTTGTGCTAACTTGCCACTTCTTTCATATTACTGTCTCTACATTGGTAAGTTTTCCAGGTTTGCATCAAAACTGCCTGCTGAAGGAATTCTTTATGATGAAGTAAGAGGTATGTTTGAGTGTCCATATTAGGGAGACTAACTCACTTCCTTTTTTAAGTACCCTGGCAGTTTATGTATTTGTTAATCATACCAATGATCACTTGCCATCAATGATCTCTCTGTATATCAATAATCAGTGATGTCTCTCAGTATATACATCTATATCTTTATATATGTATATCTCTCCAACTCTCTCTCTCAATATATATATCGCATGCATGTGCAAGAGGGATGTATTATAAGGAATTGGCTCATGCAGTTATGGACTTGGCAGATTTGAGACCCAAGAGCTGATGCTACAGTTTAAGACAAAAAGCAGGAAAAAAACCAATGTCTTAGCTCAAGGCAGTCAGGTAGGAGGAGTTTTCTATCACTCATAGGAAGGTCAGCCAGTTATTCTATTCAGGCCTTCAACTGATTGGATAAGGCCCACACACCTTAGGGAGAGCAATATGCTTCACTTAGTTTACCTATTCAAAGATTAATCTCATCTAAAACACCCACACAGAATAATGTTTCACCAGATATCAAGGCACCCTGTAAAATTAAGTCTCACGCAAAGTAATAGATATTTTTTTGAATGATATTCACACTGTTCACATGGATTATGATGCTCAGACACCTCTTCCCTGGATAAAATGTACCCCTTCCCCTTTCATTACCTTATGCTGGCTGACAGTCCTTATTTCTCGCACTTGCACCCATACAAATGACTAGCCAAAGGAGATCTTTTTGAAAGATTAGTAAATCTGGGTTTTGTGGCTGTCATTTTTTTAAAAATTGATAGTGTTTCCAAAATAAATGATCTGTTTTTGCTTCTGGTTAAGAACTACACATCTTTGGAAAACTTTGGACTACTTAGTTCACTTCATATTTCTTAGAGCTTCATGCTGCATATAGGCATTTTTTACTCATTTACATCATTATATTCATTTTTATAAATTCACTTTTTTCTTTTGCATAAACATGAATGTGCCTTTCAATTCATATTGTGTATCTTCTACTGTTATGAAGGTAATTGTGAAGGTGAGGAAAGACAGATAAGCTAGACAGCTACTTTTCAAAGAAAGAAGTGACAGTCTTTTGTTCTGGAATGCCATTTGCATTTATAAGATATTTTCTGATGTGTCTATCAGAGCAGGTTAGCAGTACAGTGTTCAGTGTTTCAGAATGTGTCTGTATTTCGCATTTCTGATGACCTTTTGACATGGCCTTTACGTGATTTAAAGTAAAGGCTCTCAACTTCTCCATCACCCTAGTGGCTGCTGGTATTTACAAAAACAGGGAAACATGGGAAAAATAAAAGTGAGAATTGAGCATGTGTGCAGTGAATTTAGAAAGAGGAAGATGAATAAGGCTTAATTGTTTTAGTCAGGGTCTAAACATTGATTAGAAAACTTGTAAAAATTTAACAATAACTCATCAATAATTGTTTGAATCATGCAGATTACCCACCACCAAATTCATCAGATATTTAAGATTTAACTGTCTATAGGGCATATTAACTGAGCAAGATTTAATGTCATTACCTTTTACTTGATTAATGAAATAATTATTTTTCAAATATTTTCTCTTATGGAAGAGTGGCAAGTTGGAAAATTGTACATATATTTTTCTTTTATTTTTTCTCATCTTTTCATCTTGGAAAATTATTGCCAATCAAGATAGAAGAAAATAAAAGCACAGGAATTTTTTGTTGTTGTCGTTTTTACTTTTACTCCCAGTTTAGCCTTTCAATTTTTGGTAACTTTATTACTGAGAATACATTTTGCTTACCATCTCTGTTTTCAAGCAGCAGCAGTTGAAAAAAGCCATAAGGAATAGTTTGTATCCTCTGCCCATGATTTAGGGGTACTGATTTTTTGGGGCTGCATGTCTTGGACCATCCACAGTTTGAGTGGTTTCATTAGCTCCCATTTTCAGGAAAATTTTATAACTCAAAACATTACTGTGCACTCATGGTACAATGTGGTTTTCCATTGGCACATTTCCTGCGTCCATGATGGATGAAGTTAATGGCTTCATTCTAATTCTCTTCTTAAAGAATAAAATCTACACGTCCTAATTTCAAATCTGTGGTTGTTTGTTTTACTACGTAAAGGTTTTTCAAATATTTATCAAGGAACAAATTATCATACGGTGAAGCAGAATGGGCAGAATGCCATGAATCAGATATAGAAAATCTGGGTCATATCTTGGCTTAACCTAATTCTTTCTAAAGACTTATTTTATTTTTTAATGATCAATGGCCACAGATCATCTACTAATGCCATTCAGATAACTTGCAAGTGCATTCCATTGTCTAAAATGATGCTCAACACAGTCAAACTACTCCAAACATGTGCATATTGAATCGGCACATAATTATCTTTGCAAATAAGTAAAAGCACATAGATACTGATAGTGTCTTGACCTTCTAAATTATATATCAACAGTACATATCAGGGTTTGAAAATATTCCATTTTATTAAAAATTCCTACATATATCTGCTCTTATATAAAGCAACTAGTTGACATGTGGTTAAGATTAACTCTCCCTTTCGTTATTATATAACCCAATCATAAAAACAGTAAAGTCAAGGTGGCTAAAAGTCACAATGTGCTTCACACCATCCTGTCTTACCTGTGTATAATGGTAAAAGAGGAACAACACATAAAACTGATTCCTTATTATATGAATATTTTAATTTCACATGAACTTGTCTCCAAACGATATTTTAAATTACAGAAAGAACGCTAAAATAACCTATAATTACTTTTGCTACTAAAATTATCTTTACCTCTCTTAACTTTCTTATAAACTAAACAATAAAACTGACACAGCATAAAAACATGTTACAGACTTCCTTTTCAAATGCATTACCATACACAGTTCACAATTTTCCTATTACTGTGACTGAAAATGCATAGTTCCTTATAAAAAGCATCCTGCATTCTTGAGAGATCCAATTTTTCATGCTGCACAAATGCTATACAAAATTGTTTGAACCTTTTCACACCATAGCACCCTTGTTTTTAGTATTGTTTTAAAAGAATGAAGGGTAAGCCCACAGGATGCTGCTTGTAAACACAGCTTTGCACACTAATTATGTATAACTCTACATATATCCATATTTTTTACTTGGATGATACTTGGACAATAAGAAAAGACATTACTTGGAAGGGTCATTACAGAGTATAGTTACGAAGTCTGCCCTTTGAATAATGAAAAGACCCAGTGTTTTTAGATCTTGTCACTATTTGTGCCTCTGCCCCTTCACTTATAAGCTGGTTGACACGTTTCCTCAATTATAGCTACCTTGTTTTTAATTGCTGCTTGTCATACTGATTGATTGTTGTCAATTGCTAGCAGTCAGCAGCAATGCTTCATTGCTTCATGTCATGGATCAGTATACATTTATTTGATTTCTTCTGCCCACCATAAAGCAGCTGCTTGGAAACCCTGTTATCATGAACCACTCATCTTATTCAGTATATCTGAGATGCAGTAAATATTATTTCAAAGTTAGGGGGCTGGCACTGTTCCATTAGAGAAATGCAAATCAAAACTACAATGAGATATCATCTCACACCGGGCAGAATGGCCATCATCAAAAAATCTACAAACAATAAATGCTGGAGAGGGTGTGGAGAAAAGGGAACACTCTTGCACTGTTGGTGGGAATGTAAATTGATACAGTCACTATGGAGAACAGTATGGAGGTTCTTTAAAAAACTAAAAATAGAACTACCATACGACCCAGCGATCCCACTACTGGGCATATACCCTGAGAAAACCATAATTCGAAAACAGTCATGTACCAAAATGTTCATTGCAGCTCTATTTACAATAGCCAGGACATGGAAGCAACCCAAGTGTCCATCAACAGATGAATGGATAAAGAAGATGTGGCACATATATACAATGGAATATTACTCAGCCATAAAAAGAATTGAGTTATTTGTAGTGAGGTGGATGGACATAGAGTCTGTCATACAGAGTGAAGTAAGTCAGAAAGAGAAAAACAAATACAGTATGCTAACACATACATATGAAATCTAAGGAAAAAAAAAAAAAAGTCATGAAGAACTTAGGGGCAAGATGGCAATAAAGACACAGACCTACTAGAGAATGGACTTGAGGATATGGGGAGGGGGAAGGGTAAGCTGTGACAAAGTGAGAGAGTGGCATGGACATATATACACTACCAAACGTAAAATAGATAGCTAGTGGGAAGCAGCCGCATAGCACAGGGAGATCAGCTTGGTGCTTTGTGACCACCTAGAGGGGTGGGATAGGGTGGGAGGGAGGGACATGTAAGAGGGAAGAGATATGGGAACATATGTATATGTATAACTGATTCACTTTGTTATAAAGCAGAAACTAACACACCATTGTAAAGAAATTATACTCCAATAAAGATGTTAAAAAAATAAAATAAAAAATAAAGTAAGGAACAATTATTCATACTTTCAAAGCTAAATTTGGCAATTAGCAAACTTTTGTTGAATGGATACAACATTCTGAGAAGAGTGTTTTTGTGCCTTTGTGTTATGTTGTGCTTTCCCTGTGTGTTTTTGCTAAACTCTAGAGTGCAGTAAAGTTCTTGCACATCTATAGGAGATGACTGTCTAGTGGGGAGATGAAGGCTTGTTTATACCACATTAATGTGGGAATGAGTAGTGGAGATAACATGTACTTTGGAGTCCTTTAGGGCTAAGTTACAATGCTCGCTCCATCATGTAGTAGTTGCATTATTTTCTAATATTCTCAGAGAGCTTCTACAGCCAGCCACAGCTTTCAAGTTGGAATACTGTATGACTCTACAGGACTTTTTAAATTTTTTAGAATTAAATGAGATTGTACATTTAAAATTGAGAATATATTTTTTCCCATATAGTGGGTACTGAGTAAAACTTATTTTCTTATTTTCCTTCCTCAGCTATCTAATAATGGTCAGTTTGTATTTCAGTGATAGAAATTTGATATTGAAAGTCAGTATCTACAGCAAAGTTAGTTTATTATTACCACAAAGCTGATTTAGAAGTTTATCATAATACTTGCCTTCCAAGAGAGTTATAGCTCTTCAAAGGGCAAGAAGTCACTGCTACTCATTTTAAAAAACAAAAAAAGTATTTAGTATACCTAGTGAGTCATGGAACACTTTGCTAACACATATATGACATCCAACTCTGGCTGACAAGTAGATTTATAATTTCAAAGAAAGAAAATTTAAAATTAGGATGTACAGTGAAATCAAACTCCATTTGATTAAAAAGCTACAGTAATCAAAACAGAGTGGTACTGGCACAAAAACAGACACATAGATCAATGAAACAGAAGAGAGAGCCCAGAAATAAACCCAGGCACTTACCGCCAATTAATCTAAGACGAAGGAGGCAAAAATATACAATGGAGAAAAGAGTCTCTTCAACAAGTGGTGTTGGGAAAGCTGGACAGCCACATACAAATCAACGAAATTAGAACATTCCCTCACAATATATGCAAAAATAAACTCAAAATGATTTAAAGACCTAAACGTAAGACACGACACCATGAAACTCTTAGAAGAGCACATAGGTGAAATAGTCTTTAACATAAATCAAAGAAATATTTCCTTAGATCAGTTTCCCAAGGCAAAAGAAATAAAAGCAAAAATAAACAAATGGGACCTAATCAAACATAAAAGCTTTTGCACAGTAAAGGAAACCATCTACAAAATGAAAAGACAACCTGCTGAATGGGAGAAAATATCTGCAAATGATACAGCCAACAAGGGGTTAATATCCAAAATATAAAAACAGCTCATACAACTCAATATCAAAAAAACAAACCAATCAAAAATGGGCAGAAGACCTAAATAGACATTTTTCCGAAGAAGACATATAGATAGAAACAGGCACATGAAAAGATGCTCAACATCACTATTATTAGAGAAATGCAAATCAAAACCACAGTGAGATATCACCCCACACCAGTCAGAATGGCTATTATCAAAAAGTCTACAAATAATAAATGTTGGAGAGGGTGTGGAGAAAAGGGAACCGTCATACACTGCTGGTGGGAATGTAAATTTGTGCAGCCACTATGGAAAAGAGTATTGAGGTTCTTTAAAAAAACTAAAAATATAACTATCATATGATCCAGCAACTCCACTCCTGGGGATATCTGGAAAAAAAGAAAACTTAAATTTGAAAACATACATGCACCCCAGTGTTCATAACAGCACTATTTATAATAGTCAAGACATGGAAGCAATCCAAGTGCCCATCAAGAGACAATTGGCTTAAGACGATGTGGTATGTATATATGCAATGGAATATTAAAAAGAATGAAATATTGTCATTTGCAGCAACGTGGTTGGACCTAGAGAGTATAATGGTTAGTGAAATGTCAGACAGAGAAAGACAAATACTATATGATATCACTTATATGTGGAATCTAAAAAATAATACAAATGAATCTATATACGAAACAGAAACAGACTCACAGACATAGAAAACAGACTTCCCGTTTACCAGTGGGGGATGGGGGGAGGGATAAATTAGGAATATGGGATTAACAGATAAAAACTACTGTACATAAAATAGATAGCAAGGATTTACTGTATAGCACAGGAAATCATACCCAATATCTTGTAATAATGTATAATGGAATATAATCTGCAAAAAAAAGCCCATGAATCACTGTGCTCTACACCTGAAACTAACACAATTCTTTAGGTCAACCCTACATCAATAAAAAAATTAGAATGTACAATAAATTCAAACTCCACTGGGCCACTAGACAACATGCAACTCTAAAGCATGGAATTTTAGATCCTTTACTCATGAGAAAACATTTATACCAAATTAAAATGATATTAGATGAAAATCCTGAAATGCCTCGACCATACTTTAGAAAATTATAATGAAAATGGCCTATTTTATTGGTTCATAGAATTATTAGTCACTGGAAGGAGTGGAAGAAACAGGTCAGAGGAAGCGTTCCGTGAGCTATGACACTTAGATGACGCATTAATTTGATTTTCAATGGGAGTATTTAGTTGTAGGGAAAGGGACAATTTCCCTTTCCTTTATTTTATTTTTATTCCTGAATAATTAGGTCTTCTCAGTATTAATAATTTTCTAATAAACAAATGTAGTTATTCCTTATTTATGTTTTAATGCAATTTGTTATCAGTAGCTTTCGGTAATAAAGTCAGGAAGCAAATATAGCAAGATTATTATTTTTTATTGAGATTTCATCTAATAGGGAAGGCTGTTTTTCAAAAAAAAATTGTCCATAATGCCCTTTTAGATTTATAATATATATTTTTAATAAATTTATAAATTTATTTATTTATTTTTGGCTGCGTTGGGTCTTCGTTGCTGCACATGGGCTTTCTCTAGTTGCAGCAAACAGGGGCTACACTTTGTTGCAGTGCACGGGCTTCTCATTGCAGTGGCTTCTCATGGAGGGCAGGCTCTAGGCGCGTGGGCTTCAGTAGTTGTGGCACACGGGCTTAGTTGCTCCACAGCATGTGGGATCTTCCCCGACCAGGGCTCGAACCTGTGTCCCCTGCATTGGCAGACAGATTCTTAACCACTTCGCCACCAGGGAAATCTATATAATGAATTTGTTATCATCTTAACTGTCTGAAAGTGGAAAGCATACACTACATATATTAGCTTGGCAATTAGATGAAGAAAATAGAAAAATATCTAGAGTAGTAGAATGGGCACAGGAATGGATTCTGTTAGACGTCGGTTCCAATCCTGCTTCTGTCCCTGGTTAGCTAGCTGTGTCATTTGGTAGATGTTTATAATAAAATGAAAACCCCAAAATATTTGAGGGTAAGAGAGATAAGTAAAATGTATTTTGCATAGTTGGTATCAGTAAAAGCTTGTTTCTGTTATTTTGAAATGTTATGGGGATTAGTGGCTAAAATTCCAATTAAGTGGTTTGCCTACTAGTCTATTATGGAAGGAATGTGGGATTGAACTAAGAACATGTAATTCAGAGGCAAAAAAGGAAAAGTGCCATACATATTTTCAGGCATAGAGTTGATGTACCTTGATTGCTGATTTTATGTTGCAGAAGAATGAGAAAAGGAGTCAAAAAGAACTGCAGAGTTTTTAACTTTTGTGACTGGAAAGCCCATGGTACCCTTAGGTTAGCTATAAAAACACAAATGAAAAAGTTTTGGAATAAATAGTGATAATTAAAGTTTGGGAATTCACACTGTTTGGGAAGCTTGTTTGAAACTGTGTCTTAGAATTTGACTTTCCTAAAACCCAATGAAAATAAGCTAAACATAGGAAGAATCAAAACTAAATAAAACACTTCAAGTGGTTACCAAGAAAAGGACAAAGTATGCTCTCATGTCTTCTACTTTTAAACACTGAATCTCAAAGTAATAGAAGATTCTTAGAGGACAAGCACAGTACTCCACCCCTTGGTACCACAGAGTTGAGTTCACAATACCCTAAGAATCCTTATAAATACTTTCAAATCTGGGGAGAAGCAAACTGAATAGCAAATCATTTGTTTTTCTTTTTTTGTGTGAGAATTAGTGGAAACAGCTGCTGGGAATAAGTAGGTAGGCTGGGGAAAAACACATGACGGAGATGACTCTTTCTGAACAAAGTAAACCTTCCAGGGCTATTCTTAAACTGAGTAAATCATTGGGATCACATAAAAATTGTTTTCCCTTCTTTGTCCCTGACACTTATGGGGAGTGAAGTTTGGTACAGATATTTTTAAAACTCTCAGAAAAAAGAGCATAGCCCATTTATTTTTAAATAGACTCCAGCTTTATCTACTCAGCTGCAATTTCTCTGTCCTCTCAGCATCCTCTCTAGGCCATACTCAGCCCTCACACTAGAGCTCACAGGGGAAAACAAAACAATCTGTCCTCACATACAATGGGAAGAATGACAAGAATTCTCATGCAGTCATGAAAGCAAATGTCAGTGTTGGGTAGAACTGGACTAAAAAAGTAAGCCTACAAAAATAATAGCATACAGTAAAGGAAATATCATATGCCAATAAATGAAAAAGAAAACTGTTAAAACAGACAAAATAACAGAAAGAAACATAGTATCCCAAAGTCCAAGAAGTCAGTTCAAGGAAGAAAAAATTTCTCACAATTGTTTCTTGTATATAAATCAGCATAATAAGAATATAATTTAGAAAGATAAGGGCTCAGACACTAAATGATTAAACAACAGAATGAGATTAAAAGGGTGTTTCAGACCTAGGATAACCAGAATTGACACAACTCCAATTTGAACTTTACAGTTAGTAAGAACAAGAAAGAGACAAGGTACTACTAAAAATCAAATCACTGTCATAGTGGAAAGGCTTAAGATGATGGCAATTGTTGCAAAAACATTAAAAAAAAATTTCAAACAAATAAAGGGATACATTTTCAGAGTGCAGAGACACAAAATGGAAAATCAAGTGCATTTTACGAAAATGAAGAAGGAACTGAATTTCAAAAATTGTCCCATGTTCTAAGGAATTTAATAAAACTTAGACATATTCCAATACAGCAAAATTATTTTTCAGAGATGGAAGAAAGAAAAAAATAATTTGGTAATACAGGTAGAAAAGCAAATTATTACATAGGTGAAATGCATCAGACTGGTCTCTTTTCTCTTTTTTTAAAAAAAAAAGAAGCAAAGAGCATAATGAATGTCAAAAGACATTGGAAGAATGTCTACAAAATCTGAGAGCAAGAATGCCTTGAGAAGTTTATCACCAGAATACAGGCCATTCAGGAACAGAATGAACAAACTCAGTAAACATAGCACCCTTGAGTTCTTCCTTGGGATGAAGTGGGAGATTACCTACTTGACCACCACATTTTCACAAATAAAAGATGAATTTAAATATTGAGGCAGGTGAAACGTAGCCGTGTTAAAAACTGTGGTAAATTTTGAATCAATACAAGTTCTCTGCAATGATACTTTCTAATTTGGGTCATGGGATTTGGTCTGATATTTCACTTTCGTCCTCCTGCATTTTTGGTAATGTTTGAAATTTTTACAATAAGTATATACCATTTTTGCAAAAACAATTGAGTAGTTTTGCTTTACAATAGAAAACAATAAAACTAGTAGCAATTATACCACATTGTTAGTAGAGATTAAATCAGGTGGTGGAAAGATGGATATTATTCTTCTCTTTCTTATATCTTTATTTTTATTTTTAAGAACATCTACAAACTTTCAAAAATTAGAAAACTTAGTGGATGATGTATTAAGTTTGAAGTGTCTTTAAGATACCCTGTGGGAGATGCTTATCAGGCATTGGGGAACAAGAACTAAAGGTCAAGTTTTGAAATACAAATTTGATAAGGGTTTGACTGGAAGTGATAAATGAAGCCTAGAAAGTGGAGATTATTTTAGAAAATTACCACCAGAGTATCTGTGGACAGAGACCTGTGGATATGACGGCATTTTAAGAAGCAGATAGTAGAAAAAAATCAGCAAATACCAGAAACCTTGCCCACTCATCCCTTTAATTGGTGAATAGGCCAAAAATCATGAACGAAAAAGTGATAAAAGACAACAGAACAAAGTTTCTTTTCTGACATTGGTGTATTTCCCAGGTTAAAAAAATGTATTTCTACTTTTCTAATTCACAGTGTTTTGCCAATGATTAGCCTTATCTATTGAGGTTCTACAGATCTGCTTTCTTTTTTGCAAATGTTTTATCATTCATTCACTATATTCTCTAATTGTTAGAGTATTAAATTTAAGACACAGTTCCTTTTTCTATTGATTTTTTGATCCCCACATCTGGTATACCAGGTTCTGCCTGTGAATTTAATCCCACCCTGTTATATTGGGTCCTCAGCAAATCTTTTCAACTCCCTCTCAATCTGTTTCCTAGCCAGGGAATTGACAGAGCAGGAGGAAGAAGCACTTTTTTAGTTTGTTTTCCCAAAGGGAAATACAATTGCTATTTTGGTTGATCAGATTGTTACATATAAATTTAGTTTTTATGCTACAGCTCATTTATACTTTAGTTAGTCAACATGCCTCTGTTGCAGTTATCTAAACATCATGATATGCCAGGATTTCATTTATGACTTTATAAAGAAAATTCAATACTTTTCAATATCACTTTAGTTTGTTCAGGTGAAAAAGTCTTACTAGATTTGAACACATCTGCAATTATATATCATGTATGATATACTAGCTTTGAAATAATCTATTTTATTATTCAGGTTCTTATAAAACAGATTGTTTGCAACTGACTTTTATATTAGGATTAATTTGTTTTAATGCTTTGAAAATCAGACTAATTTATTTTAAATAGCTTTTATCAGAAAAATAACACTCAACTACAGGCTTCAACTGTTAAGAATGAGATTTAAACTCACACTGTTATCTAGGTAGTTAGTATTAAAATCAGATGACTACAAGAAAGGAAAATTAAATCTCTCTCTTTTAATATGTGAAAACTCTTAATTATAATTTGAGGTCTATATTTAAATTTTCAGTAATTTTTATATTGTTAAAATTATTTATCAATGAAATATGTGTAATGGCTCAAATAGGCATTTCAGTGTAGAATTTGCATTAAAAATTGAGAATAGCATCTCATTTTCATTAGTAAGCACATACTGTTTTTTAAAAATTCACTTTGACAATCTTAATAAAATATACAACTAATAATTACACTGAGGTCTCTGAACTGTCAATGACTTATTCCCAACCAAAAGAAAATCTAAAAATTTTAAGGGAAAAACATACAGCAAATGGGAATTTTCATATAAAACTAAAGTATCATTTGAACGACCAGAAATTCAGAAAAAGCATCTAAATGCATCTGCCTCAAGATCTGTTTAATCTGACATAGAAAACAGTACTAAACTTTGAGGAGGACAGCAATTCTTAGTGCCAGAGAGAGATACAGACTCTTAATCTGGTAGTAAGAATCATGGCGTATTCAAGAGGACAGTGATAGGTGAGAAAGTCAGCTCTACCAGCTGAGGGTAAGATCTAAAAATCCGTTCTTTGCAGAACCTGACATTGGGACTTGACCTGTGAGACCCATGGGTCACAGACAGGAAATAGATGTAGAAGCTCAAGCTGGAGTCTCACGTGAGCCCTGGGCGGGAGTGGGGGGGGCAGAGGGGGGCACACCTGAATTCAACCCCAAAATGCAGCAACTTGGTTGTAGAAGGAATATTTTAGTATTTGCTCTAAATAACCTAAGTTGTCCATGAGAAAACGTGTTGTCTGCAGGTAGATACATGACATGGGGCTGAAAATTTGCAAATGTCACATCATGCTTTTTTGCTCTCTATCTCTTCTGTGTGTGTGTGTGTGTGTGTGTGTAAATTACTGTTACAATTAAATATTTTTTAGATGAATGACATCATCAATTTAGCTGTTAAATTTAAAGGCTGTGATTTTCTGATTTGGGGAAGCAGTATCCCAGATTTATTTATTTTACTGAAGGACATTTTGAAAACATATTTTGGACATGACTAGTAGGATTTAACAATGATATTAGAAATATATTTGCTAAGTTTCAAATGGCATCTATATTTGAATTTTTTAAATAGATCTTTATTGGCCTATAATTGCTTCACTATACTGTGTTAGTTTCTGTTGTACACCAAGGTGAATCAGCCATACGCATACGTATGTCCCCATATCCCCTCCCTCTTGAGCCTCCCTCCCATCCTCCCTATCCCACCCCTCTAGGTCACCGCAAAGCACGGAGCTGAACTCCCTGTGCTATGCTGCTGCTTCCCATAACTGTCTATTTTACATTCTGTAGTGTATATATGTCGATGCTACTCTCACTTTGCCCCAGGTTCCCCCTCCCACCCCATGCCCTCAAGTCCATTCTCTATCTCTATATCTTTATTCCTTCCCTGCAACTAGGTTCATCAGTACCATGTATTTGTTTACATTCCATATATATGTGTTAGCATATGGTATTTGCTCTTCTCTTTCTGACTTCCTTCACTCGGTACGACAGACTCTAGGCCCGTCCACCTCACTACAAATAACTCAATTTCGTTCCTCTTTACGCCTGAGTAATATTCCATTGTATACATGTACCACATCTTCTTTATCCATTCATCTGTTGATAGACACTTACGTTGCTTTCATGTCCTGGCTATTGTAAATAGAGCTGCAGTGAACATTGTGGTACATGACTCTTTCTGAATTATGGTTTTCTCAGGGTATATGCCCAGTAGTGGGATTGCTGGGTCGTATGGTAGTTCTATTTTTAGTTTTTTAAGGAACCTCCATACTGTCCTCCATAGTGGCTGTATCAATTTACGTTCCCACCAACAGTGCAAGAGGGTTCCCTTTTCTCCACACCCTTTCCACCACTTGCTGTTTGTAGATTTTTTGATAATGGCCATTCTGACTGGTGTGAGGTGATACCTCATTGTAGTTTTGATTTGCATTTCTCTAATGATTAGTGATGTTGAGCATCTTTTCATGTGCCTCTTGGCCGTATGTATGTCTTCCTTGGTGAAATGTCTATTTAGGTCTTCTGCCCATTTTTTAATTGGATTGTTTATTTTTTTGATACTGAGCTCCATGAGCTATTTGAATATTTTGGAGATTAATCCTTTGTCTGTTTTTCCATTTGTAAATATTTTCTCCCATTCTGAGGGTTGTCTTTTTGTCTTGTTTATGGTTTCCTTTGCTGTGCAAAAGCTTTGAAGTTTAATTAAGTCCCATTTGTTTATTTTTGTTTTTATTATTTCTGTTACTCTAGGAGGTGGGTCAAAAAAGATCTTGCTGTGGTTTATGTCAAAGAGTGTTTTTCCTATGTTTTTCTCTAAGAGCTTTATAGTGTCTGGTCTTACATTTAGGTCTTCAATCCATTTGGAGTTCATTTTTGTGTATGGTGTTAGGTAGTGTTCTAATTTCATTCTTTTACATGTAGCTGTCTAGTTTTCCCAGCACCACTTATTGAAGAGGCTGTCTTTTCTCCATTGTATATTCTTGCCTGCTTTGTCATAAATTAGGTGCCCATATGTGTGTGGGTTTATCTCTGGGCTTTCTGTTCTGTACCATTGATCTATATTTCTGTTTTTGTGCCAGTACCATACTGTCTTGATTATTGTAGCTTTGGGATATAGTTTGAATTTGGGGAGGCTGATTCTTCCAACTCCGTTTTTCTTTCTCAAGATTGCTTTGGCTATTCGGGGCCTTTTGTGTTTCCATATGAATTGTAAAATTTTTTGTTCTAATTATGTGAAGAATGCCATTGGTAGTTTGATAGGGATTGCATTGAATCTGTAGATTGCTTTGGGTAGTATAGTCATTTTCACAATATTGATTCTTCCAATCCAAGAACATGGTATATTTCTCCATCTGTTTATGTCATCTTTGATTTCTTTCCTCAGTGTTTTATAGTTTTCTGAGTACAAGTCTTTTGCCTCCTTAGGAAGGTTTATTCCTAGGTATTTTATTCTTTTTGTTGGAATGGTGTATTTCCTTAGTTTCTCTAAATGAGAGTATTTCCTTAATATCTCTTTCTGATTTTTCATTGTTGGTGTATACGAATGCCAGAGATTTCTGTGCATTAATTTTGTATCCTGAAACCTTACCGAATTCATTGATTAGTTCTAGTAGTGTTCTGGTAGCATCTTTAGGATTTTCTATGTATAGTATTATGTCATCATGGCAAACAGTGACAGTTTTATTTCTTCTTTTCCAATTTGTATTCCTTTTATTTCTTTTTCTTCTCTGATTGCCGTGGCTAGGACTTGCAAACTATGTTGAATAAGAGTAGCGAGAGTGGACATCCCTGTCTTGTTCCTGATCCTAGTGGAAATTCTTTCCATTTTTCACCATTGAGTATGATGCTTGCTGTGGGTTTGTCAATATGGCCTTTATTATGTTGAGGTTGGTTCCCTCTGTGCCCATTTTCTGGAGAGTTTTTATCATAAATGGGTGTTGAATTTTGTCAAAAGCTTTTTCCTGCATCTATTGAGATGATTGAATGGTTTTTATTCCTTAGTTAATGTGGTGTATCACATTTATTGATTTGCATGTATTGAACAATCCTTGCATCCCTGGGATAAATCCCACTTGATCATTGTGTATGATCCTTCTAATGTGTTCTTGTATTCTGTTTGCTAGTATTTTGTTGAGGATTTTTGCATATATGTTCATCAGTGATGTTGGTCTATAATTTTCTTTTTTTGTGATATCTTTTTCTGGTTTTGGTGTCAGGGGGATTGTGGCTTTGTAGAATGAATTTGGGAGTGCTCCTCCCTCTGCAATTTTTTGGAAGAGTTTGAGAAGGATCGGTGTTAGCTCTTCTCTAAATGTTTGATAGAATTCACCTGTGAAGCCACCTGGTCCTGGACTTTCGTTTGTTGGAAGATTTTTAATTACGATTTCAATTTCATTACTTGTGATAGGTCTGTTTATATTTTCTAATTCTTCCTGGTTCAGTCTTGGAAAATTGTACCTTTCCAAGAATTTGTCCTTTTCTTTGTGGCTGTCCGTTTTATTGGCATATAATTGTTTGTAGTAGTCTCTTGTAATCCTTTGTATTTCTGCAGTGTCAGTTGTGAATTCTCCTTTTTCATTTCTAATTTTATTGATTTGCATCCTCTCCCTTTTTTTCTTGATGAGTCTGGCTAAGGGTTTATCAATTTTGTTTATCTTCTCAAAGAACCAGCTTATAGTTTTATTAATCTTTGCTATTGTTTTCTTTTTTTCTATTTCATTTATTTCTGCTCGAATATTTATGATTTCTTTCCTTCTACTGACTTTGGGTTTTCTTTGTTCTTTCTCTAGATGTTTTAAGTGTAGGGTTAGATTGTTTATTTGAGATTTTTCTTGTTTCTTGAGGTGAGATCGAACTGCTAAAAACTTCCCTCTTAGGACTGCTTTTACTGAGTCCCATAGGTTTTGGGTTGTTGTGTTTTTGTTTGTCATTTGTTTCTATGTATTTTTTTAAATTTCCTCTTTGATTTCTTCAGTGATCTCTTGGTTATTTAGTAGCACACTGTTTAGTGTGTTTTTTACAGTTTTTTTTTCCTGTAATTGATTTCCAATCTCATAGCGCTGTGGTAAGAAAAGATGCTTAATACGATTTCAGTTTTCTTAAGTTTTCCGAGGCTTGATTTGTGACCCAAGATGTGATCTATCCTGGAGAATGTTCTGTGTGCACTTGCGAAGAAAGTGTATTCTGCCACTTTTGGGTGGAATGTTCTATAAATATCAATTAAATCTATCTGGTCTATTGTGTCATTTAAAGCTTGTGATTCCTTATTTATTTTCTGTTTGGATGATCTGTCCATTGGTGTAAGTGGAGTGTTAAAGTCCCCTACTATTATTGTGTTACTGTCGATTTCCCCTTTTATGGCTGTTAACATTTGCCTTATGTACTGAGGTGCTCCTATGGTGGGTGCATAAACATTTATAATTGTTATATCTTCTTCTTGGATTGATCCTTTGATCATTGTGTAGTGTCCCTCCTTATCTCTTGTAACAGTCTTTATTTTTAAGTCTATTTTATCTGATACGAGTATTGCTACTCCAGCTTTCTTTTGATTTCCATTTGCATGGAATATCTTTTTCCATCCCTTCTCTATCAGTGTGTATGTGTCCCTAGGTCTGAAGTGGGTCTCTTGTGGACAGCATATGTATGGGTCTTGTTTTTGTATCCATTCAGCCAGTCTATGTCTTTTGGTTGGGGCATTTAATCCATTTACATTCAAGGTTATTATCGATATGTATGTTCCTATTACCATTTTCTTAATTGTTTTGGGTTTGTTTTTGTGGGTCTTTTTCTTCTCTTGTGTTTCCCGCCTAGAGAAGTTTTTTTAGCATTTGTTGGAAAGTTGGTTTGGTGGTGCTGAATTCTCTTAGCTTTTGCTTGTCTGAAAAGCTTTTGATTTCTCTGTCAAATCTGAAGGAGAGCCTTGCTGCATAGAGTGTTATTGGTTATAGGTTTTTCCCTTTCATCACTTGAAATATATCATGCCACTGTTTCTGGCCTGAAGAGTTTCTGTGAGAAATCAGTTGATAACCTTATGGGGATTCCTTTGTATGTTCTTTTTTGTTTTTCCCTTGCTGTTTTTAATATGTTTTCTTTGAATTTAATTTTTGTTAGTTTGATTAATACGTGTCTTGGTGTGTTTTCCCTAGGGTTTATCCTGTATGGGACTCTCTGTGCTTCCTGGACTTCGGTGACTATTTCCTTTCCCATGTTAGGGAAGTTTTCCACTGTAATCTCTTCAAATATTTTCTCAGACCCTTTCTTTTTCTCTTCTTCTTCTGGGACCCCTATAATTCGAATGTTGGTGCATTTAGTGTTGTCCCAGAGGCCTCTGAGATTGTCTTCAGTTCTTTTCATTCTTTTTTCTTTATTCTGCTCCTCAGCAGTTATTTCCACCATTTTGTCTTCCAGCTCACTTATTCGTTCTTCTGCCTCAGTTATTCTATTATTGATTCCTTCTAGTGTATTTTTCATTTCAGTTATTGTGTTGTTCATCTGTGTTTGTTTGTTCTTTAGTTCTTCTAGATCTTTATTAAACACTTCTTGTATTTTCTCAATCCATTCCTCCATTTTATTTTCAAGATTCTGGATCACCTTTACTATTATTACTTTGAATTCTTTTTCAGGTAGATTGCCTATTTCCTCTTCATTTATTTGGTCTTGTAGGTTTTTACCTTGCTCCTTCATCTGTGGCATATTTTTTTGCCATCTCATTTTTTTTTTTTTTTTTTTTTAATGAGTGGGATTGTGTTCCTGTCTTACTGGTTGTTTGGCCTGAGGCTTCCAACACTGGAGTTTGTTGGCTGTTGAGTAGAGCTGGGTCTGGGTGCTGAGATGAGGACCTCTGTGAGACCTCACTCTGATGAATATTCCCTGGGGTCTGAGGTTCTCTGTTAGTACAGTGGTTCGGAATCACAGCTCCCGCCTAAGGAGCTTCGGCCCGACCCCCAGCTCATGAACCAAGATCCTGCAAGCCGCATAGGGTGGGGGAAAAAAAAAAAAAAAGAGAACGATAACAAAGTAAAAAATACAATTAGAATAGGAAACTAACATATGTTAGAAATAATATAAAAATAAAAATATAGATGAATCAACAACCAGAAGGTACAACAGTACCACAATAGTAAAAAAGAGGAGGAGGGAAAAGAAAAAAAAGAAAAGGGGGAGGGAAAGCCTTGGCTGTGGAGCGCGGAGCCTAAGCAAAGTTGAGGTTTGGGTGGTGGGCGAGGCCAATGCTCAGGACCCACAGGGTTGGAAAAGATCCTGGGGGTTGTGGGGGGTGGGGCTTAGGTTCAACAGAACAGGAGGGGCCCAGGTGTGCCCCCCACCCCTTGTCTCAGAGGGCAGGGGACCTCACCTGGGAGCCCAGCAGGCTTCCTGGGCTCTAGGGGGCAGGGCAAATGCCCTCCTCTCCTCTGCCACTCCTCCCGGAGGGCCCCTCCCACCTGCCTCTCCTGATCTCCCCGGCCTCAGGGGTGCCGATCCTGTCTGGCCTCCACTTCTCCTCCCCCCTCAGTCCCCGCATGTCCTACCGGTTCACTTGGGGGTTTCTCCATTCTCCTTGGGCATCAGAGTACTCCACTAGCAGCCGGCAGGTGCCCTAGCTGTGGAGAGATGCTAACTCCGTGTCTTCCCACACCACCATCTTCTATATTTGAATTTTAATAGAAACATTTTGGCTGCTGATATATCAATATCACTTTGATTTTTTTTTTTGCTTCATATAATAATGGCCTCTGTTTTTTGTTTTGGTTTTTTTTTTTGGCTGCATGGCATGTGAGATCTTAGTTTCCCAACCAGGGACCAAACCCGTACTTCCTGTAGTGGAATTGTGGAGTCTTAAGTACTGGACTGCCAGGGAAGTCCCTAATAATGGCCTTTTAAATTGTTCAACTGTAACCCCAAACTATAATATCCATGTATAGAAACTTCTTAAACCAGGACACCAGTTTATAGCAAAATACACATCCAATAATTTTGACTATAAACTTCTACAAAAGATAGAATTCACATTACCCTTTATGAGGAGGATATTGTTGATTTTTGAAGGGAAAATATGCAGCAGACAAGCAACCACATGAAACTGGAGGGAGTAACCAGGTTCATATGTAAAATTGGATTTTTCTATCAAGGTTTTATTTTTATTAAGTATTCTCCATTTTTTGCAGAGAAAACATGCAAACTGACTCTATCTGTGGTTATTTTATAATTGTGCAATATTTCTTTCAAAATCCTTGTTTCTCTGCTCAGCAATATACTTTAATACATTAGGGTTAATACAGGTTGTGTTCTTTATACTACCATTTTCCATATGCACAAAAAAGAAATAAGACCTGTGTGATTTTCAACCATATATATTACATTAAAGCAGAGATGATGCAATATGGGTTATTAGGAATGCTTTTAATACTCTGAACGCTTGAGAAAAAGAAAAGCCACCCCTTCACCTTCAACAGCTACCCTAGCATTCTCGGTTAGGTGTTGGTGTCGCAGGGGACAGCTGGGTCTCACAGCTAGGTGCTGGTACTCACTTTGACTGTGTGAATTTTGCAAAATAACACGATCATGCAAGGCCACTCTGATTAAGACAGAAGTAAGATTACTTCATAATTATGGTTAAACTTAGATAAGAAAAAGAACATTGTCTAAACATCAAATATAACCAGATATGTCTTCTTCTTGGATGAGTGGCTGCTGCCTCTGCATTTATTACAGCCTCAGCCTCACTACATTCTTTACATTAGATAAGATTTATTAAGATAGGCTACCATAGCATTCCCTCTGCTTCCTGACTGCATGAAGTCCAGAGCAAAGCATCACGTCTTTCAAATATCTCCCAAAATCACCTAACATAAGGTCAGATCATAGAATTCCTTTTAAACACCTTCTTACAGAGACATTACATGATTCTCATTAGTGTACTTTCTTCCTCCTTGCAATAAGTCAGTAAGCCCAATATTTTTCAATTGCAGATGTGTTTCTGGTAGTTCTTGGCTGGAGGCCACTGACACCTCCTCTGGCACGTTTTTTTTTTTTTTTTTAAAGAACTATCAAGTACGTTCACATCTGGGATTTCTTCCATGTCTTCCTCTTAAGCATTTTCGAAAATTGAAATTTTAAATTTCAACTAAAATAAAGATTTTAAACAGTGCTGGTCAGGCCTTCTTCACAGGTCAAAAGATATCAATATGAATTTTTTCTCTCTCTCTCTCAGCAATGTGTGGCTTTTTAACATTTAAATGTATAATAGGAATTTATATACAGCCTATCTTCATTATTCATGAATTCCATATTTGTGAATTTGTCTACTCACTAAAATGTATTTGCAATTCTCAAATCCATACTTGTGGCACGTTTATGGACATATGTGGACAGCTGCAGGGTAGTAAACATTTGAGTTGCCTCACAGGCATGTTCCCACCTGAGAACAAACAAGGTGATGCCATGCTTTATTGTTTCAACTCTCATACTGTAAACAACTGTCTTTTTTGTGGTCTGTTTTGTGCCAGATTTTTCTCATTTTTGTGTGTTTTTTGTTAGTGATTTACTATTTAAAAAGGTCTCCAAGCTTAGTGCTGAGGTGCTGGAGAGTGTTCTTAAGTCAGAGATGACTATGATGTGCCTTACGGAGAAAATATGTGTGTTGGATAATCTTTGTTCAGGCATGAGTTAGAGTGCTGTGGACCATGCAGTTTAATGTTAATAAATCAACAACATATATTAAATAAGATGTCTTTTGAAACAAACATAAATGAACTGTAGAAAATAAATACACAAAAAGGAGTATAGGGCCTACCCTGGAAAATAGGTCCTGGAAGCAACCCAAGTATTTAATTGAAACCCATGAGAAACTATGTCCTAGGAAAATCATAACTGCAAATAGACCAATATTTATACAGTTTTAAATTTATCTTTGAACCATCTCAGTCTCTGTTTGGATCAATATGATCTGCTCCTACTCTAACTAGAGGTAAGAAAAATAAATGAATTTCTTCTGAAGAAAGGTAACATCATTCAGAGTCTCTATAATTTCTCATTAAAGTGTTTAGCATTCAATAAAAAATCACAAATTATGACAAAAGACATGAAATTGGGACAAAAGAAAACAATAAAAATCAGATAATATAAACAGACTCACAGGTGATCTAGATATTAGTTATCGGACACAGATTTACAAATTAATAATACAAAGTACATATTAATTACTCAGTATTTTCAGGAAACCGATGACGCATTTGAGAATTTAATTAGAGAATTGAGGTTTATAAAGAATTGTCATACAGAATGCTAGAAATTGTTGAGAAAAAATGGTTGGAAGTAGGGCTATAGAAAATATAGCGAATAAAACACAGAGAGAAAAAATGAATTGGAATAAAGCACAAAAAATAATATGAAACATCAGAAATGATTTTTTAAAAGTTCAAAATAAATGTAAGTGGGGTCTCTGAAAGAGAGGAAAGAAATATTTTGAAAAAATTTTCCGAAAAAATGATGAAATGCATCAAGCCCCAGGTTCATGAAGCCCAACAGATTACAAAAAGGATAAATACAAAGAAACCACATCTAATCATGTTATTGTAAAACAGCTGAAAACAATGACAGAGAGAAACATTCAGAGCTCCTGAAGGAAATAAAGGCACATGAGTTTCAAAGACACAAAAATCAGACTGATAGCTGACTTTACTATAGAAATGGTAGAAGAAAGAAAACAATATAGTGACATGTTTAAAATTCTGAAAGAAAATGATTACCAATATAGAAGTCTATTGCTGATAAAAGCATCCTTCAAAAATGAAATTATAGAAAGATGCTTTCAGAGAAACAAACAAAATTTCTCACCAGTAGCCCTGCATTAAACGATTTACTTTTTAAGGCATAAATAAAATGATCTCTGATGGACAGACCACAAAAGGAAATAATAAAGACCACTACAAAGCATAAATGAATTATTAAAGCCAAATGAATATTGTTTATAATAGTAATAATTTAAAATACATATATTAAAATAAATATGAAAAATCACCGATATTGGAGACAAATTCAAATTAAAACCACAGTGAAATACCACTGCACCTCATTAGAATGGCTGAAATGAAAGAAAGAAAAAAAAAAGAAAGAAAGAGAAAGAGGAAGGAAGGTAGGAAGGAAGGAAGGAAGAAGGAAGGAAAGCAATAGCAAGTGTTGGCAAGGATATGGAGATAGTGGATCTGTCACATAATGCTGCTGTGAACATAAACTGGTAATTGGTGATACTACTTTGGAAAAATGTTTGTCAGTATTAATTGATACTGAGCTTATGTATGCCCCATGTTGTAGAAATCCCACTCCAAGATACAATAACAACAGAAATGCATATGCAACAATGAACACTTACATAATACTTCTGCAAAACTAGATTGATGTATCTCCCAAATATAATGAATATTAAGAGAAAGAATTGAAACACAAAGATTATACTCCATGACATCCTTTCGATATTTTAAAGTATATAAAAAACAAAACTAATCTCTGGTGATAGAAATCAGAATAGTGTATATATTTTGGGGCACATAATGGGAGGGAGAGGACACGGGTAGTTTCTGGCTACATAGTGATGTCTGATATTTTGATTGGGGTGATGCTTCCTGGGTATGTTTACAAGGTACAATTCATTAATCTGTAAATGCAAGATTTGTTTTGCAATGACTTTTCTTTATTATACTTAGACATAAAAAGTTTAGATATAATTAAACTAGTGTAATATTTTGAGTAAATCACTTATCCTGTATACCTCAGCTAAATCTTCTGTAACAAATAAACATTATTCTCTTTTCCTTCTTGTGACTTTCCTTCCCACACTGCAAAAGCCATTGTTCTTTTTCTGGGGGGAGAAATAATTAGGAATAATTATACAAAGCCACTGTAAAAAAATGTGCAAGAGAAAGAACAACATATCTATTTCTACTAAAAAAATAATTATATTAGTTTGTATTCAGGAAACTCATGCTTTAAATGTAGCTCTTCCTTAAACAGCAAGGATTTACTGTATAGCACAGGGAACTATATTCAATATCTTGTAATAAACTGTAAAGGAAAATAATAAAAAAAGAAAATAGATATATACATATATATGTATAACTGAATCACTTTGCTGTACACGAGGAACTAACACAATATTGTAAATCAACTATACTTCAATAAAAAATAAATAAATAAAATAAAATGTAGCTCTTCTTTAACTTACTCTGTGATATTGGGAAAAGAATCAGTGTCACTTATGTTTAATTTGTAAAATGCAGTATGATATTATAAAATCACCCAGTTCTCCTGTTTTGGAATACAACAATATCTTGCATGTGATTATGTGACAATACTTGCTTATGAAAAATATGTCAGATGTCATAACTATATATTTGAAAACCCAGGCATATACTTCGAAGAAAAAAATTAGTGCGACCACATAGATTAATAATGTTAAGACTAAAAAAAAAAAAAAAAAAAAAAAGTTAAGACTCATCATTGGTAATAATAATTGCATTTATATGTAGTACCTGAATTGGGAGGAATTTAAACCATTTTAGAAAAAAGATGCTGTAAAACAAGAAACTATCTTCATATTGTTCTTGAGACACAAGCAATTTACTTGATAGAATCATCCTTAACCATTTTACCCCATTCTACATTTAAGTTGTTGAATCATAGTATGACACACAAGAGACAATCACATTGCAAGGCAGAAATAGAGACACAGATGTAGAGAACAAATGTATGGATACCAAGGGGGGAAAACTGGGCGGGGGGTGAATGGTGGTGGTGGGATGAATTGGGAGATTGGGATTGACATATATACACTAATATGTATAAAATAGATAGCTAATAAGAGCCTGCTGTATAAAAAATAAATTAAATTAAATTTTTAAAAAAGTCACATTTTTTTAAAGCAGATGGTAATTGTCAATTCCTAATTGAAAACTTGTCAGTCCATTGATACAAACTAGGGAATACACTTTTCAAATGGAAGGTAGAAATTAAGAAAATAAAGAACAAAGAGAAGGCCCTCTGTGAATTCTTAACACCAACAGACAGAATCCAACTGCGAATAAACCAAATTTTAAAATATCAGCAGTAAGGGAAAATTGATTTTCACCTCCTTATTTGAAAGTTTTGGTCAAGATAAAATCAATATTTTATCTAGCAATCTAAGTTTTGTCCGAGGCTGTCACTAATTCCAATCATGATCTTCCACTATCATTAAAAATATCATTTAGACAATTATATTTTAAAGCAGTTAAGTTTTAATTTCCCTTTAGTCAAATAGGCAGCCTCTATGACTATGCAAATGGAGTGTGCTATCCTACATAGGCCTGAGAAGATATAAAAAGTTCAACTGTAATTACTTCTGAAATGTTCTCTAACCTGCTTACAAACTAATGAGCCAGACTGTCACTGTTTCATGGGTGCAGGCAGAAGACAGGACACTATGACACTACTGATTTAGAGACAAAGAACTTTGTCACGCAAGGCAGAATAAGCAGCTAGCACAACATGTTGGTGCTGTAAACACAACCCTGTACAATGTGTTCCTGGCATACCCCACAGGAATGTTCAGGGATTCTCAGAGCCCATTGCCTTTCCCAGCAGTCTTCTGGGTTTCCCCAAACATAATGTATTCAACTGTGTTGCTGCATTGCTTGCAATCAATGTATTGTCATTTTAAACATTTTAATTATTTTCTTCCAACTAGACTGTGAAAATGAGAGAAGAGTCCACTCATTTTTGTGACCTCAGCATCTGTGGACATCAACATAAATTAGTGTTTCCTCTGCTTCTCTATTGCTGCATAATGAATCACCCCAGATAGCTTAAGACAACAATAATTTCATCAGCTCTCATGGTTTCTGCTTGTTTGGGCATTTCTGACTTGGGACCTTTCACAAAGTTGCAGTCAGATGGCTGCTACAGCTGGGACTCTGTGGGCTGGGAGAAGATGGAGGCTCTCTGGGTTTTGTTTTGTTTTTTTCATTTAATGTAGCATGAGGGGTTTTTCCTATAATCTCTCCTGAGTGCTTTTGGGGTTTTTCACAGTATGGTTGCCTCAAGGTACTCAGACTCAGTGCTCCCAAAGAGGAGTGTCCCTGAAAGTAAGACAGAGACATCCTTTCCCCCTGTTACTTAGCAGTCACTTCCTCCAAGGTCAGTAGCCTACTCAGGCACGTGGAGGAGTATATAGGATCCCAACATTATGGCAGAAGTGTCAAGATTACATTTTCAGAAGAGAAAATTTGATGAGAGATAACATTGTGGCCATGCTTGGCATATACAAATTGCCATATTCATATTGTTTTACACATTGTTGAAGGAAAGAAAAATAGAAGATAGGAAAGGTGTGATACTGTGATTTATATTTGTTTTTTGTCCCTATTTTTGGCACAAAGTTCCTAAAACCCTTGGAATTTCTTAAGTGAAAAGAGTGATAAAAGTGTCTTAATATTCATAAAAATCCCTCTCAACCACACCTGAGTTTATGTTAATCAGGTGACTTGGAAAACACCTAAAGATGGGGGCTGGTTGGCAGGGGAACCAAACTTGCGATTAGAAGGTCAGAACTTTTCTCTCTGTATTTTTTAATAAATTTATTTATTTTATTTATTTATTTTTGGCTGCATAGTGTCTTTGTTGCTGCACGCGGGCTTTCTCTAGTTGCAGCGAGCCGGGGCTACTCTTCGTTGTGGTGCGTGGGCTTCTCATTGCAGTGGCTTCTCTTGTTGCAGAGCATAGGCTCTCGGCATGCGGATTTCAGTAGTTGTGGCATGCAGGCTCAGTAGTTGTGGCTCTCGGGCTCTAGAGTGCAGGCTCAGTAATTTTGGTGCACGGGCTTAGTTGCACTCAGGCTTAGTTGCTCCGCGGCATGTGGGATCTCCCTGGACCAGGGCTCGAACCCGTATCCCCTGCATTGGCAGGCAGATTCTTAACCACTGCACCACTAGGGAAGCCCTGGTCAGAACTTTTCATTACCACCCCCTGGAGTTTGAATTGACCACCAATAGCTAATGATTTAATCAGTGGTGCCTATGTAATGAAGCCTCATTTTAAACCCAAAAGGATGGAGTTCAAAGAGTTTCCAGTTTTGTGAACCAGAATACTCCCATGTGCCACTGTGCTGGGCCAAAACACAGGGGCAGAAGTTGCTTTGTTTGGGACACCATCCTATGGATCTCTTCATCTGACTGTTGATTTGCATCTTTTAATAGCCTATGTAATAAACAAGTAATCTAGTGAGTAAACTGGTTTCCTGAGTCCTGTGAGCCACACTAGCAAATTAATAGAACCCAAGGAGGGGGTTGTGAAAACCTAGGATTTAAAACCCTCTGATCGGAAGCACAGGTGACAACCTGGACTTGCAACTGCTACATGAAGTAGAGGACAGTCTTGTAAGGTTGAGTCCTTAATCTACAGAATCTGATGCTACCCCCTGGGTCGATAGTGTCAGAACTGAGTTGAATTGTAGGACACCCAATGTGGGTGTCTGAGTGTCTGAGTATTGCTTGGTGGTGTGGGGAAAACACCCCTACACACATTGGAATAATTGGGTACAGAATCTTTAGACGGAAAGGAGAGACAACAGAGAGAGGGAAGAAAGGAAGGACAATAGTAACAACCTAAATGTTATAGAAATATAATTATAGGAAAGATGCAAAAAACTATAAAAATACAGATATTGTGGATGCATACATTTATTTTATTCATGTGTTAAAAGTACAATTATCAATCAAGTCTATATCAGATGAAGGAACTACTGGATGAGTAAAAGATTCAAAATAATATTGAAATCTGATTGAAATCTGATTGGATGATTTAAATGTAAAAATAAAATGTGAATCTCCTAATTCTAAAATAAGTTCATACATCTTAACATTGTTTTACGTTTTCTTTTAACCATTAGTATCGTAGTATTATTCTGTTCTGACTGAACACTGATGGACACCAACTAGTAGTTTGAATAAGGCAAAATAGCTGTTTTATAATGAGCATAGATATAAATGAAAGAAAGAAAGAATGAATGAATGAATAAGTGCATAACTAAATACTTTAGATGGGTCCACACAATCTTGAATTTCAGTTGGTGAACAGATTTCTTTTTCTCCTTCACTAGGATGGATTTTAGTGATTCCCAGTGCCTATTTCTGAACAAAGAGGTTTGTGAATTTTCTGGTATATTTTTGAGTCCTTGAAAAATATCAAAGAATTATAACTTAAAATAGATACTGTCTATGTCTTATAGCATTGTTGGTCAGGGGCTTTCTATTACTTTTCTTTTGACCTTTGCATCATTTCTTGAGAAGTTTCTACTGTTGTAGGCTAATAGGCAATTTACTTAACATGTAACGTGACTCTTCCACTTGGCCCTATAATCATCAACTTCTTTGAATGCTACCAGGAGCTTCCGCAGTGGGTGTGAGTGACAGGTCTGCTGATAATGGAGGTCATGCCATGTAGAGATGATGTGTTTCTGCTTTTCAGTCCTTGGTGCAGCTTCTGCCAGTCAATTGTTCTTTCTGCCTTTATTGCCATGTGGGGGACCCTCTTTATATGAGAAGATAATAACACTATCTTGGAGTGTTTCATGGCATTAAATTATGCTACAATTATGTCTATTTTTCAAGTATATTCCTTTCCCTATGCAAGCAATTCCAAGCCATTTAATCAGTTTTTCAGTTGGCACATTATATTTTAAAAATCGAATCAGAGGATGATATTCTTTTACAGAAATTATGTTTACTTAATTCTATAAAATACCAGGACTCTCCTTTGTATTCAAACAAGTTTCATATTTCCTATATTCCCCGATGTGATAATAATTAGAAATATTCTGATTTAGATGTTCTTTCGTAGATGGAGTTTCACTTTAAAGTACACCTTGGTATAACTATGTGATTCTTACGGCAGTGTTCTTCAAGTAGTAACATAATACTCATTTTGACATCCTTGATGGTGGTGACTTCTCAGCATTGCTCTCTCTACCACCTGTTTTCCTGACCAACTGAACATCCTTATTCCTGAAAGTTACAGTGTTATCTTCAACATCAGAACATTCAATGAGGTCTTTACCTTATTCTGGAAAAATTCTTATTCTCCTGACTCCCAGTGGTACCCAAATAACCCTTCCTCATATGCTACTTCTCCTCCTAAACATTATTTCTCCTGTGAAGACTGACATTTCTAGCTGTATATTAGGTTCCTGTACCATGATCCCATATAAATTCAAAGCCTCTCACTCTCTCTCTGCACACACCCAGACACACACACACGCACATACACATACGCACACATACATACACCCCCTAACACTTCTTCAGTTGACTATCTTACCTGGTAGACTATAAGCTTAGTGAGGACAAGGACCAATTTTCCCTCATCACCACAGTGCCTGGCCCATCATAACTGCTCAATAAACAATACATGATACGTTTGAACTCAGTGTTAATCCCTATTCCTAGCCTATATTAACGTTTTGAAAAAGTGCTCTCTGTGAAACAAGAGAAAGAGAGAAGTTGAGGAAATACAAAGACACAATGATAAAAGAAAGGAGATAAGAGAAGTAGAAGGGAGAGTAGGAATGAGAAATGATCAGAGGGCGAGAGTTAGGACAAGTATACAGTGGTCTGTCCCAGATATAAAGCAATAAGCTATAACTGGAGTGACTGAAAGGACAGTTTAGTCTCTAATAATACATCTGAGCATAATAAGACTAATGCCAAAGATATTTATAGTTTTTTTTAATTTTGCAAGGTGCTTTGCTATATCCTATCTAATTTGTCCTCACACAGTGTGAATGAGTTTCACATTCTTACCTGTGTGATAAGTGGGAAAAGAGCCTCTGACAATGTCCCCAACCTGTGCTCGTGGAGGACACTCCTGGTTATTTCCTGGGTTCATCCTCTCCATCCTATTACCATTTTCCTCTGCTTAGCTCAGCTACTTACCTTATTTCAAATGTAAGTGTCGAACACCTTCCACATATCTCTTCACTTGCTTTCCTGGCCACTCCATACCCTCCAAAGTTCTTCCAGAGTGTTCTTCTCAAAGTTTCAATTTATCATTTCACCCAGCTTTAAATCTTTCCGTGGCTTCCTATCACACTCAGGAAAAGGTTGAGTATAATTTGTTGCCTGTCTTATTTATATTCCTTTTCCATTATGCCTCCCTCTTCTCCCTACACTTTTGGTTATTTATAGATGCTTGAGAATGACCTTCTCTTTACTCCTCTGGGCCTTTATACAGGTGTCTGCTGTCTAGCATGACTTTCTCCTACATTTTGCACTAGGTTAAATGCCACTTACACTCAAACACACTGTGCAAGTGTCATCTCAGCTCAGGAGTGTTTTGTAATCCCTTTAACTGAATGAGTTACCTCTCTTCTTTAATTTTCCGAAATATGTCCTTTATATCCTGCATTATAATATTTTTGGTTCTTATTATATTACTCCACTCCCATACTACCTTCATTTACTGAAAGCACAGACATTTCTCTGATTATCTACATATTTTAAGTACTTAAATCTGGACCTGGACCTAAAATTTAAGTACTTAAATCATATACATTACAGAACATGGTCTGGATACTGTGGTTTTAACCCAGGGTCTCTAAGTGGCAAATTATAGAAATCCATTGTAATTTTGCTTAAGCAAAACATAACTTTTAAGAAATGAATTAAAATAGCCAGTAGAATCCAAGTAAAAGTTGAACAGATTAGGAACTGGAATGCCATTTCGTCTTTTTTTTTTTTCTGTCCCTTTCTCCCTTATGCCTTTTTCTCCTTTACTTCTGGGGTTTTTAGTGCTTCTGAAGCCATATGGCCACTGCAAAGCTCCTAATTTATACCCCTTCCTTCATTGGTACTGCCAGTGATTTATTTGCTTTTCTGAATTCCAATTCCAAATTCCCATAGAAAGAATAACTATGAAAATTTCCTAGAGCTTTAACCATGTGTCACATGACCACCCTTTGTTTAATCACTGGTGTTCAGGTTAATCCAAGTAGTAATTAGATGGAATCATCCCTGCTTGTAACAACAGATCTCTTAGCGAAAAAGAATAAGCTGTAGATAATTTCACATGGGTCACTAGATTTCTCTATAGTAGCTAAAATCAGAGAAAATTTAGTAGAATAACAACATGTGGAATTCAGAAGTGAAAAAGGAGAAAAGAGTCAAATGATCATCAAGCTATGTTACTCTTCAAGAGAAGGTAAAACTATTATGAGACAAAACGCAAACCAGGTTTTGACTAGTATTTTTCAAAAACAAGATGTTGATTCTATGAATACTTTGCGCATTTATTTCTATTCATTTTATTTATTTTAGCTTTTATATTTGTATATTTTTTAGCTTAGTTACATTTGAATTTTTTTCTAAATTTTAGAACTTGTGAAACTATTTTTTCTTCTTTACTAATCATATATGTTAATCTTTATGTTTTCTTCTAAGTAAATATTTGCTATGTTGCCATTTCATATGAAGTGACTATTTATTTATGTTGTAAAATATTTGATTTAAAATTTTTTTCACGATTTTCTTTGTGGTCAATGTATTAGGGTTCTCCAGAAAAACAGACTAATAACATGTGTGTGTATACAGAATATACATATACATAAATTTATATATTACTATATGCTACTTTCTCTTATTTTATATATTCATATACACCTATATGTTTAAACATAGAAACAAAATGTTTTTTAAATGTAAGAAGAATTAGAAAAATAAATGTACAGAATTTTTATGCAATCCCTTCAGATTTAGAACCATCTAGTAAATGAATAATTAATAAATCCATTGAGGCACTAAGTAATATAATTAACATTCAAAATAAAATATATGTAAATAAAGAAAACCTTATGTCTCATATATTTGCATTATATACATTTATAAACATCAGTTGAACATTTGACTGTGATGGTTAATTGTATTTATTTTATTTATTTATTTTTTAGACTTTTTTATCGAAGTATAGTTGATTTACCATGCTGTGCCAATGTCTGCTGTACAGCAAAGCGACTCAGTTATACACATATACACATTCTTTTTTTCAATATTCTTTTTTGTTATGGTTTATCATAGGATATTAAATATAGTTCCCTGTGCTATACAGTAGGACCTTGTTGTTTATCCATTCTAAATATAATAGTTTGCATCTACCAACCCAAACTCCAAGTCCATCCCTCGCCTCCCTCCCCTCCCCCTTGGCAACCACAATTCTGTTCTCTATGTCTGTGTGTCTGTTTCTTTTTCGTAGATAGGTTCATTTGTGCCGTATTTTAGATTCCACATATAAGTGATATCGTATGGTATTTGTCTTACTCTTTCTGACTTAACTTCACTTAGCATAATAATCTCTAGTTGCATTCATGTTGCTGCAAATGGCACTATTTTGTTCTTTGTTATGGCTGAGTAGTATTCCATTGTATATATGTACCACAACTTCTTTATCCATTCATCTATTGATGGACATTTATGTTGTTTCCATGTTTTGGCTATTGTGAATAGTGCTTCTATGAACATAGGGGTGCATGTATCTTTTTGAATTATAGTTTTGTCCAGATATATGCCTAGGAGTGGGATTGCTGGATCATATGGTAATTCTATTTTTACTTTTCTGAGGAACCTCCATACTGTTTTCCATAGTGGTTGTACCAACTTACATTCCCACCAACAGTGTAGGAGGGTTCCCTTTTCTCCACACTCTCTCCAGCATTTGTTACTTGTAGACTTTTTAATGATGGCCATTCTGACCAGTGTGAGGTGGTACCTCATTGTAGTTTGGATTTGCATTTCCCTAATAATTTGTGATGTTGAGCATCTTTTCATGTGCCTACTGGCCATCTGTATGTCTTCTTTGGAGAAATGTCTATTAAGTTCTTCTGCCCATTTTTTGATTGGGTTGTCTGTTTTTTTGTTGTTGAGTTATATGAGCTCTTTGTATATTTTGGCGATTAAGCCCTTGTCTATTGCATCATTTGCAAATATTTTCTTCCATTCTGTAGGCTGTCTTTTCGGTTGTTTGTTTGTTTTTTTTGTTTTTTGGGGGTTTTTTTATGGTTTCCTTTGCTGTGCAAAAGCTTGTAAGTTTGACTAGGTCCCATTTGTTTATTTTTGTTTTTATTTCTATTGCCTTGGGAGACTGCCCTAAGAAAACGTTGGTATCAGAGAATGTTTTGCCTATGCTCTCTTCTAGGAGTTTTATGGTGTCATGTCTTATGTTTAAGTCTTTAAGTCATTTTGATTTTAGTTTTATGTATGGTGTGATGGTGTGTTCTAACTTCATTGATTTACATGCAGCTGTCCAACTTTCTCAGCACCACTTGCTAAAGAGACTGTCTTTTTCCCATTTTATATTCTTGGCTCTAAGTGTGTTGGTTTATTTCTGGGCTTTCTGTTCTGTTCCATTGATCTGTATGCCTGTTTTTGTACCAATACCACACTGTTTTGATTACTGTAGCTTTGTAGTATTGTCTGAAATCAGGGAGAGTTATGCCTCCTGCTCTGTTGTTTTTTCATCAGGATTGCTCTGGCTATTCTGGGTGTTTTATGGTTCCATATAAATTTTTGGATTATTTGTTCTAGTTCTGTGAAAAATGTCATGGGTATTTTCATAGGGATCTCATTAAATCTGTAGATTGCTTTGGGTAGTATTGCCATTTTAACAATATTAATTCTTCAAATCCAAGAGCATGGGATATCTTTCCATTTCTTTGAATCCTCTTTTATTTCCTTTATTAATGTTTTATAGTTCTCAGCATATAAGTCTTTCACCTCCTTGGTCAAGTTTATTCCTAGGTTATTTTTTTTTTTTTTTTTTTTTTGGTGTGATTTTAAAAGGTTTTTTTTTTTTTTACATTCCCTTTCTGGTATTTCATTGTGAGTGTAAAGAAATGCAACCAATTTTTTGAATATTAATCTTGCATCCTGCTACTTTGCTAAATTCATTTATTAGATCTAATAGTTTTTGTGTGGAGTCCTTAGGGTTTTCTCTACACTGTGTCATGTCATCTGCGTATAGTGACAATTTTACCTCTTCCCTTCCAATCTGGATACATTTTATTTCTTCTTCTAGTCTGATTGCTGTGGCTAGGACTGCCAGTACTATGTTGAAGAGAAGTGGTGAGAGTGGGCATCCTTGTCTTGTTCCAGATTTTAGAGGGAAGGCTTTTAGCTTTTCACCATTGAGTATTATATTGGCTGTGGGTTTGTCATAAATGGCTTTTATTATGTTGAGATATGTTCCCTCTATTCCCACTTTGGTAAGAGTTTTTATCATGAATGGATGTTGAATTTTGTCAAATGCTTTTTCTGAATCTATTGAGATGATCATGTGGTTTTTTACTTTTCTTTTGATAACGTGGGGTATTACATTGATTGATTTGCATATGTTGAACCATCCTTGTGAACCTGGGATGAATCCCACTTGGTTGTGGTGTATGACCTTCTTTATGTGTTGTTGGATTCGGTTTGCTAATATTTTATTGAGAATTTTTGCATCTATATTCAGCAAAAATATTGGCCTGTAATTTTCTTTTTTGGTGATGTCTTTGTTTTTGGTATCACGGTGAAGGTGGCTTCATAGGATATCTTTGGGAGCATTCCTTCCTCTTCAGTCTTTTGGAAGATTTTGAGAAGAATCAGTTTAAGTTCTTCTTTCTGTGTTTGGTAGAACTCACCTGTGAAGCCATCTGGCCCTGGACTTTTGTTTGTAGGAAGTTATTTTATTATTATTATTATAGATTCTATTTCACTTCTAGTGATCAGTCTGTTCAAATTATCTATTTCTTCTTGATTCAGTTTTAGTGGGCTGTAAGTTTCTAGAAAGTTGTCCATTTCTTCTAGGTTGTCAAATTTGTTGGCATATAATTGTTTATAGTATTCTCTTATTTTTGTTGTATTTCTGTGATATCAGTTGAGATTTCTCCTTTTTCATTTCTTATTTTGTTTATTTGGGTTCTCTCTCTTTTCTTTTTGGTGAACCTGGCCAGAGGTTTGTCAATTTTGTTTACCTTTTCAAAGAACCAGCTCTTGGTTTTGTTGATTTTTTCTATTTTTTTAAATCTCTATTTTATTTATTTCCATCCTTCTGCTGACTTTAGATTTTGTTTGTTCTTCTTTTTTAAATTCTTTTAGTTGGTAGGTTAGGTTGTTTTCTTGAGATTTTTCTTTTTTGATAAAGGCCTGTATTGCTATGAACTTCCCTCTAAGAACTGCTTTTGCTGTGCCCCATAGATTTTGTATGCTTGTGTTTTCATTGTCATTTGTCTCAAGCTGTTTTTTAATTCCTTTTTGATTTCCTCGTTGACCCATTGGTTTTTTAGTAGCATGTTATTTAGTCTCCATGTAATCATTTTTTTTCTTGTTTCTTTTCCTGTGGTTGATTTCTAGTTTCATACCATTGTGGTTAGAGAAGATGCTTGAAATAATTCTATACTCTTAAATTTGTTGAGGTTAGTTTTGTGCCCTAGGATATGGTTAGTCCTAGAGAATGTTTCGTGTGCATTTGAAAAGAATGTATATTCTGGTTTTTTGGGGATGTAGTATCCTGAAAATGTCAATTAAGTCTAACTGTTCTATTGTATCATTTAGGACCTCTGTTCCCTTACTGATTCTCTGTCTGGAAGATCTGTCCATGGATGTGAGTGGGGTGTTAAAGTCTCCTACTATTATTGTATTCCTACTGACTTCTCCCTTTACGTCTACTAGTATTTTATGTATTTGGGTTCTCCTATATTAGGTGCATATATGTTGATGAGTATAAAATCCTCTTCTTATACTGATCCTTTTATCATTATATAGTGTCCTTCTTTATCTTTCTTTATAGCCTTTGCTTTAAAGTCTATTTTGTCTGAGATGAGTATTGCAACTTCTGCTTTCTTGTCATTTCCCTTTGCATGAAATATCTTTTTCCATCCCCTCACTTTCAATCTATGTGTGTCCTTTGTCCTAAGGTGGGTCTCTTGTAGGCAGCACATTGTAGGCTCTTGTTTTCTTTATCAAGTCTGCCACTCTATGTCTTTTGATTGGAGCATTCAGTCCATTGATATTTAAGGTAATTATTGATACATATGTATTTATTGCCATTTCAAACCTTGTTTTCCAGTTGATTCTTTGTTTCTTCTTTGTTCCTTTCTTTTTCTTTTTGTGGTTTGATTATTTCCTTTTATTTTATGCTTGTTTTCTCTTCTTTTAGTTTTTTGTGAATCTACTGTATGTTTTTGATTTGTGGTTGCCCTGTTTTTCAAGTATGTTAACCCCTTCCTACATCTGCTTGCCTTAGACTGATAGTCATATAAGCTCAAATACATTCTTAAAAAAAAGAAAAAGAATCTGCATTTTCTTACTCTCCTTCCCCACATTTTATGATTTTGATGTCCCTTTTTACATCTTCACGTTTATCCTTTTGCTGTTCCTTGTTTTTATCATTGCTTTCACAAATAGGTTTTTTTTTCCCTTTTTGATGTGTATATTGGCTAATTTAAGTGATTTACTTTCCAATTGTTATTTCCTCCTTCCTATTTCTTCTTGCTTCTTTTCTATTTAGAGATGGCTTTTCAATATTTCTTTTAGGATAGGTATAGTATTGCTGTATTCTTTTAGTTTTTGCTTGTCTGAGAAATTCTTTATTTCTCCTCCTATTCTAAATCTTGCTGGGTAGAGTATTCTAGGTTGCAGATTTTTCTCTTTCAAGACTTTGAATATATTTTGCCACTCCCTTCTGGCCTGCACTGTTTCTGTAGAGAAATCAGCTGATAGCCTTATGGGGGTTCCCTTGTAATAAACTCTTTGATTTTCTCTTTCTGCCTTTAGAATCCTCTTTTAACTTTTGCCATATTTATTATATTATGTCTTGGTGTAGGTCTGTTTGGGTTCATCTTGTTTGGGACCCTCTGTACTTCCTGTATCTGGATATCTGTTTCCTTGTTTAGGTTTGGGAAATTTTCAGCCATAATTTCTTCAAATACATTTTCAATCCCCTTTTCTCTTTCTTCTCCCTTTGGAATCCCTATTATGCATAGATTGGCCTGATTTATATTATCCCATAGTTCTCTTATATTGCTTTCATTTCTTTTTTTTTTCATCTGCTGTCTTGATTGGGTCATTTCCATTAGTCTATCTTTCAGGTCACTTATTCTTTCTTCTACATTATTCATCTTGCTATTCATTGCCTTGAGCTCAGCCTTCGTCTAAGTAAATGAATTTTCTAATTTTTCTTGGCTCCTCCTTATAGTTTCCAGTTCCTTTTTACAGTAATCTGAATTTCTGTCGATAGCCTTTCTTAATTCCTTCAGTATTTTCCTTACCTCCTTTTGGAATTCGGTGTGAAGAGGTCTGTTTCATTGTTTGTTCCTTCAGGGGAATTTTCTTGGTGTTTTAACTGAGAGTGGTTCCTCTACTTCTTCATTTTGCTTATATTTCTCTTAGTCTATGAGTTTAGGACAAACAGTTATCTACTGTAGTCTTGGAGGGCTATTTATAAGCGGGAGTGTCCCTGTGTAGCTTGTGTGGGTTTAATAATTTTTTTGGTTTGAGGGCTGTTTTTGGTTTGGATGCTTGACATCTCTTTCCTCAGCATGTGCTGGCTGTTATCCTCTTGATAGGGGGTGTGCAGCTATGCAGGTGCACAGCTTGCACAAGCTCCCAGGAAGGTGGGGGCAGTGGTGGGCTCCTGGTGGCAGGTCCCTCCACAGCGGTGGGGGTGGGTCAGGTCATGTGCCCCTGGGGAGGTGGGGGCAGTGGTTGGCCTGAGATCGCAGGGCCCTCAGCAGCAGCTATGTGTCACACAGGCTCCTGGGAAGGTAGGGGCAGTGACCTGCACCTGCTCAAGGACCCTCAGCAGTGGTGGCAGCAGCAGCAATCTGCATGTGCCTCTGGAGTCCTGGATGGCAGCCTCAGCTCGTGCCTGCACCTGGAGCTCATGTAGGCAGTGCACTGCTGCCAGTGAGCATGCGGAGATAGAAGCTCCTATGGCAGGCCCACCCGTCTCCTTGTACATCCCCCAACAATGGTGCCTTGCCTCTCTGGCAGGCCCAGCATTCTTCTTGGACTCCCTCAGTGGTGGTGCATTACATCCTAGCCCCCTCAGGCTGTCTTCACACAGCCAAACCCAGTCCTCTCCCTAGGGTCTGACCTCCGAAACCCCAGCCTCAGTACCCAGCCCCACCCACCCGAGCCCCCAGTGGACAAGCAGACAAGCATCTCAAGCTGGGGAGTGCTTGTCAGCACCGACCCTCTGTATAGGTCTCTCTCCACTTTGCCCTCTGCACACCTGTTGCTGTGTTCTCCTCCAGGGCTCCAAAGCTCCCCCTCTGTCCTCACTGATCTCCCTGCCAGTGAGAGGATTTCTTAATGTGCAGAAACCTTTCCTCTTTCACAGCTCTCTCCCAGAGGTGCAGGTCCCATCCCTATTCCTTTCTCTCTTTTTTTCTTTTTTCTTTTGCCCTACCCAGTTATGTGGAGATTGTCTTGTCCTTTTGGAAGTCTGAGGTCTTCTGCCAGCATTCAGTAGATGTTCTGTGAGAGATGTTCCACATGTAGATGTATTTTTGATGTATCTGTGGGAGAAGGAGAACTCCATGTCCTACTCCTCTGCCATCTTGATCCGATCTCCTTGTGATGGTTGAATTTATGTGTCAGCTTGACTAGAACGTGGTACCCAGTTTTTGGTCAAATATAGTCTAGCTAGATAGTGCTATAAATATTGATGTGATTAACACTTAAATATGACGACTTTGAGTAAAACAGATTAACCTCTCTAATGTAAGCAGGCCTTATCCAGTCAGTTGAAGGCTTTAAGAAAAAAGACTAAGCCCCACAAGGAAGAAAGAATTCTGCCTCCAGACTGCCTTTGGACTGGAGACTGTAATATCAAATCTTTCCTGGGTCTCCAGCCTGCCAGCCTGCCCTAGTGACACCCTCCCACACCCCACACCCAGTTGCATGGGCCAATTCCTTAAAATAAATTTCTCTCTCTCTCTCTCAGATTAAATGTCATCTCTCAGATAAAATATTTTAAAAACAGTTTTATTTGAATAGTTTCTATTGTTTATGACTTTGTACATTTTTCTTATAATAAGTGCTTGCTTATTCTGTTTAGTGCTTGTATTCTTAAATTTTACCTTTCTGACATTTGTATTATGGCATATTTTACTCATTACTTTGTTTTCTACTTTTCTTTATTACTGACTGGGCTTATTTCTTATTCCAGATACTTTTTCTTCTCGCCTTGATATGTTTATACTATATGTATATGTATTTATATACATACAGATATATTTATACATAGTGTATATATATTTATACTACATGTATGTATATATAGTATGAATAGTGTATATATGTAGTATAAAAAAATAAATATTTATTTATTCATTCATTTATTCATTCATTCATACTAGGGTTCTCTGTTCCCCACTGCCTTTCTCTACTAAAATTATGAGGAGTTTTTAGAACAATTTTACTTCCTTAAAACAAACTCTACCCTATCAAAGTATCCTACATTTTCTTTAGTTACAATAGCATTTTTAGTTAACAGCTTTTACTGTTTCTTTTGTAGCAAGAATTTTCTTTTCCAAGAATACTTATTCTGGAATATAGTTCATACTCTATTAATTTGGACTTAATTTTTTATATGCTGAAGTTTATTGCTCACCATTGATTTATTTCCTCTGTATGTTCTCCTTTCTTGAGGTTCTGTTCTGGTTCTTTTATTGGTTTGCTAGATTCCTTTTCAGTATTTTCTTCAGATAGTAGAGTGAGTGATATTTCCTTTGTATAAAAAAATTAACTTCTTTCACTTTGTCTAATGAATGACATCATTGATGTGTGTAGGATTCAGTGGGGCAGCTCTTTTCTTTCAGTAGCTATAAATATCATTTGCTATTTTTAGGTTCCAGTGTTGTTGAAGAGAAATCCAATTTACTTAAGTAGCTTGTTTTTCTGAGTGGGAGTCTTTATGATTGTTTTTTAATTTTTGAATTTCTCAAAGTTTACGCTGTTTTGTCATCAATGTCACCCAGCAAAGTGTCATCCATTTACATATTCAGACCATTATTCATCTTAGGAATGTTATTGTTCTTTTGATGGAATAATTATTGTCTCACTTCCATTCACTTCTTTTTCTCGTCCTGTTATTCATATATTACATTTCCTAGATTCATCTGTCATTTCTCTTATTTTTTCTCTGAATCTCATGTTTTGATTTTTTCCTTAGAAAGCAACAGGAGTCAATGAATATCAAAATTCATACATGGGAGTCATGATTAAAATCTCAAGCCATTCATAATCAAGATCCCACTAAACAAAAGGGCAAATCTATCTAATGCCTCAGCTTATATGTTCTTGAAGGGAATTACTAGATATATTTATAGGTGTCAGTTGTGGATTCTTCCTTTTTCCATTCTTAAAGTGGTCAGGTGCCAGCTTTGCTAGACTAGTGTAGTTAATGATAGACCTAAGTATTCAATTTTCTGTTCAGTTGTAATCATTATGTTGTGAATTTTTATTAAATTTGACTAGAGGCTTTTGCCAGTGTCAAACATGAATAAGAGAAAAATAAAATTTTAGGCAATATTAAGAGAAGAATCTACATTAAAATTTTCAGTTTCTCCTGTGCATAAAAATAATTACTGTATCTTTTTCCTTTCGTGGGATGAAATGAATAATATCTTTGAGAAGGAAAAAATAATATCAGTACATCCTGTTATAATATGATAACTAATCTTTGCAGGTTGTTTTTTTAACGTCATTCCCAAATGGGCTAGAACAAAAACTCTTTCATAAAATTAATTTTGTGGGTTGGAAGATAAATTTACATTTTGGATTGAATTCAGTTAATGATAATATGTATTCCAATTTTTGCCCACCAAGCCTGCATTGAGGTATGTGCACATATGTTTGCATGCTGATGTCAGATGTTTATAATTCCATGTCCCTATTTAACATAATTCAGTTGTGTTCAATCTCAGCTTTCATGCAGTGACTAAGAATAAAATAAAAATACAATATTGATATTTGTCCTTCATAATTGAAAATCAGCCAATGAGAATCATAGGTATTTTTGGTTGTGAATGTGGGTATGACTAAAAATGAATGACATTCCCTGATAAAACAGGGGTTATATCTATGGCCCACAGGTCAAATCCCGCTGGCTGCCTATTTTCATATATCCTGCAAGCTAAGCTTATTTTCACATGTGTAAGTTGTTGACAAAAAATGAAAAGAAGAATATTATTTCATAAAAAATTAAAATTATATGAAATATAAATTTCAGGGTCATAAATATAGATTTGCTGGAACACAGCCATACTCATTTGTATATTTTCTATGGCTGCTTTCATGGTACAGCTACAGAGTTGAGTAGTTATAACAAAGAGTATATAGCTTACAGACCCGCAAACACTTACTATCTGACTCTTTTCAGAAAAACTTTATTGACCCTTGTGATACAAGATACAACATATACTTGTTAAAACTGGAATTATATTTAAGGTATAAGCTTCCATTTGAATATCTTTTGCTAACAATTAACGCTGTTTTACAATTCCTGTTTTTTTTCAATATTAAGTTCAAAATGACTAGGTGAGGGAAAAATTATATGTATAGAAAGTACAGATTTTCAAAGCAAACTAAGTAATAGAATAAGCTATAAACAGGAATTTTATTTTAAACCTGTATATTGATTATAACTTGTGACCTTAATAGAACCTGAGCAATAATGCTTGAATCAATCCATTTATTTCAAATGAGAAAACGTTTATACAATGGCTGTCTTATGAAGGACACTAGAAGAACCTGTGGAGAATAAACATAGTTCCTTTATCTCTTATATCTAGTATAAGAGATTAGATAAGTGTGATTAATGAATAATACAAAAGTCAAAATAAAAAGAGTACTTAAGAAAACATCAGAACTGGGAAACAGAACATGCTTCTCTACGTTTTGCAAGGTTTACTACATACGTCTCTCATGAATAGCTCCTGTATAAACAACAAAAAACGAGAAGCACATTTCTGACTCATACTGTAAGAAAAAAAATATCACCCAGGGATTCATACAGTTTTTATTGAAATAAGACATTTTAAGAGTCCATATAAATAGTTCATTATATTTGAACAAACAGACTTTTACAAATAGCTGACTTTATAAAAGTAGGACGGCTCCAGTCTTCACGTCTATCTTCTCCATGTGGACTTTGTAGAAAATGATATTGCAAGGGAATAAAGTGTACTTTTTGTGTGCATGTGGGCAAGAAACATTTCCTATACAAAAATTGGATCCTAAAATAATTAGGGTGAATATATTTCCCTGTTTTCCTGGCAGGATCCTTCTTCATTAAACCAAAATAACTATAACCTCACTCCTTTACCTCTCACACCTGTCCTGGTTTGGGTAATAAATTATATGATCATCATAATTATTACAGCAACATTTTGAATAGGGATAGTGGGCGGTTTTAATGCTGATAGTTTATTGCTAATATCTCATTTTAATGTCTCTTCTTAATATTTGTTAGACTTTTATTTAGGTTGTTTAAAAAGGAAATAATTACAGTAGAATAAATTTCTAATTCCTTGTCAAGGTAGGGAAAGTTTGTCAACTTTCTTAAACATAACACAACGCAAAATTAGAAGTAATGCTAATTTTATTTTGACTTCAGCCACATAATTTTGGTCACCCAAAGTATGGGACATTTTTATAATAGCCAAAAAGTAATATCACAGATATGAGACTAGGTCTGTATGCATATACGTTGGTCTGCATGTGTACATGTTACTTTTTCTTGTGTTTCATAATTAAAATATATAAAAAATATGGACAAGGGTAATATCATTTGCATATTTTTCTAATTAAAATTAAAATAATTATCATTTACTTTTTTAATTGGACTTGAATATTCTGAAATATATTTGAAAATAGTCTTTATTTTATTATTTGAAATATCCAAATTAGTCTCTTCACTTAATCTTTAATGTAATAAATCCCTGAATCACATTTCTTCTATTATAATGTGTGGCTTCAGAAGTGGGTAGAATAAAATTATATATGTGTTTTGGGTCTATGCAGAATTTAGAAAGCATTAGAGGTTATATTTAAATAGAAACCAATTAACATTTAAGGTTAAGAATATTTAAACTTATGATGAAGTAACAAATCTTATTAATTGAATATCTGGAACTGAGAATCCATAATAATGTATCAAATTAAGGGGTTTTAAAGAAGAGATACTTGAATCCAGACCATGCCATTTATGAACTAAATCACCTTGAGTAAATTGTTGATTAATTAGAGATTTTGTTTCCTCATCCCAGCAATTACGTAGGTGCTATATGCTGAAGAAGGTTATTGTAAGATAATAATGTAGAAAAATGCCTGGCAAGCAGAAGATACTCAATACAATTCGCGATCTTATCTCTGTATCATTTTCCAAACAGTAGCAATGCCCACACTTTAGTGTACAATGTGCATCCAGTTTTTACCTGGCATTTTATAGAAATGTTTCTATTATTTCCTTTGATTAAACCAGCTTGAACTAAATTGAAACTTAATATTTTATTACCTATGAATATAAATGTTTATTAAACAAATTAATAAGGTAAATGTAACAGGATTCTTATATTATTGAAGAAAATATTAAAATATTAATCATAGTACCTAATTTTGGAAGGATCCTTATAGACTAAGTATCTACCTACTTTATTTTACATATGAAGAAATAATGGGAAAATAATCTTCCCAAAATCATTTTACTAAATCATTCATATGTGTTTATGAATTTTATATTTACTGTAGGCAGATCTTTTCAACTCTGTGAGATAAAAAGGAAATAAAAAGAAAAAAGTTAACTTGTAAGACTGCAGTGAAGCTCAACAAAGGGTACAGTACTTGAATGTGCTTTTAAAAATTTAAGTCATAAAATGAATATATTATTGTCAAGAAATGATGTTTCCTTAGTAGGTAATTTCTTTACCTAGTTTAGTAAACTAAGCTACTTTCTTACACTTGAAAAAAGCAATACTAAATCTTTAAGTTAAAGACTGTATATTGGCCTTATATTGTTCATTTCTTCAAGGCAGGCTGGGACCATTAGCTCAACACCCAAACTCAAATTTTTACACATCCAATTGCTTTAAATATAGCTAAAGTAAGCAGATGTTTAGACATTTAAAGCCTTCCTGCTTTGCATACTCCACTAACTACACCCAAGATCTGCTAGCCATAGATAAGATAAACCCTGGGACCATGAAAGACCCCATTGCCACTGCTGCCCTTCAGAGTTCTATGACTCAGAAAATTTCCCTTGTTTCCCTTGTGCTGTTAAGCAACATCATCAGGACGTGTAAGTTCCCTCTGTGATTCTGCACACCCCCCAACCCAGAGTTTCCCTGTCTTCTTCCCCTTCCTGTTGGTGGCCCACACTGTTGCCTCTGGAAGGTCACAGGCTGTCAAGGATTGCCTTTCATGAGCAACCTTTCAAAGTGGCACCAAAATAAAGCCCATTATGTGCTGTTGCCAACTCTTGCCTTACCTTTTACCTTGATCAGCCCCCAAATCCCTTGAATTCACTACAAGACCAAACTTAAAAACAAAGACCTTGTAATTTATTTGGATTAACAAAATATTTTAAAATGTAAATATTTCATTTTATTTTTTAATATATGAGACTAATTAAACCCACATAAAGAGTCATAGATCACATTTTTCTCTTGTTCCTATGAATCAAAAACTTTTAAAAAATTACTCAGATTTATGCTCAAGTGAAAGAAAAAATCAGTTCTGATGCAACTGGTTCAAGTAACCAACAAAACAGCAACAATAACGTGTTCATAAACAGAATTTTAAGAATGCAGAGCAACATCTCATAATTTCGTATACAATCATCATCTCTAACCTGACTTAGTTAATGAATGTACCTAAAAAAGCAACAGGATAGGAATAACATGACTTTGGAGAAGAATCTAATCATTATCTAGAAAAATTTATAACCAGGGAACTATAAAGAACAATAACGTTTTCTTCTGGATAATTACAGCTCTCTCTTGACAAGTCTTCCTGAGTCTGAAACCCAAATCTACAAAAAAAACCTCCACTTTTTCCTTCACAGTTAACTTTTCAAAACCTAGGTCACATAATTTCTCTTCTCAGTAACTTCTTATGACTCAACATTGATTATAAAATAAAGTCCACTAAAGACTTTCCATAGCCTACCTTTCTGGTTCTAACACATTACATCATTTTACCCACTAGACAAGTGTTTAGTATTGTCATTTATCTATACTTTGCTAGTGATGAAGTCGAATCATACTTTAGAAGCAAACCAATTCAGTTATCCTATTTGGTTTTCAAGATGTGTGTGTGTGTGTGTGTGTGTGTGACACATAGGTATCTAAATATCTTTAAAATGTAAATTCAATTTTTAATATCCAAAGCTTTTACATTTAAAAGTATCAACATTTGAAAAAAAGGCATACTTGGAATCTAGAATATTTTAGTTTTGTTGGCCTGTTACAATTAATCAATTATAATACATATACAAAAAAACTTAATTGTAAAATTTCATAGTAATATACCTCTTACTTTAAAGTTTTATTTTAGGATATTTTCGCTTGTTTTACAAAAGAGCCATATATGTTTCAAATGCTTAAAAACTTAATTTCAGGATTTCAAATGCTGGACTATTATTTAAGGAAAAAAATTTTTTTGCCATTGAGATATATTTTAAAATTGAGGTATGTACATCTCTGCAAATTGGAAGTGTCTTTTTTAAGGTATAAAGAGAAATGTTCCAGAATCTGACGATATTTGCATTTGGTTTTCACTAACGACCTCATTTTTCACTCCTGCAGGTAAAGTCTAGGATAATCCCGTCACTGTGATTCATTGATAGAGACCTACTTAATCACATGGCTGTATTAATAATTTTTGTTACACTTTATACCTTAGTGATTTTAAGAGGTCAGCATTCATCATTCTGTATCATGTTGGGCAACACTTCTTGGAGAAAGCTAAAAATTGAATTGATTTCTCAACTTTATTGAGACATGAGGGCACTGGTAATGCGTAATTGGTCATGCCTGAATCCCATTTGCATTTACCTCTCACTGTTTCCCTCTGTGCAATAGGCAGAAAAGAAACCTGCGTTTGCTGTAGATACTGACAGGTCAGAAATCATCTGATAGATGTTCTAGATGACTGAGGTTTGAAGATGTCTGGAAACACTTATGTGAGAGAAATGGCTGAAGGAACCAAAGAAGCTTGACCAGAGAAGAAAATAATTAAAGGAGACATGATCATTTTTTCAGATATTTGAGAACCGGGAATTTACAATGGGTGTCATGTCTTTGGTGTGTGGTTACAGATGTACTGTAACCAAGTAGGTACCGAGGGGTTAACCAACAGGGTTTGGAGAGATGCCTCAAAGGGGTGCTGACCTCCAAAGATGAGAGCTTCTCAAACTTTAATATGCACACAAATCACCTGGATGTCTTGTTAAAATGAAAACTGACTCTGTAGGTCTTAGGTGGGACCTGAGATTCTGAATTTCTAATAAGCTCTTAGATGTTACAACTTTTTTGATTCTAGTTGGTGAAGTTGAAGGAGTAACTAGAATCCAAGTTTATGAAGGTTATTTGGGAATAAGCAGAAACTGCAGTTTAGCCTTGAATGAAACTGGTTCAAAGAAGCTAGATATCCAGGCAAACATAGAAAACAGCAGTGCCCAAAGCATCTGACTAAACCAAATGGAACATACAGGTGATCTTGGACAAGTCAAGTGGCATCAATATTGCATAGGAAAAAAGTGATCAGAAAGCAGCTCAGAGACAAAATGCACCTAATGACAAACAAATGGCAGGATCTAAAATTTGGAGCATCTAACAAAATTAATTGATTCTACCCTCTCCACCCCCCTAAATGCCCCATTTTAGTTGTTGAATTTTACTAATAATTGCCTTGATATTGGAACACATCATTAAAGTCACGGAAGTAGTAGAATTAGGACTAATAGATAAAAAATATAAGAAAGTCAATTCAGCTCACTGTAAGGAATTATTTTCTTAAAACATAATGAGTATACCTAAAAACAAAACCAACAAAAAAATCATAGTGGCTGGTCTTACATGATGTAATACAACTTTTTAAAACAGTGGAGCCGCTCTACCTTTTATAGATTTTAAACAGGTATTCTTGTTTTAGATAAAATAGATAAATTTCAAAATTCTTTCCTAAATTACAATTTTATGTACTGAGATTTTAAGTGATAATTATGTGGTTAGGGTTCTTATCATTTTTACATCATCCAATTGATCTCTAGTCATGCGCAGAGCCAACAAAGGTTAATACAAAATCTCCTCCAAATTGAGCATGCCACCCTCTTATTCTGAAATCTCCAGTAGTTCTCTTCCTGATGCTGACAAGATATGTATAGGGGAGGAAGAATAATTTTTTCTCTACCCTTCTAGGTTCTTGGCTGAGCTCCCCCACAGTAATTTACACAATTAAAAAACAAATTTATGTACAGGAGTCCCACAAAATATGAGACTCTACGAAGTGACCAGAGATGGAAATTTTGTACCTTTTAAACAAAAAAAAATAAGTAAATCTGTGAAGAATTGACAAGACAGAGGAATTTGGGCTAGGGAAAATAAATGGGAAAGAACCAATTATGAAGATAGGGGTTAGTTTAACTAAGTTTGTTTATAGCTGTCTTGGCTCTAAATTCCCTTTCTCTGGTGATAGGATGCCTCCTACCTTCCTGGTACAGGGAAGGTATATTTCCTTTCATGTGGGAGGTTTATCTCCTGTTTTCAGGGAAGAAGGGTGAGGTGGGGAGGAGTCAGAGTGATCTACCTGCTTCTGGCATTTTCTCAAACTCCTTCAACTTAAGAAATTCAATATACCAAGGTGCTGTATTTTGGGGTAGCACATCCAGAACCCCATCACATGGTCATATTCTATAATTATTTGTACAAAGTAAAATCCACCCTACTGATACTATCCCTAAGTGCCATTATCTTATCTCAATCATCCTTTAAAGGTACATGCTCCATTATTTCTTTACACTTACTTTCCTCTACAGCTAAACTATTTTTTCATTGCTCTCTGAACTGATTTGGGCTTTTCCACATCTTCACTTTACTTATGAAATTATTTTTAAAAATATTGGGCAACTACTGTCTTACATATCAATTACTTTCTTTTCCTGAATATTTTTGGCCACTGGTCTATCTGGTTATCTATCTGATTATCTATTTTCCTTTATCTATCTCTCATGGACTGAATTGTGTCTTCTCAGAATTCATATACTGTATCCTAACCCTTAGTTTCTCAGAATGTGACTGTATTTAGACTGGGAATCTTTAAACAGTACGTTCAAATGAGGTCACTGGGGAAGAATGTAGTATTCCAAATGGGCTGGTGTCTTTATAAGAGGAGACTAGGACACACATAACGCAAAGACAGAGGGGCAACCATGTGAGGACACAGCAAGAAGGTGGCCAGAGAGGCCTCATAAGAAACCAAATCTGCAGACTCCTTGACCTTGAACTTCTAGCCTCTAGAACTGTGAGAAAATTAATTTCTGTGTTTTAAACCACCCAGTCTTCCGTTATTTTGGCAGCCCTATCCAAATACATTACCCATCACTACAAAAAATATTATAGGAAAATTTGATTTTGAGGGATATAAGTGTGATATGGAACATATTATACCGTATTATAAAGCATGATCTATATTTTTAACATTGCAGTGGAACTTTAAAGACCTAAATATTGGTCCACACCTGACTGAATGTCACAGATTAGAGGAATATCAAATGTGCAGGCCAGTTTCCAAGGTTTATTATAAACCTTCCACATGTAATTGTAGAAAGAAAAAATGTAGAAATAAAAACCTAATGTTTCAATATATTTCCAAAAATATTTCATATATGTTCTATATGTCTCATTATTTATCTACATATCTGTATCTTTATATATTCCATATATAGTCTATATTCATATATCAATATCTATGTAGATATAGATACATGTACTCACAAACTTATATAGACCTACATACATAGATATATTAATGTTGAATTCTGCCTTTGGCTTTTCTGGGGACATGATAATTTGGTTTATATATTTTTTGTTTCCATTTTTATATAATTAAATTATTTGGAAATTCTATAATATGGGACATATAGTACTTACAAGTACAACTTCATTTTCTTGACTGATTATTCAAGTTTTTCTATGATTGGCTATTAAACCACACCTTCATACAAGTGATGTTCAGAGTAGCAAAACAAATCTATGCCATTCCTTTTCCTTGGAGGTACTGGTTTTCCAATCTGGCTGGACACTAGAATTACCTGGGAGCATTTAAAATATTTTAATTCTCAGGCTACATATCCAGAGATTTTTATTTAGTTGTTCTGGGGTAGATGATGGTCATCAGTACCAGGTGATTCTCACAGTCAGCCAAGGAAAATAATTATTGCTCTATAAAACTTGAGAAACAATTGGGATTTTCTTTTGCTCCATACTTCATTTATGAGCCTCTCAGTTAAGGGAGCAACTTATAACATCATTAACATCATTTTGTTGATCTTGAAAATCATTTTACTTAATTATATGTAAGTAAAATACAGGCACACCTCAGAGATACAGCAGGTTCAGCTCCAGACCACTGTAATTAAGTCAATATCACAATAATGTGAATCACATGATTTATTTTTGGTTTCTCAGCGCATATAAAAGTATGTTTACACTATACTGTAATCTATTAAGTGTGCAATAGCATTATGTCCAGAAAAGCAATGTACATACCTTAATTTAAAAAGACATTATTGTTAAATATTGCTAACCATCATCTGACAACTCAGGGTTACCACAAACCTTCAATTTGTAAAAAAACGTAATGTCTGCAAAGTACAATAAAGCACAGCACAATGAAAAGAGGTATGCCTGCAAAATATGTTTTGCAGAAAATCATATAGTAGGCTTGGGAACTATTGATTTGCCTAGGAATTATTTTATTTAACTACCTAGTTTAAGATAGTCTGTCAAGTTATGAGCAAAAGTCTGAATACCCAGGGGTATCTTAGGTGGAGAGGGATGGCATTACTTAGTATTTGCAGGAACAATAAAATCGTTCAAGTGAAATTAAGTTTGTATGGGCTGGATCATTTAAAAACAATTTAAACTCAGCTTTGGAGAAGTGGAATATTTTTAATTTTATAAAATAAAAAAACATCTAGTTTGGACACCAAATGTTGACATATTCTAAGTTAAAGCATGGATTGAGTGAAACATACATATTTTTGTATATACCCTAAAGTCAGATGTGAATTGAAGGGATAACTTATTTTTAGCTAAGATAGAAGCCTTACCATATATTTGTTTGGGACAGGATCTATTGATCTTGCTTCATACTTTATACACACATATACTGAATAAATTACACTATTGCATTCCACCAATCAAACCCTCAAATAACTGAAAACTGCCAGAAAGAGGCTACTGCTGCTTTTCCTTTTTCTGACTTATTTGGTTGTTAATTCCCTGTGTTTTATAAAAATAAAAATGTTTCCTATAATCTGAAATTGACAGTTCAGTGCTTCATGAGAGGTTTTTTGTTTTGTTTTTTTGTCTTTTTTGTTGTTGTTGGTTTTTGCAGAAAGGTAGAGAAAATTCCTTTCCTCTCTACAATTTTCAACTTTTCCTGTTCAAGTTAAATACCTGTGACAACCTCAAATAAACCCAAAGAAAAAGCTCATTAAAAAAAAAGTTTTTCATCAGTCAGAATGTGTGATGTTTGGAAGCAGAACGTTGGGCAAGTTTATCTTATGCAAGAGAAAAAATTCTGGTCTGAACTGTGTTAATTACCAAAATTAAAAATTTCAGTAGGAGCAGCTCTGAGTTTTCTTTAATGCTACAATTTACTATATTGCAGCACTTCAAAATGCAAGTAAAGATTCAACATATTTGAGGCACAGTATTTTACTTTTATGTCGAACAGCCTCTGCTTATACCTGGATACCCCAATTTTGGATTCCATTAACAAATAAACAGGAATACTAAATTACAGTTAACAAATTTACTAATCATGATAAAATGTATAATACAAAATTATTTATTTAGGTCTTTAGACTTGCAAATTATAGAGATTCCAGAGCTGATTCATATGTTAGCTGCTATTAGTTTTCTAATATTTCCTTCGGACAAATTTATTTTTGACAGGAAACACATATTTCCTTGAGAAGACAAAAGGCAGAAAAAAGGAAATGTGTCACTAAAAGTCATATTTTATGTCTTCATTATAGTTATAAATAAACTCCCAAGTAAGGCTCTATACATATGTTTATTCCTTCCTTAAATGATTAATTGTTAGAATATAGGTAGCCCTCAGAGTAATCTTTTTCTAAAATTGTAAAGGAATTTCCTTCAATGAACACTTTGAACTACATAACTTACTTATCTGACATTACAATAAGAAGTCTCATATTTGGCTTTGGTTAGCCTTTAATTGGTAACCAAATGAGGGGAGATCTATCAGCAAAGTGCCTAGACCTGTACAATCCAGCATAAAATTTGATATATATTTGAATGTATATTTGGAAATAGTAAAAAAAAAAAAGCTCCTTTTCTGGCCCTTTTACAAAAACAGATACAATAATTGCATATACTTCTAGGCTGCATTATCATATTCATGCATTCAGCACACACATTGAATTATCTTCCAAATAAGATACTTCTAGTGGTGGTTACCGACTAAAATCAACTTATCTTTTTAATACACGGGATCCAAACAAAATGCAAGGGTTTTGGTTAATCAAATTTCAAATTTATGTAAAGTAAATAATGTGCTATTTAGTTTCTGAATTTTAGTGGGTGTGCACTGGACACTCAAAAGTTTTTCTATTTATAAAAATTCAATTTTCAGAGACTGTACTGCTTTCATCTTCATTCAGTCAGAATGGATTTGTATTTAAAAGGAAGAGATGGACTGTAATTATAAAGTTGTTTGATGCTCTTAAATCAATTCATGTGCTGATGCTTGGAGTTCCAGCTACATGGTCAAAATGTAGTGTCTGGCTCTTGAATTTTCCAAAGCCATAAGAGAGATCTCCGAAGGACAACAAAAGATTGGGAAAGTAGCGGGTACGCTGCTGCAGAAATGAATGCAAATGGCATCGCCCTCGCTGTTCATTTCATTCACAGCAATCTGTCACCTTTTAGTTTCTCTTTCCAGTTAGAAATAGGGAATAATGCTGGAAATAGTAACGCATAAGTGGACAGGGTCTGACCATTAAAATGTTTACCATTTCCAGAATGATGCCTGCAGATGTTACAAAATTGAAACTGGATAGGTGTTAGAATTGCTGCCGGTTCCCATTCGTTTGAATGGCAGCAACCCAGAACTCTGTTTTACCGTTTCGTGTGGAGGAGCAATCCATTATCTTTTTTTTTCCCCTTCTGGGATCAAATAGTATTTTTGTGAGGAGTATATCCCTGTGGTAAGCAGCAATGGAACTAATACTATGAGGTTTGAATGTCAAGCTTATTTCCAAATTCAACTCCTTTACAATTGCAGGGTTGACTTAGAAATTGAAATCCCAGTTACGTAATTGATTTTTAAAAGTTTTGAATAGGAAACTCTTCCTTCAAAATAAGCATTAAAAAGACTCACAGGAAATAAAAAGTAGCAGGTGAGAAAAAAATAGGTGTTTTTGTATCATTAAGAATTCTTAAAAGATTGTACGGATGCCAAATAACCAGTATTTACATATTAGTTTTGAGCAAGTAATTTTGTCAGCAGTTTTTTGTAAATGAGAAAAATGAAGCATAGAAAGGTTAAGTATATTTTTTCCAAGATTCACATACTTGGTTAGCCTGAGGTTATAACACGTAGTGATTTTTTTTGAGACAAGAGTCTACCTACCTCTGAATGTTGCACTTAAGCCCCAAATGAAATAGTGATATTTGTTTTAGAAAAAAAAAAAAAATTTGTATTAAAAGGTATAGAGAGTTCAGTAGTAAAAAATGCAACATATTAATCCTACACATATTTTAAATTATTATAGAACATTATGCCTGGGAAACAACTCTTATTGATCTTCATTTTCAGAGAAAAATCAGATTGTGTGTAAATGGCTGCCCTGTTTTTCCCCAACCCCCATTTAGTGCAACATTCTACAGTGAGTTGTCTAATACTTGCTGGTTTTAATTTTCTTTTTCTTCTTTTTAAACTCACTTAAATCAAGCTTTTATCCATAGACATATATAAATATTCTTGGCAAGGTTATCCAAAAGCTCCACATTTCAAACTCCAGTGATCAGTTCTCAGTTCTCATCTTACTTGACTTAGCAGTATTTGACACAGTGAATCACACTTTCCTTCTTTAAACAGTTCTTCACTTGGTGTTTTAGAATGTCACAACCTCCTGGTTTTCCTCTTATCACAGTAAGCACTTGGTCTCATTCTCCGTATGCTAGTTTCTCTTCCATTCCCCACCCTGTAAACAGTTGAGTGGTCTGACTACCATCGCTATCACGTTCTCTATGCAGTGGTCCTCTTTCATAACTTTAAATGTCACCTATGTGTTGATGAGGCCTTACTTTTTATCGAAAACCTGGGTATCTCCCATTAATTTCAGATTTGTATATCTAATTACCTGCTAGACAATTCTATTTTGAGTTCTAAATATGTAAGTCAAACTTAACATGGTTAAAACCCAAGCCAAAAATCTTAATCTCTCGCTCCTTCTCTCCAATGTTGATGCTGTCTTGCCCAACACAGTTAATGGCAACTCCAGCCTTTTAGACATCCACCCCCTTAATTTGGAATCATCCTCTCCTTACTTTCTCTAAGTAACCCATCAGCAAATTATACTAGTTTTACGCTTGCCTGTAAATTCTGTAATAAACATTACATTTATATAAAATTGCTCTAGTACTATATGCCCATGCATATTCACTTGATAGGAGGCAAATGCAGTTAAAGTTAAAGGCAAATCCCCTAGCCTCCCCTTCCAAGTAGATTGCTGTTCTTAAACCTCCTTTTTAAATAGTATGGAGAATGTAAGGCTGCTGAAAGTGTTAAGAGCCTCAGAATTTAATGAACACATGTATTTTTTCCAGATCTCAAAAAAGGATCAGAAAATATAACACCATCTAGGATAATGAAATGCACTCTGAACTTTTTCCTATCAGGCAGAAGCTTAAAAAGAAGTCAATCTAGTCATTATTTTCATCAAGATTGCTGTTGACAAAACAAAGATATTAAGTCCGAATTGGTTTCTCAGTTAGGAACAATGGTATAAAAAGAAACAACAGGATCAAATGGAAATAAGAGAAGTTATGAAGTTGGAAAAATAAGAGGAGAGAGTAAGATGAAGTACCCGATCCCTTTAGAATGTCAGCTTTGTAAGCGTTTTCTGCTGTATCTACAGGCCTAAGAAGGATGCCAGGCACTAGGTAGGCATCCAAGTATTCGCTGAATGAATAAATGTTGCAGTGACCTTTTCTAACACCTGGGAATACATTTCCACCATCATTCTAGATTCTTTTGGAGAGGCTAAGACAAGGAGCAGAATCCAATGCTGAATTATGAATATATTAACACAGTATTGTGAAGTAATTATACTCCAATAAAGATCTATTTAAAAAAAAAAAAGGACACATTATCAGAAAGTAGGGTTTCTTCTTTCCTTCCTTCCTTCCATCCTTCCTTTTCTCCTTTCTTTTTCTTCCTTTTTTGCTATTTTGATATAATTGATTGGTCTGCAAAAAGTAAAGTATTGCAAAAATGATTTCCATTTGGTGTTCGTAAGTTATTTCAAAGATATAGCAGCTTGAGAATAAAAATTATTTTTTTTCCCTTTCTTTCTGATGCTCAGCGGTTTAGTAGAGGCAACATGAATTTCTTTTGAGTCTTCTTTCATGTAATCTTTGAATCTTAAAAAGTATGTCAAGAGTCACCAAGATTCTAAATTTAAATTGTCTTCAAACATCATACACAAACTGAATGTAAGCACTTCCTTGACTAATAGGCAGCATTTGGCAAGGTGTATTTTTTTTCTTGATAACCACTTATATAGGCTTGGGCAGGTAATCAAATTCTGACAAGCATTTTCTCCTCAACTAAATATAATAAAACAATTATAATACACACTGCATGCCTCCAGATTGCTCTCATTGAACAGGATGAGGTGATTTTTCCACCATCTGATGTTTTAAACATCCAGGGATAATTGCTCCATAGTCTTATATTTAAATGATCTTTAGAAGATAACACTTTCTAAATCTCCTTCCCAAAATGTTATGCAAGTAGCATTTTTACATAATCTGCATAAGAATATAGAGCTTCACTAAAATTGCTAGATACCAAATGTGATTTAAAATGTGTTATTAAAAATGTAAGCTCAATTTGACAAAAATATACTTCATATATTTTCTATTGACTTGGCTTTTATTTCTTTAGTTTCTAAAAACTTTGAGGCCAAGCAGGGCCCCTACTTAGAAATATAATGAAGTATATGAGGTGTTTACCAAAAAGAGTCCTAATGATCTCTGGTAAAATTGCAAATATCTTTGTTTAGTTGGTAAACTAACTATTTAGTTGATAAACAAACTATCTTTAGTTGATAAAGATACTACTTTAGAAGATGGTGGACATTTTCCCCTCATTCTCTGATTTAATAATAAACCATTGAAGATGTATAATACCAAGAATGAGGTTTATTACCTGAAAATGATATGGGTATACTTTGTGTAGAAATAATGTGGAGACTTCCATGCATTTTTGTGAATGATGTAGCCTCTATAGTTTGACCCTTAAATTTGCTTATCTTTACTTCACTGAAAGTCGAAAAATTTAAGCCTGAGCTGTTCTTACGGCATAAGTGCTTAATTACTATACGTCAAAGTAAAAGTTTTACAAAATAAATTTTGTAATTTTCCACTTCCATAGAAAACCTATATCGTCCCCCCAATCATCAATGTAAGAAGCTCACTTCTATATGTTTACCCTTCAATCCAATTTGATCTTCTGACTTACTCTGAAGATACCCAACTATTTTTTCAAATTATTTTATTGTATTTCATACCAAGAAGGTCAATAAAATAAATAAGTAATGAATAACTCATTTGTTTATTCAGAAAGTGTATTGAATACTGACATTTTGCGATGAAAAGTTTTAGGCCCTGGGGACACAATAAGAAAACTGACAAAATCCTTGGCTTCTTGGAGCTTACATTCTCACAGGGCTCACTATTAAAAAACCCTGTAAAATAATGTCAATTAATAATAAATGCTCTGAATAAAAATAAGTAGAAAGAAAGGATAAGGAGTGAAGAGGAGTGCTGTTTTAGACAGGATGATCTGGAAGGAGGTCTCTGTGAGGAGGGGCAAATTTTAAGCAGAATCCTGACTGAAGTTTGGGAGCTGGCCAAGGGTTATGTGGAAGAAGAAAATTTCTCCTAGAGGAAACAGCAAATGCAAACACCTTGATATGGGCTTATGCTTGCGTGTTTAGGAAAGAACAAGGAAACCAGTGTGGCCGAAGGAGAGATAGCAATGGAGGTGGTAGACAATGAGATAATCATATAGTGCTTTGTGGCCCAGGATATGGTAAGGATTTGAATGCTTTCATTAGCTTTTCAGGGATTTTAGAAGTGGAAAGATATGATCCCAACTTTTAAATTCATTTTTTTGCTGCTCCCCAAACACATCTGGTTTATTCATTGCTGTAGAACTTTTCAACCTCAACTAGATTAAGAAGAGCCTTTTTCATTTTGTATTCTCTGTACATAACACAGAGATTGGCAAGATGAAGATGATGATGATGATTTACTGAAAATGTCACATAATGAAATCAGGTAATTAAGATAAAATTAATATTGAAGGGATGAGTCCCCAAAATTGAAAATCTATCAAAATGATGACAAACTACTGACGTGCTTAGAAGTTGGTGATTTGGACGTCAAAAGTTATAGTCGACCAAGGATGCAGTATGTGACCACTAGCAGTAGGTGTAGGGAATATACGGATTGAAGTTGTTAAACATAAACTGAGGCACATTGAAAATTTTAAGAGTTTGAGAAAAATCTATTCTAATCACCATACTGAAGTGGCTAGGAATGCTCCACCAACAGGAGCTCAAGGAGAGAATTTTATAGAGAAAAGGCTGAAGCAAAGTAAGGAAATTATTGATTGGCTATAGCTTAAAGCCCAGCTGGCTGCTTGTGATTGGTTGTCCTTAGGTTTCAATTTCATAACTTTGAAGCAATCATAGATTTTGGTTTGTTCATGTGGGCTGCCACAGCATTAGAGCCACCTGAGTCTAACAGCCTCCTTGTGTAACTAATTTAACATGTTTATGATCTGCATAATGTTCTATTTACTATCTGAACATGATTATTTTATTTTCACGTTATTTTGTTCAGAGAAGAGTTTTACATGACCATAGAAATAAATAAATATAAAACATATTTGTTTGTATGCAGATAACATATTATTATGAATATTTTTAAGTTCCTTCCAATCTATGGCTATTGTGTAATACCAGAGGGAGTAGTACGTCACTTTATGAAACTTCTCTTTGAGAGGTAACAGAGAACTGTTAAGTCTGTTATACATTCAGAATAATATCGTCAGATGGAAGACATCTGGAGTATATTATCAAGCTCTATATTACAGATCTCTCTTAAAATCTGAAAGTAATTAGGCAAAGAAGATAAAGAAGTAGAAGCATGTTTATTGAAATAAATTTACCAAGAATATGGATAAAATTGGAAAAACAATCTGTTCTGGAAAAAACATGTTATCGTGAAATAAACTTTAATGGGTTGTGAATTTTAATGGACTTTTCTTAAATAATGGTGATTCTAATGCAAAATGCTAACTTAGTTTTTATATATAGTTTTGTTGTATATAGTTATATATAAATCCCCCAGTTCTTTTACCTAGCAGTTTTTTTAAGAGGGTAGCATTTTCGTGTCTAAGAAACAAAAGGACATAGAGAAGAAAAATTACAATGTTCTATTTTCTCATAAGCAATTTATATTTCATGTTTTCCTAATGAGATTAACAGAATCATTTACCTTCTTGGCTGTTACTTCAAGATCTGCTACGTTAATTTACAGGTAACATTATTTTTTTAAAAAAACGCTGCCTCTAATATCATTTATTAATAGTAATTTATATGTTGAAATGTCTCCTATGTATTTTTCAGTGATCCAAATTATTTTTTGTAACTTGGCAAATGGTGGAAAAATCTGTGATTACAATATCATATATCATACTTAGTCTAAGAAAACTATAATGATATGTTTCTGTAGCTGAGTAAAATTTAATCAATTTTTTTTTTTAATATATTTATTTATTTATTTATTTATTTATTTATTTTTGGCTGTGTTGGGTCTTCGTTTCTGTGCGAGGGCTTTCTCTAGTTGCGGCGAGCGGGGGCCGCTCTTCATCGTGGTGCGCGGGCCTCTCACTATTGCGGCCCCTCCCGTTGCAGGGCACAGGCTCCAGACGCGCAGGCTCAGTAGTTGTGGCTCATGGGCCCAGTTGCTCCGCGGCATGTGGGATCTTCCCAGACCAGGGCTCAAACCCGTGTCCCCTGCATTGGCAGGCAGATTCTCAACCACTGCGCCACCAGGGAAGCCCTAATCAATATTTTTAAACTAATTTAAAATCATCACTTTAACTGAAGTGTTTTGTACCCTCCAACTGCTATATTATACTACATTGCATTGTAAGTGAATTTATTGCTTAAGAAAATGGTATAGAATGGATATTTAGAGCTATAGTATCTTCATAGACCAAAGTAAAAAACAAAGCAAGTAGTCAACAAATATAGAATTTTTAAATCAGCTCTTATTTTACACTCTGTAGGTTTGAGTCTACCTATTTAATAGTATCAAATCCCCTTTCCATATATATGTGTTTGTTAGCATATGGTATTTGTTTTTCTCTTTCTGAATTACTTCAAAACACATATATATGGAATCTAAAAAAAAAAAGGTCATGAAGAACCTAGGGCAGGATGGGAATAAAGACACAGACCTACTAGAGAATGGACTTGAGGACACGGGGAGGAGGAAGGGTAAGCTGGGACAAAGTGAGAGAGTGGCATGGACATATATACGCTACCAAATTTAAAATAGATAGCTAGTGGGAAGCAGCCGCATAGCACAGGGAGATCAGCTCGGTGCGTTGTGACCACCTAGAGGGGTGGGATAGGGAGGGTAGGAGGGAGGGAGACGCAAGAGGGAAGAGATATGGGGATATATGTATATGTATAGCTGATTCACTTTGTTATAAAGCAGAAACTAACACACCATTGTAAAGCAATTATACTCCAATTTAAAAAAAAAATCCCCTTTCACTGCATGAAATGAGGCAGGTATAAGTGTGAGCCAACACCTAGGTTCAGAATGGCTTTTAATAAAAACATGGAAAAACTGAAGTAATACAGATATGGAAAAAGGGAAGAAAGATATTTATAACATTTCTTCAAGCTTGATTATACATCAAGATTTGTTATTTTATAACTTAAGTTTCCCCAAATTCATTACCAGTAAAATCATTGAAATTAAAATAATGTGTGCCCTAGTGTCTGGAGTAAAACAGAAGATACTCTTCAGGGATGGAATTCCAAGAGGTAACATGCATGGTGACAGATTAAAAGGAGAAAGGCAGCAGTTGAAATCCCTAGGTCAGACAGCAAGAAAGTTTTTAAAATATAAATGTATAGTATAAATATATAAATATATAGTATAAAATACAAATAAAATATATAAATAGAGAACTACTTCTGGGGTCTCAGAATATTAGGAATTAATAAATCCTTTATACAGAAGAACAATAGAAACAGAAAATAGATATTAGACCCAAATAGTCAGCTTATATAGAAAACATTTTTAATGGAAAGCAAAATAGCAACCCCCTTCCGAAGCAAGTCAAGCATTTTATCATTGGAATTATTCAAAATTACTTCAAGAGCCAAGCTATTTGAATTTCCCATGATACTGGTGTTGGTCTCACAAATTATTAGATACGAAGGGTCTTGGTCTTTGATAACCTTAATATGTCACTGGAAGAATTACAAAATACAGATAAACTGTGAAAAAATAATAATTGGAAAAAAACAAGTCAAAAATGGAAATGGATTCTATTAAAAAGTCTTGGATGAAAGAAAAAATACAAGTGAAATATTAGAGTAATGAATTCTATGAAAGCAATAGAATTTATGGTATTTTAAACAATGAACAGAGGAGTATTTATAGTTCTGTGTATTTTTGTTATTAAAAATGAAAGAATGAAAATAAGTGAGTTAAATTCTCAGCTTCAAAAACCAGAAATAGAACAGCAAAGTACATGGAAAGAAAGTACAAGAAAGGAAATAATAAAAAAGCAGAAATTAATAAGTTAGAGAAAGGAAAAGGAACAAATCTATATTTTAAAATCCTTTTTTTTTCTTTTTATTACCAAATCACTATTTAATTTGATCATGAAAAGAGAGAGAGAGGGGCAGAGACAGAGACCTAGAGACAGAAAGACAGAATAAATAGATGGTAAAGGGAAAATGACCATTTAAACAGAGAACATTTTTAAAAAATCACAAGAGGCTACTTTGCAGGCCTATACAAATAGTTTTGAAAACTTAGATAAAATGAATAATTCCCTAGAGAAATAGAGTTTATCAAAATTATCCCATAAAAAGCTTATGCAGTCAAATTTGCACAGGAAAAAAAATAGAGAGAATAATGAAGAAATTGCCCTACAATAAAGGATAAAGCCAAGATATTTTCACGAGGGAATTTGGTAAAACTCCAAAGACCAGTGTTCCTGTAGGCTCTGTGACATATCAGTCACATTGCTCTGACAAAAACAAATTTAGGGTTTGATTTTTATGTTTTGAATGTTAATATTAGTTTCAGTAGGATCTTATCAAATAACTTACGAGGCTTTTGTGAAATTTGCATATTAACAGAAAAAATATGCTCACACTGTAATGTTGAGGAAAACACACTACAGGACAGACTAGGAAGATCAGCCCAATACAAACCAAAAGGAGGTAGGAAGACCTTCTAGATCTCAGCAAGGATTATCACTGCACATGAGATCACTACTGATATTTATTTTGTTTTTAATAGCTTCTATATTTACAAAATTATCTCTAAAGAACATTTATCAATTATAACTTAGCAGCAAAACTTTAAGATTTTCACTTCTTAACTGTGAAAGAATCAAAATGTGATATCTTTCTGCCTAGTTATAGGATCTCAAAGCAATTCTTCAATTGTTAGAACAGAGAATACAAATAAATTATCCCTATGGAATAGCTGATCTTTACTAACCTTTTAATTTCTCTGGGCTTGAGGCTAATACTGACCCACATGTCTTCATCCTGTCTCAAAACTCAACATCCTATAAAAAAACAAATTAGCTCTTTTTTCTCAAAAAAGAAAAGAACCACACACATGGACACACAGAGATGCAAAATTATAAACAAAGCCGGCTTCTAAAAGAGATTAGAAAATGAGAATTTAGGACTATTAAAACTTGGTTTATAATGACCTCCTTAAAATGAAAAGTAATCTAATAAGAAATTCCTCATATTCCTTTTTAATTTTGTCGGAAAGGTTTTCGCTCTGTCTTATGCCTATTTGATGAAGTGAGTGATGTCGCTTAACTTTTTTAGAGCACTTTATTTCCTCTTTCAGAAGTGTCATTTCTCTTTTCTTGGAGCTGATCAACATCCATCACACATTTCATTTCAAGCTGAAAATATGTACAGAGAGTTTTGAATTTTGTGAACTCTTCTATTATTAAGTTTCGTCAATTGTCAGCATCCGTATTCCATTCTGATGATGAATAGAGGCATTATATTTCAGCATTAAAATGTAGTTTGGGTTGTAATGAGCATCATTAGGGACTCTAATGGGAATCAGAACTGTATCTCATTTTATTCAGGGTTTTTTTAAGTTTACTTGTGTTTTATAAATCTTTTAAAACGTTTCTACCAAGCAGGCGGGAGCAGAGTAGCATTGTGATTTTAGAAGTACATATAGAAACACCATTCTAAAACATCTATTTAGAAATACTCTGTTTCTAATCCTGTCTATTTTATTGTCTTATTTTCAGCAGCCTTCAAGAGTAGAGTAATAGTCCTTCCTAATACCTATTTCTGCTTCTAAATCCAGAAGCAAGTTTTTTTTCTTATAAATCTAGTCTGAGCCTTTATGAAATATACATTTTTAAGTGGACATCTGTACACTTAAATCAGAATAAATTAAGTGATCTATAATAGAAATGAAAAAGACTTGCTTTAAAGTCTGACTCATAAAATGAGTAGTCCCTTGTTTTTGCCTTAGAAATTAGCATATACGTCTTTTCACAGAAGTTATGGAGATATATGCTGTAGCATTTCTCAGTCTCCTATGTGATACATTGTGTGTGGAGACCACTGACATCCTTATGGAAGCTTATTAGGTGTGCTTTCATAATATGTGTAGCTCTGTACAGATTAAACATGGACTAATACTCATTGTCTCATAGACTAATACTTATACTCAATGTATTAGACTTTCTATTAACTCTTACAAATTAAGAAAACTATTCTTAAAAGGAAAAATAACTTTTCAGAAGTTAATCATTGTCCCTTTATGATATAACTTTCTACAGTTTTATGTAAATATAATTTTTGAAGGTTTCTGTGAAGTAGGATGATGACGTTTTATTAATCAAAAATATTGGGTGACCCCCTTCCCGTTTCATAAGCCAAGTTAACTATCACAGTACTTTCCATCTCTAAATTAAAGCATTAGAGATCTGAGACTTACTCTGAAGAATTTACTCTAGTCCTCTGAAAAATGGATCTTAGTAGCAATGAAAGAATAGAACTCCCAAATGAAATATCAAACACAACTTAGACATTCCAAGTCTTACTGCTGTATTGGGAACAGAAGTGAAAATCAATGCCTGATAGAGGGCCAAATGCAAATTAAATGAAAGAGAAACATTGCTCTGGGTATAATAGCAAAATTGTATAAGGTGACATCTGAGAGGTGCCAGACTCTTGAAGGGCACCTCTTAGATTCTCCTCTGAAGTATGCCATCTGATAAAAGGAGTTAAGGTAGAAATAAGAGATCAAATCTTGATTTTTTTTTTTTAAATTATTTATTTATTTATTTATTTATGGCTGTGTTGGATCTTCGTTTCTGTGCCAGGGCTTTCTCCAGTTGCGGCAAGTGGGGGCCACTCTTCATCGCGGTGCGCGGGCCTCTCACTATCGCGGCCTCTCTTGCTGCGTAGCACAGGCTCCAGACGCGCAGGCTCAGTAATTGTGGCTCACGGGCCTATTTGCTCCGCGGCATGTGGGATCTTCCCAGACCAGGGCTCGAACCTGTGTCCCCTGCATTGGCAGGCAGATTCTCAACCACTGCGCCACCAGGGAAGCCCCAAATCTTGATTTTTAACACACTCACACTGCATAATTCAAAATAGATGCAAATTTAAAGACAAAGAATATTTTCTCATGTATTCTGAAACACCATAGTGAACCACATGTATATTTCTTCATAGTTGAAGATATTATTTCCAGTAATGTTCACTATGAAATAATCTTATTATAATATTTGAAGCATAACAAGTCTGCAGGTTAAAATCTTTTAATGAAAAAGAAAGTGAAAAAATAAAACTAACACCAGGTTTTATATTCATTTGATTAATTATATCTTTCTAATTATTTCACTAATATAAAATTTTCTTATAGTTTAACTTTATTGAAAACCTGTCACTGGAATAGCTATCACACATATATATCATTTTATAAAAACTGTCTAACATTAAATGTTAGAATTACTATGATTTTCCATGAATCTTAGCTGTTTTCACATCTAGCAACCCAATAGGGTGATATTTCATCTCTGTCTCTATGAATTAAGGGAAAAAATATCACACACACATATTCAAGCATTGTTACTGTCACCTTTAGAAGATGCAAATTTTTAAAAGTAAATGCAGGACTTCCCTGGTTGTCCAGTGGCTAAGACTCCCTGCTCCCAATGCAGGGGGCATGGGTTCAATCCCGGATCAGGGAACTAGATCCCATGTGCTGCAGTGAAGATCCCGCATGCCACGACTAAGACCCAGTGCAGCCAAATAAATAAACAAGTAAATAAACATTTGTTTAACAAAGTAAATGCTGCAAAGTCTATATATAACAAATTCAACCTACTAATTCTGGGACTACAATGAGTATTTTTCTGTCACTGGAGTCTTTATTAGAATTAAACAACTATGAATAATTCTATTTTCCAGGAAACTGACGAACATTAGCCCACCATGGCATTCTTTCTAATATTTTCTCTTTTCCTTTCTTCTTTTATTTTAATGCTGAGTGATAGAGCAAGCTCACAAAATTTTGGCTATATTCCCTGTGTTTTACAATATATCTTTAAGCCTATTTTACACACAGTGGTCTGTACCTCCTACTCTCCCCATCCCTATATTTCTCCTCCCACCTTCCCTCTCCCTACTGGTAACCATTAGTTTGTTCTCTGTATCTGTGAGTCTGCTTCTTTTTTGTTATATTCACTAGTTTGTTGTATTTTTTAGATTCCACATATAAGTGATATCATACAGTATTTCTCTTTCTCTGTCTGACTTATTTCACTTAGCATAATGCCCTCCAAGTCCATCCACGTTGCTGCAAATGGCAAAATGTCATTCTTTTTTATGGCTGAATAGTATTCCATTGCATATATTTACCACTTCTTCTTTATCCATTCACCTGTTGATGGACACTTAGGTTGCTTCCATATCTTGGCAATTGTAAATAATGCTATTATAAACATTGGGGTACATGTATCTTTTCTAATTAGTGTTTTTGTTTGTGGTTCTTTTTTGGATATATACCCAGGAATAGAATTGCTGGGTCATATGGAAGCTCTATTTTTAGTTCTTTGAGAAATCTCCATACTGTTTTCCACAGTGGCTGCACCAATTTACATTCCCACAGCAGTGTAAAGGGGCTCCCTTTTCTCCACATCCTCTCCAACATTTGTTTTTTGTGTTTGTTTTGATAATAACCATTCTGACAGATGTGCGGTGATACCCCATTGTGGTTTTGACTTGCATTTCCCTGATGATTAGCGCTGTTGAACATCTTCTCATGTGCCTGTTGGCCATCTGCACTTCCTCTTTGCAAAAATGTCTGTTTAGTTCTTCTGCTCATTTCTTAATCGGGTTGTTTGCTTTTTGGATGTTAAGTTGTATGAGCTATTTATATATGTTGGATATTAATCCCTTATCAGTCATATTATTTGCAACTATTTTCTCCCATTCATTAGGTTGTCTTTTGATTTTGTTGGTGGTTCCCTTTGCTGTGTAAAAGCTTTTAAGTTTAATTAGGTACCATTTGCTTATTTTTGCTTTTATTTCCTTTACTTTAAAAGACTGATCCAAAAAAATATTGCTGCAATTTATGTCAAAGAGTGTTCTGCCTTTGTTTTTCTGTAGGAGTTTTACAGTATCTGGTATTATATTTAGGCTTTTAATCAATTTTGAGTTTATTTTTGTATATGGTACTAGAGAAGCTTATGTCTTAAGAACAGTGGTTTCATTTCCTTTTCAAATAACCACTTTCTTTTTAAATCCTTTTAAATACATAGTGTGTGACACATCTACAGGTGATATTAACCAAAGAAGAAAGCAACCTGCATCTGTTATTTTTACTCACATGATTTGGTGTTTATTATTCCATTTGTGGAAAAGTTCAGAGAATATTTTATGCCTTGATTTGGAAAGTAGGATACATGAACATGGCTGAACTAATTCAAATAATTCCTGTGCTTGGCGTGAGCGTAGAGATATTTGTGTAAGCTTTTAGTTTAGTGTTACTTATTTAAAGTGGGAGGGGTTGTTTTAAATTGGTTATCATCTATCTTAAATCACTGCATGTTTACTGGGTTTTAGATAAGTAGCTTCTTGGTCAAAGTTTGTTATACCTTTTTGGTCTTGAAGGTGTGAACCTATTTTTCTTTTTTGTTTTTCTTTTCTTTTCTTCTCTTTTCCCTCATGAGCATTTATCTAGATAGTGATATTCTGTGTAATTTAGTTAAAGATGAAGATTTAATTGATTGCAAAAACATGATCAAATTCTACGTCACATAATTACAAACCTGCTAAAAACAAATTGAAGAATCCTTGAAAATAGACTATTTTATATTAAAAACAGCCTTCCAAGGGAATAAACAGGTATGAGAAAATAAGAGAAAATAATTGAATGATGAAGGAGGAGGGTGGAAATCAAGGCAGTTGGATGTCAACTAAAAAACCCAGAAGGTTATATGACTTTTTTTGACCTTGGGATAGACCTTTTAAGTAGGAGGTGAAAACATGTACACACTACTCAGAAAGAAACCACTTACAGCTTCTGTTTTATTGCTAATCCCCTCACTCCAAAAATATATCTCGTTTATCTCACTGTGTCCCATGTCTTACCTTCCCATATCCCAGGCCAATAATTCTATCTAGGGTTCTTTGATTTGCACAGTTTAGTTAAACTTCCTATTCCTCTTCTGAAATGCTAAAACACTGAATGAAACAGTGATTCTTGTTGTTGTTTTTGTTTGTTTGTATTATAGCTGTAAAGATTACAAATGCTTTTTTAGGCTTTCACCAAAAATCTTACTATTGGAGAGAAAAAAAATGTATGTATGTATATGCATTTATATGAAAGTATATATACACATAAATATGTACACACATATCTAGATCTATTTACTTAACTATATTTAGTTCTATATACATATTCATATCCCATATCTATCTCCATATCAAGAGTTCCCTCTAAACTCAAGACCCACTCAATGCCCAGTTGCTCACATGAGACATTTTCTTGGCTATCTCATAGACATCTCAGATTTAGCAGGTCCAAAGCTGAACCTTTGATTTATTATGGCTCCAACAGATTCCCCTCCGTCAGTCTTATTTTCTCACTAAATGGCACTACTAGTTATTCAGCTGCTCAAGTCAGAAACTACATATCTTTGATTCTTCCTTGTTCCTAACCCACTACACTTAAGACAACAGCAAGCACTATTGATGAGCTCTTCAAAATGTGTGGCTCTTCTCTCCACAGTGAAGAGGTCCCATTACACTACCACTGCTGGCCTTAAGTCTCCTGCATCTATCAATCCATGTGACTGTATGTATGAATGTGAGCAAAAGACTAAAAATCAGATCATGTCACTTGTTAAAACACTTCACATACTTTCTATTTCAGTTTTAATAAAACCCAGCTCCCTTACCTTAACCCAGCCTATGTCCTGAACTCATCTTTTGCAGTCAGGTCATCGGAGACTTTTTAGATTCTCCTTCTCCAAGGCTTCTTTGGCCTTTCACAACTCTGATTTTCATTCTTTAAATATCCTTAACTTCATATTTCAGCCAAATCATCTTCTATGAGAAGTTGTTCCTAAAATTCTACCAAAATTAGATTAGGTCACTACTCCCCCAAAAGAGTAAAAATAGCATGTGTCATGGTTCTTTTTTGTTTTAATCAGGCCCATCATAATTAATGATTTTATGTTCATTTGTTTATTTACTTACTTCTTGGGAAATATCTATCTTGTTAACCAACGTATCTTTATTCCTGAGAACTTGAATGTCATAGACAATCAATGTTACTTTTTGAATGAGTGGATGGATGCATGTAGAGGGATATTCCAGGAATATAGGGAGGACAAAAAAAGCAGATGCAGTAAAATACATAAAATGTTATGTGGTCCACTGAGAATAGAGAACAAGTAATGGATGTTTAATAGAGAGATAGGACAGGGAGACTATGATAATGGAAAATTAAAGTGGAACTAGATTGTGAAAGCCGTTGTGTTTTATGTTTTGAAAGTAGGAATTCATCTTGTAAGCAAGCACATCATGAAAATAACTGAAGCCAGCTTGGGGACTATGTTGGAAAGAGGTAAAAGTCTGCACTCAGTCCATTTAGGAGGCTATTAGAATTGTTTATATAATTAATTATTCTTGTTACTCAATAAGTAAAAATGTAGAAAACTCCAGCTGAAGTTTCAGAATATGACTATGCTATTCATTTATTCATTTATTCAATGAAAATTTTGGCTTAGATACTTTTCATCTTAAGAACTGCCATATGTCTAGGTAGGTTCAAGACATGGATGACCCATTCAAAGCCTGGCCTCTCAGCTCTTTGACTTCCTTATCATCAATGAATTTTTCTTTTTCAATATCTGCCATCAACTCCCACATACCTATCCTCTAAGTTGTAACCACTTTAAAGTGTACCAGCTCTGACAGCAGACGTTCCCAGGTCCCAGTAGACTATTTGCTCCAAAACCCCAACATCACCTGTCTTTGGCTCTTTGGAAACATCTAGTCTATTAACCTCGGTGTGCTTTTCCTACCTGTTAGACACTTTTTGTCTTCAATTCTGTCATAAGACACCCTTAAACAAATTCTCACATGGAGTTTAATATCACTCACCTGACCTAAATATGTAATGGTTTTTCTCTCTCATTCAAATGAGGTTAACTGGCTGCAGTTATTGTCAATGTATTTTAAGCAAAGTTAACCAAAACATATGAATTTCTTTGCTGAGAAAATCTCTGGGAAACATCTAAGTTCTTTAACTCTCAGTGCCTAAAGTTTTGCTTTTACAAATTGTGCTTCCCCACTTTTCAAGTTGCTATAAAATACAGGGAAAGTACACCTTAGTGTTCTAAGGAAATCAAAACTGCAGCATTTGAAAGGATATCACCATGGAGCCACATTTTATACCCTGAGGGAAACTATAAAACGAATGTGAACGCTCTGCTTGTTCTTGGCTGAGAGTCTAATAGCTGACACAGAATTAGCTGAAAGACTTAGGAAGAGAGCTGCCATGTGGCCATGTGGTTGATGCATTCATGACAACTCTGGGGCCTAGAAATATTGAGAAACTTGGAGAGTCTCATTTTTATAGAAAGCGCTGGAACCAGTGGTAGGAATAATACCTTGGAATTATGCAACCATGGGAGCAAAGGAAGCCTGAAGACATTTGTATGATTTGTGTCATTCATTGCTCTCTAATTCCTTACTCATTTCAGGCAAAAAGAAGTCAAACACAGTTTTTTCCAGAGGGAAACAATATCTAATTTTTCAAGTCCTACAACAATGTCCTATAGAATTAGGCTTATATTAAGTTGTCCATGGGTTCATTATTTTGTCAATGTGTCAAATCCTTGTATTCATTAGTCCATTTGTCCTTCCAATATGGTTAAAACCTAAATTCTAGAGGATTCCCTAGTTCCACTTTGTCTACACTTGTATCTAGGTTGACAAGGATTACTAAAGATTATCACTTAATCAGGGAACTATAAAGTTAGCCTCATTATTTTTAACAGGGCCCACTAAACTGCTCAGAAATTCCATAAGATTTCTCTAAATTGGCTTATCCTCTGGTTCTGTGTACTGGCTATTTTACAATATTTACTCTTTTCAAATATCTGACCCAATCACTTTGTCTTTATTCTTTTCAAATTATTGTGCTTCCTAATTTACAAAGAAAATGAAAAGCCTCCATTTTAAACTATCTTAACCTCCTACCAAATACACACACACACACACACACGCACACGCACACACATATATATGTATATATATATATACAATCTTCCTGCTGTATGTAGTCTCTGAATTGGATTTTTAAAAAATCAAAACACATAAAAGAAAGGACTTGGTTATTTTTGATAGTCATTACAGTAAAGACCACCCTTGTTCAGCAGGTATTTTGTGGAAGTTCACCTTATCCATGTGCATTTAGACCCCCTCCAGCTCAGTTCTAGGCAAAACAGTCTCTCCCAGAAGGCACAGGGAGGTGTGAGAGGCACAAGGAGCAATCATAGGAATCTAGATAGTAGAATAATACAAAGACCAAAGGATTTTAATAATAACTGTGATGGGTGTATTTGGAGAGGGGGTGATAAAAATTGTCAAACTGCCCCATGGCCAATTAGCATAACTTGTCAAAACAAATATTACTCCATAAGCATGAATGATGTCACATCCTATGAGAAAGGTGAGAGAGGTAGGCTTCATGAAGGGATCATATTTAAATGATGTATTATTCTTCCCCAAGCAGCTCTAACCCATTATGTTAGTTACATCTCTATTTATCATTTAATAACAACCAAGTGGTCCTCACCTTAATATCTTGTTTTCCCTCCTTAATATAATATGTGAATATGTTTAATGACATTTTAGAAATTAAGACTTTAATAATAAAGCGCCCTGAGACTCTTTGTAAACACTAATTTCAAATTTCATAAATCCTATTTTGGAATTTGACTGACCTAATTTCTTTTTGGAATTCAGCTCCACCTGTTTTCCCCAAGTCTTTGATGGGAAACAAGGCCAACTTCTAATTTGGACAAGCTAATACTCATTAGACTTAGATAATATCTCTCCCAAAATTTGTATTACAAATTCTAAATATACATAAAATATCTAATTATCATAGAGAATAGGTTTGCTTGCTTATTGTTATTTTTTTCCTGAGTGTGGTTTGTCTTCTAATAAGATAAAAAGTAGGGGAATTGGTGCTTCAAATTACTAATTGCCACCATAAATATTTTTAGGGATAATTTTGAGATTTTTTCCTTTGATATAGATTTATAATATCCTGATTAATTTCTCCAGCATGAATAAATATTACACTTTGTTTATAAACAGGTTGAAGCATAAGGAGAATATTGTCAGAGAAACTTTTATTCCATATCTAATAGTAAAAACAGTAATATTTCTTTATTAGGAATAAAGATAAATTTCCATCCTTCTTTTCATTTTCCAAGTTATAATATTTATGTTTACTGACTAGAATGAAAGGATTTTATACTCATTTTGTATCTGAAACAATATTAAGATTTAAGGTAAGGTATTTGAAAGTCAGCACACAATTTCCTTATTAAAAAATGTGTGAAGTACATTTTTACTATAATCTGTAACTTTGGCATTTGTTGAGATCTGCTTTGTGACCCAACATATGATCAGTATTGGCCAGTGTTTTATGTTATTGTTGGCTTGGATTTTAAATTTTTCTCTTCACACTCATTGTGTTGTTATTTCTTTATGGAGCACATATTAATTTAGATGTACCCATGCATTTACCTTTCCCATTTGTCTTCTGTACCCATGCATTTACCTTTCCCATTTGTCTTCAGCACATGGTGTCCTGGTCTGCCTTATCTTGCTGCTCTCTTGTATGTTGACAGCACTGTATAAAAAAATTAAAAAGAGAACTAAGAGTTCAGGAGGAGATGAGATTCAAGACAGTGCTGTTAATAATGAACCTTTTCCTTGTCAGACCCTGGAATCTAAGTTTTGTCCCCTCAATGCAGGGAGGATGTTAAAAGTTTTGCTTTGCTTCTCAGAGATTCTTGCGCAGCTTTCCTTTCACTGTGGCAACCAGGTAAGTGTCTCTAGTTGAAAGTTACCCCTAAAGCTAAGCTCACCTCTCTGGATTTTTCTCCCTCCTTGGACTTCAGATTCATAAATCCTCACAGACTTAGTTGCTCTCCAAAGCCTTCAAACAAAGTCTTCAAGAAGATACTTCAAATATTTTGTCCAGCTTGTCTAGTTGTTAAATGAGGGAAGATTGGTTTGAACCACCTACTGAACCATTACCAGAAGTAGAAACATAACGGATAAATTTTAAGCATGAGCCAATAACATTGTGTTGAATGCCTTTTTATTCTAAATAGGTTACACATCATCTGTGGATTATATATTACTTTTAGTAGAGTGATTTGGTTTTACCATTAATTTTCTTCTTACCTGTAGTGTTTTTTTGGTGAAAGTTTTAAGAACTATTTTTTCACATATAAAATTGGGTAGTACTGGTTAGAATTTTCTTATAGGAATGTCATTCAATTATTTTTTTTTATAACATACAGGTTTATGGTCAACATGACATAGTACAATGTCCTAAAAATAGTTTTCCTGATTTACCATCTGTCAACTTAATGAAATTTTAATCAATTTTGTTGAAATACCCTCTTGCATTGTAATAGGATTTGTTACTCTGCCATAAATTTTCACAATTCCACTATTATCAATGTTGTAATTGTCTCTTATTTTTAGTATCTTGAAGTTTTTCATACCTTAGTACAATGCTCGATTTAGGATGGATAAGGGGTTTGCTTTTCTTTTCGAAAGGGAGGTAGAAGGATTGCAGCAGGGCAAATGGGAAAGTACAACTAATACTGCAAGCTTTTAGGAAGGTCAATTTAGGAAAGAATAAGTATGAAAACTGAGGATCTGGAACTGAATTCCTGAAAAGTGTTCATGTCTGATATCCCATGGAAAATTGTTATGCACTCCCCTGAGTAATGGTTATCTGGTTTTTAAAAAAGCTGGCATATCTCAATATCCTGGATGTGAGCAGCTCCAATCCAGGCTAGGCACTTTATACCTAAAGATATAAATAGGTATGTTAGGCCTAAATGCCTTTGAAACAGGCAGAATTTCTAAGATTTTTCTTTTTCATGCACTTCCTATTTTAAGCCACACAACTCATAAAGATATTCACATGCTATCCCATTAGATGTAAGATTACTGTTATGACTTTTTGTGACTTGCATTCACAACTTACATGTTTATTGTACTTAACCCCTGATGCACAGCTATCATCCTGTGAGGGCCGATTTTCAATATATTTCACAAATTTTAAAACATTGTTTCTTTTCCTCTCATGTTTCTCCCATGCTCCCTCCCTTCATCCATTCTTTCCCTCTTTCTCCCTCCCTCCCTTCCTTCTTTTCTTCCTTCCCTCTTTCCTTCCTTCTCTCTCCTTCTCTCTCTGACTGCCTCCTTGCCTTTCTTCCTTCCTATTTATTTCTCTTTTTAGGTGTTTTATTGATTCTCTATTTAAAAACCAATAAGATGTGGCCACTTTTTGCTTCACTCTTGTTTTGGATCTCTGTCAACTCAATCTCATATTTCTCTCTTTTTCTCTCTTGTCTCCCCCCACCCCCCTGCCTGAAACACACAATATTTTTGGTGAACACTTTTTTTTTAAATTAATTAATTTGCTTATCTGTTTTTGGCTGCACTGGGTCTTCATTGCTGTGCACAGGCTTTCTCTAGTTGCGGCAAGCAGGGACTACTCTTCTTTACAGTGCGCGGGCTTCTCACTGCGGTGGCTTCTCTTGTTGCGGAGCACAGGCTCTAGGCACGTGGGCTTCAGTAGTTGTGGCTCACAGGCTTAGTTGCTCCACGGCATGTGGGATCTTCCCGGACCAGGGCTTGAACCCGTGTCCGTTGCATTGGCAGGCAGATTCTTAACCACTGCACCATCAGGGAAGTATCTTGGTGAGTACTTTCTATAGGAACTTCCTGAGGAAGAGTATATGGAGGATACATTTTTAAAGCCTTCCCTATCTAGCCTTCTATCTATCTATATAAGTGTATATTAAAATTTTATACTTCTTCAAAGACATATAGATGTATATATCCTAATATACTTATAAATAGATAATTTTGATTGATGCTATTCTTCTTACAGGACATGTTTTTCCTTTCCTCCTTCTACCCTTCTCTCTTCATTTCTTTCTTTTTCTCTTTATTTTTTTAAAATTTTTTTCTTCTGTAAACTTTTAGGATTCCAGGGTTTCTCTTTATTCCAGGGTTTTGATTTCATAATGGTTTATGATGTGACTTTGGAGTGAACTTTGAAATTCATTGACCTGCTGATTCTGTAAGTCCTTTTGTATAAAAATGCATCTTGAGTCCTGAGAAATTTTCTTGAATTATTTCTTTGATCATTTCTTCCTCCATTTTTGTGCTTTTTTTAGACTTCTATTAGAAATTAGAACTCTTATTTTTAAATTATTTTATTTTCTTATGTTTTCTCTCTTTTTTTATCTCTTTTTCATTTGCACTATGTTTCTGCTGACTTCCTGTATTTTCTCTTTGAACTGTTCTATTGGATTTTGTTAAAATTTTCCTATCACATATTTTTTTTTTTTTTAATTTTCATGAACTCTTTCTAGTTGATTGTTCTTAATTTTATGGTATCTTGTTCATATATCATGGCTACAATAAGTTCTATTATCTTTCTGAACATAATAATATTTAAATATGTACACATAAATGTACATAGACATTCTCTTTCTGATAATAATTATAATACAATGTATATGTATTTGCATATATATGTATATAGTTTCTGCTCCCTGAATTGTTTTTGCTTTTACTGATTATTATTTTTCTTTTTGTTTATTTCTTTCCTCCTTGACTTTTATGATAAAAGGCTTTACTCAATTTTCTTGTGAGTTTTTAAGTATGATTTGGAGCTTTATATACATGAACAAGGCTAGATGTAAATGAGGCTTCCTTTTAGGCAATCTGGTGGGAATATGACAATGTTTGGTGTAAATCATAAAATATTCTCTTAGATTGGAGACTGGCAATTGCTTGGATATTCTGGGAGAGAATAGGAATTCTAGAATGGACTAGTATAGACTTTTTTTTTCCTGTGCTATACAGTAGGCCCTCACCAGCCATCAACTTCATACATAGTAGTGTACGTACGTCAATTCCAATCTCCCAGTCCATCATACTGCACCCCCCTTGGTGTCCATACATTTGTTCTCTATGTCTGTGTCTCTATTTCTGCTTTGCAAATAGGTTCATCTGTACCATTTTTCTAGATTCCACATATATGCATTAATATACAATATTTGTTTTTCTCTTTCTGACTTACTTCACTCTGTATGACAGTCTCTAGTCCCTCCACATCTCTACAAATGACCCAATTTCACCCTTTTTTATGGCTGAGTAATATTCCATTGTATATATGTACCACATCTTCTTTATCCATTCATCTGTCAATGGACATTTAGGTTGCTTCCATGTCCTGGCTAACTGTCCTGCTTCCAACCCTACCATTTACCCCTTTCTCTTGAAGTGTTTGTTCTCTCCAAGAACTGAACCTTTCTGGCTTTTCACAGGGCAGTTCAGCTTGATTCTTTCTGGCTTCACCTTTAGCACTTAGGTTTCAACACTCCCTGTTCTTCTAAGTTACTTACCATTCTAAACTTCTTTACTCTACTATAATTTCACTGACATCTCCCTTCTACTGTCATCCTCTCTCCTATTCTTTTTGTCTTGTTTGGTTTAAAAAACAGTGTGTCTTTAGTGCCAATATGCAGGAGTTTCACAAAGAAAACAAGTAAACATGTCTTTCAATTCAATATATTTGTCTATCAGGAGAATTACATTTGATTTCAAGAACAAAGGTGTTTATCTGCTATTGATGTGAGGAGTAAACATTTCATTTTTCAGAATATAAAGAAGTAAATTTTAAGCCTAAATGAATAAATCTATCCTGGCTTCACAGGATGTCATATTACCAAACTCCTTAAATGATGCACCATAATATAAAGAGACTGAGAAATAGGCTATACATTCATTGAGTTGTTTCAGTAACTCAAATTGTGTGTGTGTGCACGTGTGTGCATGTATGTTTCCTATCTCTAACATCTTTAAAGCTCAAGGTACACCTGTTTTTTTTAATGTACTGAAATATGACAGATATCTTTTGAAGCAAATATCCTAGTTTATCATAAGGAGTGCTTATTAATTTTTCAGTATGTATTTGAAAAACTGTGTTTAGAGAAGAATATAAAAGTAAAAGAATAAGATTTTCTATTTTTGCATAGATTTTGGAAAAATAGCAAATCTCTGTTGCTTACTGTTTTTCTCAATTCATTTCACTGCTATCTTCATAGTTCTGTATTTTGTCTTCCCTTTCTTGCTCTCTATTTTTTTTTCTTAGCCAATCTCTGTCATTTCTACAGTTGACCAATTAACAGTATGCAAATAGCTTTCAGATTAAAATGTCCAGTCCAGTTCCTTTGTCTGAGCAGCATAATTACATATCTATTCCTTGCTTCATACTTGGATCCTAATATTTTTCATCACCTCAACTTATACCAGAAAATGCTGTTTTTTCACAAGCTGGATGTGATTATAAATAATGAGATACTACCTTTCTGTGTCTCATAAAGGAGCTTGAATTTACTCCCCAAAAAGGAAACTCAGTTTTTCTGCTTCCAGGAATATAGAGTAGGCATACTTTACCCAATTCCTCTCAAAAAGTGTAAGCAAAGTATAACTAACAAGTGTAATCCTAATATATAAAACAAACATTAGAAGACTCTAAAAGGTGGAGAGAGGACAGTTGGGCTAGAGATCTTGTGATATAAGAAATGACATAGGGAACAAGGAGTTCCACAAGTTTTACTTTTGCTTCATATATCTCAGGCTTGTAGCTAAAGAAGCCAGCAACCCAAAAAAGTCAGCAGATGTAGACAAAAAGAAATTAAACTTAACCCTCTTTTTTAGCCAAAAGACCATGAAAGGGGCATCCTAGCAAAACATAAACTTTTAGATAATAACCACTATACTCCAGAAAAACACAGCAGAAAAGACTGTGACACAACCACCCATGCCAGCATAGGCCAAGTTGGAAGGACAGACATCCAATGTTGCCAAATTGTACCATGTCACCTCTAATGCCCTAAGGTGGTATCAGAGAAGGCTGAGTAAGGAGGCTGGACTTCCATCCTCAACTGGCAGAGACAAGGCGTTCCTCTCCCTTACCACTGGTTAGAGGAGGTCTAGCAGGTAGATATGACGTCCATCGTAGCCCAATAATAAAGATGCCATCAGCATCTCTTCCCCCTGGTGTCAGTGGAAACCATATGGAGAACAGTAATAAGACCCTCCTACTCCTTCCCATCAACTGCCAAGGAAGACTTAATGGGGAGTCAGCACTCTCACCTCTACCTAGCACTGACAAGGAGCCCACTCCTTAAGCTGTCAAAAGTGGCAGATGGGGAAGGTGGACTTTTACACCATATGCCATTGAGGAGGTGGCACCACTCCTCACCCTGCTGAAGCAGTTCAACCAAAATAATAAAAAAACATTTAAACAAGATCCAGAGTATGATAATATAATACACAAAATATGCAGATTTCAATAGAAAATCACTTGTTATACCAAGAGCCAGGAAGATTTCAAACCCAATGAAAAAATATAATCAGTAGATGCCAAATTGAGATGACAGACACAATAAAGGGGCAGGACAGCAATAAAGACGCAGACATAGAGAATGGACTTGAGGACATGGGGGGCAGGGAAGGATAAGCTGGGACAAAGTGAGAGAGTAGCTCTGACATAAATATATATACTACCAAATGTAAAATAGATAGCTAGTGGGAAGCAGCTGCATAGCACAGGGAGATCAGCTCAGTGCTTTGTGACCACCTAGAGGGGTGGGATAGGGAGGGTGGGAGGGAGACACAAGAGGGAGGGGATATGGGGATATATGTATGCATATATCTGATTCACTTTATTATACAGCAGAAACTAACACAACATTGTAAAGCAATTATACTCCAATAAAGATGTTAAAAAAACAAAAAGCAAAACAAAACAAAAAAATGAGTAATTACCAACACATTTAAAACACAAAAATATAAAATCTCAGTAAGAAATAGAAACTATTAGCAATAAAATAAAAGATATGAAAAAGAACCAAATGGAAGCTTAAGAACTAAAAAATACAATAACTGATATAAGAAACCCAATGGATGAGGTCAGTAGAATAGAAAGGACTGAGGAAGAATTAATGAGTCAGAAGATAGAACGATAGAAATTACCATTTAAATTTCAGAGACCAAAATAAACTGAAAAAAAAATGCCTCAGGGGCCTCTGTTACTATAACAAAAATTCTCACATTAGTATCATTATAGTCACAGAGGAAGAAGAGAAAGAGAGCAGAAAGAAAATTTACATGACCATATCACTCAATGCAGAAAAAAAGCACTTGACATGCATTCAATACCTACTCATAATAAAAGCTCCCAGAAAAATAAGAAAAGAGGACAACTAACTCATTTTGATAAAGAAAATCTATTAAAAAAACTAAAGTTAATATTACATATACAAATGATGAAAGATTTGATGCCTTTTCTCTAAGACTGAGCAAAAGGCCAGAATAACAGCTCTCATCACTCTTACTCAACATTAGACTGGAAGTTTTTGCCAATCCAGTAATGCAAGAAAGAGAAAATAAAAGTCATAAAGATAAGAAAGGAAAGAACAAAACTATCCCTATTGCAGATGACATGATTGTGCATGTAGGAAATACCAAGAAACCTATTTAAAAACTCCTAGAACTGACAAGCAAGTTCAACAACTTTGTAGGATGCAAGATAAAAGTTCAAAAATCAACTGTATTTCTATATACTAGCAATGAATTCCAAAATTAAAAATGTAATACTATCATTCAAAAAAAAAATACTTAGGTATAAATCTAACAAAAATGTATAAGACTTGTATGCTGAAAACGACAAACCATTGATGAAAGAAATCAAAGAAGACATAAATTCATGGAGACAAATACCATGCTCATGGATTGCAAGACACAACATAGTACAGAATGTCAGTTCTCCTCAAACTGATATGGAGGTGTGACATAATAACAAATAAATATTTGGTCTCCATCCCTGGTTCCTGGCACAGAGCTCATAAACCCTTGAAACCTCCTAAGTGGTAGGGGTTTGAGGAGCATCTTTCGTTATTCATAATAAGCTCCTTTCAGCCACACCTGACTTTACATTAATGAGGTGACTTTTGGAGGTTGGGGACTGGTTGTCATGGGAGCCAACCATGTAATTAGAGGGTTGGAAATTTCAGCCCTATCCTCATGACCTTGGGAGAGAGTTGGGACTAGAAATTAAGTTTAATCACCAATGGCCAATGATTTACTCAGCCTTGCCTATGGAATGGAACCTTAATTAAAATCCTAAAAAAAAAAGGTTAGGAGGGCTTCTGGGTTGGTGACTATATGGAAGTACTGGGAACATAGTGCATCTGAAGAGGGCATGTGAGCTCTGCACTCCTTCCTACATACCTTGCTCTATTCATCTCTTCCATTTGGCTGTTCCTGAATTATATCTTTATAATAAACCAGTAATAGTAAGCAAAGTGTTTTCCTGAGTTTTGTGAGTCCTAGCAAATTATCAAACCCAGGAAGAGAGTCATGGAAATATCCAATTTATAGCCAGTTAGAAGTACCAGAGGTGTGAACTTGTGATTGGCATCTAAAGTTGTGGGCAGTCTTGTAGGACTGAGCCCTTAACCTGTGGGATCTGCACTAACTGTGGGCAAATAGTGTCAGAGTTGAGTTAAATTGTAGGACACCAGTCAATTTCCATCAAGAAGACCATTGTTTGGTATAGAAAAACTATATATCTGGTGTCAGAAGTAGGGTGAGTATAAAAAAAATAGGTTTGACACTTTTCCTATCAAAATCACAGAAATATTTTTGTAGATCCGGACAAGATTATTCTAATATTTATATAGAAATGCAGAGGATCTTCAATCACTAAAACAATTTTGAAAAAAAAAAGAATAAAAATGGTATAATTGTGTACCAAAGATTGTACTATTGATACAGATACTGTGTAGTATTGGTCAGATAAGCACACAGATCAGTGAAACAATAGAGAACCCAGAAAAAGCCATCCAGTGAGGGTAATATAGCCTTTTCCACAAACAGTGCTAGAACGAATTGGATATCTATGGGTAAAAAGAGGAAACTCAACCTAAGTCTTATATGTTATGCAAAAAGTAACTAAAAATGGATCACAGGCTTACATATGAAATGCAAAGATATAAAACTTTTAGGAAAAATGTGGGGAAAATCTTCAGAACTAGGGCTTAGGCAAAGAGTACTTAGACTTGACACTAAAAGCATGGTCCATACAAGGAAAAATTGACAGATTAGACTACCTCAATATTAAACTTTTCTCTGCCAAACACTCTGTTAAGAGAATGAAAAGACAAGATACAGACTTGGAGAAAATATTGCAAACCACATATGTAATAAAGCACTAGTATCTAGAGTATATAAAAACTCTCAAAACTCAGCATTAAAAATATCATCAATCCGATTAGAAAATGGAAAGAACATGTGAAGAAACATTTCACTAAAGAATATATTTGAACAGGTTATGTATTAATCCCCTAGGGCTGCCGTAACAAAAAAAAAAATATATATATATATATATATATATATATATATATATATATATATATATATTTTCTCACGTTTCTGGAGGCTAGAAGTCTAATATCAAGGTGCTGTCAGGATTGGTTTCTGGTGAGGACTCTCTTGCTGGCTTGTAGGTGGCCTCCTTACCCTCGTGTCCTCGCGTGGCCCTTCCTCTGTGCCCTTGCAGAGAGAGAGCTCTCTTGTGTCCCTTCCCCTTCTTATATGAGAACTTCCACATTATTAGCCAACAGGGCTTTTAACTTTTAGTGAGATAGGAATAGATATAATTGTCTTAGATTTAATGTAGACATTTAAGGGGCTCTTTTGTTTAAAAACAAATCCAAGACAATATTATGGATGAAGACAATATAGTTGAAACAAGGCTTCAAGATGACCAGTTTAAACTTGTAAATTTCTTCGGAGCAACGTCTCTCTTATTTTTCTTACACTATATTACTTGTTTAGAGGTAAATCTAGCACTTAATTTATATGCGTAATTAATTTATATCCACTGCTTGCTTGTCACTGTAGAGATATGTCATAGATAGCTAAACGGAATTAATTTACAGTTTTGTTTTGTTTTTTCTTTATGAAATTCTGGGGTTCACTACTGGGATTTTGTGTTTTGGGTTCTTTGCATGGGTATAATCATTCTACTAGAAATGTAAGAGTGAGATAGACGCATCAGAGCCTGTTTTATAGATGTACAGACACTGAATGAATATATTGTCACATATTTTTCATATTGATATATCACAGAACAAGAATAACACAGTATTCTGAACTTCAAGCCCTTTATTCTAGTGATTGAAAGTGAATAATATTTTTTAAAACGGCTAGTCTCTATTTCGCCTAAGCTCTTTACCAATTCTCTCTTAATAAATTCTGGGTATATACACACAAATCATAATTTGAAATAGTATCCCTGTCCTTAAGGCAAGGATGGTGGGATGAGGAGTAGATGTAATTTAGTTACGGTTTGGGACAAATGTTGGGAACTGGGTGAATTTATTGTGTGTGTGTGTTTTTTTTTAATCCCAAATTTTTCCTAAATATTTTATGTGTTACACTGCTTTTTCCAGATAATTATCTCTATTCTCTACTGGGTAGTTACTATGGACTTAGCCCTGTATTTGTTGATTTTACCTACCTTACTTTGCATGCCTGTAAAGGAGGTATTGTGACTACTGAAGCATTAATGGCCCACAGGTAATGATTCACTTATGTTACCCAGTGAGAAGACCCTACTCTCTACCAGTAAACAAGGTACCCATCCACACTCAGTGGCTCTTGGCAACTTGGGTAATCAAAGCAATAGCTTGAGGCTGTGCATATAAAACTAATTTAAAAATGTACCAAGTTCATTTCTGAAAACTATTACAGATTCAAGGCTGATTAAATTGTATGTTTTTTTTCCTAGAGGCTTTAAGAAAGAATTTGTTGAAGTTGAACTAAGTGAGCAACACAATTGCTCCTGTTTAGTGTGGCCAAGCTCTAATTTGCAACTAGGATTTTAAGGAAGCATGGCCCTAATTGGTGGGTTGATAATATATATTATTTAGCCATTGCAGAGTATGGTTGTAGATTGTTGAGGCAACAGGATTTTTAAAAATAAAGGAAAATTATTACTGCCATGATTGCAATTAAAATAATTTAATTACTATGTGTCTGCATAGTTTTTACACCAGAACACAAAAAATTGAATTATTTGTGAGTATAACATATGAGAAGACAGTATAAAAGTTAACTATATGTGTATTTATATGTAAAAACTAAAGATTAATTTATTAAAATAGATGATATTAACAGGAAGTATTTGATGAAACCAGGTTAACTGATACTACCAAATTACTTTTTAAATATGAGGAAGAAAATATTAAAAATATATCGTTGCTGCATATACATTCAAACCTTATACAAATGTGCTAAAAATAATTAAAGGTTTTAGTGGTAAATTAAAACTTTAATTTAGAATATTCTGAAGGCTACTGTTATTATGACATTCACATATTTTAATATAAATATTTGTGGCAAGGAACAGGCTATTTTGAAATCAACCCTAGGAGATGGTATATTCCATGGTCCTCAAGATCTTTAGGTACCTTGTCTCCAGTGGCCACTTCCAGACACATCTTGTAATCAGCTAGTACCTTGTATCCACAGTGCCACAGCCAAGCGTCTTCTGTGTAGTCTGGCAGAAAATTGCAATGACTCTTGCTTCTCTTTTTTCTATAACAAACCTTACTTATTACTTGTCTGAAATACTTTACGTAAAATGAAAGGGTAAACTAGCGCCAATTAATTTATATCCAATTCTTAAACCCATTTTTATTGTCTCAGGTTATGGACACATATAACATCTGAAAATATATATAAACATTAAGCATTTCCCTGGGTTCATGAAAAGTCAGCAAAATAGTTTACATCAGCTAAGAAAATTAAATTATGACTTCACATTTAAAAGTGATATTCCCTTTGTTCCAGAGAGGCCATAAAATTCTATACTGCAGTGACAATAAATCTAAACTTCAGACATGGAATTTTGCTGCTTCAGTTCTTTTCAGGCTGTGTCATTAGTTGAAATAACTCCCCAAGGCTTATGTACACTTTAAAGATTTTTTTCAGTGCTTGAAAAGAACATTTTCTAATAAAATTCCTTACTCTTAAAGCTAAAATAATCAGTGTATCTAAATTTGTTTTGACTACACCCATTATTTAAAGCACTTTTACCCAGAATTCCTGACTGGCAGTGGGAATTCTCTGCATTGCAAGCTGACCCTGTCTTGGATTTAAAACCTACTGTGGCATCACTCATATTGTGGTTACAGTGTTAGCTAAAGGATTCTGAAAACTGTTAGTAATATCACTTTGCCAGAGTCCCTTCCTATGCAGTGCGATCAGAACAATTAGAGCCTAAGTTTAAATGGACAGGAGTAGTGTTGATGGGCAAATAAACTATTAGGGCTTTCAATTATTTTCATTTTATTGACATTTTGATGTAATATTTGTCCTACTTTTCACCTTGTCACTGACTCTCCTTCCTATTCCACTCATAAAAGAGATACTCCATATAGAGAAAAGGATATAGCATTTTCAAATTTGGATTTTATAAGATATTGATACTTCATGTATAATTTATTATTTTATGAACTTTATTTTAATTGAGAGTAGGATTTAGCAAAAACATGGAAGTATGGATTTGTCATTCTCATAATTACATTTCATGATATTGTATTGATAATCTTTTAAACTTATAGCTTTTATTATATGTTATCCACAAAAGCAAAATGGTTTTGAATATAAAATAAAACAATTAATCAAAATATATTAAACAACACAACATCTAGCACTGGCTGAGAAGCAGTTATTGCTATCCTGTAAACTGTTTTCCAAATATGAGCACATAGAGGAAAAATTGGGCCAATAGAGCTGTTCTAAGGTAAATTGGCAGCCCACATCCGTAATTTTTCTACACATAGCTTATAATTCAATAAAACTTGATATCTGAGCTTTCTTACAATATGGTTATGAGATTGTTTCACATGTATATCCATACACGTTGTCTTCCTCTTTTGTAGGTTGTGTAGCATTCCTCAATGCTCTGAATATGGCAGGAATTAATTGATGTGTCATGATATTATTTCATTTTCGTCCATAAAAAATATGTGGGATGATTTCAAATAAAGCCTATGACTGTGTCAAGTTATTCAATACTTAAAGTAAGAAATATATGAGCATTCCTGAGGTCTCTTAGTTAAATGACCTTCCAACCCATCCCTAACTTTCCCTATTTAAATATCAAACCTATGATTTTGAAAAAAGTTTTAGAACATAATGTTATTTAATTTCCTACATTTTTGTTAACCTTCTCCGCTTATAAAATAATTTCAGCGCTATACTTCATCTAGCCTTAAGAGTGCCCATCACTTAATCACAACATATCAAACTCTTTAATTAAATTTATCTGCAAGACACAGATCAGATGAGCCTGATCCCACTGGTGAACACAGATCAAAATGCTGACATCTTACAACTACACTAATATTTAGAATATTAGGGTGACTTCTCTGCCATTATGAAATGAGATGCATTGTACTTTACAGTTTAAATTGTCATAGGTGAGAAGAACTGAGTTAGACTCACTTACCATTTTCAGTTTAGATAACTGAATATCAGATAATCCTGGTAATGGTATAATATACTGATTAGTTTTCAAATTAACAAAATCTTTAAAAAAATCAATGTCAAATATTCTTAAGGAGATACACGATTCTGATCTGACAATAGGAGGTAAGGTAAGATGTAACAAACAGCACAGGTAGTAACAAGTAGCACCACCAGGTAGGCAGCTCCTGCTATAGGCTGAATCTTTCTCTTCCCCCCAAATTCATATGTTGAAACCTAAACCCCAATGTGATAGTGTTAGGAGGTGAAGACTTTGGGGGGTAATTAAGTCATAAGGATAAAGCCCTATGAATGGGTTAGTATCCTTATGAAAGAGGCCCCAGAGTGCTCCCTTGCCCTTTCTGCCAAATGAGAACTCAGGGGGAAAATGGCCGTCTATGAACCAGGAAGTGGGCCTCCACCAGACACTGAATCTGCCTACACCTTCATCTTGGACTTCCCAGACTCCAGAATTTATTGTTTGAGTCTATGGCATTTTTGTTATAGCATCCGGAATGGACTATGACAGCTCCACTGTAGCTATTTTCAACAGGCACATGTTGAATTGCCAGTTACTCTGGAGATTAGTCTTTAAGTATTAAAATGGACAAAGTTGTACGTATAATCACTGCTTAAATTTAACCTTATTGTATTAGTATGTTTTGGCACAGTAAGAAGATAATTCAGCACAAATAATAAAATGGGAGATACCCAGGTATGATGTTTGCCCATAGACAGACTTTTTCTTGATTGTATACTTTATAAAAAAAAAAAATTTGTTTTTTTTTTTGCTAACATGGTAATATCTATTTAAATGACCTAAAAAAAAAAAAAAAAGAGAAAAGGCACATGTATCTCCGAAACTTGTTTGTTTTTGTCATTCACTAAGTTACTGTGAACAGTGTGACTTTTTCAGATAATTTGTAGAATCTCTCATTGTCATTTCCTCAAAATAATCTCTTTGGTTCAGTGTAGTGTTGATGCTAATTTTTTGTTTTCATCCAAAAACATTAGTTGTTCAACTCTTAAAGCATTAATTAATATCTTATCAAATGGGTAACTGGAGAGTTTAGGACCAGATACTAGTGGCTACTTAGTTATAATTTCTTCATGTAGACTTGGATTGTGAAGTAAATCCTTTCTATTGCAGTGGAAACATTTGATAATGGGATTATGACCTAGAAATCCTAAATGCTGTATGTTATACTTGAATCTAGAATTTAACCATATTTTTACATAATTGTTCACACAGGGGAAAAAGAGAATCAGGAAAAGCTTTAAAATTTAGAAATTTGAGAGGTATAGAAATATTTATTTCCTCAAAATGTGCACTCTCCCGCCCTGGTACAATATTTAACATTCTTATCTCAGCATTAAATAATTCAGGTGTAATCTCACATAATTAAAGGGTTGTGATGATAACATTGATACAAATTGTTGATTTTTATTTGATCATATGGTAAACAATTCAAGATCAAAAGGAAATGAAAACAGTAAAATATGACTTTAGCCATAGCCCCAGCATTATTATTATATCTCTAAATAAGAAAGAGAATGAAAAGGCAGGATATAAATAGATAAAGAACCCCAAGTATAAAAATTGTATTTTAATAGTGTTGTATAATTGACACCCAGAGTAATTAGGTAAATGAGATATAATGTACTGTTTCTTCCACTGTCACCTGTGAAGAATGACCTCAAAGGCACAAGCTCAGTAATTGCTCTAATTACCAGAGATTTTCCAACTCAGGTAGGTTAAAATGAAAAATATAAGTTCATCCCATCTCTCTTAGACACCTTCAAATAGTCTGGGTATATTACTGCATTACACGTTGAAACAAAACTTCAACTGGGATGTATTTTTATAATGGTTATGATTCTACTGGTCCAAAGAAATGCCTGGGCTATTCTTAAACTTTAACCTCAGATTTAGGTGATTGCAAAGAATTCTTTTAAGCAGATATTCTTAGTTTACTTTACATTGATACACACACACACACACACACACACAGAATATATGTGTATATCTTCAAGTTTACAAAATCTAATGAAATCATTTTAAAGAGAGAAAGAATCTTGAAAGGTTGTTAATCTTATCTCTTGCCTTCAGGAAGACCTATAAATAGAGTCGTTGTTCCTGATTTTTTAATAAAACAAAACTTTTGGAAAAAAGCATATTTTATAATGTTTTCTGAAAGCTTATTTCAAGGTTTAGCCAACTATGCTGTCAGAAAATTTCAAAATTAATGTAGCAATTTCACAGCATAGTAAAGTCTGCAGATCTAATCTCCTTCCTCAAGCCCCTTAAATACAGAAGGAGACACTTTATACATCCTGGCACATCCTAAGCATCACTGTATCAGAAACAACCCCAGGTGAAACTGTAGGGAAACAAATCAGAATTGCTTGCAGACTCACTGCAGTCTGCCTACCTCAGGCACCTTCGTTCCTCAAACTTGAGTCACAACCCTCAGAAGGTCAGCCTTCACCGTGGAGTCCTTTGTAGACCTTCCATTTCCATGCAGCACCATGTTTGGGATATTTTCAATTTCCTCAAGCAAAACAGACATTTTTTTCTTTTATTTGCAGAACGCTGAGAGCGCCATTTTTTAAAATTTGATAATGTAAACTGTGACAGTGTGTTAATGAGGGCTGAACCATTTGTATATTTTAATTGTAATTTTCTGGAGATAATTATTTCACCTCGATTCAGAGAAGTGCCTCTAGCGATGGGAATTTCATTCCAGATGTAAACAGAGCAGGGCCCCGTGGTAACCTGGAACTCTCACTTTTCTGTCTTCTCTTTCTGTGTTATTTGCACTCTGTGTTTTTAGTTCACGGCTGGAGACAGTAGGCTTGGGGATTGGGAAGGGATCTGATATTACCCAAAGCACTTCCAACTCTGTGGGGAAGATGCTTACCTTGAATTGGGAACTCGAGCAGTGACCTTTTCTTCTTTTCCTGAGCTATGGTTACAATATGAAAGAAACTCAAATTTAAAGCCTAATCTCACCTTTCATTCATTTACCAGTCTCCTCTGTCTCTCTCAAGAGGATGCGTGGTCATGCTTTTGGCCAACTTTGATTCCAAACAGCAAATGATGGTGGAACGAAGGAAGACATGCTTGTCGGCAGAGACTCTGCTTTTAATTCTGTCCGAGATTGTCACATAATTAGAAGCTAGTCGATTTTGTTTTTATATTTAAGAGTTAAAAATAACAAAGATTTATGAATTTAGTGAAAATCGTCATGGGGGAGTTTCAGTGCTCATTAAGTTCTCTGATACACACAATTTTAGATTTTATGGAGAACATAGCATGAAAATTGTATGCCAGCCTGATCTCTCAGAAAAGATTGACAGTAATCTACATAATAGCAATGCCAGCTACACAGCATGCTTGTGTTGAAGGGGAAAAGTATCAGGGAAGGGGGTGGGGTTAAGTTTAAAAGGATAGAGCAGAGCAGTAATTAGGACAGCAGTGGTAAGATCACAGGACCATGGACACTTTAGCAGAGGACGTAGTTTCTGGAAACCTAACTTTCAAGAATGGGAGTAAATCCCACTCTGCTGGCTAGAAGACAAGCAGAGCCTATCTAGTCCCTGTCTGTTCTGAAGCTCTATGCACTTACTTCCCCCATGGTTTCAAATTCATGTATTATTTGGACATTTCCAATTCTCATATTTATATTCCACTAAGTCTAGAAGAAAAGAAGGCATTGGTATTCTCATTTTCCCAGCAAAAGATCTAAAGATCCTTGAGTTATACCCTATACAAACCCAAACCAATCTCTAGGGCCAAGTCCCACTTTACAGATGAGAAAACTAGTTATGAAAAAGTAATGAGTAAAGTGTTTATGGTTGTAAACAACTATGAAGGCTGTTTTGCATGAGGAAGGGAAAGCTTCCTTCAGGATTAGTATTCAGAAATATTGATCCTTTTCTGAAAATCTTAAAATTATTCACTTTTACATAAATTTTTAATTTTAGCTTAATATTTCAGAGGATAACAATAATAAAAATGCATAATGTTGTTAACAAAATGTAAAGTTCATATATGCTATTCCTTTACGTCTTTCTTTTTTTTTTTTTACTGTTGGTTTGACTTTTTAAAAAAATATTATTTATTTTTATTTTTTACTGAAGTATAGTTGATATACAATATTATATAATTTACAGGTATACTATATAGTGATTCAAAATTTTTAAAGATTATACTCCATTTATACTTATTATAAAATATTTACTATGATTCCCATGTTGTACAAAATATCTTTGTAGCTTATTTAGTAGTTGGTACCTCTTACTCCCCTACCCCTATATTGCCCCTCCCACCTTGCTTCTCCCCACTGGTAACCACTAGTTTGTTCTCTATATCTGTGAGTCAGCTTTGTTTTATTATATTCACTAGTTTGTTGTATTTTTTAGATTTCACATACAAGTGATATCATACAGTATTTGTCTTTCTCTGTCTGACTTATTTCACTTAGCATAGTGTCCTCTAAGTCCATCCATATGGCCGCAAATGCAAAATTTCATCCTTTTTTATGGCTGAGTAGTGTATATACCATGTCTTTATCCATCCGTCTATTGATGGATGCTTAGGTTGCTTCCATATCTTGGCAATTGTAAATAATGCTGCTATGAACTCTAAGGTGCATATATCTTTTAGAATTTGAGTTTTTGTTTCTTCTTCAGATATATACCCAGGAGTGGAATTGCTACGTCATGTGGTAGTTCTATTTTTAGTTTTCTGAGAAACCTCCATACTGTTTTCCACAGTGGCTGCACCAATTTACATTCCCACCAACAGTGTACGAGGGTTTACCTTTCTCCACATCATCGCTGACTTTTGTTATTTGTGTTCTTTTTGATGACAGCCATTCTGACAAGTGTGAGGTGATATCTCATTGTGGTTCTGATTTGCATTTCCCTGATGATTAGCGATGTTGAGCATCTTTTCGTGTTCCTGCTGGCCATCTGCATTTCCTCTTTGGAAAAATGTTTATTCAGTTCTTCTGCCCCTCTTTTAATCAGGTTGTTTGTTTTTTTGATGTTGCGTTCTATGAGCTGTTTATATATGTTGGATGTTAACCCCTTATCGGTCATACCACTTGCAAATATTTTCTCCCATTCAGTAGGTTGTCTTTTCATTTTGTTGATGGTTTCCTTTGCTGTGCAAAAGCTTTTAAGTTTAATTAGGTCCTCTTTGTTTATTTTTGCTTTTATTTCCTTTGTTTTAGGAGATAGATCCAAAAAAGAGTGCTATGATTTATGTCAAAGTGTGTTCCGTCTATGTTTTCCTCTAGGAGTTTTATAGTGTCTGGTCTTACATTTAGGTCTTTAATCCATTTTGAGTTTATTTTTGTATATGGTGTTAGGTATTCCTTTATACTTTTTTGTTTTTATTTTCCTCTTGTGATCAATGCATAAAATAAAACCATTTTTGGAAGAGAGACAAAGTTATAAATACCAACTTTAGACTCACTATGAAGAGACTAAATGTTAGACAATATTTGATTTGAAGGATACATTGCTTTACTCATGATGGCTTGTATGCGGAATCATCTCATCGCTTTAGTTCTTTCTGTCAAAACAAAATAAGAAATGATATGATATTATGTGAGAATCATAATGCTGTACAAACAATAAGGCATGGAAGAAAGATAGAAGATGATATGCTATTAAACATAACTTTTCTAATTCTAATGCTGAGGCATAAATGCACGATATCAATGTATGTTGAGAATGCCTGCTAGCATTCAGTGTTCACATTAATAAGCATTATACACCTCCGTGTTCTTTACTCTGACTTTCTAGAATTTAGTTGTATTGCATGTGTAACATATGACATGCATGACTGAAGAAAGACATGCAGTGTGTCTAAAATTAGTGGTGGTGAAACTCATCTCAATATTTATAAAATATATTAAATGAGATACATACATACATAGTATATTTGGGTGGGACTATCTATCAAAACACCTTAATCCTAATAATGTTTGTCATTTATGTAAATTAAGATTTACATTTAATTTTGTTTGTTCTCATTCAGAAATCAGCGTTTTATATATGTATATATATATACCCTATTTTCAGATTTTCACAAACAGCAAGTGTGCTTTATTAAATAGTTTTAATAGTTATTAAAATTGCCTAACTTACAGATGTATCTGTTATATTTCATTTTTTTCTTTTAAAAAAAGTACATTACTGGCCAGTTTTAATGCTCCAATATTTTCTAGATATGACATATTTGATTGGTAAAAGTAACTTTGTCTCCTGTTTCCCATCTGTACTCTGATCAAAGTCTTTGTTTTACAAAATTTTCCAAAACCAACTGAGTTGGTGAACTTTTCAATATTGTTTCATTTTAGAAACAAATATTTTATTAAACCTACAAATATTTGTTGAGCACCTATTATTCCAGGCATTCTCCTAGTCACTAGGGACAAAGTAATGACAGATAAAACCCCAGCCCTCGTATAGCTTACATTTTAGAGAAACAAAAGAATCAATAAACAAACATCAAATTAAATCAATAATATCAATTTATCTACTGGTTATTACCAAGGAGAAAATACAATATGACTTCAGAAAATAGAGCTTGTGCCGTGATGTGGGATAGGGTGTGGCGGAGTGGTTTAGGAAGCATTTTCCCTTGGCCATGAGAGCTGGAAGGAAGCCATTTCATCCCTTGGTGAGGAGGAAGACAAAAAAGTTTTCATGGAATTAACACCAAGAAATCTGAACATTTTAAAGAAATTCTAGGATCAAGAGATTTACAAACAATCTATAAGAAAAAGAGGAATAACCATCATTTTCTGGTGAATAATTGATGATTGAAAGAGGCCCATGAGTCACAGAAGTCCAAGCTTTCCATTTTAATGACAGCAAAAATAAGAAGTGGGCTGTGGTACCTAGAATCCTCCAGGAAAAGATATGACTGCCTTCCTTCTAAGTACTAAAAAATGGCTTTTATTCCGTTTCTCTCCTTCACCTGACTTACTTCAAAGTGAATAGCTACATAATTTTGTCTTCACTGTTGTTTGTTTTTATGTATCTCTTTGGCTGTACGTCTTGTGTTGGTTAGAATCAGACAAAGCTAATTAAAAATCCCTATTCCAGCTCTGAAAATACTCTACTTATAGAGACTACAAGTACAGATTTGCTGTGAGCAGCCCAATTCAAGCCCACTTTTGGCAAAATTATTAATAATGTTCTTTTCAGTCTCAAACTGTACTCATTTAGACACTAAATTCAATGTCACTACAGCTATAGAAGATGTCATCCTTACTTTGCTGGGATTATTGATAGAATATAAATACCCTTCATCTGAATTTATGCAATTAAGAAAATTGAATTTTTTTAAGTAAAGAACAGTGTGTAAGAAATGTAAAAGTATTTCCAGTATTAGATTCTTCAAGAATGCAACAATATAAAATCATATCTTTTCTTAAATTCTCTTATTTATTCACTGTTTAAAAGTACCCTGAAGCCACTTTTATTTGAAATTCACAGCTTATTTGTAGTTCTCAAAGCACTTAACATAGTTTTGACAGGTGATTTGCAGTCAATAAATCTTGAGTGAATAAATAAATGTAGAGGAGGTCATTTCTTGAGGAACTTAAATCTAACTTTAAGATATTAGCCAAAGTAAATAGTATATAACTATAGGTTTATTAGTTTGCAGACTAAACAATGTAAAAAATAAAAGAAATAGTGGCAAAAGGCAAAATGCTACATGGACAAAGTTTTTCTTGTTCCATATAATTTTCTTCATCCTGAATAAAACCAAAGAGCTTACATTCTGAGAAATAAGCAGTTGTTCCTAGGCACAGTTGTAACTCACTGTTAGTAAATGGGTTTTTAGTAGCCAAACTCCATAAACACAAGCAAGTTGACGGAGAGGTTGAGTTAATGAAGATAATTATAATATTATGGAATTAAGGGGACAGTATAATTTAAACAAGACCACTTTAGGAAATGAGTACAAAAAAAACAAATCAACAAACAACTGGGAAATCTATCAGGGGAGGAAAAATAAAATCAAGCAGATGAATGAAAGTATATTAAAAACATGATGTGTGTTATGCAGATGTCTTTGACTATTTCAACCATAGTATAAAAATGAACTCATGTTAGTAACTGGGCTTTCATCCCTGAGGTATCATATCCAGAAAATGACTAGGGCCTGATGACTGTTCCTCAATATATTTGTATTTTTTATGACTCTGATAATAACTGGGAAATTAGGACTCTTTCTAGTTTATTGAGGCCAATGACTAAGGGCAAATCTGATTAAACATCATACCCTATTCTCCTCCCTGGAACGTCATATACCATAGATTATCATAGAACTTCAAACATAAAGTTATTTACTTTTATCAAATTATAATAATTGTAAAGGTCTTGTATTGGTTTAAGTTCATGTTATAAAATAGTCATGCTTTAACTTATTTCATTTGAATAATCAAAGTTTCACTACAAAATAAGTTTACTAAATATCGAAGATGAGTTACATGTCCATTTAAAATATAACATTTAATTAGAAATTAATGAAATTAATTTCATTCTCAGTACTTATTGCTGGTTCATTTATTTAGTCGTTCAGGAAAAATGTCACAGCTAGTAATGGGCAAAGCATAACATTTCACAGCATAGAATCTTATAGTGAAAATAACATCACCTTGATCTAAATATCAGGACTAGTTACTATTTTCTAGCAAAATTATGGAAATTTTTATTCTTATAGTTTGATTTTCTTTGTCATGTTGGATGTTAGGTAGTTCTTTATTCACTTTGTGACCCATTGTTATTAAGTACAGATCACCCTATATTATGTAACTTATGTATCAAACATTCCAGACTTCATCTTCTTTTCCCAAACTTTTTTCTTTTGCTTTCTTCTTCTAATTACATTTCACATTGTTACAGTGTGTGCATAATTGTAAGTTACCTTTTGTTATTTTAGAACAAGTTTCTAAGCAATGTTTTGCCAACAAATGATATTAAATATATGATTGTAGAGAACAAGAAAAAAATAATTGGTAAAGTGCCTTTCTAAATCAGGTTCTTCTTCCTGTGTTTCCTCACACCCTCAGAATCTCAAGGAATAAGACTTGAGATCACAGTTTACTTCCTACCTCCCAAAACCTTGCTTTCTTGGTGGAATTCATAAACCTTAGTTGGCTTGATAAGTATAGCTAAAGAAATGTATCTTCTGCTAAAACTAAACCTGCTTAATCTTAAGTAGGACACACATTATATGGTTGAGTCTTTTTAAACTATCAAAACAAGTAACAAGAATGGCCCATCTGAAGGAATTGTGCTTTTACTGTAGTATCAAACAGGGATGCTTTGTGTCAAAGCATTTATCAACATATACCTTTTCCTCCCCTTCATCGTCTATCTCTGAATGTTTGGTTTTGAGGAAGACGTTGTCATCTTATATTTGTCCACACCAACAATAGATATCAAATGGAGTTAAGTAAACCAAAGTGATGAATAATAAGAAAAAACATGTGATTAGAGAGAAATAGATTTGTATTTTTAAAACTTTCTTCAAAAAATGCCTCTATTAATATAAACAAAAATTAGTTTTTCAGTATATATATATTTCTTACAAAAAAAATTTCTCCCCACAATGTCTGAAATTTGAGTATATTTCTTAGAAATATTGTGTATTCATTAAACAGTTTGTTGAGGATCTGCTCTATTGCAGACCAATTTTAGAGAGTTAGGGACTACTATTCTATGCCCACATACTGTGTCTACTTTCTTCTGGCAGAGGCTGACCAACTAGAGTCTACATCCTCCAGCCTCCTAAGGAGTTATGTGTGGCTGAGGAACTAACCTTTTTCATGGCAGGAAATGTGTTCTTGTCTTAACTCACTCCTGAAGTTCACAGAACTAGGCTGAAGGGCTACCAATAGCCAGTGTGAACAAATATTGTCACTGTTCTGAGCGCATCCTTCTCAAGACTCTGTTCCAGCAGGTCACTTTGGCCCCTCCCCTGAATCGGCCCAGACCACCCTGAAGCTGCAATCTGGGAAGAAAAATCCATGCTTGGTACAGCGTGTCCTCTTGGACTTGCTGGGACATGGCGTCAGGTGTCCAGTCTGATTTCTTGTTGTCTATAGCATACCAATTATTAAAAATGTTGAAAATAACCCCTGAAAATAATTGTTGCTCAAATATGTGCTATATAATTATCTTAACATAATTATAAAATTTGTGTATAAAGCATGCAAATGTAGTTATTATTAAATAAAAATCCTCCTCAAATATTTTTTAATCCATCCATAAGGAATCAATTTAATAAGTTATGCCATACAGTGTAGAACTATGCAGCCATTAAAAAGAATGAGAAGAAATATATCTATATGGAACAATATGGGTAAATCTCTAAGCTTTTTTTATTTCCTATTTTGCCTTCCATATATATTTTAAAATTTTTATTTTATATTGGAGTATAGTTGATTTACAATATTGTGTTAGTTTCAGGTGTACAGCAAAGTGATTCAGTTATACATATACATATATCTATACTTTTTCAGAGTCTTTTCCCATATAGGTTATTACAGAGTATTGAGTAGAGTTCTCTGTGCTATACAGTAGGTCCTTGTTGATTATATAATTTATACATAGTAGTGTTGGTTATTCCCAACATCCTAATTTATCCTCCCACCCCACCTTTCCCCTTTGGTAACCATAAGTTTGTTTTCTAACTCTATGAGTCTGTTTCTGTTTTGTAAATAAGTTCATTTGTATCATTTTTTAGATTCCACATGTAAGTGATACCATATGATATTTATCCTTGTCTGATTTACTTCACTTAGTATGATAATCTCTAGGTCCATCCATGTTGCTGCAAATGGTATTATTTCATTCTTTTTTATGGCTGAGTAATATTCCACTGTATATATGTACCACATCTTCTTTCTCCATTCCTCACATCCATCACCTCACGTATTTATCTTTTTTTTTTGATGAGAACATTCAAATTCTCCTCTCTTTGCAAGTTTCACTTACACAATACAACGATATCAACTATAGTCACCATGTTATACATTAGCTCCTCTGATCTTATTCATCTTATAGCTAAAAGTCTGTACGCAATTTTTTTAAATTAATTTTTATCAGCGTATAGTTGCTTTACAATGTTGTGTTAGTTTCTACTGTACAACAAAATGAATCAGCTATACATATACATATATCCCCTCTTCGTTGGATTTCCTTCCCATTTAGGTCATGGCAGTGCATTAAGTAAAATTCCCTGTACTATACAGTATGTTCTCATTAGTTATCACTTTTATACATAGTATCAATAGTGTATATATGTCAACCCCAATATCCCAATTCCTCCCCACCCCCCTTTCCCCCTTGGTATCCATACCTTTGTTCTCTATGTCTGTGTCTATGTCTGCTTTGCAAATAAGATCATCTATACCATTTTGCTAGATTCCACATATATGTGTTAATATACAATATATGTTTTTCTCTTTCTGACTTACTTCACTCTGTATGACACTCTCTAGGTCCATCCACATCTCTACAAATGACCCGCTTTCGTTCATTTTTATGGCTGAGTAATAGTCCATTGTATATATGTACCACACCTTCTTTATCCATTCATCTGTCGATAGACATTTAGGTTGCTTCCATGTCTTGGCTATTGTAAATAGTGCTGCAATGAACACTAAAACTATTTTTAGTTTTTTAAGAAGCCTCCATACTGTTCTCCATAGTGGCTGTATCAATTTACACTCCCACCAACAGTGCAAGAGGGTTCTCTTTTCTCCACACCCTCTCCAGCGTTTATTGTTTGTAGACTTTTTGATGACAGCCATTCTGACTGCTGTGAGGTGATAACTCATTGTAGTTTTGATTTGCATTTCTCTAATAATTAGTGATGTTGAGCATCTTTTCATGGGCTTTTTGGCCATCTGTACATCTTCTTTGGAGAAATGTCTATTTAGATCTTCTGCCCATTTTTTTGATTGGGTTGTTTGTTTTTTTGATATTGAGCTGCATGAGCTGTTTGTATGTTTTGGAGATTAATTCCTAGTCGATTTCATCATTTGCAAATATTTTCTCCCATTCTGAGGGTTATCTTTTTTTTTTTGTTTATGGTTTCCTTTGCTGTTCAAAAGCTTTAAGTTTAATTTGGTCCCATTTGTTTATTTTTGTTTTTATTTTCATTACTATAGGAGGGGGGGATTCAAAAAGACACTGCTGCAATTTATGGCAATCTACAGATTCAATGTGATCTCTATCAAATTGCCAATGGCATTTTTTGTGGATCTAAAACAAAAATCATAAAATTTGTTTGGAAACACAAAAACCTCGAATAGCCAAAGCAATCTGGAGAAAGAAAAACAGAGCTGGAAGAATCAAGCTCACTGACTTCAGACTATACTATAAAGCTCCAGTAATCAAAACAGTATGGTACTTGCACAAAGACAGACTTATACATCAATGGAACAGGATAGAAAGCCCAGAGGGGAAAAAAAAACCACACACACCTATGGTCAATTAATCAATGCCAAAGAAGGCAAGAATATACAATGGAGAAAAAACAGTCTCTTCAATAAGTGGTGCTGGGAAAACTGGACAGCCGCATGTAAAAGAATGAGTCTAGATCATTCTCTTACATCATACACCAAATTAAACTCAAAATGGATTAAAGACCTAAATATAAGACTGGATCCTATAAAACTCTTAGAGGAAAACATAGGAAGAATCCTCCTCAAAAATTTTTAAAGCACCCTTCTTGTAAAATATTGTTACTTTGTAATTAGAAAAATGTCAGCTTGAAGGTTCAAAATACATTCCATGTTTGAACAGGTTTCATTGCTTTTAGAAAAGGTGTGCTAAGCATAAAATAGAGACAAAAATAAATTTTGCTTTAAACTAAAATTTGCAGACTAACCTTATCACTGTCATTTCCAAAGCTGTATTAAATGAGATTACTGGCTAATTATACATGCCTGTACAAAGAGTCCTAACAAGAGTTTACACAAATATTACTACTCTATTGAAAAATCAGTTTCCTAAACTTCATCTTGCACACTCTTTCACTAATAATGTTCCTACTCTAATAGAGTTTACAGTCTATTGTGGGGAGAGGCATAATGCTAAATGATTACACAAACACGTGTACAGTTTCAACTGTGACGTGATTTACAAAACAGGTACATAGCACACTGAAGTCCTATTAGCAGGAAAGTTGGCCTAGTCAAGAAACTCAGCAAAGTCTCCCATGAGGAAGTGAAGTTTAGCCGAGATATAAAGGTTAATAAGAAGAGTGGAAAAGAAAAATGAAAAGAAATTCAGAGGAGGCAGTGGCTTTTGCATGGACTTGTAGGGAGCAGAACATGTAGGAAACGGACTGAAGGAAGCCCACGGCTGGAGCATTTGACTCATGGCAAGATTTAGCAGTGGGGGGCGCTGAAAGGTAGGTACTGGGCAGCTGAGACAAGCACCTGTAGGCCACATTATAGTCTATTTCTTGCCTGCGGTTAGTCTCCATAAAACTAAAAGTGTAGAGGATTTATTGAGAAAGCATTTAAAGTGCTTCTCAAACTGGCGTGTGCATCAGAATCACCTTTGGTCTCTTTAAACATAAACTGTGGAGAATTAGCCCTGGACTTTATGATTCAGGCCTGAGAATTTGCATTTTTAAAAAGTTCCTGGTGATGTCCATGCTGCTGGTCTGGTGAGAACACTTTGAGAATCACCAAAACTCAAAAATAACTGAAGAACTGTAGTATCCCACTTATCTATTGCTACATAAAAAAACCCTTCAAAACTTAGTGACCTAAAACAATTTTTAAATAAGATCTCATAGCTCTGTGGGTTGATAAGCTTGGCTGGGTTGCTTCCTCTTGAGGGCTGCGGGAAGAATCTGTTCTCTGCTTCTGGTAGTTTTCGGCAATCTTTGGAGTCCCTTGGCTTGTAGATCTCTGCTTTCATTCTTCCAGTGTGTATCTTTCCTTCAAATTTCCCCATTTTAAAAGGACACTAGTCATATGGGATTAGAACCCACCCTAATGATCACATTTTAACTTAATTATCTCTGTAAAGATCTTATCTCCAAATAAAGACACATTCTGAGATACTGGGGGTTAGAACATTAACATTTGAACTGGGGGGGTGGAAAACATAATTCAACCCATAACATAAGAGTAGCCCTGATTCAAAGGCAGGGACTCTAGGAGGATGTGGATACTGGCAGTTTTGGTTCATTTATTGGGCTGGATTTTCATATTATTTCCATATTTCCTTATTTTGAGAAAATACCAGGTAACAGGGAAGTATGGAAGAAACTGCCAGTTTTTTTAAAATACAGATAGTAAATGCTTCCACTATTCCTGTATTAACCTCACTCATTCATTCATTCTTCTTTTCATAGTCAAGTAATATTTACTGCCAAGAATAGTCAAATGCCAGGTGACTAACACAACAAAAGACTGTTTTGTTTCTAAATTGAAAGGAAAAATATGAACTTTAATCTTTAAAAAATTCACCACTGGCATTATCAACTATTAAAATTGAAATAAATAGAGGACAGAATTTATTGCTTTTAATTGTATACAATTATGGTTAAAATATCTTCTTTCCCAATTGGTTCTCAAATATCATGTCCTCCTTTAGTTTTACTTCAGAGGCAGATGCAAAATTATTGTTAGAATGATAAATAAATTAGGAAAAATATCCTCTTATCCTTTACAAGACTTCAATGTCACAGTTTTCATGATGTAGTAAAATTCAGGAATATGTTACTACAATACATTTTTACTCTCAATCACTTGAAATTTTTTAAAAAAGAGACATTCCAACTAAAAACTCAAAACTTTTACTTGTACAAAAGATGTTTTAAAATATATATTTAATTTAGTTGTGGTGCATATGATTAAGTGAGAATATAATCATTTTCTTTAAGGAAAGAAATAGAAGAAACATAATCCTCCAACTCATATTACTGAAAATAATTTTATTTTTTGCTTTTATTTTTGTTAACATGATTTAATTCTATGTATTAGAGAACTATACACTGATGACTTACAATATACAATTCTTGAGCTAGAAACTGGTGCTCTAACACTGAACAAAATAGGCCAATTTTGTTGGCCTATTCCTCCCTTCTTGGAGTGGATTTTCTATTGGGAAGGCACATATCAAAAAGCTATCCTAGCTCTCCACCCAACCGCTGACAGGCCGCCATCACAGACACGAGCTGTGTGCAGCCCATCATTGCCAGGGTCACCAAGGTGCTGCGCAGGACCGGTTCGCAGGGACAGTGCACGCAGGTGTGCGTGGAATTCATGGAGGACAGGAGCCGCTCCCTGATCGGAAACGTGAAAGGCCCCATGCGCGAGGGCAACGTGCTCACCCTGTTGGTGTCAGAGCCAGAGGCTCAGAGGCTGCGCGGAACATGTAACTGTGTCCTGGATGTCTGGGTCGACCACTTGGCCCACGAGGATGATCTGCTGTTAATAAATGATGATCTGCTGTTATATTGTATGTTAAAAAAAAAAAAAGCTAGCCTATTACAAATACGAGAATTTATTAAAATGTATCTAAGTTTCAAAAAATGATAATTTAATCTGAAAATTAAAACAGAAAGGATATAAATGAGGAAAGATGGGTTATGTTGTGGTGTTTAGGGAGAGCTTTCCAGAGAGAATTGATAGCATATGTAAACATTCAGATATGACATAATCTTCAATATAGTATGTCTTTATTATTGATCAGAATTGTGTTGAAATTAATAGATTTTTTTAATTTATGAGATTTTTTAGATTGACGAGTCCTTTTTATTTTTTTATGAGTCCTTTCTAGAACCTCTGAAATCTGCATCAAAAGTTCCTTCTGCTACTTAATGCAAGTGAAATATAAATTTGAATAATAATTCATTTATTCATATAGGCACAAAGTTTACAGGAGTATTTATGAATTCTCACTATTTTTCTAAAAAACTATTCTTCACAACACTTTTTATCTCGGGTAAGGATGAAACAAAGCAATGCATCATTCAGCATGTTAAAAAGCAAAACAAATCCAATCCTCTAAACCAAACTTCCTCTTATGTTTCTTAATTTTCAGGGTTTTTTTGTATTTTTAAAAATACAATTAGTAATACTGACTTTTCAGAAAGTCTAAACAAATAAGCAGACAGGCAATTGCAATGGGGAATGAATTAAGAAATATAAAAATCATAAGTATTTTCATTTAAGAGGAAATATAGAATAACTAGAGCAACTCTACATTTGGAATTATGTAATCTAGAGATGAATAAGAGGACACCTTATGTCCTTCTGTAACAGTAAGTGATACCACCTGCTTATAATTCCTACTGAGAAACAAAATTAGATTAGACTATACTGTAAAGATTGTAGATGATATACCAGGAAGAATTCCTTGTTGTGGGGAATATAGCCACTGAATGACTTCTTTCAGTGTAATTGTTTCAGTAACACTACTTTATTTTTCTGTCATTACATCTGCTTTAAAAATATTTTCCATTTTTCTCTATGTTCTGCAGTCAACAATTTTAAATAAGCATAATATATTCAATAAAATGACTATTTATCTCCTTAATATTAGGACTGATCTTGTAGAAGGGAATCCTCCTACCAAGTGCAGCATCTGGTCTACTAAAGCTTGTATTATTTGCAATGTTTTATGAAAGTCCCAGTACGATAATTTAGATTCTGTTTGAAGTAAGTGATAGAAACCATCGTTTTTAGCTTAAGCCAAACAAGGGAAAGGATTGGCAGGATATTGTAGAAATGACAGAACTTAAGGAACAGAATTTAAGGAGCAGAGCTCCAGACAATTACCTCAATAATAGGAAGTTTTGGATTTTCTCTATGGAAACACTGCTGATTCTGAAAATTAGCCCACACACTCCCAGCTTCCCTGATTAACAGTTTCAAATTCCAATTCCTAGAGAGAGAATTTCTAGTTTGGGTTGAATGTCAAATAGTTATAGGTATTTGGGTAGGAAAATTCATGACTATTTGGAACAATATCAACTCCTAAGAAATTAAATACTGTTTTTAAAAATTAAAATATGAGTTATTCTTACATGTTTCTTGTATGTTTCTGAGACTCTGGGAGAACAACACAGCTCTGCTTTGTTTTTCCCTTTTAAAATTTTACCTCTTCCAGCCACAGGTGCATTATGAATGATTTTCTGCATTTTTAAATACCTAATGTAAAATAAATAGTAAAAAATACCTTGAGCATACTTCAGAATTAAGAGATACACAATATGTGGAGTTATTTAATACACACTACACATATATATGTATTCAGTTAATGTTGTGATTTTATGTGCTAATATTATAGGTATGTTTGCTGTGCTATTTTACGCCTATTTTCGAGCAATAAAAACAAAGAAAAAGAACATAGTCCACTACTCGGTAAGAGTGTTAAGATTTAGCTAATAGGCTTGCAGACATCCATGTCTTGATAAGTAAATACATACACGCATATTTTACATAAACAGTCCACATAGCTTTATAAGAATAAAGTTGTATTATTTAAAGACAAATACTTTTATTTAATTTTATTTTAATTTAGGAGAAGGAGAAACAATCATGTGAAATGGAAGAAATTCCTATATTTCCAATAATTATACCTTCAACATGATATATTAGTGACTAAAAGATCACTTTAAGTATGATAAGAAGGTCATTAAAAATCATCAAGAAGTTGTAGTTGTTATTTTGTAAGCCACAGGTTAGACAGTTAAAAAGAGGAGCTGATTTGCACTTTTCTTCTCTCCTCTATCTCAGTTTTCATTGTTTTATATATTGTTCTTTAACCATAAGTCTTCTCACTCTTTCGTCTCAAGTTTTAAAATAAATAAACTCATTGTCCCAAACCAGTCCTTTTACCATGCCTTCTGTAACTTAGAGTTGGTATTTCAAAACATCTTTTTCAACCTTAATCATTTAGCTTTTAAGAGAAATTCTTGTGGAGGATGCATTTCCTTGATTCATTGATATTTGAGAATTTCTGCCTTTTATCTTTATTTTAGAAGGACAAATTACCTGACGTTAATACTCTGGATCTTTTCCTTATTCTTATACTATATTTCCTCATAGTATTTCATAGCCAGTTTGCATTTGTCCTCTGATTCTAATGTTAGTTTCTATATGCTTTTTTTTTTTCTTTTCTTATTTGGGCCCCTTAAAAGAATTATCTTTACAGTTGAATAATGTAATATAAATGTGCCTTGATGCTAGTAATTTTGTATCAAATTCTTCCCTTATAATTTTCATTTCAATCAAAATATCCTTTATTCTTTCATTTTATAGAAACCTTGCTCTTATGTGTTTGAATTTCTATTCCATTTATTGATTTTTTTTTACCACTAATTACTAATTATCTTTATGTTGAACCAGTGATATCTGTTCTCTTATATATAATTTTTTCTCAACTTTAATAATTTTGGGGATTTCTCCTCTGTTTTCACCATGACATTAATTTGATTTTATTCTTCTGAGGCCGGGTGGTATGGTGATATTTTGTTAAGCAGGCTCTCTGGAGGCAGACAGCAAGTGTCTGCATCCTAGCTTTACAGGGTACTAGCCTTGTGACCTTAGACAAGTTGCTTAGCCAATCTGTCTAAAGTTTATTACTTTTTAAATGTAGAAACTTGAGTTTTCTACCTAAAAATGTTTTTGTGAGTATTAAAAGAGATAACACAAGTAATGGGATTATGAGTTTCTGGCATATAGTAGTTAATAAATATTAGGTATTATTGTTATTTATCAAATTTGTTTAGAAGGTAAACAATGATTCAGTATATTGTTCTCAGTCTATTTCTCTAGTTCAACTACTTTATTATCTCATTCTATTGTTTTATCATCTCCTTGTTGAGCTTATATATGATAGGATTACTATTAGTACTAAATTCTTCAAAGCACGAATAGGTAATCAATTTCAATCCTTTAGAAAATGTTCTCTTCCAACCTGAATTTTTCATTTGCCTTTTGCATGCTATTTATTATCTTTTGGTGGTTTTCCTATTGTGTTTGCACAATAGAACAATTTTCAGGCCATTTATTTCATTTTAATTTAAACTAATGTGGATAAATTTGTCTAGATATTATGCTTACTTTTGGGTAACATGGGAAAATTTATTCTGAATTTTTCCCACCTTCTCTGGGATTACTTTGTGTTGGCTTAGGCAATTTGAATGGGATGTGAGAAACCAAGATGGCTTCACTCACATATCCAGTGCCTCATCTGGGGAAAGTAGTAGAATGACAGGGAGCTGGTCAGACTTCTCATCTCCCCTCTTGTCTCTTATTTTCCAAAGCCTCTCTGTATCCACCTGGCATCTTTCTCCAACAGAGAAGTGGGCTTTTTTTAAATGGCAGCTGGCTTCCAAGAGAAAAAATCATAAGCTGCCTCAGTCTGGAACCACATAGTACCACTTTGATTTTATTCTATTGGCTCAACAAGTCATAAGGCCAACCCAATCATGGGTAGTGGACATAGAGGCCACTTTGTGTTCGGAAGAAGCATATTTGTACAGAGATAGAAATAATTGTCTTTCACTGTTATATATTCTCCAGGGTCTAGAACAGTGCTGTGAGATTGTAACTGGCACATATCTGTTGGATGGATGAATGAATATCACTTTCATCATTGCATATAGTTTAAGAATATATTTTGGAACAGAAATGGTCCTCTCTCTCCTCTTCCTCCTTCTCCTCTTTGTCCTCTCCCTTCCCTTCCTCTTCGTCTTCTCCTTCTTTTTCTTCTTTTACCACAGACTATTATCATGATAGAGCATCTTAGAATACATTGTGGGAAATGTTGCCAAATATCCTTCTTCTGAAATATATTGGCTTTCAAATAATGGTATGTAACACAGCATTAAAAACTCAGGTTAGTAGCAAGAAACTAAGCAAATGTTCTGATTTGTGTTCTTGTGTGTTTACAAATTGATAAATATTTTATAAGCATGAGGCTGTGGATTCAGAAGATGGTTAATTGGGAAAGTCAAGGAACTTGATTTTTTTTTTTTCTCTGAGAGCCTCTTGAGGAATCGCAAGGCTTTCCCTACTTTTCTTCAAATGCTTATTGTACATTTAATCAAGAACAAAGTCCTTCACTGTACCATAGCTTTTGCAATGTGGTCTATTTTTCTGTATGGAATTTGTTTCTTAAGACTTATTTCTTCAAATGAGCCTGGATACATAAATGAGCTTATTTGTTGCTTCTGTAGAGGAGACCTTGGCCCACACACTTTCTTTCTCCCTTCCTTCCTCCCTCCCTCCCTACCCCCTTTTCTTTCTTTCTTTCTTTCTTTTCTTTCTTTCTTTCTTTCTTTCTTTCTTTCTTTCTTTCTTTCTTTCTTTGTTTCTTTCTTTCTTTTTCTTTCTTCCTTCTTTCTCCCTTCCTTCCCCCCTCCCTTCCTCCCTCCCTCTCTCTCTCTCTCTCTTTCTTTCTTTCTTTCTTTTCCTCTTATTTCCTGTCTTTGGATTTTCCTTGTACGATGAAATGAAGAAGGAATAAACAACTTGGATGCTGTCTCTTTCTACCACTGGATATTTCTTCCATTCTTTCTTTCATTCTCTTTTCATTGTCAGGTGAAACAGACTTGTGATGCTGCCATTTGGTGGTTACCCACCCTGAGAGGGTGGTGTTTCTGTCCTGAATTCTCCATTCAGACTCTTTTACCTCACAGTTAGCAAAGCAACATACAGGTAGGCCTTGTGCTTCTCCCTTCATGCAATGACCTACCTCTGAGAAATTTACTCAAAAGATCTTGCTTTGGCATTATCTAAGCATTGTAGAAAATACCATTCTTTTTGCATAACTTATTCATGTTTATTACCAAAGTAATAAAATACAAATGCTTAAGTATCAGCTGTTCCTTTTGGAGTTCCTGAGAGGGATCTTTGTTTCACAAGAAGGCCGAGGGGAGGGAACGTATTGGTTGCCAAAATCAGTGTGAACTTCTATTAATTTGGGATTAAATATATGAAAACAGCTAGGCAAAAGATAAAAGATGTTACTATGATTTCTTTGTAATTTTACACTGAGGCATCCCTGAAATTTAGCTGTATGTATTTAACAGTGTTTAAGAGATGATAAATATCTTTTTCATAATTCTTATGTTGGAGTTCTTCAGAGAAGGAGAACCAATAGGAGATCTAATATATATGTATATTAATGTTATATATTATATACATATAATATATATTAATATATTTGATATTATGTAATATATATTAATATGTCTACATTCTTTATATAATATAGGAGAGACCATTTATTATATAGGAGATCTAATATATATGTATATTAATAGTATATATTATATGCATATATTATTATATTTGATATCATTTAATATATGCATATATTACATTATGTCTACATTATATATAGTACATATATTTATATAGGAGGGGTTTGTTTTAAGGAATTGGCGCCATGCAAACATGGAGGCTGGCAAGTCTAAAGTTTATATGGCAAGTTGACAGGGTACAGATTCAGGTAAGAGCTTGCAGTCCTAAGTCTGAAAACTGAAAACTCAGGATTTCTATGCTGCAGTCTGGAAGCAAAATTCCTTCCTTGAGAAAACTCATTCTTTGTTCTTAAGTTCTTCACTGATTGAATAAGGCTCATCCACATTATGGAGGATAATCTGCTTTACTCAAGTCAACTGATTGAAAATGCTAATCATATCTAAAACGCATCTTTACAGGAACATCTAGACTATTGTTTGACCAAATAAATAATTACCAATCCAGACAAGTTGACACACAAAATTAACCATCACAGTCTCCTTCCATTTTGACTTTGACTTCATAAAATGCACTTCCATTTCATTCATTGTATTCACATTTTTTCATTATGATGTTTCTGACAAAGAAAGTTATCAAAATAAATGCACTGGTTTGTTTGTGGAAATCTTGCTCTATGTTAAAATAAGTTATTTGTTAAACATATGGAATGAATCCAGTAGAAAAACAGTATAGTAACTTTAAATGAGATTTGATAGAACAAAAATAATTATTAACAAAGAAGAAATAGTGATAATTCTCTATCATTTTGAAACCTATTGGGTTAGAAATATATTATTTCTTAATTTACATGCTGCCTTTTCAAAAAAAATTTTAGTAAAAAAGGAGTTAGAATTGATGATTTGCATTAGTGATTATTTGCTTTATTTTCAAAAAGATAGTTATGTATGAATACCTAATAATATATTGAAGATTGTACCTCAGTTCTTTATCCGATTTGTTAAACATTTTGTTCATTGCATATTATTGTATAACAGTAGTTGTTATGCCAAAATTACCTAAAGGATATTTTCAAATATGTTAAAGAAGTTAGGACTTCTGAAATGATAGCATAAGGAGCTTAGAAAATTCTCTTTTCCTAAAAATTAATGATGAAACTGGACAGCATTGTCAAAAAAAATCCTTGTCAGGATTCTGGAAATCACCCAAAGGCACAGAGCAAATTGAGAAGTGATTATTCAAGGAAAACTACTAAACAGGCGTAGAAACAGTGGCAATCTGTGGTGTTTTATCCCAGTCAAGTTCCCCTCCCTCCCAGCTACATCGACATTGTAGGGTTTTTTTTCTAATTTTTTTTAACATCTCTATTGAATTATAATTGCTTTACAATGTTGTGTTAGTTTCTGCTGTATAACAAAGTGAATCAGCTATACGTATACATATATCCCCATATCTCGTCCCTCTTGCATCTCCCTCCCTTTCACCCTCCCTATCCCACTCCTCTAGGTGGTCATACAGTACCTAGCTGATCTCTCTGTGTTATGTGGCTGCTTCCCACTAGCTATCTGTTTTACATTTGGTAGTGTATATATGTCCATGCCACTCTCTCACTTCACCCCAGCTTACCCTTCCCCCTCCCCGTATCCTCAAGTCCATTCTCTACATCTGCGTCTTTATGCTTCTCCTGCTCCTAGGTTCATCAGAACCATTTTTTTTTAGATTCCATATATATGTGTTAGCATACGGTATTTGTTCTTCTCTTTCTGACTTACTTCACTCTGTATGACAGACCCTAGGTCCATCCATCTCACTACAAATAACTCAATTTCATTTCTTTTTATGGCTGAGTAATATTCCATTGTATATATGTGCCACATCTTCTTTCTCCATTCATCTGTCCATGGACACTTAGGTTGCTTCCATGTCCTGGCTATTGTAAGTAGTGCTGCAATGAACATTGTGGTACATGTCTCACTTTGATTTATGGTTTTCTCAGGGTATATGCCCAGTAGTGGGGTTGCTGGGTCCTATGGTAGTTCTATTTTTAGTTTTTAAAGGAATCTTCATACTGTTCTCCATAGTGGCTGTATCAATTTACATTCCCACCAACAGGGCAAGAGGGTTCCCTTTTCTCTACACCCTCTCCAGCATTTATTGTTTGTAGATTTTTTGATGATGGCCATTCTGACCCGTGTGAGGAGATACCTCATTGTGTTTTTGATTTGCATTTCTCTAATGATTAGTGATGCTGAACATCCTTTCATGTGTTTGTTGGCAATCTGTATGTCCTCTTTGGAGAAATATCTATTTAGGTCTTCCGCCCATTTTTGGATTGGGTTGTTTGTTTTTTTGATATTGAGCTACATGAGCTGCTTATAGATTTTGGAGATTAATCCTTTGTTAGTTGCTTCATTTGCAAATATTTTCTCTCATTCTGAGGGTTGTCTTTTCTTCTTTTTTATGGTTTCCTTTGCTGTGCAAAAGCTTTTAAGTTTCATTAGGTCCCACTTCTTTATTTTTGGTTTGATTTCCATTTCTCTAGGAGGTGGATCAAAAAAGGTCTTGCTGCGATTTATGTCTAAGAGTGTTCTGCCTATGTTTTCCTCTAAGAGTTTTATAGCGTCTGTCCTTACATTTAGGTTGTTGATCCATTTTGAGTTTATTTTTGTGTATGGTGTTAGGGAGTGTTCTAATTTCATTCTTTTACATGTAGCTGTCCAATTTTCCCAGCACCACTTACTGAAGAGGCTGTCTTTTTTCCATTGTATATTCTTGCCTCCTTTATCAAAGATAAGGTGACCATATGTGCATGGGTTTATCTCTGGGATTTCTATACTGTTCCATTGATCTAAATTGTGTTTTTGTGCCAGTACCATACTATCTTGATTAGTGTAGCTTTGTAGTATAGTCTGAAGTCAGGGAGCCTGATTTCTCCAGCTCTGTTTTTCTTAATCAAGATTGCTTTGCCTATTTGGGGTCTTCTGTGTTTCCATACAAATTGTAAAATTTTTTATTCTAATTCTGTGAAAAATGCATTGGTAGTTTGATAGGGATTGCATTGAATCTGTAGATTGCTTTGGGTAGTATAGTCATTTTCACAATGTTGATTCTTCCAATCAAGAACATGGTGTATCTTTCCATCTGTTTGTATCATCTTTAATTTCTTTCATCAGTGTCTTATACTTTTCTGCATAGCAGAAAAGACAGGTCTTTGGTCTCCTTAGGTAGCTTTATTCCTAGGTATTTTATTCTTTTTGTTGCAATGGTAAATGAGAGTGTTTCCTTAATTTCTTTTTTGATTTTTCATCATTAATGTATAGGAATGCAAGAGATTTCTGTGCATTAATTTTGTATCCTGCTACTTTACCAAATTCATGGATTAGCTCTAGTAGTTTTCTGGTAGCATCTTTAGGTTTCTCTATGTATAGTATCATGTCATCTGCAAACAGTGATAGCTTTACTTCTTCTTTTCTGATGTATTCCTTTTATTTCTTTTTCTTCTCTGATTGCCATGACTAAAACTTCCAAAACTATGTTGAATAATAGTGGTGAGAGTGGGCAGCCTTGTCTTTTTCCTGATCTTAGAGGAAACGGTTTCAGTTTTTCGCCATTGAGAATGATGTTGGCTGTGCGTTTGTCATAGATGGCCTTTATTATGTTGAGGTAAGTTCCCTCTATGCCTACTTTCTGGGAGGTTTTTATCATAAATGGGTGTTGAATTTTGTCAAAAGCTTTCTCTGCATCTATTGAGATGATGATATGGTTTTTATCCTTGAATTTGTTAATATAGTGTATCACATTGATTGATTTGCATATATTGAAGAATCCTGGCATTCCTGGGATAAACCCCACTTGATCATGGTCTGTGATCCTTTTAATGTGCTGTTGGATTCTGTTTGCTAGTATTTTGTTGAGGATTTTTGCCTCTATGTTCATCAGTGTTTTATTGGCCTGCAGTTTTCTTTTTTGTGACATCTTTGTCTGGTTTTGGTATCAGGGTGATGGTGGCCTCGTAGAATGAGTTTGAGAGTGTTCCTCCTTCTGCTATATTTTGGATGAGTTTGAGAAAGATAGGTGTTAGCCCTTCTCTAAATGTTTGGTATTATTCGCCTGTGAAGCCATCTGGTCCTGGGCTTTTGTTTGTTGGAAGATTTTTAATCACAGTTTCAATTTCAGTGCTTGTGATTGGTCTCTTCATATTTTCTATTTCTTCCTGGTTCAGTCTCAGCAGGTTGTGCATATCTAGGAATTTGTCCATTTCTTCCAGGTTGTCCATTTTATTGGCATATACTTGCTTGCAGTAATCTCTCATGATCTTTTCTATTTTTGCAGTGTCAGTTGTTACTTCTCCTTTTTCATTTCTAATTCTGTTGATTTGAGTCTTCTCCCTTTTTTTTCTTGATGAGTCTGGCTAATGGTTTTTCAATTTTGTTTATCTTCTCAAAGAACAAGCTTTTAGTTTTATTGATCTTTGCTATTGTTTCCTTCATTTCTTTCTGATCCGATCTTTATGATTTCTTTCCTTCTGCTAACATTGGGGATTTTTTGTTCTCCTTTCTCTAATTGCTTTAGGTGTAAGCTTAGGTTTTTTATTTGAGATTTTTCATGTTTCTTGAGGTAGGATTTTATTGCTATAAACTCCCCTCTTAGAACTGCTTTTGGTGCATCCCATAGGTTTTGGGTCGTCATGTTTTCACTGTCATTTGTTTCTAGGTATTTTTTGATTTCCTCTTTGATTTCTTCAGTGATCTCTTGGTTATTAAATAGTGTATTGTTTAGCCTCCATGTGATTGTATTTTTTACAGATTTGTTTCCTGTAATTGATATCTAGTCTCATAGCATTGTGGTCGGAAGAGATACTTGATACAATTTCAATTTTCTTAAATTTACCAAGGCTTGATTTGTGACCCAAGATATGATCTATCCTGGAGAATGTTCCATGAGCACTTGAGAAGATAATGTATTCTGTTGTTTTTGGATGGAATGTCCTATAAATATCAGTTAAGTCCAACTGGTCTAATGTGTCATTTAAAGCTTGTGTTTCCTTATTTATTTTCATTTTGAATGATCTAACCATTGGTGAAATTAGGGTCTTAAAGTCCCCTACTATTATTGTATAGTATTGTATTATTGTATTATTTCTGTCGATTTCCCCTTTTATAGCTGTTAGCATTTGCCTTATGTATTGAGGTGCTCCTATGTTTGGCGCATAAATATTTACAACTGTTGTATCTTCTTCTTGGGTTGATCCCTTGATCTTTATGTAGTGTCCTTCTTTGTCTCTTTTAATAGTCTTTATTTTAAAGTCTATTTTGTCTGGTATGAGAATTGCTACTCCAGCTTTCTTTTGATTTCCATTTGCATGGAATATCTTTTTCCATCCCCTCACTTTCAGTCTGTCTGTGTCCCTAGGCCTGAAGTGGGTCTCTTGTATATAGCATATATACAGGTCTTTTTTTTGTATCCATTCAGCCAGTCTATGCCTTTTGGTTGGAGCATTTAATCCCTTTATATTTATGGTAATTATCTATACGTATGTTCCTATTACCATTTTCTTAATTGTTTTGGGTTTGTTATTGTAGGTCTTTTCCGTCTCTTGTGTTTCCTGCCTAGAGAAGTTCCTTTAGCATTTGTTGTAAAGCTGGTTTGGTGGTTCTGAATTTTCTTAACTTTTGCTTGTCTGTAAAGCTGTTGATTTCTCCATCGAATCTGAATAAGATCCTTGCTGGGTAAAGTAATCTTGACTGTAGGTTTTTCCCTTTCATCACTTTAAATATGTCCTGCCACTCCTTTCTGGCTTGCAGAGTTTCTGCGGGAAGATCAGCTGTTAACCTTATGGAGATTCCCTTGTATGTCATTTGTTGCTTTTCCCTTGCTTCTTTTAATATTTTTTCTTTGTATTTAATTTTTGTTAGTTTGATTAATATGTGTCTTGGTGTGTTTTTCCTAGGGTTTATCCTCTATGGGACTCTCTGTGCTTCCTGGACTTGATTGACTATTTCCTTTCCTATGTTAGGGAAGTTTTCAACTATAATCTCTTCAAATATTTTCTCAGATCCTTTCTTTTTCTCTTCTTCTTCTGGGACCCCTATAATTCGAATATTGGTGCGTTTAGTATTTCCCCAGAGGTCTCTGAGACTGTCCTCAATTCTTTTCATTGGTTTTTCTTTATTCTGCTCTTCAGCAGTTATTTCCACTATTTTATCATCCAGGTTACTTATTCGTTCTTCTGCCTCAGTTATTCTGCTATTGATTCCTTCTAGAGAATTTTTAATTTCATTTATTGGTCATCATTGTTTGTTTGGTCTTTAGTTCTTCTAGGTCCTTGTTAAACGTTTTTTGTATTTTCTCCATTCTATATCCAAGATTTTGGATCATCTTTACTATCATTACTCTGAATTCTTTTTTAGGTAGACTGCCTATTTCCTCTTCATTTGTTTTGTCTGGTGGGTTTTTACCTTGCTCCTTCATCTGTTCCATATTTCTCTGTCTTCTCATTTTGTTTAACTTACTGTGTTTGGGGTCTCCTTTTTGCAGGCTGCAGGTTTGTAGTTCCCATTGTTTTGGTGTCTGCCCCCAGTGGGTGAGGTTGTTCAGTTGTTTATGTAGGCTTCTTGGTGGAGGGGTCTGGTGCCTCTGTTCTGGTGGATGAGGCTGGATCTTGTCCTTCTCGTGGGCAGGGCTGCATCCAGTGGTGTGTTTTGAGGTGTCTGTGAACTTAGTATGACTTTAGGTAGCCTCTCTGCTATTGGGTGGGCATGTGTTCCTGTCTTGCTAGTTGTTTGGCATGGGGTGTCCAGCACTGGAGTTTGCTGGTCGTTGGGTGGAGCTGGGTCTTAGTGATGAGACGGAGATCTCTGGGAGAGCTCTAGCTGATTGATATTACATGGGGCCATAAGGTCTCTGGTGGTCCAATATCCTGGACTCGGATCTCTCACCTCAGGGCTCAGGCCTGACACCTGGAGCACCATGACCCTGCCAGCCACACGGATTGGAAGAAAAGAAAGAAAAAAAAATGAGCAGATAGAACCCCACATCAAATGGTAAAAGCAAAATAAAGAGACAAAATCACACAAGGAAACATACACATACACACTCACAAAAAGAGAAAAGAGGAAGAAAATTTAAAAATATATATAAAAATATAATAAAAGAAAAAAAGAAAAAAGAAGAGAGCCACCAAACCAATAAACAAATCCACCAATGACAACAAGCACTAAAAACTAAAGTAACATAAACATAAAAACCAGAAACAAATCAGATGCAGTAAGAACCCCAAGTCTACAGTTGCTCCCACAGTACACTGCCTCAATTTTGGGTTGATTCGTTGTCTGTTCAGGTATTCCACAGATTCAGAGTTCCTCAAGTTGATTGTGGGGATTTAATCTGCTGCTCCTGAGGCTGCACGAAGAAATTTCCCTTTCTCTTCTTTGTTCGCACAGCTCCTGGGGTTCAGCTTTGGTTTTGGCCCTGCCTCTGCGTGTAGGTCACCCTCAGGCATCTGTTCCCACCCAGACAGGACGGGGTTAAAGCAGCGGCTGATTAGGGGGCTCTGGCTCACTCAGGCCATGGGGAGGGAGGGGTACGGTAGTCATAATTGGAATGCAGGGCGAGCCTGTGGTGGCAGAGGCGGATGTAACATTGCAACAGCCTGAGGCGAGCCGTGTGTTCTCCCGGGGAAGTTGTCCCTGGATCTTGGGACCCTGGCAGTGGTGGGCTGCACAGGCTCCTGGGAGCGGGGGTGTGGGTAGTGACCTGTGCTTGCACAAAGGATTCTTGGTGCCAGTGGTGGCAGCATTAGCATTTCATGCCCATCTCTGGAGTCCGGGCTGATAGCCGCGGGTCATGCCCATCTCTGGATCTCGCTTAGGCGGTGCTCTGCCTTCTGTGGGCTCATGGAGCAGGAATCCCCTCTCCTCGCGCACCCCAAAACAATGGTCTCTTGCCTCTTCGGCAGCTCCAGACTTTTTCCCGGACTCCCTCCTGGCTAGCTGTGGCACACGAGCCCCCTTCAGGCTGTGTTCACGCAGCCAACCCCAGTCCTCTCCCTGAGATCCGACCTCCGAAGCCCAAGCCTCAGCTCCCTGCCCCCACCTGCCCCGGCGGGTGAGCAGACAAGCCTCTCAGGCTGGTGAGTGCTGGTCGGCACTGATCCTCCGTGTGGGAACCTCTCCGCTTTGCCCTCCGCACCCCTGTGGCTGCGCTCTCCTCCGCGGCTCTGAAGCTTCCCCCCTCCGCAACCCACAGTCTCCGCCCGCGAAGGGGCTTCCTAGTATGTGGAAACCTTTCCTCCTTCACAGCTCCCTCCCACTGGTGCAGGTCCCATCCCTATTCTTTTGTCTCTGTTTTTTCTTTTTTCTTTTGCCCTACCCAGGTACGTGGGGAGTTTCTTGCCTTTTGGGAGGCCTGAGGTCTTCTGCCAGCATTCAGTAGGTGTTCTGTAGGAGTTGTTCCACATGTAGATGTATTTCTGTTGTATTTGTGGGGAGGAAGGTGATCTCCACATCTTACTCCTCTGCCATCTTGAAGGTCTCCCAAGTTTTCTGATTTTGACATCGTAGTTTTATGAAGGCCGGGCAAGCCATAAAAACCAGAAGCTTTTCTGGGGCTACTTGATTTGGAGCAGTGTATACAAAATTTCCATGTCCAAGGGTGATGTTGAAAAGAACCCTCAACTCAGTGACAAATATTTGAGGAAGGCCAAATCACAGCTAATCTATGGTTGTGATACTGTTGGAACAGACAACAAACCAACAGACTAGCCAGATATTTAACAGAAAGATCTGAAGAATGATATAGCTATTGTGGGCATTGATAAGTTTCCATACATACATGGATGTCTGGAAAGCTGCATACATACGCAAGGCTATGTTTACTACAGCAGAAACTAAAGATGACTCTAGCTATCTACCTACCCTAGGCTGAACACAAAGCCTTGAACACCTACAGAGGAGAAACAAAAAGGCCCAGCAGAAAGACAAATCTGAGATAGACTTGTAAGCTGTCTAAGCATTGAATGGATCACCCAGTTTTCACATAGATCCGTTAGTAATGGATGGAAACATTATTGACTCAAGATGTTTAAGAACAACCTCAGACCAATCACTGACTGACAACTGTGCTCTGATGACACAGAGGTGACACCTAGGAAGCTAGGATTAAAATAGAAAAAAAAAGCATTCGTGGAAAAAAGGCAGTACTATAGAGGCAGAAAAAAAAATAATAACTAGCCTGGGGCTGGTGACAGACATTGGATTTCCTGTTGTTTGTGTTCCCCCCAAATTCATATATTGAAATTCTAACGCCCAGGAGATGGTATTAGGAGGTGTGCCTTTGGAAGGTGCTTATGTCGTGAGGGTGGAACCGTCATGAATGGGATTATTATTCTTATAAAAGAGACCACACAGAGTTCCCTAGCCCCTTCCACCCTGTGAGATTATAGTGAAAAGATGGCCATTTAAGAAACATACCCTCATCAGACACCAAATCTGTCTTTACCTTGATCTTAGATTTCCTAGCCTCCAGAGTTTTGAAAAATAAATGTTTGTCGTTATTAAGCCACATAGTTTATGGTATTGCTATAGCAGCTCGAATGGGCTAAGACAGGACTGACCACAAAGTTCTAAAACTAGATTGTGCTGAAGGTTGCACAGCTCTGTACATTTACTAAAAACATAGAATTTCACTGAAATGGGTAAATTTTATGGTATGTAAATTGTACTTCAGTATAGTTTCTTTAAAACGGTTATATGAATGGCCCTCATCCTTAAGAGTTATTTGAACTCCATCCCCCACCCCCCGCGATACACACAGCTAAAGATTTTGAGCTAAAGATTCTGCCAGAACTAAGATAAAATATTTTGCCTTTAATACTTAGAATTAATAAAGGTCAAGAATAAAGGTGCCTGAGATTAAGCCACTTAGAAATCACAGAAGAGAATCGTTTCAAGTCAGCAATAAAAATCATCAGTTGTATACTTAATCTGTGATATGCTGAAGAAGTGATACGTGTCATCAAGGTGAATAGGGAAAAGTGAACATTTCAGAGTAAACCACCATGAGAAATAGAAAAGGGAAACAGGAAACAGGAAAGGCAAAGCAGATGCATCAACATTGCAATTTTTATAAAACTTTTGAGACCCACAAATTACCTTGCTTTTTCTACTTTATGATTCAAGGGTGCATTTCCCTAGGGGAGAGTGACACTTGTTATTTGGCAATGTTACAGTTAGTTATGTCACATGCTGCATAACAAATAATGACTCTTTATGCTCAAATAAATTTGAGAGGAAAGGAAACTTGTAATCATGTAGTTCAAATCCTGAGGGATTTAGAATTTCCTGTATCTATTGCAAGAGAGGTCTCATAAGGTTCCTAATCCATGTTTTTTTCTACAAAAGTAAAGGGTAATTTCTGCAATCCTAAAAATACCATATTTAAAAAGAATCACAGTGTGTCACAAATAAAACACATCCTTCAAGAGACCCCTCCTTGAGCCCTGGTAAGGACCAAAAACATTAATGTCAGTAGAATGAAAGATGTAGTACACAACCTTTTCATGTAACTTGTTTCAAGGGAAAGATTTGGTCAATAATTCCTATAATATCCTGATCAACTAAATTCTAGTTCTTTAAATATACTCTATGCTTAGAATCATTAGGTGCTCAAATTCATCTAACTCTATGTATTACTATTTCAATTAAGTAGAAGTTGTATTTGAGTACTGAAATTCCATAACTGTTTCATGTAAAGTACCAATAATTATAGTAATGACAATATTTATTATTCAATAAACATTCAGTGCTTACAAATGCCACACAGAAAGAAGGAGAAAAACCTTGTGCTAAGGGAAATTACACTGTAGTGGCAGGAAAGAATTGATTTAAGTCAAACCACTGAATAATAATAATAACAATATATTAGATAGTAATAAGTGACATGAAGAAAATAAGAGAGTGTAATGATATTGGGGAAGGGGAATGGAGAATCACAGCTTTAGCTTGGTGTCTAGTGCAGGGCACCCTGAGGGCTAACATTTGAGCTGATGCTCTTCTAGGGAGAAGACATGCAAGTATCTGGAGCAAAAACTTTGAAGGCAGGAGAGCAAGCAATTTCAAACACCCAGGGGGTGGCACAAGCCACAGTTGAAGACTCAGAACGTTCACTGAACTGGATGAGTGCTGAGTTAGGGAAGCCTGCAACCAGATAATGTTGGGAATGTGAACAGGCGTTACAATGGAGGACATTTTAGCTTACCATATGGAGCCTGTATGCATTCTAAATGCAATAATATATTATTAACAATTAACAAAAATATATTATTTAATAATCATTAAAGTATTTAACTGAAAAATATGGTATAACTAGAAAAAATTATTTCCCTTCCTAATCTTAACAGGGTAAGGAACCTCAACAAAGAATTTGTTGAAATGCTTCCTGGAAGTAAGATTTAGTCTTTGGCCAGATCTTTGTATAGCTGAGTAGAGGTTATTATATTTTACCTATAATGATAGTCCTTTATATCCTTTAGAGCAGACCAACAGGTGCATAATTTGAAAACAGGTAATGAAAGAAAAAACAAAATTAATAATTGAAAAAAGGACTTATCAATAAAAGAAGAACCTTGTCAATTATGAGCTAGAAGGAAAATATTTATCTTCCATGAATTTTGATTATAGAGTCCCAACAAAAGCCGCAATGCTTCTGTGTGTGTGTGTGTGTGTGTGTGTGTGTGCTTCTTACAAGGATCTTCAAGGACCACAAGCGTTGAGATTCATTCCTCCTAAATATATTTGTTGTGTCATTGCCCATCACTGAAGTTCTTTGAGATGTTATTCAAAGCTGAATGTGCAAAATTTAGGGAACTATGTTAAGTATATTTGTGTATTAAGTATATGCAAATTATATATATTAGGAAATTGGATCTTGGGGCAATATCAGTATCACCACTGGTAGGTGGAAATCTGAAAAACAGTGATTAGAATGAGTAGAATTTGGGAAAGAGAGACCTAGGTTAAGGAAGCCTGGTTAACACCATTGGTAACCTGGCAATAACAACCTGTTAAAGTTTCTGGAGGTTTTTTCCCCTAGATTTGGAAAATGTTATACTTAGCACACAACTAGAACATTTTGACTCCTATATTGTAATTGTTTTTCTTTGCTGTTTTGTTTTGTTTTAATTATCTCTAATCATTCAGTTAAGTTTGATGCAATTGCCTGTTAGTATTGTGAAGAATAAAGAGAGCAGGCAAGGAAAGTCCAGCTTGTTCTACATCAACCTCTTCACTCACACTGAAGGAGTAGCATATATAGGGAGATGGTGTCCAGGAGTTCCAAGAAAAGCATTAATTAAGGCACAGGCAGAAAAAGAGTCGAGAAAAGGGGAATATAAAAAAGAGAAGCAATATCTAAATGGACAATTCAAAATAAATGTGATATGGTGCCTCATTTTAAAACATGTACTAGAAGAAATTCACATTAGAAAAACTGAAGACTCAGTGAAGGAGCTGAACATCTGGCTTACAATAGCTAACACTAATAGTGGTCCTTAACTGGATACATCAGGTATCCTGCCCCAGATCACTTCAGATCACCTTCTACATGAATCACTTTTGAGAATACCAGCTTGGAACATTTGTAATTTGACTGAAGAGCCCTTCAAAAATATTGCTTTATGTTTGACTTTCTGCCCAGGGCCTCTCTGATAGACAGACTTTGGGACCCTGCCTCAGCACCCATGGGAGGGCAAACCTGAAAGTGCATGGTATTAACACATCCCTAGCAACTGTTGACCAATGGAGGGTGGGAGGATTGTTGGGCTAATTTCCACTTGACTCATTCATTCCTCAGAACTTAATTCTGTAACACATTCTTAAAAGGGACATATAAGCCATGGACTGCCACAACTGCTGCATTCCCAGTTCAAGTCACCCAGAAGAAAACGCTTATGACATTTTTAATGGATTCTTGCGTATTGAAATCAACTATTTAGAAAGGACTGGTAAAACAGCCATATGCTACATGGTTCTCAATTATATATACCTATATTTACTAATGTGTACATTTACCTGAACCCTTTTCTTTGGTCTGTCTTTAAATTCTACTACCAGATTCCCACCCAGTATCTCGTATGGTCTATTTGATCTCATGGATAAGTTCAGGATGCTGAATTGCATCTCTACCTTTGTATTAACATTGCATTGTAATATAGGAGCGGGTTGGTGTTGAAGGCTACCTGTTTGGAGCATGTTGTGGTGGTAGCTAGTACTGATTCAAAAAATATTTCAGCTCTTAATCTCGAGGACAAAGTAGATTTATACATTCTGGTCACTTTTTAGATGGGTAGGATGGGAGGAGGGCACAAAATTAGTTCTGGTTGTTTGTTACGTATAAGTCAAACATTTATTTGCAAGTGTGAGAACTTTCAGCTCTACTCTCCTCTGGTATAGTAATTGGCAACCACGGTGGCTCTTTCGTCAGCCTTGAGTCCTGAGTGATTACGATAAGCAGAAACCCCCTTACCATCTGAAAACCTGTGATAGACATGTAGACTAGTTGAGAAATTAATTGTTGTTTAAAATTATGAAGATTCTGGTGCTACTACCATAGTACAACCAAGACTGATAACACCTATGCAGTTGTTCCTTAGTGATAAACTCTGTTAGTATTCTTTCATATTGTTAGTAACTATTAGTAGGTTTTCATAATTAAAACTATAAAAATCAGATTTATATTCTGTTTTAACTTATAAATACCATATGTCATTTAAATGACTTTTAGTATTGTTGTTTTTTTTTTTCCTATAGTGCTCTACTATATTGTTGCTAATTCAATTCTCCAATTAATGAGGTTTTAAATACCTCATTTCTTATTTGGGAGAAATCAGTTCACTGCTCTATTCAAATAAACAAGCAGGTAGTTGTGGAGAGGCATTTTTACATTTTCTAATATCTGAACCCCAAAAGAGGCACCAAAATATTTTCTGGAATTTGGTTATTCATTTCATGTTTTTATTGTGTGTTGTCACTTTACTGATATTATTTTCTAAAATATAAATCCTTTCAATTTATCTCCAATTATTTAGCAACTCAAGTCCAATGAATACTAATGCCCAGTATTAAAATTATGAGTTAGGCTGACAAAGAGATTCCTTCTCTCATTCTTTATTTGGTTTCATTCATATGGCAATAATTACTCCCCAAGCCATATTTCTCTAATTTTTACTTAAATGTTGTTTCCATGAAAGGATACTTGCATTTAAATTATTTATGCATACTAATCAAATCAAATCATTTTCAACCCAAATGATTACATTTCTTTACAAAGACCAGCAACAAATCACACTTGGAAGAGAAATAGCAGAAAAAGATGTCAGGATTGATTCAAATATTTTATAAAATATCAAAAGAAAGATTATGCCCTTCATTTAGTCATTTCCTCAAAATTCACTAAGAAATCAAACCAGAGTTACTTTAAGAATAAATTCAAAGCCATCTGTTGTTTCATTCACAGCTTTCCACTTTTTATTCATAAAAATCAATTGGTAAGTAAATATATTTTAATCTCTATGGGGAAATATTTTCTGGAAATTGAAAATTATTTTATATGATCACCAATGAAAAATTACCTTAAAATAAAATTCCAACACCATAAATTTTGTTTGAATAAATGTAATAGAATAACATAGCAAAAGTGAAAAATAAAATCTTCAAAAGTGAATATATGCACAAATATTTAACAATGTATACAAATAAAAGATGGGTGATAGTAAAATATTTGTAGTAATACTTATGGAAAATATGTTAAATAGTATCTCTATATTTAGAAACTACCTACCACACTTTCTAATTAATCTTTACCTATATATTAAATAAATATGAAGTTTAGGAAAAGAGAATATTAAGATGATTTTTCTCTACAAACAATTTGTTATTCTTTTTCTGCATTTAGTTTGAAAATTATTGGTATATACAAAATATTCCAATAATATATTCTTGGAAATTTTTAGCATAATATAACAGTATAATACTAGCATGCTCATTATTTTACTTTATACGATTTTCAAAATGAAAATGAGAATGCATTGTTTTCTAATTTCCTGATAGTATTCATCAATAAAAATTAACATTATATCTCTGGGAGGCTGATGCTACTTATTTTGGGAATCAATGTAAAGAGATTTGGGGAATTTCTAATATGAATTGATGGTGACTTTTGTATGCATCTCATTAGAGTCATAAAGTGAGTTGAAATTTAAATCAAGGGTAAATAACACATTAGAACAAAATGTAGAAAGCTCATTAAAATTTAAAGTTTAAGACCTATTCAAAGGAATACATTATTTTGTATCTGAAGGAATAGATTTTTGTTACAATTTTTTAAGTGCCAATGAATAGAAAAATAGAAGTTTAAATTTAATTGGTTTATACAATAACAAGCATACAGTTCCTCAAGTTTAGAATCACATGATGTATATACATTTTAATTTCCTCATGAATGCTATTATAAGGCTGCAAATCACATATCTGATAAGGAGTTAATATCTGAAATATATAAAGAACTCATACAACTCAATAGCCAAAAACAATCCAAATAAAAAATGGGCAGAGGAACTGCACAGACATTTCTCCAAAGAAGGTGCACAGATGGCCAATGAGTACAGGAAAAGGTGATCATCATCACTAATCATCAGGGAAATACAAATCAAAGCCATAGTGAGATATCACCTTACACTTGTTAGGTTGGCTATCATCAAAAATACAAGAGAGAACAATTGTTGGTGAAGATGTAGAGAAAAGGGAACCCTTGTACCCTGTTGGTAGGAATGTAAATTGGTGCAGCCACTATGAAAAACAATATGGAGTTTCCTCAAAAAATTAAAAATAGAACTACATATGATTCAACAATTCCATTTCTGGATATAAATCCAAAGGAAATGAGAACAAATCAAAGAGAAATGTACACTTTTATGTTCGTGGCAGCATTATTCACAATAGCCAAGATATGGAAACAACCTAAGTGTCTGTCAGTGTATGAATGGATAAAGAAAACACACACACACACACACACACACACACAGCCATGATAAAGAAGGATGAAGGCTATCCTGCCATTTACAACAACATGAATGGACCTGAGACATTATGCTAAGTGAAGTAAGTCAGACAGGAAAATATAGATACTGTGTGATATCACTTATATGTGGAACCTAAAAAAGCCAAAGTCACAGAAACAGAGAATAGAATGGTGGTACCAGGGGCTGGGGATTGGGGGAAAGGCAGATGTTGATCAAAGGGTATAAACATCCAGTTATAAGATGAACAAATTCTGGGGATCCAATGTACAGCATGGTTATTATAGTTCATAATACTGTATTATATACTTCAAAGTTGCTATGAAAGTGCATCTTAAAATGTTTCACCACAAAATCAACTAGTAATTAGGTGAGGTGATGCTGGTGTTAGCTAATGCTGTTAGTAACCATTTTGTAATATATAAGTGTATTAAAGCAATGCATTGTACACCTTAAACTTGCACCTTTTTAAATGTCAATTATATTAACATAATGGGGAAAATCCACATGTGGTGTAAAATTTTAAAATCCCAGAGTTAGAAAGGGATGTAATACTATAAAAGTATATACACATTTATTTTATATGTAATTACGTAGCCCAAATTTTGGGAAGAGGCTGATAAGATATTTCTCCTCTACTAAAGGACGAGGAAATGGCTTCTCACATGTGAAAAACACCATGTGATTTCAGATAGTCTGAAAGTTCAATATAGCCCTCTCCCTGATAACTGTATAGTATTATAAAAAGAAAACATTTAATGAGGCCATTCCATTTCTAAAAAAATTAATACTAATTTTTAATATTATCCCTATTATGATAAACAAATATACTTTAAAAATATTGTCAGGGCAAAAGAATTTTTTAAAAACTTTGCCAGGTGGAAAGGTTAATTATTTTCCCTTGATATCTGAAGCAAAAACTGGCTAACATTATACAACTAAGGTTTGGTTAAAGAGCCTGGAATCCAGGACTCCAAGATGCTACCATATTTAGAATGAAACAAAAACCTCTCTATTGTCTGCAAGACTCTGAATTTCTTCCCTGACTCCTCATCGAGCTCTCTTGCTTCTCTTATCCTTGCTCATTATGTTTCTGCCACACTGGCCTGTTTTGGGCACCTTACCCACGTCAAGCTCTTTTTGTTTAGAGGTTTCTGTGCTTGCTGTTCCCTTTGCTTGGTGTGCTTTTCCGTGGTCTCCTTTCAAAAGCATCAGTTTGTACTATACGTTTCTGTTGAAAAATATTCTGTTGGAGATTCCTCCATCTAAATATCCCCTGTAGATTCTAGAAAATATTACCCTACCTTACTTACTACCCTCAGAGCACTAATCTAACTGTAGTTATATAACTTTTTATTCGTCCCATATTTGCTGTCTCCCTCCAGTAAAATATAAGCGCCATGAGGGCAAGAGAGCTTTTTGACATTATTCAATTGTATCCCTAGCACCTAGCACATATGGCTTAGAACTGTGTTTTCTTGCCATATTTAAGATATTCTCTGAGTGAATAAATAAGCTTGAATCCAGTTTTTCTGGTTATAAAAAGGGGAGAGGCAGCCTAAATAGATACGTGTAACAGAGATTGAGTGATTTCTCACGAATCCGTTTCTTCATTTGGGGTACGTGGGAGACAGTACTCCCCATAATTGCGGTCCTCTTGTGACTTCTTTCTTGCAATGTGACTTGGCCGAAGAACTGTGGGTAGAAGGTTTTTACCACATAGACTTGGCCATCATACATGATTTAGTTTCCGTCATAGGCTGTCATTGCTCACTGGACAACTGTACACAGAGGATCCAGTGGAGAATTCTGAGACAGACATAGGAGACGATAGAGCCTCAGACACAGGTAGCCTGGATCTCTGGATCCTTCCTGAAGAAGAGCAGCACTGTAGACACATCTTAAATGTGTTGGACTAAGATGTAAATGAGAAATACTTTTATTGTATTAAGGAACTAAGATTTTGTGGCTGTTTTTAAGACCAGCTAGGAATTATTATCCTGGCTAATATAATATGCAACCATATAGAAAGATTTTCTGGTTAAGGATGTTCAAAATAACAGTGCTAGATATTTAATAATGATATTGGGTTTAATCTATTCTATTTTGATTGATCAACTTATAAGAAAAGAGGTATTTATTTATATGAGTTTTATTTCTTAGATTTCAAATGTTTAAGGCAGTTTCTAAAAGCAGTAAGAATATAAATTTTAGAGAGTTTTAAAGCTGGTTGCCAATTACAAATAATATAAAATAGAAGTAGAAAATTTAACCATTATACATTTAATATTTTCGCTCAAATGCCATTACATTCTTGGCATGCACTTGCCTGTATAAAATGAGGCTTAATAACACACGAATGGGACCATCATTAATGCAATTCAGAGACCCATACAGAGTGATTAAAGCAACCCAAATCGCCCTTGATCATATTTCTGACCACTTATCAGAAGTGTCTTTATACTGTCATTAGCTGAGCTTCTCTTTTATGATTTTCTATGTCCTTGTCAAGTAATTGCTTCAGAACCAGATCAATGAGAATCTATAAAAAGAATTAAGATCAAACTCAGCTCAAATATTCCTTTCAGTGTGGACCTGTCCTCTTTGACAGTAGCATAGAACAATTAATATACATATATGTTCACCGACCCCCTCCCCCCCAATTCCCTCTACTGGGCAAAAGAATTGCAAAGCTTCAGGATTCTTTACAGAATTCAACATAACCTCCAGATAAGGGGGAAAAAATGCTATTATGGCATCTCAAACTCTACCAGTTCAGTGCATTTCCTCAGAAAGATTATAAGTGTTTTATGGTTGATATGCCTGAAGAAAATGTTCTGCATGATGGGAAAAAAGTAATTAAACCTAGTGGCGGTTTCTTTCACGAGCTATCAGGGTGAAAGACTAGAACTTACAGAGCAGTGAATAAGTACTGACCAAATATCTACTGAAATTTATTCAGAATTAGTAGTCAATACATGCAATTATATTTTTCAAGGTAACAATTGCTGAGAATATAGTTTGAGCAGATAGACATCAGAGGTGGTTCTGTCACTGTGCTAAACATATTTATTTTCTGGTATGTATAGTTCACGGACAAGTAAATTATATGGACAATGTGTACGTGTTATAAAAGATGTTCAAACATGCACTATGACCAATGGAGAATGTCAATAGCTCATAAGAAAATATTTGCCTGAGTTTTTAAATTTTATTTGCCTCTGAATTTGTCTAGTTAAAAAATGAGTGTGTGTATTTGTATAGATTGATTAAAATAATCTTTCATTTTCATGTTTCACATTCAGAGTTATTTTATTTTTCTTTATACACACATCGCTACCTAGTACTTTCTGTTCCCTGTTGTTTGCTTGGATAGAGTCACCTTGATTTTCAGGTTGCCAGTAAAATGTCACCTTCCCTGAGAAGCCAACTCTCACAGCCCAATGGAAAGCAGATCCTTCTTCCCACAGCCTCTTAACAACTGGTGTTTTGAAATGTTTAATTTCCCTAATAAACTGTAAGACCCGTGAGCATATTGTTTACCTCTGATTTCTCAGTGTCCAGAGTGCGTGGAAAAGAGCAAGTACTTGAAAGCCAACTCTGAATGAATGAATGAATGAATCTACTCAGTCCTATCCTCACAGCCAACAATGTAGTCAAGCCCTCTCTGTTTACTGGGACTGCTAAAATAACCTAAAACTTTTCTTTGCATCTACTTTTTTCTTGTACTAATACATTTTTCATTTCCATTTCACCACAAAGAACAGTCTTGTGTAAATGTGATCATAATTACATCTCTTCCTTAAAATTCCCCCATTGTTTTCCATTATGCTTAATATAAAGCTAATACGTATTTCATTACAATTCCATTGTAACAAATATAAAGATACCTATCAGGACATACAAAGTTTTATAGGACATGTTCCCAGCTCAAGACATATCTCTCTGTACTTGTTCCCATGTCACTAGGCTTGAGTCATACAAAACTTATTTTAGGGCTTCCCTGGTGGCGCAGTGGTTGAGAATCTGCCTGCCAACGCAGGGGACACGGGTTCGAGCCCTGGTCTGGGAAGATCCCACATGCCGCAGAGCAACTGGGCCCGTGAGCCACAACTACTGAGCCTGCGCGTCTGGAGCCTGTGCTCCGCAACAGGAGAGGCCACAATAGTGAGAGGCCCGCGCACCGCGATGAAGAGTGGCCCCCGCTTGCCGCAACTAGAGAAAGCCCTCGCACAGAAACGAAGACCCAACACAGCCATAAATAAATAAATTAATTAATTTTTTTAAAAACAACAACTTATTTTATTCCTGATCACACCTAGCTTATTTCTGCTTTGAGACCTTCACACAGGTTGTTTCCTGGGCCTGAACCACAACTCCAGCCTTTAATATTAACAATCCTTTTAACATTAATAATCCTTGAAGTCTCAGCATAAGTTTTACGTCCTCTGTGAGGCCTCCTTGATGCCCCCAGAGAAAATAAAATGTACAATTCTGTTATATGGACATTGATAGTTACAAATACAATAATAATTGAACATATTTTCCCCACGGGATTATAAGCTCCTTGAAGACAAGTCATGGCTCATTACACTCAACATCGCAACACTGTACCAGGCACATGATAGGTGATCAATACATACTTTTCATAAGTTAATAAATTATTAAACAAAAATAATATCCATGCTATTGCATGAGAAAATGTTAATGTATTGAATGATCAATCATTTATTGAATAACTATTTAAGAATAAATGCTTGTGAATAAATATTTATATATTAACCATACAATAATAATTAGAAGTAATATAATACTATCATAAGTAAATATTTAGAAATACTATGTATCAGGCACTGTTCTAGGTACAGGGAATGCAACAAGAAAAAAATAATAGACAAAAAGCCTGGCTCTTGGAGAGCTTATATTCAGGTAGGGATGATAAGCGATGAAGTATACAGTATGTTGGAAGATAAGTGCTAAAGAGAAAAAAGGAAGAGAAGGCAGCAGGTGTTGAGCTGCATTCTCCATGAGTCAAAAAAAGTGCAGATATTTCTAATAGGAATAAGAACATACCTAACTGGGAGGTGTTATAGACATATGCTCTTGTCCTTGAATGAAACAGTTCTTCCTTTTCTTCACTGAGGACACTGGGGGCTTTGCTGAGCCTCATTAGAAACTACATGGTGTAATCTTTCCGCTGTTAATGAGGCTTTATATTTTCCCTTTTACTTTAACCTTGAGGACTTTACCATGAGCAGTGAGACACACCTGAAGGGTGTCTGAAACCTTCATGTAATATATATCCGAAGCACGAATAATAGTTATTTAGGATAACTTTGCTAAACTTCCATAATATTCTTTTCTAGTTTTTGCATGATACTACATATTTGCTAGAGATGCATGAAAAACAATAGAATTCTCTCATTTTCCACAGGTGATTTGATTAGCCAAGCTGTACCTGGAAGAAAATACAATGTGTGGAGAAAAAAGACTTAGATTAAGAATTAGAGAATCCATTCTCACATTTCAGTGGCTCAGCTTTTTCCATGTCTCAACCTGTCTGAGCCACGATTTCTCCTGTTGTTTAATTGCACTGAGGATTCGTACCTGCTTACTGTGAGTATCCACAAAGGTAATGTGTTTTAAACTCATTAACCAATTTTAAAGTAGTAAATAAATGTAAAGTGACACATCATTCTTATTAAACCCTTTAAGGGTACATAACTGAACTATATTTACGGAAAATAAGTAATAGAAAGTTTCTAGTTATTAAGCCATGCCTATACATCTCAAATTTTCTCTCTGAAGATTTATCGTAGCTTATTTGTGTTAAGTTAGGATTAATAACTTGAATTCTATGTATATGTAACCAAACCTTTTGATCTTGTATTAGCACTTATTTTACATTGCAAATATGTGCCTATCAGTTTCATTAAACTGAGACATACTTGAAGATAAAAACACTCTCATGTTTCTATTCCTCCACACAAAGTTTCACATTCATATTCTAAAAAGAATAGAATACATTAATTAATCTTTTGTATTAACCTAAGTTACAAATACCTTGAACTTTTCCCCAGAAAACAATGAAGGAATACATGAGTTTGTCATCTTTGGGTATGTTTCAATATTGACGAGATTCAAGTTACTCCTTGGAGCTTTACACTGATTAGGCAATATATATATTTAAAAACATTGTATTGTAATCCCTAGAAGCTGCACTTTAGAGAATGAAGATCATCTTTGAAGATTTACTAGACCACCAATATTTTATTATCTTGAATCTGAAATTCAGTTTCCAGCCAGATGCATATGTTTAATCAATATCTCATCGCCATTGTATTTTTCAAGAATCTGTGAAATTTCATACCTATTCACTTGATCCTGAAATCATTAGCTTGACTCTAAAACCATGGAAACTACTGAATTTCTATAATCCCTTCTTTTTGATCTGTTTATATAAAACTCTGTTAAGCATAGAATGTGAAAGCACATTGGTTACTATTGATGTGATTTATAATTTTCTGCTGTCTTATTGAAATGTAAAAGTCAAGTGGTACAATATTAGTTTAAAGTAGGATCATCTTGTATAAAATATACATGTATATATTATATGTTATTATAATTTTCCTTTACTTATGAAATATGCTGTTTTTTGCACTTTGTGCCTGGGGATTTTCTTTTCCTCTATTAATAGAAGGCTCACACTGACCATCCTGAACTTATCACAGTAGTATCAATCCTAACTCCCTCCATTTTCACCAGTGAGGAAGGCTAAGTAAATACTTTTCCAGATAAGGTTATTTCAGTTCATGTAGAAAGTACCTATTTATTGAAGTCCTGCTCAATACTGATAATAAGAAAATGTTTCTCAAAGCAACTGAGGTTGAGGTGAATACTATCTGACTGACTACAGCAAAATAAAGTGGTTATATTGGTTTAATTAGCTCATCATTTGTGTGAACATGGTAGGAGTGTATTAATTACATGACTGCCCTTTCACCCTGTGCTCAGTTCACTAGAGTCACTAGAATAGGTGTCCCTCCTGGGGCTCTAATTGGCAGGTGCCTTTGCTCATGAAGTTCCCATTGGATGGAATACGTACTCGCATTTTTCAGCTTGTGAAAATTGTTGACATGCTGTTGTATGGTATAAAGTGCCATGTAACAGTTCACTTGAAGTTTGAAATTTTGGCTGTTGTCACCTTTCCGCCCCTTAGCTTTTCATTTAAGTACCAGTTCAAAGAGTGTCTTTTGTGTTAATTACTTCACAACATTTTCCAAAAAAATTATTCCTTTTCTCATCTATTTTTCCACGGCACTTATGGTGTGCACTTATGACACCTAATATGATGGGTCAGAGTAAGTCTTATGTGTTTCTTTATTTCCACTAATCTGTGAGCTCATTGAGGGAATTAAGTTATTCATTTCCATTTTCACTGAATTTAGTACAGAGTTTACTTACAGTAACAATTACAATATGTTTAGATAAATAAATGTAAAGTAAATAAATATATATATAATTGTTTAAAGAATTCATGTTCATGTTAAGTGAAGAATTTAATTAAGTTCAATATAAACTTTGTTTTATTTGCTCAATTAATGAACAATTAGCTGTAATGTATACAGAACACTGCATTAAGTATCTGAACCTACAAAGAAACAATTTTAACTTCTATCTGTTCTCAAAACATACTTCAAATTTGTATCTTTACTCATTTAATTCTTTGTAACTTTTGGTAATTTACATGCATTTCCTCATTAGAGTCTCATAAACACTCTATGTGTTTGACAGAACAGATATTGTTTTTTAAACAGATATTGTTTTTTTTATTTTTAAAATAAAATGATGGTTTAGAGAGGTTAAATGGCATGTTCAAGTGAAAACATGGGGAATATAATTGTAAGTCCAGAGCCTGTGCATTTTGTTTCTTCATCAAAGGGTTTTCTACCGATCCACCCACTCTTCCATTTGTGCTCTATTATGAACTGAATTCAAACAACTTAGATATCCCTTTTTATAATTTCAGCCTAAATGATTTCATATTTTTCACAATGTGCACTGCCTTAAATGTTGACTCCTCTAAATAAAGTTGAAAAAAACAAAGAACTGGGGTGCTCAACTCAGAGTTCAAAGTTGTGAGTTTGACAGTGGCTCTTCTTATGACTTATTTTATTATTTTTAAGGTGTCCTCAAATATTTTCATGTAAATTTCATTAATTCCTCAGGGAAGTCAGAACAATTTTCAGCTTCATCATTGATCTGTGCTTTCATCAGATAACTTTGGCTCTCCTTGAGGTTCCTATTTTAAGACTTTTATATTGCCTGCAAATATTTCCATGTAAAGACACATCAGTCTTCACGGAGATAAGCAAAAGTATTAGCTGCGTCATTGATCTTTGCTTCTTTCAGATAACTTTTAAACCAACCTAGGGAAAATTTTTTTTCATTGCACTCAAACTTGAAGGTGTGTGTGTGTGTATAAATATATAGATATATAGATATAACCTTGTATTAAGGGAAATATTAAGATCAATATTTTTTGAAATTCATCCAAACTTTTTGCTTTTATATCTATATATTTGCTTCATCCCTGAGCAGATTTGTAACTGGAAAATGTAATTTTTCTCAACAAAGGAATTGAAAATTAAATTCTCTTTTCTCAAACAACCAAGTATACTTATAATTTTGGTGAAACACAGTAAGAACTAACCCTTTATTTCCCCTACTCCTATTGATGTTTTTTTTCTGTTATGGAATGCTTGCATCAAAAATATGCTGATGGGAAATAGGGGGTATAAGTAGATTAGATATATTGGAAAAAAAGCATATCCATGTTAACATAGATAATAAATAATGCCTTTTCTTGGTTAGTATAATAATAGATGAGACATTTGTGAAATCTATTAATGAATTTATCTCAATACAGGAAATATTATAAAGTACCTACATTATGTTATTGATGAGTTTGCAAAATCTAGAAAACCAACAAGGCCAAAATGCAAACAAAAAAAACAATGGCAACAACGAAAATGCTTGAAACTAAAGTCAGGGCTGTATTGGATTCAAATACGAATGCTAGCATTAAGCTTGATGTCAGTAGAGTTTGCTTCTGATATGGCTATGTAAGTTCCTATTGGACAGATCTTCCTACTGGTAACAACTATAAATTCTGGGCAAACAAACAAAAACAACAAAACCCAAATACCTGAAGATACTGGAAAGCAACCCAAAGCAGGTACTTATAAAAAGGAAATGGCTTGGAGTAAATTTTCATGGCTGCTAGCTATGATCATCAATGTAAGACTGGGTAGATCTCTGAGATAACACACTGTCTTTGTGACCTGAAGAACCACCCTCCAATTGTGTATTTAATAAACCAGAGCTATTTGATAGTGTGGAGGGCCCAGAAGTAAAAGAGTCATAGAAGGGGAACTCCATATACTGAGAATAAGCTCTAAGCAGATCTCTCACTGGCCATTAAATTACACATTGGAATTTAATCTGCACAGGGCAGATTCCAAGTACTACAGCTAAGAATTAAATAATTAAACCCAGGGTTGACTTGTCACTCAAAATATAGAGATTACAGTCTGAGGCAACCAAGTTAACTGTCTCATAGAATAAAACAAATAATGTAATATACTCTTTGGAGGAATACAACACAATCCAGATTGTCTACATATAACATCCAACTGTCCTGATTGTAATCCAAATGATTACACATGTGAAGAAACAGGAAAATGTGAACCACATTCAAACCCCCCAAAATAAATTTATGGATACTAATCCTGAGATAACCTAGTGATTGGAATTAAGAACACCAGACTGTTATAATTATGCTCAATATAAAAACAGACTTTGTTTGTAATTAATGAATACTTAGACAACCTCAACAGAGACATAGTAACTATCAGAATAGAAAGAAATCGTTGACATCAGAGGGGAATGTTTACTCAAACAGCTTTGGGGAGAACAGAACTTGAAGCACCTAACGAAAGCTAGGATGTTCACATGAATTTCACATCCAGTTATAGAGTGAGCTGAAAAAGAAAATCTACTTATGGAAACAGTGATCCAAAAACTAAAATGTACAACTATATACCAACATTACATAGAAAAAAATATAGCCATAATTGTCTTCCCTGAATATTGGAACCATAGGCCAAGGATGATTTGGGTCTGGTGTTCAAAATTATAGTACCTGTGTGGTTAAAATTTTCCAATGACAATTGTCAATGAGCAATACTATTTTGAAAGAAATATTTTTTATGAGAAATATGTCACAACAGTAGACTTAAAATATTCAGTAATTCAGGTTGTAGAGAGATATTCTGTCACCCAGGCTTTGTTGTGTCATTGATAGAGCATAGTTAGAGTAGACTTAGTATAATTCTAAAGGGTCCTAGAATTTTCTTTTTTTCTTTCATTTTTTACATTTTTATTGGAGTATAGTTGATGTACAATGTTGTGTTAGTTTCAGGTGTACAGCAAAGTGAATCAATTATACATATACATATATCTACTCTTTCCACTCTTTTTTTAGATTCTCTTCTCATATAGGCCATTACAGAGTATTGAGTAGAGCTCCCTGTGCTATACAGCAGGTTCTTATTAGTTATCTATTTTATATCTAGTAGTATGTCTATGTCAGTCCCAATCTCCCAATTTATTCCCCCCTCTTATCCCCTGGTAACCATAAGTTTGTTTTCTACATCCATGACTCTAATTCTATATTGTAAATAAGTTCATTTGTACCCTTTTCTTTTCTTTTTTTTTTAGATTCCACATAGAAGTGATATCGCATGATATTTGTCTTTCTGGTCTGACTTACTTCACTCAGTATGACAATCTCTAGGTCCCTCCATGTTGCTGCAAATGGCATGGTAAATAAGCATTGGCTTCAACTTAAAGTCACCAGCTGCATTAGCCCCTATCAAGAGAGTCAGACTGACCTTTGAAGCTTTGAAGCCAGGCATTGACTTCTCCTCTCTAGCTATGAAAGTCCTAGATGGCATCTTCTTCCAATAGAAGGCTGTTTCATCTACATTGAAATCTGTTATTTAGTGTAGCCACCTTCATTAATTATCTTAGCTAGGTCTTCTGGATAGCTTGCTGTTGCTTCTATATCAGCACTTGCTGCTTACCTTGCACTTTTATGTTGCGAAGATGGTTTCTTTCCTTAAACTTCATGAAACAACCTCTGCTAGCTTCAGACTTTTCTTCTGCAGCTTCCTCATCCTTTTAGTCTTCATAGAATTGAACAGAGTTAGGACCTTGCTCTGGATTAGGATTTGCCTTAAGGGAATGCTGTGGCTGGTTTGATCTTCTGTCCAGACCATTAAAACTTTCTCCATATCAGCAATAAGGGTATTTTACTTTCTTATCATTCACGTGTTTACTGGAGCAGCATTTTTAATTTCCTTCAAGAACTTTTCCTTTGCATTTTCAACATGTCTAATTGGTGCAAGAGGCCTAGCTTTTGGCCTATAGGCTTTTGAAGTGCCTTCCTTACTAAGCTTAATCATTTCTAGCTTTTGACTTGGGACTCTTCCTTTTACTTGAACACTTAGAGGCTATTGCAGGGATATTAAACAGCCTAATTTCAATATTCTTGTGTCTCAGTGAACAGAGAGACCTGAGGAGAGGAAGAGAGATAGGAGAACAGCCAGTTAGTGAAGCAGTCAGAATACAAACAATATTTATTGATTACATTTGCCATCTTATATGCATGGTTTGTGGAGCCCCCAAACAAATATGATATTAACATCAAAGATCACAGATCACCATAACAAATAAAATAAAGAGGAAACTTTTGGAAATATTTCAAAAATTACCAAAATGTGACAGAGACACAAAGTGAGCAAATGCTGTTGGAAAAATGGTGTCAATAGACTTGCTCAATGCAGGCTTGCCACAGACCTTTAGTTTGTTTACTGAGCAAAGCTCAGCAAAGCAAAGCACAATAAAAGTATGTATGCCTGTACGGTGCATGTTCAAGCTCCTTGCCCTCAGTCTTAGCAAGGTTTTTTAAATTTGACACTAAAAGCAAAGGAACAAAACCAAAAAACAATGAGACTACATCGAACTAAAAAGCTTCTGCATGGTAAAGGAAACCACCAACAAAATAAAAAGGCAATGTATGGAATGAGAGAACAGATTTGCAAATCACATACTGATAAGGGATTAATATACAAAATATATAATGAATTTATAGAACTTAATAGCAAAAAAAAGAAAGAAAGAAAACAATCCAGTTAAAAATGGGCAGAGGATCTAAAATGACATTTTTCCAAAGAAGACTTACAGATGGCCAAAGGTACCTGAAAAGATACTCAACATCACGAACCATCAGAGAAATGCAAACCAAAACCACAATGAGATATCACCACACACGTGTTAGAATAGTTATCCTCAAAAAAAAAAAAAAAAAGAGTTAACAAGAGCTGGCAAAGATGTAGAAAAAAGGGAACCCTTGTGCACTACTGGTAGGGATGTAAATTGGTGCAGCCACTATGAAAAACACTATGGAAAAGAGTAAAAACTTAAAAATAGAACTATCATATGATCCAGGAATCCCACTTCTGGGTATATATCCAAAGGAAATGAAAACAGGATAACAACGAGATATCTGCACTTCCATCTTAATGGCAGCATTATTCACAATAGCCAAGACATGCAAACAACCTAAGTGTCTGTCAATGGATGAATGGGTAAAGGAGTGGCATGTATATGCAATAGAGTACTATCCAGCCATAAGAAAGAAGGAAATCCTGCTGTTTGTGACAACGTGGATGGACCGTGAGGATATTATGCTAAGTGAAATAAGGCAGTCAGAGAAAAATACTGCATGGTATGACTTCTATGTGAAATCTAAATAAACAAGCTCATAGAAACAGGATAGAAAAGTGGCTGTCAGGGCCTGGGGGTTGTAGGGGATAGGGAGTGGTTGGTAAAAGCATACAGACTTTTAGATATAAGATGAATAAGGTCTGAGGAGGTAATGTATAATATGGTGACTATAGTTCATAACACTGTATTATATAAGTGAAAGTTGCAGAGAATAGAATTTAAATGTTCAAATCAAAAAAAAAAAAGGTAAATATGTGAAGTGATGGATGTGTTAATAAACTAGATAGAGGAATTCTTTCATAATGTATATGTGTATCAAATCATCATGATGTACACTTAAATATCTTACAATTTTATTTTTCAATTATATTTCAGTAAAGCTGAAAAAAATAACGAGGGAATATCAAATAAACAGTCTTGAGAATTTTATTACTTTTTTGGTTTCCCTCAGTTATTTTTTCTCTCATTCTCACTGAGCATTTATCATGCATAGGGAGAAAAAAACCCCAAACATATAATTTCTATATTTTAAATGTCAAAATAACTTTCTTTCATAAATTGTAATGTTAAGCCATCAATGGGTTTTATTCTACTTTATGTATATTTTAAAATATTCTTTCTCTATATTTTGCTGTGTCAATGAAAAAGCAACAGTTTAAAAGCATTCAGTTAGTTAATTTGAAAGGAAAGATATAAAATAATGTGGCTTAGGTTGTAAGTAGGAAAATTGAACGGCTAGAAATAAGCTTTCATCACTAGATAAGCACCGTAATACCTGCTACCTTGAGCTGGAAAAATATTGAAATCCAAAGTTTTAATTATCAAAACTTATAGATGTTTGTGCTTGGGAAATGTGTTTCTTTGCTGCAATACAATAAATGAGATTTTGAGCTGTGACTAATAAACATTTAATAATGACTGTATTAGACTTTATTTTCCTTTGAGTGTTCTCTTGATGTGTACAATGTAAAACAGGTGCCAGATTATTCTACAGATACCAGAGTTTAATAATTCTTACTAAGCTTGACGTTGTTCATCTAGAATCAGGCCACTTGCATTGCTATTGCTTTGGAAAACTTCATTAGGAGTTAGGGAATTAGAAGCACAAGTAATATAATATGGTTCACTCATGATGAGAAATTATTTAGATGCATTATGTTGAAATATGAATATTATACGTTCAATGTTTTGTGATTTAAAAGTAATTTATTAGAACAGAGAGAGGTAAATGTGACCAAACAAAACAAAACAAAACAACTCTAAAGACCTCTGCCTTAAGCTGTTTTACTAACTTGACATTTCAATCTTCGGATCTTCTATTAAAATCATTATAGCAACTATACCTGTTCTATTATCAAGAAAACTCTTTCTAAAACTGTAAAAACTGGAATTCCTGCTGCATCTTCCTCTTGTTTTTCCTTTAGCCTTGAATAACTTGTTCTTTCTTTAAAAAACAATTCTCATAAATATGAGAAATATCTATATCTTAATCATCAAAATTTTCTAAGCACAGATGTTTGGAGTTGTAACTGGAGGAATTTCTTTTTACTGAAATCATATTTTTCCCTGTTTGTAGTCCAATCTCCATATTATCCCCAAACTAAATCTCTGACTGAGTATGAAGCAAGCTTGCTAACGAAGTAGGCACTTCCCAATGAAGCCTCCTGATCTCTTACCCTGTGATTTGAGTGCTCTGTTTCAGACGTGATGCTTCCCCACCCCTTTGGGGCCTTGGGGAGTGATAACCATTGGTGGTCTCTGCAGAGTATTTCTCTCAGCCATTTCCAGGCTCCTCTCAGATAGGAATGCAAAACTGCATCTTCTGAGAGGCCATGGTCCATAAGGACACGAGTCAGTGTATTTAAAGTTTTGTTGGTTTGTTTATTTGTTTGCGTTTTTAAATCCATAACTACAGCAATAAACATGTCCTTTTAGGAAGGTAGTGGTAGATAACTTAATCCATTCGACTAGAAGTGACCATTATTTTGTTATTTCTCCTTAGTCCTTCTTTACTAGTCAGAGCAGCATATTCTGTCCCGTTAAGTCCTCTGTTCCTCGGTTAGTTCCACTAATCCCTTTAAACAATTTGACCCCTGGAACTCCATTTTTCAATTATGAATGCTTGCAAGGAGGAACTCAAGTGTGTGTCTCTAACCTTTCTGTTTTTTTTTTTTTTTTTTTTCTTAACAAACTTTTTAATATCCACAGGGGTATTAAAAAGAAGGTCTATGCCAAATGTTAAAATTCTAAAGCCATGCACAAGAATAGATCATTTACATGATCCTACTCTTCTCAATGAAATGAAAGGAAATCTCAAGTCATGCCTGCTAGGCCCATGTAATCTGAGAAGCTGCCCTGAAAACAATATTTCAATGAATCATTAATATCCTGACTTTCATAGACGGCAGAGAGAATATAAATCTACCTGTGCTTTAGTTGTAATCTATTCTACCTATATAAGTAATAATACAAATTATTAGATCATAAATAATGTCTAATTGTTAATAAGCATTTATTTGTATTTAAAGTGCAAAATTTTTTTTTATTTTGTAATTTGCATCACCTCTCTAAATCATCACCTCTAACAAGATTTTATTTCACGAAGAGTAGACAATTAAATTTAAGGCTGCGTTTAAAAAAAATAACCATTTCATCCCAATTCCTGTACTGTCTGTCTTACACTACTATAAAAGATAATGCTTTTACTGCCTCTTAAATACTTACCCTGAATTTGTTTCATTAAGCAAATCTTTATGCACTATTTTTTAAATCAGTAATTATCTTTCCTAGGTTGCTTACAAATATAAAAATTATTTGATATATATAAGGAGATTATAAGGGCGTATTGGTATAATTAATAATGTGGCATGTTGAGCCACATTTTTAAAGCAACAAGATGTGAAATCTCTACCTAATATTTCACTTTCAGCAGTTCAGAGTTTTCAGCATTAAATTAAATAGATTAAGTTTACCTATATCTATGTCTTTGTACTTTTTATTTGGGAAGATTATAGAAAATATTTTCATGAAAACTGTTCATATGATTCATTAATATTTCAGGGATATTTACAATTCAAAATCATCCTTAAGTTATCCAAACAGTTATAAATATGTTAATTTTTAGGGGAATTCATTAAATACATCATTATTAATATAATCATTTGTCAGTATTTCAGGAATTGTACTTTTTGAGGGAGATAACATTCCAATAAACTTTTAAGACTCAATAGGGTGTGATTGGTTCTGTTTTAAATATAGCACAAAACGTCCCAAGCGTATAAATTTATATTCACTTAGCGATCTGAAAGAAGGAATGATATTTTTAAAAATCTAGTCCTAATTAGTTTCAATAAACCAAATTCTATTGAGCATAAACTAGGAGCAGGACACTTAGCATACAATGCTGCAAGTACATGTTATTACCTTTATGTTGAGGATATTGATGAAAAAGTTGAATCTTAAGGACACTAAGTCACTTACTCAAGGTAACTCAAGCAAGAAATGTAGCTATGGTTCAAACATACACCCATGTGACTCTAATTAATGGATCTTTCCCAATTTTCAAACAAAGTGGATTTTTTTAAAATTAAGTTTGAAATCTGACATACTACAAACCAAATATTCTCATTTATTCAAGCAATGCAGCTAATCTGACTAGAGAGAGTTTTCTTTGTTTTCAAGTGTCTGGGCAAATACATTTGTGACGATGTAGGAAAGCACTTCTAGAATATATGGAACTTGGGACAAGATGGTGAATCTGTTGGCTTGAGAACTATCACACACAAAAAAAGCTGTTAGAGATCAGATTGAGTGGGTTATAGCTTAAAAAGTCCACATCTCAACATCAACATCACTAATTATTAGAGAAATGCAAATCAAAACTACAATGAGATGTCACCTCACACCGGTCAGAATGACCATCATCAGAATATCTACAAACAATAAATGCTGGAGAGGGTGTGGAGAAAAGGGGATCCTCCTACGCTGTTGGTGGGAGTGTAAATTGATACAGCCACTATGGAGAACAGTATGGAGTTTCCTTAAAAAACTAAAAATAGACCTACCATATGACCCAGCAATCCCACTCCCAGGCATATATCTGGAGAAAACCATAATTCAAAAGGATGCGTGCACCCCGATGTTCACTGCAGCACTATTTACAATAGCCAGGACATGGAAGCAACCTAAATGTCCATCGACAGATGAATGGATAAAGAAGATGTGGTACATATATACAATGGAATATTACTCAGCCATAAAAAGGAACAAAATAGTGCCATTTGCAGAGACATGGATGGACCTAGAGCTTGTCATACAGAGTGACGTAAGCCAGAAAGAGAAAAACAAATATAATATCGCTTGTATGTGGACTCTAGAAAAATGGTAGAGATGAACTTATTTGCAAAGCAGAAATAGAGTCACAGGTGTAGAGAACAAACTTGCTGTTACCAAGGGGGGAAGGGAGGGGTGGGATGAATTGGGAGATTGGGACTGACATATATATTGATAACACTACTATGTATAAAATAGATAACTAATGAGAACCTACAGCATAGCACAGGGAACTCTACTCAGTACTCTGTGGTGACCTAAATGGGAAGGAAATCTAAAAAAGAGTGGATATATGTATACATATGACTGATTCACTTTGCTGTACAGCAAGAAACTAATACAACATTGTAAAGCAACTATACTTTTATAGTTAAAAAATACAAATTATTTATAAAAAAAATAATATGTCCACATCCATAACTCTAGGAATGAACCTGTGTCAGTATGTATGAGTGTTTTATGTTTTGCAAAAAGTATTGGTTGCATGTGAATTAAGTGTCTGAACAAAGTATAGTGCTCCTGTGAAGTTCTGAAAGCTAAGGATTACTTTATTGGGATTATTTGTGTATGTACCTTGAATTATATAAGAAATGATGATACTGCATGAAGCAAGAATTACAAAATAGTATTAAATATAATAGTGATTATTTTTCAAGCCTGTGGATTAATGGGGGGGAAAATAATCTGAAGAGGATGGGAGTTATGTTTTGTCCTCCATAATATTCATAACTAGCAAGATAAATATTTGATATGTCTTATTGTTCTATATTAAGCACTGCTATGGACTAATGTTATCATCTCCCCGAAATGTATATGTTGAAATCCTAACTCTAAATATGATGGTGGTAGGAGGAGAGGCCTTTGGGAGATAATTAGGTCATGAGGGTGGAGGTCTATGAATGGGATTAGTGACTTTATAAGAGACAGGAGAGGTTCCTCTCTTTCTTCCTGACATGTTAGGATACAACACAAAGAGGGCCCTCACCAGACACTGGATCTGTCACTACCTTGATCTTGGACTTCCCAGCCCTCAGAACCATGAGAAATAAATTTCTGTTGTTTAAGCCACCCTGTCTTTGGGACTTTGTTATAGCTGCCCAAACTGAGACAAACACTTTCTCCAGGACACTACAACGAGTTTGATGATTATGCATATTTAGCCACTGGTGAACAGCAATTACATGCATTAGGGGTTTAATTAGATTTCAAGTAAATGATTATTTCTCATTTCCCTTGGTGCATAAAATTTGTCCTGGACTATGGCGGAATTATTGGAAAATTTAAATTTGAATTCTGACAGTATTGGTCACCTGCTAACTAAAGGCTGAGGTCATCAGGAGTAGATATTTTTGCCTTAAACTATAGCACATATGACATAAGTAAGATGGTCAAACTTATATTTGTGCAAAGAAATTAAGACAATTAACGACTTTACTTCTGTTTATCTCCTCAATTTAGTTTAAAAATGTCTTATATTGAAATAGAAAATTTGTTTTTGCCTTTCTATTATATTTTTGTTGGAAATAGTTCAGAAATGAAAGAGTCTCTATTTTATCATGAAATTTTTGCTAGCATGGCAAAATTAATTTCCTCAATCATATTAGTACCTTTGATGTTGAATAGGGCATTAAATCATGTTTATGAATTTTATGTGTCTATTCAGTTGTATATTTAATATATCTAAATGTGCACATAATATAACGTATATTGATCTGAATTATAATTATTTAATTTTTTTCCATGTTAAACATAATAATTGCATAATAAAAATAACATGTTTCTTATTTACTTTCTTTGTAATACCCAAAGAGCTAATGTTATTAGTATTTCAGTAAAATGAAAGTAATAAGTAGTCAGGACATTGATGAAAAGCATCAATTTGAAAGATATGTACTTGAATTTAATCTTCTCAATCGCATTGGATTAGTGTTCTTTTATGAGTTTTAAATATCAAGAAATGCATATTATTTCTTTTGCCTCTATAATTATTTTCCAGCCTCAAATTATGCTAAAAATAATTGAAAGCCATTGTAATCTAAAAGAAACAATGAGTCATATGTTCAACAGAGCAAGTTATCATAATTAAAAGACTGTTTTTTTTCCTGTTAGGCTAAATTGCTGATTCTGCTAAATAACTACTTAGAATTAAAATCTGATGCTGAATTGCATTAGCAATGTAATTTGCATTTAGTGCATCCATTTTCTCAAGAGTTATTTTCAATGTATTATTATTATGTGGCTTAGAGAAGACTAAAACCAGACATATTGTCAATCAAAATCAGGTGTATTTGTACTTTGTTTTTGAACATGTTTTCTTCCTTATTTATCCAAAGGTACATTTTACAAAGCTCAGAACTAAGTCATATAAAGCTTAATTGAGGTCTGCTTAAAAGTATTTCATTAATAAACCCTCCAACACGTTACCTTTACAGCACAACATGGTGGACCCTGATAACATTGGTTACTATTCTTGGTGATTTTTAATGAGGTCAGAGCAGCAGAAGGGCTATGTACAGATTAAGTAAGTATATCAAAGGATATTTGGAGGTTAGCTACATTTCTATGTCTTTTTAAATTAATAGGACACTTCATAAGAGTAGACAATTTCATGACAAGTCCCCCAACTTTTCTATGAAGTACTTGGGATTTGATTAATAAAAAAGGAAGGAATATCCTATTTCCATGATTCTCTCAGAGCATTTCAACATGTCAGAAAAACTGGGGTGACCAAAGTATTGTCAATATAGCTACTAGGCAAGCCAGAAGCTACAATTAACTGGCTAGAGGCTTTCTGCAGATATATCTCCTATGCCTGATTCAACTCTTGGTGTACTGGCATCTTATTGTATTTTCCGGGTTTAACAGATATCTAGTATGTGTTTATTTTCATTCTCACTAGAGAAAGAAGGAACATTCTGGTTAATGAAAGTAACAAATAGATGGTAAACCATAGCTCGTAAATCAAGTAATCATCCTGCCTTATGTTTTGGAGGTCATTGAAAATTTGGTTATACATTGCCATTTCAGGTCAAAGAAGATAACTTAAAGGACTGTAGTCTATACTAAAAATTAATAAATAAATAAAAATTAATAAACCCACTCCATTATTTTTCCAGCAATAGTTTTTAATTTCAACCAGTAATTTGGTACAAAAAAAAAACCCCCTTTTTAAGGGTAATTTTGTTATACAGGTAGAAGCCAATTAGCTCTCTATATAAAGCCTTCTATTTTTAAAACTAATTATAAATGAGAATTTGTCAATCTGTCTTAAGGGTTAGGATATAGGTTTGATGTTTTAAAATCCTAGATTCCAAATCCTATAGAATAATTGATCAGTTATTAAATTAAACACTGTTTTCCTACTAAGTATAAGATACTCTGATGGGTGGGGTCTAAGAATGAAAAGACAAATTATAAAAGATAGATATTTGCATGTATCTCCCAGTACTTAGGGGGATGGGGTGAGGAAAATAACAACAGTAATATATGTACCTAGGAGACATGAGAGGTCCTATAAAACAGATCATTATTAACGTAGAGAAAAAAAGATTCTGTTTCTGAGCCAAATTAAAGCTAGAAAATTTAGATACAAATAACACTGGAAGAAAAATGGGGATCATGGTAATCTATAACAGAAAGAGAGCTTAGCGAATAGTGAGTCTAAACATCTTATTTTTCAGAAAAGAAAAAGACTATGGCTTTGCAAGTTTAAGTGAACTGTACAAATTCACACTATCGTCAATATTTAATAAACTGAAATTATTTTAAAACTTCATTTTTATCAAAATAAGCTATACATTTTAGATATCATCTTTAACCTCATATTTTCTAGAAACAACATCAGATCTCATTGCAAAAGCAGTATTTTCAATAGCATTACTTTTATCTGGTAAATTTGAGAGGATTCCCTTGTGAACTCAATTACTCATTTCCATAAAACATCAGGGCGCTAGAACTACAACTGCATGGAACTAATATGGGAAGCCCAGGCCGTGGTTTACAATCTTAGAGCAAAGCAGCTCTGGTTTTTGTATCTGCTGAAATGTCCCTGCTGCAGGACTGGAGTGTTTTAACTGAGAACATTACAGTGATTCTGTTTATGTGATGTGTCCTTGTTCTTTTTTCCACTCATTTTCCTCAGTGTTTCCTTCTACTTTTTCTTTTTTCTTTCAATTTACTGACTGTATTTGGTCTTTGACTCTTCCATCTGAACTTTACATTAGCTTGTTAAGATTCTCAGGAAACCAATCCTGCTATCATTTGTTTTAGAATTGTATTAACTTTAGCAAGTGGTATGTGGAAAATTGGAATTACAAAGTCTCGTTCTGTTTTGTTCACTGAGATATCCCAGTTCTTCAGAAGAGTACTTGACACTTAATCGGCATTTATTAAATAGCTCTTGGTTCAATGGATGCATCTTTATGTTATTAATTTTTCCTAACCATGAACATGGTAAATCTCTTCATTTATTTAGGGAAATTTGATGTTTTTAATTATATTAAAAAGAACATGGGATCGTGTTCCCAGATTGCTAACTTTTCTCTTGTTCACCTTTGTATTTTACCTGTCTTGATCTACTCTCTGTAGGATATTGCCATATATGTATCCTCTGGCAACTGTCAGTATTTGTTACTCTGAGATATAGTTCTTTTTTTTCCATTATGAGACCCAGCCTTTCTCCAGAGGGATTATCTTTTCACATAGCTAGTTATTAGTATGGTAACCAAGAGGGAGATGGGGGTATCTTCATCAGGAGAATGTGTGCTGTCTTGCAAGGCAAAGGCCTCTGCATCATATTCAGGTAAAAGGTGGCTTTCATAGGGAAGGATGGGATAACTCTGAATGTCTAGAAGTTTTAGGTGAATCTGGGGATTCAAGATTTTCGGATATATAATTCAAATGTTTCTCTCCCAAATTTCACAAAGTTACTTCTTTCCAATGAGGGTGCCAACCTTGGCACATTACTGATGAGATCTAGAGTTCACCCTTTTCTGGAATTCTGCTACTCTTAGAGTTAAGTCCTGGGCCTGGTTATCATATCTGTCTGCCTTCCAGATTCAGGTGATCCAAGTCTATCTATATGATTCCAAAGAGACTCTCTAGCTTTCACACTTAATTTTTTATTAGTGATTAATCTCCCTTAGCACTTTTTGCCATTTGCCAAATCATCAGTTTCTCTAAAACAACCATTACACTTCGTAGTCCTTATAATTATTTTGCCCCATATTTTATAAATTTCTGTGACTCACAAGTCCACCCATCTGTGTGCCAACCCAGTCCACCATGGCTGAAAATTTTCACAGTTGTAATACTAGTATATCTCAAAGCTATCCCTCTTCACCTACTACCCATCACCTGTTATACATGGTACTCCAAGCCAGCAGATCAACAACTGTTCCAGTTCCAAAATCCTACTTTACAGTCTACTGTCTCAGGCCACTTCTATTGCAAAATATTGCAAGTCAAATTCTCCAAAAGCAGAAATTTAGCTAGGTATTTGCGTTCATGGAAGATATTGAATAGAGTTTGGGGGACCAACATCTGTGGGAGACTGAAGGAAAAGGACTGTAGAAAAAAATATAATTTGACCTGTAAATCAGTGGCAACAGATATTTCAGCGGTTCCTATGGCAGCTCCGGACCTGGGAAGGTGGCATGGGTGGAACTGTGTCCCTCCCCAAATTCATATTGCAGTCCTAAAGTACAGTACCTCAGAATGTGACCCTATTTGGAAATAGGGTTGTTTCAGATGTAATTAGTTAAGATGAGGCCAGAGTGGGATAGGGTGAGCCCCTAATCCAATATGACTCATGTCCTTATAAAAAGTGGAAATTTGGACACAGACACACACAGGAGAAGATAGAATGCAATGGGAAGATGAAGGCAGAGAACAGCATGATGCCACAAAAGCTAAGGAGAAAAGATTTCCAGTCAATTACCAGAAGGTAGGAGAGAGGCCTGGAACAAAGTTTTCCTTCATGCCCCTCAGAAATAACCCCCACTTTCCTGCTGGCGTCTTGATCTCAGATTTTTAGCCTCCAGAACTCTGAGACAATGAACTTCTACTGTTTAAGCACCCAATTTGTGGTACTTTGTTACAGCAGCTTTGGAAAATGAATACGGATTTTTCTTTTAAAGGATTGTCCCAAATTGAGATACTGTGGCTAGCAATTTGTATCTTTGCATCAACCAGTCTCTTGATATGAGATGCTCTAATTAAGGGAGGGGGAATGTGAGACCTTGAGTAAAGTGGCTTTATTCATCCAAAACAAATCCCAGACGTGGATTCATCTGAGAGCTCTTGAGTGACAATACTGCCTGCATTTAGAAAAACGAGTGCTTTAGTCTTGGGGTTTGGAACAGGGAGATCTGTGTCACACATCTGTTACATCTGACTAAGGAATTAATTCCATTGTCTGAAGGGAAAGTATTCATTAATACTAATAAGCAGTATACAGTTTATGTTCTGAACCAGCGACTAGAGTTTGTTTGTTTATTCGTCTTAAACTCTCCTAACCTATTGGAATTATGCCATCAATGATACTGAGTCCATTAGACTCAGTAACATATACAGTATTCCAACATTCAGGCCTTTGTTGCTGGATTGTAAGGAGCCACACCTGCATCTAAGCAACAAGGTTAAACATAATCCACAGTCCTCAGGCAGCAATTAGATACAGTGATTGGTAGAGATCTGGAGATGTCTACTTTGCAGAGAGTTGAGCATCGTTTATTTTGAATGTGGGGTTAGGGTAGTAAAGTATTGTTTGAATGTTGTTCATTCATTTTTTCAACAAACATTAAATTCAAAATTACAAATGTAAAGAGTATTGTGAATGAGATGTACATGAATCTTTGAGAGGGCGTACTAGGAAGATTTCACCCCATTTAGAAAGTCAGACAACATACATACCTCTGAAGAAGTGACAACTGAGTTGAAATCTGTAGCACCTGTGGTTACTTGGTGAGAATGGCAAGGAAAACCATTCCCTTCATAATGAAAGGTGTGGAGTATGTGCAAAGGTCCTGTGGTATGAAGGAAGAGTACATGCTAAAAACTGAAAGAAGGCCTATGGCTCTTGAATGGAAAGACAGTGACAGGAAGTGGCACAAAATTAAATCAGAGAAGTAGATAGGAGTAGACAGTGTGGGATGTTTCAGGCAGTGTGTTAGATTTTGGTTGCTGAGTACTATTATTTGAATTTCAGGAAATTTCTCTGGCTGTACTGGGAAAGAAGAGATTAGAAGACAGAGGAGAAGATGGTAGGGAACCTACTGGCAAATGTGGAGTTCCAGGGGTGAGGTGACAGTAGAGTTGGCTTTTATAGTGATAATTAAGATGCAATGAACCACTTAAGGGGTTAAGTTTACAGAAGGTAGAAATACACCTAATACGAGTGGTAAGAGAGAGGAGACAGCAGGCATGTGTGGCGGTAGACGTCACACACTGAGCCAGTGCCACTAGAAGACTGTATCAGTGCATGTGTGGAAGCTTGATGGAGGAAGAAGGGGAAAATAACTTGTTTTTAACTAGGGAGTGTTTAATTAAAGGTGCTCCTAAGAACCCCAAAAGAAATAAAAATATTAACACAGCAGTTTGGTATAGGATCTGTAACTCAGAGGGAATTCCTCAGTTGAGTAGAGTTTTAGTCATCTCTGTATACCTATATTTCAGGTATACCTCTGTATACCTATACAGAGTTTTAGTCATCTCTGTATACGTATATTTTAAGACATAACCATGGAGGAGATTACTTATGGAGGGAATATAAAGTGAGGAAAGAGAAGAGGGCCAAGCACCAAAATTCATGGTGCTCCTGTATTTAATATCTGGAATAAGGAAGATGAACCTGCGAGAAGCACTGAAAAGGAATTAGTCAGGGATGCTAGGAAAATCAAGGTAGTATGGAGTCATTTTTTGCAAGGGAAGAAACTTCTTCAAGAAGTCAAATTCTGCTAGGATGTCAAGTCAGGTGAAAACAGAAAAACAGTTTCTTTGATTTAGCAACAAGAAAGTTAGGTGTAGCCTTAACAAGAACGGTTTCAGTAGAATGATCTGAGCTAAGGAAGTCATGAAAGCAAAAGTAGTAGAGGCAGCAACTTTAGGAGACTTTCTTCAGAAATTTGCATGCGAAGGAGGGAAGAGAAAAAGCAGTGGCTGCAGAGCTGGAGGATGATATTCAGTCAAGATAGGAGTGTGTGTGTGTGTGTGTGTGTGTGTGTGTGTGTGTGTGTGTGAGTTAGAGAATTGTGAACGTGTTTAGAGTCTAAGGGAGGGCATATGCATTCTAGAAATGGCCTTTGTGTGTGCGTGTGTGTCTGTGAGTCTGTGTGATAGGCTAGATTTGGGAGGCCAGGCACATGGACTGTCTTGGTTTACTCAGCAGCCCTTCTTTCCTTTCTGTGATAAGAACACCCTGGGCTTCTGGCAGAATGTCCACCCTCTTTGTCTTGTCTTCCCAACGGTGCCTGACTAATCAAACCATCCTAATTCATGCCCACATAGATTCTGGCAATTAGTCTTTTTAAAAATTTTATATGCGTGTGTAATGAGAGGGAGTTTTCCATTTCTTCGGGTTGTTTGGTGGGATAATGTAAGCCTGGCCCCAGAGACTCCTGCTAACTGCATTTAGGCACAAGCAGATGGGTGATTGGAAGATCAAATTCAGCCTGAATGCCGCTGGCCAAGCCATGTGCCCTGGCACAGGGCTGCTTTCCCCTGAGAAAGAGGCAGGCTTTTCTATGACCTGTCATTATCGAGCTCATATGGCTGAGCTTATTTTGAAGAAGTATGTTTTGTTAATTTATTTACCTACACAGATACCTTTTCAATTTCACACAGAAGTTCCATATAGGCCGGTCAGTGGTGGCCTCAGCTCCAGCTCTCTCTGGCCATTTCCTGGGGACTTAGTTCATAGAGACGCGCCTACATAAAGTTTTGCATCAGGTCTACATAGAGGGAAAAGGAAATATGAGTGAGAACACAGCACAAGAAAAGATTAGAGAGAGATCTGAACTAATATTGTACGTCCCTCTCAGCTATAAAACCCACACCACACCTGGATTTCCCAGATACAACAACTAGTTTCCTTTAAAATGTTTCTCATATTAGAGACACCAGCTAGTTTGAGTTAGGATTTTGCCATTTTCAACTAAAGCATTCTGATTAATATACTGCTTATTTTATAAATTTTTTAAAAATATTGCCATATTCTCCTTGATCTTTCTATAAAAATCATTTCCTAAATAAATAGTTTGTGATAAAACCACATAGAATCAAAGTCAAAATCACCTATGTCTTTATCTTACACATAGAGATAGGATTCCTCAATTCCCTGGTATCATAACTTTTCTTTTATGCCATAGAGAGTATAGGTTTCCTCTTTTATTCTTCTGTTAGAAGGAAAACTTCCTGTTAGTTATCTGGTTGGCATAGTGCCTTCTTATCCGTGGCCACAGTCTACTGGTGTTCATGACCAAAATTCCTTCTGTTCACAGCTGGAGTCACTTCAAGCTCCCTGTAAATCAAATCTCCCTCAGTCTCCAGGTTCCATCCTGTCCCTCACTACTGATGGTGAACTTTTGCTCAGTAGCTACATTACTCAGCCTCGAGAATGGATTCTCTCTGACCTCCAATTCTATTGGCTCTTTTCCTTCTTTATTTCTTGACCAGAGACTTGATATCTATCACAGTACCAATAAGTATGTGTGCTGAGGTGTGGGAGGGATGGTTTTTCCCAGGCTGTCTCTTCGGGTTTCCATGATGTGCGATTTTGCTGAACACTCCTAGTCTCTAGCTCCATTGCCACGGGCTCTACTTCACGAGGGAAGTTGGAGTAACTTTTGAGATAGTGAGATTGGAAGCCCAAAGCCGAGTGAAAGCACTTTTTCTGCTGTACCCTACCATGCTCTAAGTCATATATGGTTTGGTTCCCCTATGCAGAAAGCCTGTGATTACTCCTGTGATTGAATGGATAAGACTCTAATTCTGGGTTTCACAACTAAGAGGCTTACTGAAGGCCTAACAGCCAATCTAAGTTCTATCAGTAATAGCCTTCTTGACTCTTTTCTGTCTATTGTCTCACTTTATACTGAATAGAAACAGAGAAAAGGGTGCTATATTGTGACCTCTCAAATTCTAAACAGGTTCTCATTATATTCTCTAGGTCACATCCCTTGACTCTGAAGCCTATATTCCTGCATCAAGTTGTTTAGCACCATATTCCTACATCTTTCCTGAGTCTTGATGTCATATCCAGGGACTCTGTGATGCTTTCACAGAGCCTAGCTCCTTGTACTTCTGCCTACATCCTCTGATACCATCTGCTGTCCAATTGTAAGGATACTTGTCAGTTAACTGTTAACTTTTTCTTGGGATATTGCTGCTTCTCTGCACTCTCTTCTCCTGAGATATGTGACTCAACATTTCCTGACTTTCTAGCACCTCTTGCTCTGTCCCCTTGTCTAGGTCCTCTTCCATCAACCTCTAAATAGTAGAGTTCCTTAATTCTCTGTTCTGAGATTTCTTCCCTTCTCTCTGCATTCTCTTTCTTGATTATTTAAATGAAGTCTTTATAATAGCGAACTAAATGTGTGTTCCAGTCGACCAGCCGACCCGTTCTTTGAGTTCCATATGCATATGTTCACCTTTCCCATCTAGACTATCTTTCAAGAGTATTAAGCTTACATCCAAAACTGAACTCTTGATTTCCTTTCCATTCAAATTAATTTCTTTCTCTGTTTTTCTCATCTACTCCAATCTTATCAGTATTCACCTTAAGAGGAAGTTTGGGAGTCATTCTTAACCCTGCCTTTTTGTATCTTAATTACATCCATCTTCAAATTCCATAATTGTCTCACCTAATTTCTCATATTTATTCACTTATTTTCAGTGTCACTGCCACTACCTTAGAGGTGAAGATATCTTTCTCTCACCAGAACATTAAGATAGCTGGTCTGCATTCCTACCATGTTTGTGAAACTGTTTCAATAGCTTCTCATTGCACTTATATTAATATCTAAAATTTTAAACATGGTTTAGAAGGTACTACATAATCTATCATATCCTCATATCCATCCCATTTCATTTGGAAACAATCTCACTATACAGTACACTCTAAACACATCATTCTTCTTCTTTTTTTTTTTTTTTTTTTGCATGCTGGGGGCCAGGACCTTACCCTATATGTCCCAAATCCTATAATTTGAATGGCCATATTCATTGCAAAGCTCACCGTTCTTCTTTTAATTGCCAAAATAAGTAAGCTCTTTCCTGGGTCAGGTCTTTAATACACATAGTTCACTCTCCCTGGAGATACTTCCCTCAAATATTTGCATTTCTGCCTTCTTCTTATCCTCAGGACTCATCTAAATGCCAGCTCCTCAGAGAGGCATTCCCATGGTAGCCATCTAAAAAAGACACTCCATAGTATTCTGCAAGAGAACCTTTTGTTTCATTGTTATTACCACAGTATCTAATGATATTTATCTTGTATTAGTTTATTTCTTCACCTGTTAGCTTATAAACTCTAAAAACTGGGGATTGAGTTTGCCCTGCTGATTACTATATACCCTGGTACAGCACAGTGTTTGGCATAGACTCTCAAAAAATATTTGTTAAATGAATTAACAAATGTATTCAGTAATGATTTTCATGAAAATATTTAAAGTGTTTATGTGTGTACATGAGTGTGAAAAAGAATTATTCTGACAGCTCTTCAAATGATTATATCTGGTAGTCAAATGGCTTGGCAATTTAAGTTCCTTGACTAGTTAGATGACTTTTAGTGCATACACACCTCTTAATTGTCACTAGTTGGATATTTCATAACGCACAGTACAGGCATGCCTTATTTTTTTGCACTTTACTGTGCTTTGCAGATATTGCATTTTTTTTTTTTTTTTTTTTTTGCATTTTTTACAAAATGAATGTTTGTGGCAACCCTGGGTCGAGAAAGTCTATCAGAGCCATTTTTCCAATAGCATTTTCTCACTGCATGTCTCTGTCACATTTTGGTAATTCTTGCAAAATTTCAAACATTTTTATTATTATTCTATGTGTTATGGTGATCTGTGATCAGTGATCTTCGATGTCACTGTTGTAACTGTTTGGGGCTATATAAGAATTCGTTCTGACTGCTCCACCCACTGGCCATTCCCCTATCTCTCTCGGTCTCTTTGGGCCTCCCTATTCCCTAAGAAGCAACAATATTGAAATTATTCCAATTAACAACTTGGTTTTTCCTAGGATGCAGGAGAAGGGAGGCAGAGAGATGGGAGAGAAGATAATAATAGCAGCATCAAATGAGGAGGAGAAACACAGATGAACTTTGATCTCCGGGGCTGCTCTCTCCCTTTTCTTTCTAGTCACAGTGGCCCCTGTGTTTCCTTCCCTATGATTACTTCAATACTTGTCCCTCCAAAACATAACCCTTGTAAGAGAAAATAAATTGATTACATGAATGATACTTATTATGATTCCATTCTTAAAATAGTTTCCTTCAGTTATGAAAATTTGATTCCAAAAAGTATTTGTAAATCTGTCTTTATTTCTAATAATAGAATCAAAGAAAGAGTTTCTTGACAATATTAATTTAACTGTTTTTCAAATTTTCTGTTAATGAGAAAAACCCTTGTGATTTGAACAGTAAAATCCCGCATGATTTTTTTAAATAAGGCCATTTGATTCAACAGAACTTCAAAGATGAGTGGGTAAAGATGCAAATTAATTTAATGGATAAGCCACTAAAGGGCTGACTAGGAGCTAGTTATTGACACTTCTTTAGTTGATTGCAAGATAGATTCAATAACTAGGAGTGAAAAGGAAACATAGAGACAACTTTTTTTTTTCTTCTTTGCAAGACTCTTGAAAATAAAAAGGGAGTGTAAATGGTCACATTTATCTTAACACAGTCATTCTGAATAGTGTGTTAATAATTGAACCTTTGCGTCCTAAAAATACAGGCATAACACCAATGCTAAGGCACTGTTAATCAGAGATGCCTCCAGAAACTGGCAGCAATTCTTTTGATGATCTGTTGCTGGTGCTTTTGCAAGGCAAAAGTCACCTTCTTGACATTGTTGAATTCAGTTGCCTTTTACAAAAGGTTTTTTTTTCCCTGTCATTTTGCATGAAATTAGGATTTAATTTCATAATTTAAATTCTTATAAAACTGTGTATTATATCTGTATAAAAATAAATACATGTAAAATGTATGAATATATTCATAACATATCTAAAATATATAACAGATCTCTGTTAGTAATTGCAATAAAGTTTTAGAGTCTGAGGTATTTAATCTCAAATACCTACCATCCAAATTGATGAATTACCTATTTGATTAATACTTGAAAATTTAACAACAGTGCATTTTTGAATTATTATGAATTATGATGAGCATCAGGTTGGCATATTACCTTCAGTTAATGTGATTCTTTCTTTTCGCTATGAGACAACTTAAAATAAAAATGTCTTTTGAAAGCCCATCTCTTAAATCGTTCTTTCAATTGTTCCAAAGTAGTATTAAATTACTACTTAGCTTTGGGTAATATATCATGAGTAGACTGAAAGAAATTTGTGAACTCGTAGATTTAATTTTTCATAATGTTCCATAAGCCCGATTATCTTTCTATTTCCTTCACAGACCCCGCCAATCAATTTTTCTTTTGTTTCCATGTTGATATCACTTAATTACCCTGGTACTAATCTTTTTAATTATTATGCTTGTCACGAGAACAATAATTACCCCAGTTTGCATTGTTGGACATAGAAAAAAGAATGGGCAGGGAAAATTTGAGTTTGACACCATTTGGCCCCATTTTTGGCTTTTTCCTCCATTCTGTCCTCCCCTGTTCACGTTCCCCATCACTCTCTCCTCTGGGGGGCAACAAAATTAACCACCTCTCTCACTATGTACTTCCTTGATTTTCCTGTTCTCAAAGCTAAGTAGATTAAAATGTACTTTTTATAATATATAGATATGTGCCGTAAAATATATATGTAGTATAATCACTACCCACAAAAATCTATTCATACAATTTAGAGAAACAGATAAAATAACAATAATAATAAATAAAATCTTGTATACTAGTCAATTCTCCCACCCCCCCCAAAAAACAAAACACTACAAAAGCCTACTATCATAGAATCCCCTATGCTTTCTTCCCTTGTCTCATTCCATCTGTCCCCCACCTTGAGTTAAAAGCTGTCATAAACTTGGTGAACAATTCCTTGGTATTCTTTTCAAATAGTTCTAATCATCTATGTGTGTTTTCTTAGAGTATACATTGTTTACTTTTCCATGTTTTAAATTTTATTTAAAAGTAAATATATGGTGCATATTTTTCTGTGATTCTCTTCTTTTACTTACCACTAAAATGTTGTAATGCAACTATGTCAATGTATGTAACCCTGGTAGATGTCTTTTCATTGATGTTTTGTTTAATGATTGGCCCCAATTCTTTACCGCTTCCTGCATCCACACCCTTGCTAAGGCCTCATCATGAGCAAGTAAACTTCCCTATACATTGAATGTGGGCTTGACCATGAAATGTTGACATGTTTTGGCCTTGAACCGAACAAAATCTTAAAATATGTGGCATTGGACTTGCAGAACGAGTCAAGGCCAAATCATCACAACTTTTTGTAAAGAACTTGAAAAGAATTATGGTGACAACTTATCATTTCAACTGAAAATAGACTCCAAGAAAGATTGGGAGACTAGACTTACAGAAGCCTGATATGTTCCAAGTATTTCTACTTCACTCTAGAGAGAGAAGCACACCTGAACAAGAATTCTGCGGGTGACTTTAGGCACACTAACTTGATTAGAACCAAATATCCAAAAACGTTTTTTTTAGAGAAAGCCATATTGGCAAAAAGTATTGGCAGCCTGAACTAAAAGAGAATGAGACACTAAGTGATATGAGAAGACATTTTAGCCCCCAACTTTCTACAGGCAGGGAGCAGGGTATGCAAAAAGCATATATTGCAAAGTCCTCTTTAGAAATGTCAAAGGGGGATAATAGAAAAAAAGGAAGAAACTTCCAAAGAGCAGAGTCGAGAGCATGGGAGAAAAATGGTTGAAGAGGGCACTCCCAGGTTGTAGAACGGAAGACTGAACAAGGTACTTTTCCTACTCTAAGTAAGGGTATTTAGCAGCCTTTTCCCAGTGGAAATTCAGAATTTCTGTGGACTAAAGACTGTCACATGCTTCCCATTCTATCTTTTTTTAATTGAAGTGTTTGTTGTGGTTTTCCTGACAAAGGGTCATCACTGTTGATTGAAGGTTGCTTTTGTGCAGAGCAGATACAACTTTTTAGTTCACAGGTCTTTGGATCAAGAGCAACTTCACTCAGACCTGAGGGCCTAATGTATTTGATGAGATCTTGGTCGGGATTAGATGAGGTCTACAAGGTCCTGAAATGAGGGTGATTGCATTTTGCATGTGGGACGGTTATGAGTAATTGTGCCCAAGAGGGAAGACTATGGTACTTTGAACTACTGGCTACAATTCTTTACCTCTCACACCTATAAACTTGGCGCTGCCGCAGGATGGGGGAGTTGGTGGGGTGTGTTTCCTGTCCCCTTGACTTTGGACTTGATTATGTGATTTGCTAGGGCAGATTAGATGTGGCAGAAGTGAAAGTACCAGTTTCGAATCCAAGTCTTAAAAAATCTTGCCCTTTTCCAGCTTGTCCTCATGTACTTCTGCCATCACTAATATTGTTACTGCTCCTGCAGCCTGAGCTCCAACACAGACCAGAAATTGCTAGACTTGGACCTCGAAAGAGGGCCACCCACTCCAGTCAAGCCCAGCCTAGGTCAGCCAACTCCTAGCCCACCCACAGATAAAGGCTGCTGACCTGTGAGAAACAAACGCTTTTTCTTGTGTTCCAATGTTGTTTTGTAGAAAGTGGTTTTGTACAACAGTTAACTGATTCAGAAGTATAGTATATTACTTATTAACACACCATAATTGCATATCCTTAATGCAATGGTGGACATTTAGGTTCTTTCCAGTTTTAGCCGTTATTAGCTTGTTGATCTTCAACTCCAAACTTGTAACTCTACACCCACTCTGTGATTCAGGGGCTGGAACTTCTGAAAGTCACTTTTCCACATTACCGGCTGACTCTGGTTAGGTACCATTAATGTGGGGTGTTCTGGGGAGACTACCAAGCTAGAGGACGAAGCATGGTCTTACATTTTCCTATTTGCTTCCTGTTGCTTCGCTCTGCTTCCTTGAGAATCATCCTAGCAAAAAATCTCAGCTATAGCAGTTCCTTCCTACAGCAATAGCTAGATCCACTTTGCAGTTTTACCAAAACTCACAGAACTGCCTTGTCTTCCCTCAGAGAGACATGAGCACCAGGTAACAGGTGCCTCTTACTCAGAGGTCTAGAGCCAAGCCCACCACTCTTTCCTCCCTCAGAGACCTCAGCTATCTTTCAGCTCTGTAGGGTTTTCTCCCTAAGCTTTTGAGTTTTAATACTTCCAATTTTTTTACTTGTTCACCTTAATCCTAGGGTTGTTAGCTGCTCACTGCAGTTTGTACCTTTGTAAAAGCTTACTGTTTTCTTTCTGCCTTTTCTGATACCTACTTTAAACATTATATGTAGTTAACATTTTTTTATATTTAATTCTCTCTGTTAAGACAACTGGATTCCTCACGATTTTTTTTAAAGATTGTTATGAACATTTTTATGCATTACCGTGAATGCACATATTTAAGTTTCTCTAGCATTTATGCTTAACATAGGCTATTCACATGTTTAACCACAAGACAACTCCCACTCTCTCTGCAACATGGTTGTGTTCATTTACACTTCCTACAGTAGTAAATGCGAGTTCCCAGAACTCCCCATTGCCGTCAATACTGTTAGTCTGACATGTTTTTCCTTCCAATAGTGGTAAAATTAGATCTCATTGTCACTTTAAGATACATTCTTGAGATTACGAATGAGTTTGAACATCTTTATATATGTATAAAACCATTTTATGTATTCATGGTGGGACTCAAAATTAAGTAATGGTACATTCAGGGGAATCACATATTTGCTCAAATCACCCCACCCCCAAGTTCAGCACTCCAGTAGAAGCATCGTAAAGGATGAGTGATCTTCCTAGACTTTCACACAATGCAGCAAATGTAGCTTCAAGGCTACTGTAAAAAGAGATGGTAGGATAAAAGTAAAGCAGTTGTAGAAAAGAAGACTCGTAACATGAATCGAGTAAGAATGAAAGAAAGCAACTCCACCCATTTTCCTCAAATGTAAAAGTTCAAAGGGACCTTTGGAAGGCAGGGAATAAGCTGCCTAATAAGAGTTTTAAAGCACTACCCATTTTAAATTCATAGGAAGTATCTCCGGAGCCAGGATCTCAGTGAAAATTGAGGCAATTGTCTTCTTCTTGGCTGCTTTAGCTAAACATATGCCCCTCTATCCAATATTTTTATAGAAAACATGTATGCTTTAGTGTGCATATGACCACTATGTAAAAATTCAGAAATGGGTTAGCAGTGAAACTGTTTCTTAAATACAGAGATAATATAGCCCAAACCATGATATTACTATCTCTCCATCTAATTTACTCTACATAATTAGATTTTGTCCTAATCTTACAAAGGTAAAACACTTTATGTCTATTCAGATCAGTGAAGAATAGATGTTAATTACATAAAGTCATCCTCAGTACTGGAGAGATATAGGCACCAGCACAAATAAAATCTCCAAATGTGTGTCCTCTATCCATACAATACTCTTTTAAGTCAAAGTACAAAGCATGAAAATATGATTTACATGTGCCCGAGACAAGGGTTTTGCTGTGCAGAAAAAATAGTTATTACTTCTAACATAATTTTTTAAAGTTTACTGGAAACAAAATGTACAGAGCCTTTGGAGATTTATCACATGCTCAGACTCCAATATTTTGGTCAACTAGTCACAAATCTTTGAGATGAAAGTCATGTTTCAGGAACTAAGAAACATTTATTTTGAAGCAGGTGATTAAGTTACCTAGGAGAAATTTTTAACTTTGTTCATAGTGACAAGACCTGCTATAAAGAGAAGGAAAATATTGCTAGCTCTGGAACTTGAATACCGAAAAAAGTAAAATAGAATCAAATCAGACACGTTACTTTGATAAGGAGTTTTTAATTGCGACGTGACTTCTCAGTGTCCAAGGTTTACATTCTGTCAATGATGCTAACAGTGAGGATGTAAGCACAGATTTCAAGAGTGATTTGATCTCAGAAACACTGTGATATCATTTCTTTTATTGGTTTGGTGTTTTGTCGGCCGAGGATTCTCTGTGCAGTGGGCTCTCTTGTGGCTGCATTTTCCTTCTAACTCACACCTTTGGGAAGCTCACCTGCTTTATGTTCATCCTAGGGTTTATCATGATTATCTTTCTTCTTTACCTGACAAACAGATGTGACAATACTCCTTTATTCTTTTTGGGAAATCTGTGACAGAAGTGTGCAATTGGGTACAAACGTTCAGAACAGCTTAGATCAAGACTGGCAATTCTTTATTTAACACAAATGACATCCAATTCACTTTCCACTTGTAGCGTGAGTGCTGGGTGTTCTCAGGATTTTCCAGTGCTTTCTCCTGACAGAGCTAAGATCCCCTCTCAAAGAGCAGCTTTAGAATTTTGTCCTAATTAGAAAACCAACAAACAAAATTCAGAGTACTTTCAACCAATTATGCTTCATGGATTTTAAGCCAATCTAATGTTAAACTTGGGCTAAAAAGTATGTTTGTGTTTTTCTCCTGGTCAGTTTAACAATGTGATGACCACATTCACTTTTGACTTCCTTTTTGCAGACTATAATGTACCAAAAGCAGTTTCTTGTCTTTCCTTTATGTTTCTGTTGGATCAAAGTTGATATGCGAACATCAGAACTATGGTTGGGAAAAAATAAAAAACTGACATAGACTATGATTGAAATAGCTGATTATTAAGGTGTTGTGTCTAATTAATTTACATGTGGAATACAGAAAACAGTACAAGTTTAATATAAATATGATATAGTTTTGTCACATAGACATAGTTTTGTCACATAGCCATAGGTACTCTGTGTGCAAAACAGAGGCTTATGTCTCTATACCTCTAATATTTGTGTAACGTCTGTGAATATACACACACATGATCCTGCATACATATACTCTCTTTAGGTGTGTATTTAGTCACTGTTTCTCTCTTATAAACCATTTATATTTTATAAAGTACTTCTATACATTTAGTATCTTATCCTCTGAATAATCTTTGAAGTAGGTATGCCATATCCTAATACTCACGTTCTACATGAGCAATCAGAGCTATAACTAACTTAAGTAACTTTCAAGAAGTGTCCTAACCCTAAGCCCATTCTTCTTCCGGTACACCTCTTTAAAATATCATGATCTTTCTTAAAGACATTATTTATCTGCAACAATTTCTTCCATAGCCACAGAAGGATAATGTGCAAAACTTAACACACTGTAGGCTACTTTTAATTCTCTAGGCAAGTTAAGAGTTAAAACAATTATTTATATAATAGTGAAAGAGAGTTTGTTGAACAAAAGCTACCTGCTCTAATTAGATGCTGAAATTATTTTAATAGAAGAGAATGCATTCTGAAGTAATTTCCCAACTGATTTAGAACTATTTTAAGAGAAGTGTGATGTTGCATATTTTAGTACTTTTGTCAGTTCATTAATTAGAGTTCAAATAAATACAGCTTTTTAGGTGATTAGCCATCTTTAAGAATGTTTTTATTAAATATTCTTCTTAATATAATTAACTGTACTTGCTTTTTTTTTTTTTAATTTAATTTTATTTATTTTTTATACAGCAGGTTCTTATTAGTCATCAATTTTATACCCATCAGTGTACACATGTCAATCCCAATCTCCCAATTCATCACACCACCATCCCCACCGCCCCACCCACGGCTTTCCCCCACTTGGTGTCCATATGTTTGTTCTCTACATCTGTGTCTCAACTTCTGCCCTGCAAACCGGTTCACCATTTTTCTAGGTTCCACATACATGCGTTAATATACGATATTTGTTTTTCTCTTTCTGACTTACTTCACTCAGTATGACAGTCTCTAGATCCATCCACGTCTCAACAAATGACTCAGTTTCATTCCTTTTTATGGATGCGTAATATTCCATTGTATATATGTACCACATCCTCTTTATCCATTCGTCTGTCGTTAGGCATTTAGGTTGCTTCCATGACCTGGCTATTGTAAACAGTGCTGCAATGAACATTGGGGTGCATGTGTCTTTTTGAATTATGGTTTTCTCTGGGTATATGCCCAGTAGTGGGATTCCTGGGTCATATGGTAATTCAATTTTTAGTTTTTTAAGGAACCTCCATACTGTTCTCCATAGTGGCTGTATCAATTTACATTCCCACCAACAGTGCAAGAGGGTTCCCTTTTCTCCACATCCTCTCCAGCATTTGTTGTTTGTAGATTTTCCGATGATGCCCATTCTAACTGGTGTGAGGTGATACCTCATTGTGGTTTTGATTTGCATTTCTCTAATAATTAGTCACGTTGAGCAGCTTTTCATGTGCTTCTTGGCCATCTGTATGTCTTCTTTGGAGAAATGTCTATTTAGCTCTTCGGCCCATTTTTAGATTGGGTTATTTGTTTCTTTAATATTGAGCCGCATGAGATGTTTATATAATTTGGAGATTAATCCTTTGTCTGTTTATTCGTTTGCAAATATTTTCTCCCATTCTGAGGGTTGTCTTTTCGTCTTGTTTATGGTTTCCTTTGCTGTCCAAAAGCTTTGAAGTTTCATGAGGTCCCATTTGTTTATTTTTGTTTTTATTTCCATTACTCTAGGAGGTGGATCAAAAAAGATCTTGTTGTGATTTATGTCAAAGAGTGTTCTTCCTATGTTTTCCTCTAAGAGTTTTATAGTGTCCGGTCTTACATTTAGGTCTTGAATCCAATTTTGGTTTATTTTTGTGTATGGTGTTAGGGAGTGTTCTAATTTCATTCTTTTACATGTAGCTGTCCAGTTTTCCCAGCACCACTTATTGAAGAGGCTGTCTTTTCTCTTTTGTATATCCTTGCCTCCTTTGTCGTAGATTAGTTGACCATAGTTGCGTGGGTTTACCTCTGGGCTTTCTATCTTGTTCTATTGATCTATGTTTCTGTTTTTCTGCCAGTACCATATTGTCTTGATTACTGTGGCTTTGTAGTATAGTCTGAAGTCAGGGAGTCTGATTCCTCCAGCTCCGTTTTTTTCCCTCAAGACTGCTTTGGCTATTCGGGGTCTTTTGTGTCTCCATACAAATTTTAAGATTTTTTGTTCTAGTTCTGTAAAAAATGTCATTGGTAATTTGATAGGGATTGCATTGAATCTGTAGATTGCTTTGGGTAGTAGAGTCATTTTCACAATATTGATTCTTCCAATCCAAGAACATGGTATATCTCTCCATCTGTTGGTATCATCTTGAATTTCTTTCATCAGTGTTTTATAGTTTTCTGCATACAGGTCTTTTGTCTCCCTAGGTAGGTTTATTCCTAGGTATTTTATTCTTTTTGTTGCAATGGTAAATGGGAGTGTTTCCTTAATTTCTCTTTCAGATTTTTCATCATTAGTGTATAGGAATGCAAGAGATTTCTGTGCATTAATTTTGTATCCTGCAACTTTACCATATTCATTGATGAGCTCTAGTAGTTTTCTGGTTGCATGTTTAGGATTCTCTATGTATAGTATCATGTCATCTGCAAACAGTGACAGTTTTACTTCTTCTTTTCCAATTTGTATTCCTTTTATTTCTTTTTCTTATCTGATTGCCATGGCTAGGACTTCCAAAACCATGTTGAATAATAGTGGTGAGAGTGGAAATCCTTGTCTTGTTCCTGATCTTAGAGGAAATGCTTTCAGTTTTTCACCATTGAGAATGATGTTTGCTGTGGGTTTGTCATATACGGCTTTTATTATGTTGAGATAGGTTCCCTCTGTGCCCACTTTCTGGAGAGTTTTTATCATAAATGGATGTTGAATTTTGTCAAAAGCTTTTTCTGCATCTAGTGAGATGATCATATGGTTTTTATTCTGCAGTTTGTTAACATGGTGTATCACATTGATTGATTTGCGTATATTGAAGAATCCTTGCATTCCTGGAATAAACCCCACTTGATCATGGTGTATGATGCTTTTAACGTGTTGTTGGATTCTGTTTGCTAGTATTTTGTTGAGGATTTTTCATCTATATTCATCAGTGATATTGCTCTGTAATTTTTTTTTTTTTTTTGTAATATCTTTGTCTGGTTTTGGTATCAGGGTGATGGTGGCCTCATAGAATGAGTTTGGGAGTGTTCCTTCCTCCACAGTTTTTTGGAAGAGTTTGAGAAGGATGGGTGTTAGCTCTTTTCTAAATGTTCGATAGAATTCACCTGTGAAGCCATCTGGTCCTGGACTTTTGTTTGTTGGAAGATTTTTTATCACAGTTTCAATTTCATTACTTGTGATTGGTCTGTTCATATTTTCTATTTCTTCGTGGTTCAGTCTTGGAAGGTTATACCTTTCTAAGAATTTGTCCATTTCTCCCAGTTTGTCCATTTTATTGGCATACAGTTGCTTGTAGTAGTCTCTTAGGATGCTTTGTATTTCTGCGGTGTCTGTTGTAACTTCTCCTTTTTCATTTCTGATTTTATTGATTTGAGTCCTCTCCCTCTTTTTCTTGATGAGTCTGGCTAATGGCTTATCAATTTTGTTTATCTTCTCAAAGAACCAGCTTTTAGTTTTATTGATCTTTGCTATTGTTTCCTTTGTTTCTATTTCATTTATTTCTGCTCTGATCTTTATGATTTCTTTCCTTCTGCTAACTTTGCGTTTTGTTTGTTCTTCTTTCTCTAGTTCCTTTAGGTGTATGGTTAGATTGTTTATTTGAGATTTTTCTTGTTTCTTGAGGTAGGCTTGTAGAGCTATAAACTTCCCTCTTAGAACTGCTTTTGCTGCATCCCATAGATTTTGGATCGTCGTGTTTTCATTGTCATTTGTCTCTAGGTATTTTTTTATTTCCTCTTTGATTTCTTCAGTGATCTCTTGGTTATTTAGTAACGTATTGTTTAGCCTCCATGTGTTCGTGTTTTTTACATTTTTTCCCCTGTAATTCATTTCTAATATCATAGCGTTGTGGTCAGAAAAGATGCTTGATATGATTTCAATTTTCTTAAATTCACTGAGGCTTGATTTGTGACCCAAGATGTGATCTGTCCTGGAGAATGTTCCGTGTGCACTTGAGAAGAAAGTGTAATCTGCTGTTTTTGGATGGAATGTCCTATAAATATCAATTAAATCTATCTGGTCTATTGTGTCATTTAAAGCTTCTGTTTCCTTATTTATTTTCATTTTGGATGATCTGTCCATTGGTGTAAGTGAGGTGTTAAAGTCCCCCACTATTATTGTGTTACTGTCGATTTCCTCTTTTATAGCTGTTAGCAGTTGCTTTATGTATTGAGGTGCTCCTATGTTGGGTGCATATATATTTACAATTGTTATATCTTCTTCATGGATTGATCCTGTGATCATTATGTAGTGTCCTTCCTTGTCTCTTGTAACATTCTTTATTTTAAAGTCTATTTTATCTGATATGAGTATTGCTTCTCCAGCTTTCTTTTGATTTCCATTTGCATGGAATATCTTTTTCCATCCCCTCACTCTCAGTCTGTATGTGTCCCTAGGTCTGAAGTGGGTCTCTTGTAGACAGCATATATATGGGTCTTGTGTTTGTATCCCTTCAGCAAGCCTGTGTCTTTTGGTTGGAGCATTTAATCCATTCACGTTTAAGGTAATTATCGATATGTATGTTCCTATGACCATTTTCTTAATTGTTTTGGGTTTGTTTTTATAGGTCCTTTTCTTCTCCTGTGTTTCCCACTTATAGAAGTTTCTCTAGCATTTGTTGTAGAGCTGGTTTGGTGGTGCTGAATTCTCTTAGCTTTTGCTTGTCTGTAAAGCTTTTGATTTCTCCATCAAATCTGAATGAGATCCTTGCCAGGTAGAGTAATCTTGGTTGTAGGTTCTTCCCTTTCATCACTTTAAGTATATCATGCCACTCCCTTCTGGCTTGTAGAGTTTCTGCTGAGAAATCAGCTGTTAACCTTATGGGAGTTCCCTTGTATGTTATTTGTCGTTTTTCCCTTGCTGCTTTCAATAATTTTTCTTTGTCTTTAATTTTTGCCACTTTGATTACTATGTGTCTCGGCGTGTTTCTCCTTGGGTTTATCCTGTATGGGACTCTCTGTGCTTCCTGGACTTGGGTGGCTATTTCCTTTCCCATGTTAGGGAAGTTTTCGACTATAATCTCTTCAAATATTTTCTCTGGTCCTTTCTCTCTCTCTTCTCCTTCTGGGACCCCTATAATGCGAATGTTGTTGTGTTCAATGTTGTCCCAGAAGTCTCTTAGGCTGTCTTCATTTCTTTTCATTCTTTTTTCTTTATTCTGTTCCGCAGCAGTGAATTCCACCATTCTGTCTTCCAGGTCACTTATCCGTTCTTCTGCCTCAGTTATTCTGCTATTGATTCCTTCTAGTGTAGTTTTCATTTCAGTTATTGTATTGTTCATCTCTGTTTGTTTGTTCTTTAATTCTTCTAGGTCTTTGTTAATCATTTCTTGCATCTTCTCGATCTTTGCCTCCATTCTTTTTCTGAGGTCCTGGATCATCTTCACTATCATTATTCTAAATTCTTTTTCTGGAAGGTTGCCTATCTCCACTTCATTTAGTTGTTCTTCTGGGGTTCATCTTGTTCCTTCATCTGGTACATAGCCCTCTGCCTTTTCATCTTGTCTATCTTTCTGTGAATATGGTTTTTGTTCCACAGGCTGCAGGATTGTAGTTCTTCTTGCTTCTGCTGTTTGCCCTCTGGTGGATGAGGCTATTATGTACTTGCTTATTGATACCTGAGTTTACCATCCTTGAGATTAAACATGTGAAATATGCGATATTGTTAATGTTCCCTTTAAATTGAGGCTATTTCGTTGTAACAACATATAGCAACAACAACAAATAATTCAATTGTAACTAATCTATTGTTTTATTAAAAAACATTGCTCTCTAAATGATCAATGAACTTTTAGGAGAATACACAATTACTATAAAACTAGTGCAGTATTTATATGCACAGTACCTTTCCCGTCAAGAAAATAATATTCTTTGCCCATTCGTCTTGTAGTTTTTATGATATGAACATACAGGTAGCATTGAAATAGTATCATATAAAAATGTATTACATAAAGAGTCAATTTTCTAAAAAAAATTCTCTATTATTCTATTTTTTACATTAAAATCCTGAGTTGAAAATTCATTTAAATTTACAAAATAGTTTAAATTCTTTATTTTCAAATAAAGCATGGAAAAGTGGCCATTCTGGTGCAAAATACATATATGACTAAAAAACAAAGAACACAAATTCACAAATTTTTAATTTGTCTGCTCTTCAGATATTTTAGTTTGATGACCTATTTACATCAGGAGAAATGGGAATTAAAAAGAATAATTGTTGAGCTGTAGATGGTAATTGACTTTTAAATTTTTGTTAGAGTTCATTGAGATAATGGATAATAGAAAATTATATATTCTGCATATTTGAATCCATACTTGAGATCCAATTCTATCCTAATGTATAATACCAAAGATGTGGCCTACTTGTGAATAGCTCATTTAGTTTCTACATTTTTAAAAAAAAATTTTTTTTAAACATCTTTATTGGAGTATAATTGCTTTACAATGGTGTGTTAGTTTCTGCTTTATAACAAAGTGAATCAGCTATACGTATACATATGTCACCATATCTCTTCCCTCTTGCGTCTCCCTCCCTCCCACCCTCCCTATCCCTCCCCTCTAGGTGGTCACAAAGCACCGAGCTGATCTCCCTGTGTTATGCGGCTGCTTCCCACTAGCTATCAGTTTTACATTTGGTAGTGTATATATGTCCATGTCACTCTCTCACTTTGTCCCAGCTTACCCTTCCTCCTCCCCGTGTCCTCAAGTCCATTCTCTAGTAGGTCTGTGTCTTTATTCCCGTCCTGCCCCTAGGTTCTTCATGACCATTTTTTATGAAAGTAATTGATTATGTACAAAACATATTGAAGCATCCTCAAATCCATTCTTCAAATAGTTCAACATCAGATGGGAAATTACTTCCAAAATGCATTCTCCTTTATTAAAATACCAAAGTGGTACTTGAGATTCCACACATCTTTTATTCTTACTTTCATAGATATTTTTTACATAAAGATGGCACAGATAAATCTGGACTATAGACATGGTGTGATGTCCTTGATCACATCAGCATCAGGAAGAGTCATACAATTTCAAAGGCAGAAATGTCACAATTTTCAAAGGAAGACCCTGGTGGAACCAAGATTGGGGATGTTGATACAATTACTATCAAAACCAATTCAGTTATTTTATCATTAGAGGGGGAAAAAAAAAGAGAAATGGGAGAAAACACAGGAATTGAATAGCATTGGTGTATGTAGTTTTCCTTATTTTAATTTCCTTTCTAGAACAATAATGCCTTTTTAAATTGAGAAATTAACTAAAATCTTTATCTCAGCAAAGTTTGACATAAGGAACATGGTATAGAACCTTGATACAATGTTTCTACATCTACTGTGTTACTCACAGTTGGGTAAACTAACAGGCGTATAGGGAGCTGTGATATCTAGGGAGCAAGTTCTCTCTCTGACTGGCCTCAGTTCTCTAATTCCTATTGCTCTATATTCTGCCTTCTTTACTCTTACACTGACTTTATTGATTGTAAAAATAATATCAAAAATTAGCTTATTTTGTTAATGCCAGAGAAAAATAAACAAGAAAAAAACTTAAAATTGCTCCTAATATCACTAAAGTCACTATTTGCTAAATTATGGTATATTTAAATGTTTTTCTAGCAACTTACACTTTTACTTAAGTTTCTGCAGACATCACTTGGGTTTTCATTTGTTTGTTTTATTGTTTTTTGGTAGTAAATAACAGTAATCAAATCTGATTAAGACTGAAAGAAAATGCAGAACTCTTTAAAGATACCTGGATGGTTACAGAATCAGTTGTTATAATTAGAGATAGAAAAAGAAAAGCGGATAAAACATGAACAAAATAATCAATTATTAAGGTACCAGTGTTAGTATATAAAAATTCGAATGTTTCATTCTACCCTGCTTCGTTGTGTTCAGAATTCAAAATCTTTGTAAAGACAGTTTACTTGCCTAAATCTAGTCCATGTGGCTTCACTGTGATTCCTCTGGTGAGCCAGAGCTTCAAGAACCCCAAACACGTCCAAAGCCTGGGTTGGATACCTTTATGCTGTTTCACAAGACTAGCTATTTAGCTGTATATGATTTTCAAATTTTATCTGAGTTCACTGTAACTATGGGTAATATAAACTAGATAGTCTGTGTATATTCAGCTATATTTAAAATTCAGCATTTCCTAATATATGATTACAAAGATATTGCCCATGTGAAAGTAAGACACAGAAAATTGTGAATAAAAATATCAGGGCATTTGTAAGAAAGCAGAACATATAGTAACATATTTAGCTTTTCAATTGGTTTTGTTTCATAAGCTTATTCAGCATTAAAATTTTAGCTTTGCAATGTATTATTAAATATTCTTTGGAATCATAGTTTTAATGATGATATACTTGTACCTCAAAAGTGTACCTGATGCTCTACATTTCTGCTTTTTTGTTTGCTTGCTGATTATAAAAGTACCCTACACTGAGTGTCAGAAATTGAAAACTTGAAAAAGCAAATCACATATTTCTGTTTCTTTATCCTAAGTAAGACAATCCCCCCCATTATAGTTTTACTGGAATTGTGGTGTAGCATTTACTTGATATATACCTCACCTCCATTTAGTTTTAGCTACAATTACCTTACAATCAATGACATGTTAAAATTGATAAGATGTAGTCTAGAACCATTGGACTTTAAGTATTTAGGTCATCCCTGAACTGCAAATGAACAGCTGGAGGGGCTAATTGAACACAAAGTAAGTTAATAATGTGAAGGCTAGAAAACAGATCCATTCAAAAAATAAAATAAACAGAGATCTACTTCATCTATCCCCATGTGCAGTTGGGTGACATCCTATGCCCTCTGCTAGAGCAGTGTCAGATCTGCCCTGGTTGAGTTAATAAGGATTTACACCACAGCCCAGGGGTTAAGAGATGACCAAACTCCTCCCCTGTAGTGTCACTAGAGGCCACATGGGGAGCAATAGGAGGTACTCCTGTCCCTTCCAGTCAAGGAACTACACTGAAGTTCTCCTTGGGAGCCAGAACAGCCGCTCCTACCCAGCAATAATGAAGATTCCCCATCACTGGGGGTCAAGGAGGCAAAGTGAGGAATTTGGACTTCTAGTGCAAGAATAGTTCGTAAGATACCAGCTACAACAGAAGGATTAAATAATATCCAGATTCTCATATCCTTAATATCCAAATTTCAATAAAAATTCACTTAGCATCAGAGAACAGATTGGTTGTTACCAGAGGCGGTTGGGCAGAATGGGTGAAGGGGGTGAAAAGGTACAACTTCCAGTTATGAAATAAATAAGTCCTGAGGATCTAATGTACAGCATGGTGACTGTAGTTAATAATACTCTATTCCGTATTTGAAAGTTGCTAAGAAAGTAGATCTTAAAAATTCTCATGAGAAGAAAAAAAATTCTGTAACTGTATGGTGACTGATATTAACTAGCATATTGTGGTGAACATTTTGCAATATGTACATACATATCATAATATAGTACACCTAAAACTAATATAATATTATATGTCAATTATATCTCAATAAAAAAATCACTAATCGTACAAGAAACAGGGTAATCTGAAACTGAATGAAAAAAAGCCAATCAATAGATGTAAACATCAAGAGGATAGGCAGAATTATCTTACAAAGATTTTGAAGTAGCTATTATAAGAATGCTACAATGAGCAATTACAAATACGTTTGTAACAAATGAAAAATAGAAAGTCACAGTGAAGAAAAAGAAAGTTTCAGCAATGAAATAAAAGTACCAAATATAAATTTTAGAACTGGAAAATACAATAAGAAAAAAACCCAAACAAACAAACAAAAATCCCAAATCTCAATCCACACGCCCAGCAGCAGAATGGGAAAGACAGGGAAAAAAATCAAGGAACTGGTAGATAAAATAATAGAAATTACCCAATGTGAACAATAAAGAGGAAATAGACCAAAAAAACAAAAAGAAAGAACATGGCCTCAGAGAATCTGTAGGACTATAACAAAAGACCTAACATTTGTGTCATCATGGTCCCAGAAGGACAAGAGGAAAAGGGTGAGACTGAAAAAGAGCTCAAAGAAATAATGACTGAAAATTTGGCAAAAGACCCAAACCTAAAGATTAAAGAAACTGAGTGAAGTTCAAACAGGATAAACCCAAAGAAATCCCCTTCAAGACACATCATAATGACACTTCTGACAACTAAAGACAAAGGAAAATCTTGAAAGCAGCAAGAGAAAAATGACCATAGCTTTAGGGGAAAACAGTTGGATTGACGGTCGATTTCTCATCAGAAACCCTAGAGACCTAAATAAAGTGGCACAACATTTTAAAGAAAAGAACTGTAGATCCAGAATCCAAACCCAGTGAAAATAACCTTCAGGAATACAAGACAAAGAGAAATCAAGACATTCTATGACGAAGGAAAATTAAAGAATTTATCACTAGAGACCTAACCTAAAAGAATGGCTAAGGGGAGTTTTCCTAAACAAAAAAAGAAATGAGAAAAGAATGAACCTTAGAACATGAGGCAAGAGGAACATGATAAGCAAAAAATATGGGGACTGCAGTCTTCCTCTTTTTGAATGTTCTAAATTATGTTTGTTTGTGGAAGCAGGATTTTAACACTGATGTGGTTCTAAATGTACATAGAGGAAGTATCTAACTGAAAATATGTAAACAGCTCATACAACTCAATATCAAAACAAACAAACAACCCAATCAAAAATGTGACAGAAGGTCTACATAGACATTTCTCTAAAGAGGACACACAAATGGCCGACAGGCATGTGAAAAGATACTCAACATTACTAATTATTACAGAAATGCAAATCAAAACCACAATGAGGTTTCACCTCAAACCGGTCAGAATGGCTATTATCAAAAAGTCTACAAACAATAAATGCTGGAGAGGGCATGGAGAAAAGGGAGCCCTCCTCCGCTGTTGACGGGAATGTAAATTGGTGCAGTCACTATGGAAAACAGCATGGAGAGTCCTTAAAAACTAAAAATAGAGCTAACATATTAAACTAGCTTATTTTAAAATTTGTATGGAAAGACAAAGGAAGTAGAATGGATAAACTGATTTTGAAAAATAAGAATGTCTAAAATTGAAAAATAGTGACAATTTCAAATGCTGATGAGGAGGCAAAGAAACTGAGTCACTCATTCTTGCTGCTTGAAGTATAAAATGGTACAGACCCTTTGTAACGCAAGTTGTTATTTCCTTAAAAAACTTATCATACAACTACCATATAAGCCAGGAAGTTCACTCATGGACATTTACACACAAAAAAATGGAAACTTATGTTTACTCAAATGACCTGTACACAGATGTTTATAGCAGCTTTATTTTAAATAGCCAAAACCTGGAAAGATGTCCTTTAAGGGGTGAATAGTTGATAAAAAAGAAAAACTGAGGTGTACCCCATCATTGGTTGCTTTCAGCAATACGAAGGAATAAACTACTGGTATACACACAGTGCGGCTCAGTTTCCAGTAAATTATGCTGAGAGAAAAATTAACATACTGCTTGGTTGTATTTATATACCATCCTTGAAGTGACAAAATTATTGAAATAGGGAACAGATTAGTGATTGCCAGGGACTAAGGAGGTGGTAGGGAAAGGAGAGGAAGTGTCTGTGTCTATAAAAGGACACCATGAAGGATTCTTGTGGTGATGGAATTATTCTTCTCCTTGACTGTACTGATATCATTATCTTGGTTGTGATATTGTATCACTACTATAGTCTTCCAAGATGTTACAATTGAAGAAAACCAAGTTAAGGGTACACAGGACTTCTCTGTGTAACTTCTTACAGTTGTATGTCAATCTACAACTATCTCAAAATAATAACTCAATTAAAAAGGAAAACACGGTAAGGATGTATATTTTTTTAATTACTGAAAGAAAGAACCAGGCTTACCCACTACCAAAGAATAGTCTTCAGAAAAAATAAGCACCTCTGAGGAGGCAATATGCATAGTCCTACCAGGAGCCTGATAAGGGTGCTGAGAAAAATATTGTCACACAAAGTGTGTAACCTTTCTAGAGACTCAAGGAGATAATTTGGGCAGCTACATGTTGAAGAACCATAAAAGCAGTTATACGAGATTAGGACACCTTTAGAACATGAAATGGTACCAGAATTGTATCACATCTTTCCTGAATAGAAATTTTATTTTATTTTTTCTATTATCAACTTTTTGTTTTCATTCTCTTTTTTTTTAACATTGAGACCAGATAGGGTTAAAAGGTTATAGTATTAGGGACTTGGTGTTTCATAAACTGATTAGGCGAGCAGCATTTGATTAAGTGTTGATTGAAATAAAGACTAGAATTCCATTTTTTTTTTTTCTTTAACTCCCCCCGCCTCAGGTGTTGTCTCTTTATTTCCTATAAAATTCTTTTATTTTCCCTGAAAACCTAATAATGTTAATGCCTTAGATTAGGGGAAGAAAGGCATAGTTTTACTCTTAAGAGTGTTTAAGGGGGGCTTCCCTGGTGGCACAGTGGTTAGAAATCCGCCTGCCAATGCAGGGGACACGGGTTCGTGCCCCGGTCCGGGAAGATCCCACATGCCGCAGAGCAGCTAGGCCCGTGAGCCACAACTACTGAGCCTGCGCGTCTGGAGCCTGTGCTCCGCAACGGGAGGGGCCGCGACAGTGAGAGGCCCGCGCACCGCGATGAAGAGTGGCCCCCGCTCGCCGCAACTGGAGAAAGCCCTTGCACAGAAACTAAGACCCAACACATCCACAAATAAATAAATAAATAAATAAATTAAAAAAAAAAAAAAAAAGAGTGTTTAAGGTTTGGCTTGGCATCACACTATGTCAACACTGGGAAGAGTCAGCAATGTGAGTTACGTGTAGAAGAGGAGAAGCCTATGGAGAGAGTAGTCTGAGTTGACCATATAGTCAGTCATTTCAAAGGGATATTTCTGTACACCTGTATAATGCATTCTGGCATAAAAGACTGCCAACAAGCTTCTTTTTCTCTCTCAATCTCTCCCTCTTTTTTTTTTTTTTAAATCAATTGCACTTTTAAAAATTTATTTATTTATTTATTTTTGGCTGTGTTGGGTCTTCGTTTCTGTGCGAGGGCTTTCTCTAGTTGCAGCAAGTGGGGGCCACTCTTCATCGCGGTGCGCGGGCCTCTCACTATCGCGGCCTCTCTTGTTGTGGAGCACAGGCTTCAGACGCGCAGGCTCAGTAGTTGTGGCTCACGGGCCTAGTTGCTCTGCGGCATGTGGGATCCTCCTAGACCAGGGCTCGAACCCGTGTCCCCGGCATTGGCAGGCAGATTCTCAACCACTGTGCCACCAGGGAAGCCCCTCTCCCTCTTTTTATTTACTGTCTCTATTTCATTCCTTCCTTTCCTTCCTTCTCTGCCTCAGTATTTTTTAAGCTTCTATCTTGGTGTTTTGGAATGAGGTCATTGCACCTGAATCAAATTCTCTAGATAATCCTTAAGTTTGGTTCTGTGTTTCAGGAAAACAAATAATAGTAACTTTTAGGTTCACATTTCTAGTGGTCACGCATAATGCAAACATTATGCCATTATTTATCACATTCATCTCCCTGTAGGCTGAAGATAGAGATTGTTACAGTGGACATACCAAAAGAAATATATCACTTTTAAAATAATGTCAGAAGCAAGAACTTATATAAGTTCTAAATCCTAAATCTTTAATGCTCCTGCTACCCGCTCTGTTATACCGAGTCAGGCCTGGTGAACTAGATCAAAGACTGCTCCAAACCATTGTCACTTCAATTTTTCTCCCCATTTGTCCACCAATCCACTGAGCTTTTCTTTTTTTCCCCAGGTGATTCTCTATTGAGTTTACATAACAAAATTCATTATTTCAGTAAATCTCTAGTCAATACACTCAAGCATTTCTTCTCTTCTTCCATATTAATATAATATATGCATAAAAAATATTCACATAAATATAAAATAAAAAATTATGAAATAGAGAAGAAAAGTAAAATCTTTCTATGTTTGGTGATTTCCTACTTTCCAACTGGGCAAGTCAAAATATACACTTAGGGTCTAGTCCAGCAGTAAAGATCACAGGGGTGTTTTTATATTTAAAATAATCTTGATAATTCACTTTTTGGCTGACATCATGTCAGAGATGATTAGATTAGACAATTATTTTTTCCAATCATTTTTATATTGTACTTTGATCTTATTAGTAGTATATTCAATATTTTTGGAAAAAAGATTTTAGACCATTTATTCATTAATGAGTCTTAGCTAACCCTAGATAGTGTAATATAAATGTATTTTACTGGATGCATATGAATTTCTGAATGATGCTATTCACCATGAGAAATAAAAAGAGCAAACATGACACTTTTCCCCTCTGTATTCTACAGAACTTCTTTTTTCTCAAGATATTTTACTTCAAATATACTCTTCTTGATCTCCATAGATTAGAGAAACCAGTAATATATGAGAATTTCCCTTTCCTCATATCCCTAACAATAGTTAGCATTCTCACACATTTTGAATTATATAAATATGGTGGATATAGGCTGGTGTCTCAATAAAGTGTTATTTTATACTCACCTGATTATTATATCAAGTTACTTTTCATGTTTATTCACAAGCTCTTCAGCTTAATCTACCTCGTCACTGAGCAGAAGATCAAGGTCACATATCTTATAAACATGAATGTGTTAAAACCCCAATCTCCATTCATAAGTCCTGTCTCTTGAGCTGTCATGTTGCCAGCTCAGAATTGCTATTCTGACTTGTGTTTTTGAATCCCCTCTTAGTTTCTGGTCGCTCCATAAAGAAGCCTTTCCTCGTTACTCCTTCTGATTGGGCTAGCATGCTGTTTTTTCTTCATTTATTTCTGAAAACCATTCTGAATACATATTACGTGCCAGGCACTACGTCTTTTCTACTTTCTGAGAGCACACTGAGAAAAACAGCTTTAAAATGTGATTATATAGCAATACTTATCATCTTGTTAAATTTCTTGTTTATGTCCTTGTGTCTTCATTGGACTCTATGCTACTTCAAGTTATAGTCATTTTCCTTTAGGTGTTTATCATTGTAGTGACCTAGTGAAAATCCAGTATTAAAATAATTAGCTATAAAAAGAGATTCAATATATATGCACATGCCATTTGGTGCAGTTAATAGTGCTTCTGTTTCTGACATGCAAATACTATTTCATATGATACTCAATAAAGCATCAAATTGTTTTAATTACCTTCCTTTCATCCCATTGTTAAGGGAGGGGTTTCCACCCTAGGGTTATGAGGATGGCCAGACCTGACACACTGCATGGGACAGATGAGACTGACAGCAGGTGATTAGTCACATATACTCACGGGTCAGAGGAAGAGGACACCATACACTAGGCAGGGCCGTATGGGGTTGTACTTGAGAACAGGGTAAACCAGGGGCTATGGGAGGTTGCTGGCTTTGTAGTGTCAAGGGGGTGGGGTACCCCTGTTTCCCATGGAAGGATGTGATTAGCTTGTCTGAATAATTCCAGAGACTGGCAGAGAACTGAAACTCACTACTCATGTATAAGCAGGAATTGTGTCTCAACCCTTAAATAAGGAGGGTTGTTTTTCTGGGGAACCTTATCCATGGGAACAGAGTGGGGAGGCCTACTTGAAGTTAGGCCATTTGAGGCCATCCCAATTTTACTAACTGTCAAGGCAGCACATAATATTGACCTTAGTTTTAGGCCTTAAGCATCACACAAATCCAGATATATAAACTGAGTTTATTCTAATTAATGTTATTTTCATGCAGAGATTAGCAGGTTTTTGGTTCCTAGCGTTGGTTAGAATTTTCAGTGACCACAAACTAGAAACATTATATGGAATTTTATTTAAATTTTGTTCCTATAGAAGGAGTGTATTTCCACATATTAAAATCATTCATAAATAAAGTTTTCTTCTTCTTAGTTGGTCTTTACAAATCCACATGATTGTAGAGAAAGCTGCTCTCTGACAGTTGTTGAAAGCTACCTCTCAAGGTGAAGAATATACACAAGCTAAAAAAATAATGCCAGATGCACATTAGTTATCAAAACGAATGCTGTACAAGCACTGAAGGAGGAGAAGTTCCCAATATCCACAACTGTTCCCTGAATACGGTTCAGTGAATAAAAGTACCTGTGAAATTGCTGAGTCTCTAGAAGAACTAAATATAAATAAAAGATTTATGCCATTTTCAGGGCACTACAGAAACATAGTAGAAAGAAAAGTTTGCATAATTCAAATTTGGATGATACAGTGAATAGTCAGGGGAGCATAGTGAGAAGGCTACGTACTTGTAAATTGATAAAACAATGTCGCAGCAATAAATGGGTATTGGAAATACATGAGTAAAATCCAATGAGAATAGTAATGAAACATTTAGTTCATTTTTATTTTGTCAGACTCAGAAGGCAAGTTCTGTTCAGTCTAAATTGATTGCTATTTTGATGGATTACATCTTACAAAGTTAACCAATGTGCAAAATGTAAAACAAAAATATAGTATATTCAGTGGGGAAGTCAATTTGTGGGTATACGGTACTATAACAAAACTCAAATTCTGAGAGGAACACAAAACATGTATGGAATTAAAATAACTGTGTTGAAGGGATAGAGGACATGACAAATTACACAAGGTCATACACTAAATCAGATATTGAATAATTACTTTCCGTAGAAGTTCCAGATATATAATTAGCTTTAAGTAATATTTCTTGATTTTTTAAATTTGCTCAGTCATTTCTTCTACCACTAATTCATGAAGGGTTTACTATGCATAGACTTTCTGATAAAAAAACTGCAAACAAAGTAGAGATGGTTTCTATTGTCATGAAATGTACAGTATAATATGAAATTTATGACTGTAGTTCAGGAATCAGATAGCTGTGGTTAAAGTTTCAGGTTACTTACTATTTCTATCTCATTAAATAGCCAAATAGAATCTTCTGTGATGATGGAATGTTCTAAATCTGTTCTGTCCACTAATACTGAGTACTTGAACTGTCACTAGTCAGACTGAAACTTTAATTTTGTTTAATTTTAGTTAAATTTAAATGTAAATAGCCACATGTGGTTACTGGCTACCACACTGGACTGAGCTGTAGAACTACTGTAAATATCAAATATGCATATAGCAGTTAATACAGTGCTTAGTACATAGTTAAGTGCTTATTATCAAGTAGCTATTAACATCCATGATGATAACGATAATGTAATTTGGGGGGAAAGAGATTCAACAGTTTCAAAATGAGAAAACTTCTCACAAAACCATGTAGATATTAAAGTTCAGTAATAGGCATTGATTTCTGAGGAATCATAAGATAAATATTTATCACTGATGTTTACAGTCACAGTACTGAAACTTAATATGCATACAATGAGTATATTAAAAAAAAACACAATAAAACATAATCCTTGAGTGGCCAGAAATGATGTCATATGCAAATAGCATTCAAGCGTTGGGGCAGATACTGATATCCACAGATGGGAGTCCTGAAGATTCTTTTACCATTCAAAAAAAGGAATATCTATAGAAACACCTCTCCAAAGAGCAACAGAATTATTCATCTTCTTCAAGTCTCAGCACTGCAATTTACATTGGTGTAGTGATGCAATGCCTCAGAATCTCCAACCACGTAATGAAAATGTTCAATAATTATTAGAAATAGGGCACACTGTGTGTGTGCTAGCTTTGTAATGTTTGGAAATTGTTCATCTCTTTAATGATACTGTTTCTTAGAGTATAAATATTCTATAAGGTAAACAGATTTTCAAAACAGCATGATATCTAAACTGGCTCAGACTTGAACTAGAGAACATTCTTCACAAAATGGTACACACTCAAAAGGACTGTCACTTTCTTCATCCATACACTTTTCCAACTTTAGAAATGTATAAAGGATTTCAATCTTTCTCTTGGAAACCTTCTGCAATCTGCTCCAACTCCACCATCCATACATCACCATCATGGTCTGTGTCCCAGAAAGCAGTTCTGTTCTCACTAAACTCCCTAATCCTTTGGTTTACATTTGGGATTTGGAAAATAAGAAAGTCCAGAAAGAGATTAGGGGGTGGGAAGAATGCATCCTTACCCTATATTTTCAGGGCTAAGGAAGGAAAAATTTCCCTTATTTCATAGCCTTAGGATATCTTCTTGGTAGCCTTAAACCTTGTTCATAATTTTTTAAACTTTTGCTTATTAAATTTGTCTCAATTACTTTACAAATGTGAATTGTTTGCTGCCAAGCCCCTGACTGATACATGAACCAGTCTTGGTATAAAATTGTGATTTTTAACTCATGGAGAAACAGGATAAAATATTGGACACATGTTTGCATGAACAGACCTTTAAAAATTTCTTCCAAATCTGTGCTTTTGGGATTATAAATCTTAACTGGATAAAGGACACATTTTTATATAAGACAATTTGCCAAACAGCTAGATCATAAGACAGAGAACAAAAATATGGACAAAGAAAAAGAAGAAAGAGACTGAATAAGATCAAGTGGAGATGAACATTACGGCAGGGCAGTCATCACGATAGGTCTAGAGCAGAAAAGTCATCGGGTTATTGAGAATGAGACAGCAGGTGATTACGTGTAAAGGAAGACAAGGTAATTGTATCATTAAAATTGGTATCTACAGGCATAAATAAAATATAAGGAGACATATAAGAAGAATAAAAATAAAGCTTAGTCCTAGATAATTATTATTTTTATATATTCTTGTTTGTTCATATACCCAGAACTTCCATGTACAGTAGAACAAGTTGTGTGGTATTTCAGGTTAAGTGAAAAGTCAAAGTAAGAATGAAAAATATTAATTTGCATATTGACCTATTTTGTGAACCACTAGAGTATATGAAAATTAATTTTAATTCCAGATATAGAATAAATAGAAAGTATGTGATGGTATATGTATATTTACTTTATCCTATGAATTCAAATAACTTTATGTCATAATTCTAATCATGACAACTGTTCCCATTCAACCCACTCCATCTTAAGACCCAGGACAACTGAAAAAAGAAATTTTTGGTCAATGTTGCAAGTTCCTCCACGAATTATATTCCCACAGGTTTTTCTCTCTTATACTGAACAACACAAAATGTAAGGCATTCTAACAGTACTATAGTACACTGCTAGAGACAGACTCTGAAGCCAGATGTCTTGGTTTACTTTCCAGTCCATAGTTGCTATGCTGCATTGGTAAAGTTACCTAAGCTCTCCATTTCCTTATTTAGAAAACAGAGATTACAGTAGTCCTAAACTCTAGTGTTGTTATGATTATTAAAGTTACTTCATATAAAACCACTATAAATATTAGTTATTGTTTTTATTTTGGCACCATTACAAAGGGCTGAATTTCAGACTCATGATACACAAGCCTTATTCAACTCTGAGCTTTACTCATAATTAGCAAAGTATGCTATTAATAAGGAACCACAACAAAGCTGCATCACTAATCACAGGGCTCTGAATTTGTCAAATGCAGCTTCCTAAAAGCACTTTTCTCCTCAGGATGTGTTTTGGGTTCACAGAGATGAGCACCAATCATGCATGGTACAGTCAGTGCTGGAATTTCTACTTTTTCATGTATTGCTAGTCGTAGCTAGAGATATGATAGATTCTTTCAGTAGTATACTGTGCAGCATGGAAAATGAATAAACTATAGCAATATATGTCTTCAATGCATGAATCTAATAAATGTGTGAGTTAAAGAATAAAGAGACAAAAGCATACTTAATGTATATTTTCATTTATAAAAGGTTTGGAAGTAGACAAAATAAAGCTCTAATGTAATGCATATTCAGATATAATCTTGTAAAGAAAGATGTGATTACTTTAAGCCTAGATAGTGATTTCCTTTAGGGAGAGTGATGGATTTATGTTTGGTGGGAGAAAGTGGATTGCTTCTGGGGTTCTATTTCTTATCGTAGGTGATAATGATATGGGAGGGGTTTTTCTTTTTGGAGAAGGGGTATGATTTTAAGTAATCCATATTACACTGGACTCTTACATTTTCCAATTTTCTCTACATAGATCTTACTTCTCAATAAAAGAGCCAAAAATAATAGACTAAATTTATAAAAAGGAACGAGAGGGTACTTTTTTCATAAAAATAGATGTATATTATGCACTCAACTGAATGTAATTTTTAGTCACATCTCTGATTGGTATGGAAATCTACTTTTGAAATGTTTTTTGACTTGATAGGGTAAAGGTTTGCATTGGAGTAAATACACAGATTAGTTGTCTGCATTTGTGTGGTTTGTTTTGTTGCAATGGCCATTTATTGCTTTTGCAGTTTGAAAATAATCGACAGTAAAATATTTAGAGAGGAGGTTCTGATTGACTACTATCTCAGACTTTTACAGTGACTTATCTTTAACTACCATGTCTCTATATCTTAGGAAGACAGTGGATACTGTTGTCTGCTTCACTCCTCTGCGACTACATCGTTGTTTTGCAGCGTTGTAGTATGAGTGAGTTTGATTCCATCTCCCATCTCCTAGGAGGACCATGATGGCACATCTTTTTGCGAAGTTTTCACTTCAAAATCTGATCCTAAATTATTCTAAATGGAATCAGGCCCAGAACGTTGGGTAATGGTTGAAAAAAATGAAGTTTTCTCTTCTGGACAGTGTGTAAAAGGAATGTGAGATATTAAGTTGCCGCATGAATTTTACTACTACCATATAAGCCAGCCTGTGGATGAAGGTAGCACCTAGAAGAGTTCAGAGATGAGATAATTTCAGTCATCTTGAGTGGTCACTTGTTCTAAAAGAATCTGGGTCTTTAGTGATTTGTGAGTTGGAAAAGATCATCTCTGTGGACCCTGTTCTTTGTGAGAATATGAGGCAAGTACCTAAATATCCTTTGTCATTTGTCAGTGTGAGTTGGATTTTCTGTTGTTTGCAATTGATCATATTTTACCTGATGTAATGAAGACTGCATAGTGAACAGAACGTCGTCTATTATACTTTCATATATTTTAGATTTTATATTTGTGGATCTTTAAATTGTTTGAGAGAGACTTAGATTTTCGGTAAACAAACATTATCTTTTATTCACATCTGAATAAAATCACAGTGGTATAGGACACATAATAAGTAAGCAAATGCTAATCTAAAAACTCTCTGCTATAGGTGATTCAACTCCATTATCTTCAGATTTTGACCTATTTTGTCTTTAAGCTATATTTCAAGTTTGAAAAAAAGAAACTATCTCTGAATGGTAAACATAAAATCCTTGATAATTCCAAATGAATACAGAAGGCTTTCTATGAAGCTAAATGATTTTTGGCATGTGTGCAGTTGTTCATCACAATTTTATGAAATAGTATTTGTATTATGTGAAGCATAGCTGCAGTTATTTATTCCTGCCAGCCCTGACATCTCAGACATTAAAAAATTTAACCGTATGTTCCTGCCCCAAATCCCTTTCATACATGTTTTCATAGCTCTAGCCCCACTCCTATGACCTAACAGAAGAATATCTCATTTGAACTCACAATGGTATTTGTACAAAAATCTGACTTTTCAGGAAATATTAGAGATTGCCTTAAGAGACAGAGCTTAACAAGAATGTTTTGCAATTGTAGTAATTAAACTCCTGGTTCTTAAAATTGGCCATTGAGTGAAGCCAGAGTCAGCAACAAAGTGAGTAACTATAGGCATAACCTTATTCCAAAATGTAGGTAAATAATGGAAACTGAACTATTAAAAAAGACTAATATATTTCAGTAGAAATACATGCCTCAGTCTGAATTGAAAAATTAATTCTAGAATTTGTTAGATATGTTAATTGGTTCAAATCGCAATTAACATATGAAAAGGAAAGGAAAAGACACTGAAAACAGACTGTGAATTAAAGCAGCAAAAGAAGTAATAGAAATATACCTTACGTGTGACAGCTTGTCACCTCCATAAAATAGGGCTGTGTGGCAATATGGCAGCCGTTGCAAAGCACTGTGACACTGATATTCAAGAACACACCAGTGTTGGTCACATAGACATTTTCTTTGCAAATATTCATGTCATTAATCTTCTTTTAAAAATCGCTGAGGTATAAACACGAGCCAGACTTGCATTTGTGCACAAAGAATGCGCACAAAAATGAGTGTTACACTCACTTTTACTGTTTCTGTTTTACATACATTATAGCAAGTATATGCAATATGAGATGAGGCCAGATGTTCTGAATAATTGGTTTACCTGCCATGTACATAGAGCTCACACTGTATACTAAGAAATTCAGAAACTCATGATTTGGTACGTACTATGTCTTTTGTTTGTTTTACAAAGTCTTTCCTAGAATGGGATCTAAATGAGATTTGCCTTATAGCAATCCCATTTGTTTCTATATTGTGGTATAATAAACCATTCATTACTTATGTAAACATATACCCACAGCTATAGATGGAGGGAGAGAGAGAAAAATTATTTAAATAAAATTTAAAAACACAGCATACAATAGAAAACACAATACATATTCATTAATGTATACAGTTAGCAAATATCTACGTATATGCTCAAAGCACTGTGTAAGAGGCTAAAGAAGAAAGATGAATTCCTGCAAAGGGACTCATCATCTCAGATTCCAAACAAAAAGAAGAAATCAAATGGAATCCTGTTGGTGCTCTTTTGGGGGTGTAAGCAAAACATTATTGAGGTAGAGAGGAGAGAATCTGTTTTCAGAAATGGCAAAAGGCTTTGTAGAAATTTCCATGAAAGAAAAGGCATGTGCAATTCAGGTAGAGACACAGTATGTGGGGCAGATAGTCGTATGTCTAGGCTATTACGAGTAGCTTATTCTGGCTCTGATATAGTTTGCATAGGTAAGTACAGCAAGATGATTCTGGACAGCTTTGCTGGACCCAATCACAAGGAGTTTTTATATCTCCTGGGGAGTCTGAAAGATCACAGTAGGTTGAAACGAGGGCAAATGCACACACTAAACTCATTTTAACTGCAATGCTAAAGACTAAATGCAGCGGTACAGGAAGGTGGCGGAGAACCTATTAAGATATCAGTGTTATTGTAAGTGAAATTTGACAGGGGCTCTGAGTAGGACAGGGGCAGTGGGGATGAAATAAGTAGAAATGTTTGAAGAAGGTATTTAGAATCGAGTACGCACGGGATTTAAAGTTACGTTTAGGAGTCAAGGGAAAGAAAGGCACTCATGACCATCCAGGTTGTAACTAAAGTGACTGGAGGCTGATGATAAGGAACACTAGACATGAAATATTTTTTAAGGAAAACTAAAATGAGTTTAGACTTCGGACGTACATATTGAGATTCTTATGGGACATATGGGCGTGTGTTTGGTTTTCAGTTAGTAATAATTTCTGAAATTTGAGGCATAGATTAGCTCTCATATAGAGGCATTAAAGTTATTACTAAATTATATAAATAATATATAATGTTATATATTTTACTATATTACTATATAAAAATAAAATATCTTGTCAATCAAAACCAAAGATTCAGAACTATAACTTATGAGAAGTTATAATGATTAGAAAGCTAAATTTAGAAACTATGCAAAGATAGTCTGATCTTTACTATTCAACTCTCTAGCTGACCGCTGTTATGTTGACCTTGTGTGCAGAGAAAGGACACTCAACCAAGGAGGGGGAAGAATGATATAAGTCATGAGTTAAGTGATTACTATAGTATTTTAGATTTTTCCCACCATCAGATAAAATTTATTTCACGTAAGAGGTAAGTTTACTGAATGTCTTGTTTCAATTTTTAGGAATACCAACATCTTTTGCTAAAATAGTAATATACAAATCTGTTGTGTTTAATTTTAGTAAGAACTTTTCATGCTAACAGACTCACAAAATCATGTGTCAACATTGAGAAGGATTGTAAGATTAAGGCCCTAGGAACCATGAATAGGTGTTCTTAATGGAACACTCACCCCAAAACTTTTAAAAGGATTTGAATGTAAGCACCTTAAGCCAAAACATCTACTTCCTTCTTTTATGATTTTGTTGTTGCTGTTATCCCAAATTCTGTACCTGGGACATAGCAAGCACTCAATAAATGTTTACTGAACTGAGCTCTGCAAAGTACCAATATTACATTAATTTTACTTCATACAGTTTATTATTATAGACACAGAAATTATATATGTTGTACCATATTACTGTTAGATAAATTCGTTGAAATGAAGCAAACATGTTATTTCTAATTTACCAAGTCAAGCCATGTAGAGTTAAAGAATTTGGGCATGGTTACATGGAAACAATGGTACAGTCAAAACTAGAACCAGGGACGGAGACCAATCCCAAGGAAGCCGGCTTCGGCCCTGCGGCTGCTGCCGTCATCGCCGTGGAGAAATTGTTGGAGCTGGCAGCCTAGGAATGAATCTCCTCTCGGCCTCTCAGCTCACCTGGTCAGAGTCCTTGGATGCGCCTGTGGGACCCTTCCCTCTAGCCCTGTGGTTTGCAACCAGTGGCTTTGGGGCTGTAAGAGGATGGGCAAAGATTCTCAGCGGCTGCTGGATTCATCCCCAATGGCATCAGGCACTGCCATCCGCTCAGAGGATGAGTCGCCGCTGACAGGGCAGAAGCGGGCCTCCTCACAGGCTTTGGGCACCACCCCTAAACGGAGAAGCTTCTCCAGGTTCATCAAGAGAAAGAAGTTTGACGATGAACTGGTGGAGAGCAGCGTGGCTAAGTCCTCTACCCGGGCGAAGGGGGCCAGTGGGGTGGAACCAGGGCGCTGTTCCGGGAGTGAACCCTCCCTCCTCCAGTGAGAAGAAGAAGGTGTCCAGGGCCCCCATCATCCCTGTGCCACCCAGCGCAGCCCCAGCCCCTGGACTCACCGAGCGCGTGAAGAAGAGCAAGCAGCCACTCCAGGTGACCAAGGATCTGGGCCGCTGGAAGCCTGCGGACGACCTCCTGCTCACTGATGCCGTGTTGCAGACCAATGACCTGGCATCTGTCCACCTGGGCGTGAAGTTCAGCTGCCACTTCACCCTGCGGGAAGTCCAGGAGTGCTGGTACGCCCTGCTCTACGATCCTGTCATCTCCAAGCTGGCCTGCCAGGCCATGAGACAGCTGCACCCAGAGGCCATTGCCGCCATCCAGAGCAAGGCCCTGTTTAGCCAGGCTGAAGAGCAGCTGCTGAGCCAAGTGGGATCGACCAGCCAGCCCACCTCAGAGACCTCCAGGACCTGCTGCACAGACGCCCGATGCCTTCTACCTGGCCCGTACTGCCAAGGCTCTGCAGGCCCACTGGCAGCTCATGAAGCAGTTATCACCTGTTGCAGGACCAGACAGCCGCTGCCCAAGGGGGACCAAGTGCTGAACTTCTCCGATGCAGAGGACTTGACTGACGACAGTAAGCTCAAGGACATGTGAGAGGAAGTCCTAGAACATGAGCTGACAGTGGCTGACCGGCTCCAGAAACGAGAGGTTACGCAGCTGGAACAGGAACTGCATAAGTGGCAGGTGTAGTAGATAGCATCACAGGCACGAGCTCTCCGGACTTTGACAGCCAGACCCCGGCAGGGCTGCAGGGCCGCAGGGGGCGGTGCCTGAGGCGCTTGAGAAAGATCACCCTAGGCAGAGCAACGGAGGAGAGCCAGATTGACGTGGACCTGTCTCTGGAGGGTCCGGCCTGGAAGGTCTCCCGGAAGCAAGGTGTCATCAAGCTGAAAAACAATGGTGACTTCATTGCCAGTGAGGGCCGGCGGCCCATCTACATCGATGGACGGCCTGCGCTGTGTGGCTCCAAATGGCGCCTTAGCAACAGCTCCGTGCTGGAGATTGCCAGCGTGCGATTCGTCTTCCTCATCAACCGGGACCTCATTGCCCTTATTCCGGCCGAGGCTGCCAAGATCACGCCACAGTGAGAAGTGGTGGCAGGACCCATGGACTCTCTCTGGCCTCAGTTTCCCCTGCCATCCCAGACCCCTGGAGCTGGGAACTCAGGCTCCTGGAAAAACCAGAGGGGGCTGTGGGAGACTCAGCTCCTGACCCCTTGATCTGAGCCTCTGCGGGGGGACGGGGCTGGCCCTGGGGAAGCCCCTAGAGGCTGGGACCCTCAGGCTTCCTTGGTGCCAGAGCCCCTCCCCTTCTCTCCCTGCAGAGGACCCTACCCTTTCCCCCAGATTCCCACCTTTGCCCCGTGTCTCCAGCTGATTAGCTTCAGACTTTTCCTTTATTATTTTTCTTTTGTAAATACAAAGCACTGATTTCCAAAAAAAAAAAAAAAAAAAAAAAAAACTAGAACCAGGTATGTTTACCTCTAAGGTTAAATTTCATTCAACTATAGTTATCACATTTGTGACACTGCAAATGCATAAGTAGCCTTATTTATACCCTTCAACGAAGAACCTATATAATAGAAAACATATACAAAACTTCAGAAAGGGATATAATAATTTACTTCATTTTAAACTATTATTATGAATGATACACTTTTAAACCCTCATGTAAAATAAAATATTACTCTTCCATTTTTAAGAACACATTATTGAAGATATATTAAACAAATAGTAACATACAGATGATAATTTAATGAATATAGTAATTTGGTAAAATTGTTTGAATTTATAAAGAAATAAGACATTTTACATATGGTTGGAAATTCTTTTGCAAACTTCCCTAGCATCATTCTCCTCTCACTCAAAGGTAACATTAAAATATTCTAAAATTAGTATTTAAGATCCTGAACATATTACTTAATATGATGGCAGTCATAGATAGTAGAGTGTATTGTAATTTTTCCTTTACAGTAACAAATACTTATTAGGATACATAATAAAAACAAAGACACTGCATACAATTATCAAAAAATGATAAAGTGTCAAACTACTAATAGAGCATATATAAAAGTTCTGGGGAAAATTTAAATGTTTTATTAAAATATATGAAAATGACCATGTATAAATGGATAGGATATCATATTTATGAAAAGGATACATCTATATCATGATTATTAACACTTTATAATTTGTTCTACTTAAAGGGCTTCTAATAAAAATTTTAATAGGTGTTTGTGTCTGTATTTGTGGGTGTGTAAAATTCAAAAATCTTTTATACACCTTTGACGTAAGTTCTTAAATTAACAATAATTAAAAGAAGAATTATATTGAGAAAATTGCTTTACAAAATATGTAAAAAGATATATAGTATAATATTAGCACAGGGATAAAGAAAACAAAGGAACGTATTAGAAAACTGAAGGAATTGTTCCACATATATATGGAAATATGTAGGTCAAGAACAGCAGCATTAAACTGAGAAAATTCATTCCTTATGAGGAAAATAAAAGATATCTTCTCACACCACAGCTAGATGTACATTCTGTGTGGATTATAGATATAAATGTGAAAGCTAAAACTCTAAAATGTGACAAAGACAACTTCTGCTCTTCAATCTGTTCTCACTTTTCATAGTAAACAGCTTAACAACAACAACAATAAAACAATAAAAGACGAAAATATGGCTCATATGTGGGCACATAATAAAGAAACATCTTCAAAACTAAATTGTGTTTAGTTTTGAAATTAGAAATTAGGTGTGACCACGTAAGTACATTTTCTATAGTAGAAAGCAAACAAAGGTTATGTTCAGAAATTCTGGGATAAGACACTTAAGACATCCTGTGTGCATGTCTCTTCTCGCCTTTCATTGGTTGGACAGAGATGATAGATGCTCTGCAGGGGACGATCCCAGAATGACTGCTGCACAGCACACTGGCTGGATCTGAGTAGGCTCAAACATTATGACCAGGGCTTCCCTGGTGGCGCAGTGGTTGGGAATCTGCCTGCCAATGCAGGGGACGCGGGTTCGAGCCCTGGTCTGGGAAGATCCCACATGCCGGAGCAACTAGGCCCGTGAGCCACAATTACTGAGCCTGCGCGTCTGGAGCCTGTGCTCCGCAACAAGAGAGGCCGCGATAGTGAGAGGCCCGCGCACCGCGATGAAGAGTGGACCCCGCTTGCCGCAACTAGAGAAAGCCCTGGCACAGAAACGAAGACCCAACACAGCCATAAATAAATAATTTAATTTAAAAAACAAAAAACAAAAAACATTATGACCAGCCGTAGTGTAGAACTCATTACTCTAGAAAAATGGTACAGATGAACCTATTTGCAGGGCAGGAATAGAGACGCAGACGTAGGGAACATGTGGACACACTGGGCAGGGGGAAGGGGGGTGGGATGAATTGGGAGATTGGAATTGACGTATGTGCACTGCCATGTGTAAAACAGATAGCTAGTGGGAACCTGCTGTATAGCGCAGGGAGCTCAGCTCGGTGCTCTGTGATGACCTAGATGGATGGGATGGGGGGTGGGGAGGAGGTCCAAGAGGCAGGGGACATATGTATACATATAGCTGATTCACTTCGTTGTACAACAGAAACTACCACAACATTGTAAAGCAACTATACCCCAATTTAAAAAAAAAGGTATATCACTTTGTTAAGATCCACATATATCATGGTGTTTGCCCGAGGCTGAACGTTGAGATAATAAAGGCATATATTGCTAATATAAATGGTTACGCCGAAATCTGGTGCCTCTTTTTAAAATAGCACCTTGGCAAGAGCTTTCTCAATCCAGTTCCTGCAACATGAAAGAAGTACAAACATGTCCAAATAAGAGGAATTAATCTATGTACCCAAACTTTTATGTGTATGTAGCTGACAAGTATGGCTGCCACAGGAGAAATTACTGTGTGAATGAGTAAGTGATGTGAGCTAAATCTACTTTTCCCCATTTACCTTCTGTACTTCCTAAATTTTGAATATGTGCATATAAACCTTTCAAATATATACATTTCAATATTTGCGTGCATTACATAAACACACACATTAAGCAAACAAAAGTTTGAATTCACACTTTGGCAAGGGAAGGTAATGAGGAATTAGTAAACTCAAACATTGATCCTTTGATATATATTTGTAAATTGATACAACTTTTATAGGGAGCTATTTAAATATTAATCTCTTTTAATTATAAATACACTTACCCTTTGACCCAGAAATATATTTCTAAACATATATTTTATTGATAACCTTGCACATATATAAAATGATTTTTTCTGTTTAAGATGATTCTTTTCAGGATTATTTGAAAGTTCAAAAAATGAGAATTAATCTAATCCATCTATAAAGACATTGTTAAATAATTATGAGAAAATCCAACAATGATACACTATGTACCTGTATCAAAGAATAGGTTGTTTATGTTCTAAAGTAGAAATTTCTTCAAGATAAATTACAAGTAAAAAAAAAAAAAATAGTGCAGTATGGAACAATGTGTTTAATGTGCTACTATTTGGGTAAAAATGTAAAGAATCTGTACTTGCTTGTGGATACAAACATCATTTTAAGAGGACTCAAAAGGAACTAATGGTATTATCTTCCTTCTGGGGAAAAGAAATGTGAGGCTGAAGGAAGTAGCCACAATGCAGACTTAAACTTTTAAATGTTGCCCTATATGAAAATATGACCCAATAAAACAGTAAATTAAAAATATATATATATTTATGGGATAGGGAAGAGATGGGAGGCAATGAAGCAAGTCTTCAAAAAGAAAATGGAAGGAGTATACTCTATGACCCAACAATCCCTTTCAAGGTATACACCTTTGAGAAAACTAGTCACAGGTCTCTAAGGGGATATGCAGAAAGGTGAATTATGAAGAATGCATACTATAGGATGCTTTTCTGCATTTAGAGAAAAATAATACTAATTATAAGCAAAACTGGTAGGTCTTAAAAACATGTTGTGGAAAAAGGAAACAGAATGGCATCTATAGCACAACGGCATTTTTATAAATTAAAAATACATGCACGAAAAGCAAAATTATATATCTTTCAAGGATATATACTCACAAAAAATCGATGTCAAACACATTAGCATGGGTGACTAAGGTGAAAAGGAAAGTATTAGTGATATATTGCTGCCTAGAAAATAACTCTGAAGCTTAGAGACTTAAAGCAATAATGATTTTTACTTCACAGTTTCTGAGGGTCAGGAATCCAGGAATGGCTTAGTAGGGTGATTCTGGTTCAGGATTTCTCTTGTTGCAGTCAAAAGGTGGGTCAGCCCTATAGGCATCTAAAGGCTTAACTGGGATTAGAGGACCAACTTCCAGAATGGCTTGCATAGCACATGGCTGTTGGCTGGTGACCTGAATTTCTTACCACATGTGCATCCTCACTGGGCTTGCTTGAATGTCCTCAAGACATGGCATCTGGCTGTCCCCAGTGCAAGTGAATTTAGAAAGAAAGGGAGCAAGATGTAAACCCCAAGGTCTTGTAAGACAACATCAGAAGTTAACATAACATTACTTCTGCAATATTCTCTAAGTCACACAGCCCTACCCTGGTAGATGTGGCAGGGGGCTCCACAACAGTTGGTAGGCATCATTAGGGGCCATTTTGAGTCACAAATAATAAATAATAAAAAGAAAGATCAGAAAAAAGGGAAAAAATAATATACAATCAAATAAAACAAAATTAATCATATACTTCCTGATGATCATAGTGCCATGAAGTGATATGGTTAGTTTAACTTTATGTACATGGGTACAAAGGAAAACACACATACAAATGTGTTATTCATACATATGCACATAGGTATTTATATATTCTCCTGCTGATAAACATATTTCCAATATGTTTTTCTATTACAAATAATGATACAGTAAAAATTTCTGTATACACCTTCTTGTGTACATGTACAAGAGTTTTAGTGAAAGATATATAGTTTTAAGTGGAAATATCAACTTTTGTATGTACATCTCCAACTATACTAGTTGGTGCTAAATTTCTTCCCAAAGTGGACATAATGATGGGCAGTCCCAACAGCAGTAAATGAGAGTTCCCATATATATTATCCTTCTTAAATTATGGTACATACCAACTTGAATCTGATGCATATGAAATGGAATAATATTATTGTTTCAAATTCATTTTTCTTCCTGATTAATACTGAGTTTGACACCTTTTCACCTTTATTTCATATTCATATTTCCACTTCTGTGAATGGTCTTTTCAAGCCTTCTTTTTTTATTGGAGTTATTTGTTCTTCTATTATTTGAGAATTATTTTTATAATCTGATTACAGATCTTTGAGTCTGCAATGTGTCTATAATTATCTCTAAGTCTGTGAGTTGTATTTTTTATTTTGTTTAGAGTTTCTTTTGACGGATAGAAATAACCATTGCATCGTAGTCAAATTTATACAGTTTCCCTTTATGGTTAGTACTTTTGTATTTTGCTTAAGGAATCCTTACCTAAGATTATAAAGATTCTTCTCTACATTTCTAATGTAAATTTAAAGAATTTATGTTCAGTTTAAATTTTTAATATGCCTGAAACAAATTTATGTATGTTGTTGTAATAGCATAGAATTATATTTTACTTTCTAGGGTGACAGCCAATTGCCCTACAATATTTTTTGTAAGTTCTGACTTTTTAATGTATGGTAAATACATCAGCCTAGACGTATAATAGTAAAAACAACAATGACAAATGTACCTACTCACCAGTCAGACTCATTAACTTTGGACTTTGCGGTCATTGGCTGAGTCACTAGAACTTGAGCTCTTGTGGATTCCTTTTTTGGTCTCTCACTTCAAACCATTTATTGTCCTGCTGAAAGAAGAAATGTAAGAAATAGGACTTAAAATTTCTTGAAGTCAATGGTTCATTCTGTCTAGGACTGGCCCGGTATGATGTTTAATTGTATATGTCAACTTGGCTGGGGCAAGGTGCCCAGACATGTGGTCAAATGTTACTCTGGATGTTTCTATAAGAGTGTTTTGGATGAGATTAACATTTACATCACTGGACTTTGAATAAGGCAGAATGCCCTCCATAATGTGGATGGGCCTCATTCAATCAGCTGAAGGCCTGAATAGAACACAAGACTGATCTTCCCAGAGCAAGAAGGAGTTCTACCAGCAGACAGCTTTCAGAACTGAACTGCAACACTGACTCTCCCTAGGTTTCTAGCCAGCACACTCTGTAGGTTTTGGACTTGCCAGCCTCCATAGTCACATGAGCCAATTCCTTAAAATAAATTTCTCCGTATATGTATACATACATCCCTTAGGTTCTGTTTCTCTGGAGAACTCTGGCTAATACACCCCATGTGCTTTGGTCTTTGCTAATTGACCATTTCACTGGTGCTACTGGCAACAATCCTATATGTTCTAGTCTCACTGTTTAACTGGTATCACAGTTAAACCCTCTCGCCCCCATGTCCTGCAAGAAGAGAAATAATGTGATGGAATTAGCTTCCATTGTTTGCCTCTTTGTTAATTTTATTTTATGCCTTAGAAGATCAACAACACCTTACCTTTCTCAAATGCATTGGAGAACCTCAGCTGGGAGGTCCTCAGCTACCCAGTTCTAGCACATGCCTCTTCCTGAATACCTTCTCATGCATATGTATATAACAGGAAGTACCTTTCTTTATACTGTCCATCTAGTGTCACATTGGGGCAATTCTTGACGTCCATACTCCACTAAACAAACATGATAATGTCCAGTTCCCAGGACTACTTTTGGGACAACTCTTTATTTTTTTCTTGTATTATTAAATTATAATAATATTATCCTTAAATTATAGGATTTCTATCCAAGCAAGGTCTGCTACTAGAGGAAACTTTTATTAAGTATGATCTTATTGATATTACGTCAGATATTACTCTAGCAAAATTAAATTTGCATGGGGATATTTGTTAAGTTTTACTTGTGAAATCTGTTAAATTATAGATTTATATTTAAGAGTATTACTTCATGTTTCTCCCTAATAAGAGCCTGAAACTGATAAACTATTTTGATCTTTTTAGTTATATGGCATGGTATGACTTAATGATATAACTGTTCCCACATTTAACTCTGACTACTTTTTTGGAATACATAATTCTTATGTTTATTAATCCTACCTTTGTCAAATAATGTGTTTTGTAAAATATCAGTTCACTAAAAAACACAATTACCTGAAGTTTATATTTTACCTTTTTTCCCTGTCTAGTTAATGACTGACACATTGCTTTCTTCCAAAATGGATAGAAAAGAGCTTGAAAATGCATAAAATACAACAGTCAGCACTATTAGTCCAGATAAAGAAAATGAAGTGATAAAATAAGAGGAAACAAACCTGAATTTAATAATTCAGCCTAAGAACTTGTTTACATTGTGGAGTTTGACCACACATCTGGGCCTCAGTTTATTAACAGAGCAAAAAACAAACTTCTTCATTTTAGAAAAAAATTCAGTTGCTAAGAAGAAAACACTCAATTCTCACACACTGAAATTGATGCATTATGAAAATATACACCCAATTATGAATACTGGCTTCTTTTGTGATTTAATTTAAGAAATGTGAAATAAAGTTCCAAAAGTCATGTAATGCTGTTGATTTTTTCTATTAGCACCTCTCTCACTTTTTATATTAATATGGTACTGAGTTCCATAAATTTGTAAGTTCCATAAACTTAACTTTTGTTTTGGACATTGATGTTATCATCTGCTAATCTGAAGATGCGTGTCTGTGTGTGTGTGTATGTATATTGAATGTACTTATGAATTATTCAAATATTTCTCAGATTCATTAGAATTCATGAGCTGACTTCCTAGTATTACTCGACAAAGTTTTGTAATGTTTTAACATTTATGAGAAATCTAATCTCTAATAATGAATAACTCGAGACAGATATTTCCTATTTAATAATTACAATTATTTGTTTCAAACAAATATCATAGAAAGAGAAACTCCTCCTAAGCGACAAATACAAGGACACTCAAAATGCCATTTTCTGTTGAAGGCATATCAGTATAGTTAAATTTGATTCTATTCAATAAGCACACATTGAGGAATTAAATCGGGAGCTTTAAAAGCTATAAATTTGGTTTTCATCTTCAAAGAGCTTACTATTAAGAACTAGTAGACAGGTCGTGAAAAATGGGCTGGGACACAAAACTTGAAGAATGAATGAAAATTTAACAAATTGAATGAAAATTTAACAGACAAAATGGAAAATGTAAGCTCCTTGCAGGCAGTAGTTACCTGTTTTATTTAATCTTGTGTGTAGAGCCTGGAACAGTGCAGAAAAAAAAACAGTTGATTCTCCATTAATGTCCACTAATATCTTAACTGAATTAAAAAAATTCCAAGAAAACGCCTTTGTTAGCATAGGAAAGAGCACAAATGGTTTGTGTATGATTTTTACATTTTAATTTAAAAAAAGATCCAATTCTTCCACATAATAATTTCCTGGAAAAATACCATCATATTAAAGATATCAAGTAACTTTTCTTTTATTCAGTAACTTTTTTATGTCTTTAACATTATAATTGACTTGAAGGGTGCATTAGAAATAGGTTATAAATGATATAAATGATACACAGGTTAAAGAAAGAGAAAGTAATGGAGATGACAATGGAGATTTAGCAGATACATGTTCTATTTATTTAGCTTTCATTCTTCAGCTTCTTCTATGTGGTCAAAGGATAGCATATCTGTTTTGCTGTGGAACAAATCTCTTCTTATAGAGAATTCACATATATATTGGAAACTCAAAAACCTCTACTTTCATTTCCAGTTTAAAATGTCATCTGGCTAGTAGGCCTGAAGCAGCCTTCTCTACCTTTTCACTAAAGTAGTTAGGAAGAGACTTAAAAAGATGAAATTGCACAACACTGTGAACTGGGACTCACTGTCAACTTATTGTTAGAACACGAGAGGAATTTCCATTAACTACAAAGCTAAGGGGAGTGGATTAAATACATGATATAGTACGATGCTGCTAGTGTGCCTGCCTGCCAGAAAGTAGATAGAAAGACCTTTATTCCTTCCCTCTTTCTCTAATTCCTGGATCAGAAACAAAATCTCAACAAAGCAGAAAACTGAATAGCCATCCTTCTACTGACTGCATGCTAAATTTTAGGCAATGTTTCAGTTTCCCATGCCCCCTGCCCTGACCCCTAATACTATGTCTCATTCTTTATCTCTTCAGATATTATAATTTCAAAAACATGGAACAAGGGAGGGAAAAGAATTATTGAAAATGACTTGAAAGCTGAGACTGATTCTTGTGACTAGAGTACTAATTGAGGAGGGGAAAGGAAAACATGGTAAACCCTAATAGGACTCTTTTCTGTATTTGCTCTCCATCTGTTAAGACTGTTAGACACATTTAATGTAAATGAGAGAAGACCCACATCAACAGATGAAAACACTCATCAAATAAATGGCAGATATATGTTGGAAATTGGGCTGGGAATTATGTATACTACAATCTGTAACTTTATGCAATTACTTGCCTAAGTTGACAGGATTTGGATATCCACCTCCCTTTTTAATGATAGGAAAACATGAATAACGATATTAATAATAACAACATCTATCTGAGATGCCCCTCCCCTACACACAGGCACACACATTGAGTCACTCAATTTCCTATTATCCTGCAATATTTTTCTTTATAGTACCTATGACCTCTGAACTATGACTTACTTATTTATTTCTGTTAATAGTGATTTTGCTGACTAGATTATATGCTCAATGAGTGCAGAATCCTTTTCTGTTTTGTTCTCTGTTCTCTTCTCTGCACTTATAAGAGTGTCTGACACCTAATAGGTGCTTGACAAATATTTATTAAATGAAATAGTGAAAGAGAATGAACGAATTCCAAGAATTCAGAGGAGAGAGCCTCACTGAAGTGACCTACTCTAAAAATATGGTGTTTTAGACAGTTTAGCATCCTTGATAGGACATGAAAAGTAATGTCATATATTAAATGGGTACAGGAAGCATAGAACACCTGATTAAAAAGCCAAAAACAAAGCTAAAATGGAGATTGAGGGGAGAAGATTGCAGATAGCAAAAATGCATAGATAGGTAATTATCTCCTGCTAAGCCTTAGATCATGAAGTAAACTTATACCTGTCAACATTTACTGGAATTTCTAATGTCTTTCCTAGCTGTACTCAACTGATTTAGTTAGGTAGTAATGCCATACAGACTTTAAAATAGAAGGCTATTCCTAAAGACTATCAAAATATTAAAACATGATACAAGAAACTTCTTCCTCAAACCTTGACCCTAATTATAAGCTACTCCGTGCAGATATATTTCTGAAGTTATATGATTAAATCCCATTTCTCTGAGGCAAAAACAGTGATTATGATGCTTCTGATGAATCTTCAGAATGAATGTAGGTCAGGGCCTCTTGTTCGACCCTGATTTTTTTTTTTTCTTTTTTTGTCCAGAGAAGTCAGATCTTCAGGATCATCATAGAACTCCTAGCAAAATTATTTAGTGCATTTATCTTAGCACTAAAACCAATATTCTGGATTTTTTCTCTTTATTATGTTTGTCATAAATGAGACATACTATAGCATTTGTATGCCATATTTACACATAATGTTATATGCTTTCTGCTAAAAGATCTTATTATATGAATTAATATAAATATTTCAGTAGAAGCTAGAACTTATATCTGTCATAAGGTGTATCAACAAATATAAAGATTTTAAATTATATCCTATTTTGATTATCATAATAAAATTCATATTGGATATATTTAAAATAAGATATTATGATGTGGAAAAACATCAGTGATGTCGATAACCAACTTAGCATTCTTTTCCAGAATGAAGAGAAAAGATATGAGAGGATGAAAAAATTGGAAAGAGCAGTTATAATTGAGGACAGAGAATCGAGATCCAATATAAGAATATAAAAGTGTTTTTGACAGAGAAACCTGACAAATTTTTGGAAAATTATCATATAAAACATAGCTGTGGGGAGTTCACTGGTGGTTAAGACTCCGTGCTTTCAATGCAGGGGGCGCAGGTTCAACCCCTGGTCAGGGAACTAAGATCCCACTAAATCCTGCATGCTGCATGGCACGGCCAAAAAACAGCTGTGAATTTACTGGTTTAAAAATAATATATAAGCATTTAAGTTGAAAGTCACACTGCATTCAACAGCAAAATTAATGAGAGAGTCTAAATGATAACACACTTCCTGGTCACATTTTTGTTGTCTTCATCAACTGGGGACAATAAAAATGCTAGAAGGAAAGTAATCAATGCTTACAAAATTTTAAGGGAAGACAATCATGTTCCCCAAATTTTATATCCTGGGAGTTTTCTTTCCATGTATACTATCAGCCCCAGACATACAACTCAGAAACTATTCTACTCAACTTCTCTTATTCTTAAAAGCAAGCATACATACAAACAAAACCACCTAGGGTTTTTAGAAAAAAAGTAAAATCCACAAATCAAATCTGGATAGTTTAATCAGTAAATGGATTTATTAAATGATATTAAGCAATTTTCAGAACTGCTTGGAAGTTTGGAGGAATCAATGCTTTACTGCACCTGCTATTGCTGCTAGCATTGATGTGGTCCCTTTGCTGGAACCAGGTTTGCTAACACTGAGAATTTGTGGTCACTACAGATAACTCTGCTACCACTGAGTGTTGATATTCTGCCCCTCACCTTGCCAGCAAAAGTGAATGTCCTATAAAAGCCTATTTCATCACATGGGTCACTTCTGAATTAAATTCTTATGCAGGTGTTCTGATTGGGAAATTAAGTCACATAGGCATGATTTTACTGTAAAGGAGAACGGGTACTTAGCTCTGACTTTTCTGTGTGAAGAGCATGTCAGATTGAATACATAGGAATTTCTCCAAATATTGAAAAGATTATTCACAAGATGAGAGACAGTCATGAATATGGAAATTACCCATGACAACACCACCACAAACAGCAAAATAACACAGGAAAGCAAACTAATCAACCCATCAACCAACAACTGAATGCTAATAAACGAGATTTATTCCTGTTGGTGAAGGCATGAAACATTAACATCTCAAGAATGGGCATGTCATGATGCAAAATAATTCCACCTTTTGGGCTGAACTATAAACTTAGGAACCTTGAAGCATCATGTGTTCTCAGTACAGGTTGTGCAACCAGGAAATGAATGCTAGACCTACTTCCCAGAGCCATTCCTTTTCTGGTCAGTTTCTTTGGAATTAGGTGATAACATGCCTTGCTTCACATCTTTCAATCAATAATTTAGAACACATTTTATTCCCAGGATTAGTAACATCTGAAAATGAATCTTCCAGGACTTGTTAAAAAGTGATTAAACCATTGACTTGTTTGGGAAAATGGTGCTAGGAGAATTACTGAACAAAAGTTTCAGGTGCTAGAAGAATTAATGAACAAAAGTTTGTTTCATCTTCAGAAATGCAGCAGTGCATAAAGCGACATAATTGCCTTCTGCGTTTCCAAGAAACTTGAAAATTATTTCCTCACACTTAAAACTCTGATTAAGTATGTAGTTATTGGATAAAAAATATGTGAAATTGTAGCTACACAACACAGCCATACAATTGGAAGGGAACCCCCAACTCCTAGGGATAATATACAGCATCAGTTTAAGTCACATGTGTGAATTAGCTTATGATATGGAGGGATATGGGGCAAAAGCACCCAAATTTTTAGTAAATATAGTATAAGATGGGAATGGTGATGCTGAATAGCTTATAGTTTTTCTGTAGCCCCCAAACCATTATTATCTCCTACTGAGGGAAAATAGAAAATCACAGTAGTATGACAAAAGAAAAACTAAACATGCTGGTTAGCTAGTATCTGTCAAATTAATTAACAGATATTGATGACAGTGGACATATGGATACTAGTTTTGGATAGGACATTAAACATTAAACCGCTTTAACTCTCAATTTCCCCATCTGTAAAAACGTAATAATGGTACTTAACTCACAAGATTTTTGTTAGAATTAATTGACATCCTTTACAAATAGCAAATACTAAATAAATAGTATATCATCATTATTATTATCTTTATCGTTGCTAATAACCCACCTTACCACATGTATTAAAATAATGATGAACACTCTATGGAGAAGAACCAAGTGAGTCATATCTCAGTATTCAATAAGTGATAATTGAATAAATCAAATAGAATTTCCCTGACCCCTTGACATGAGCATGTAAAATGAATAACTTCATTGACACATTTCTTGTTTAAAATTAGAAATCTGGAATTAGAACATTTTGATGTGTCAGACTACTGTAAGATGAAATAGACTTGAGTGTGTGTGTGTGTGTGTGTGTGTGCACGCGTGTGTGTGTGTTATTATTCCTCCTAGTTAATTGTTTATGAAGTATTGTGGTCAGGAAAGAGTGGTTTCCACTGATTCAATAGAACTTGATATATCTAGACTTTATAGCTAAAAAAGTGTGATCCTTGCTTGTGTCATGTACATAAAGAAAGCTTCAGCCCTAAATAGGGACGAAACTTCTTGAAATGAAAAGTATAACAATGCAAGGAAGCTTTAGAGTAAAATAAAATATGAATTCTCATGCTAAAATTCTAAGGTTTGCAGCTCCAAGAGTTGTATTTTAGAAAATATGTCCATATAGTTGCAATAAACAAATTATTTCAACATTAATCTGCAACTTTAAATTTTAACAAAATAGCAACTGTGTTTACCAATAGGTTAGTAGCCAGGCATTTCCTGCACTTCAGTCCTCATAATGAGGCCATGAGGAGTTATCAGCCCCCTCATTATATTAATGAGAAAACTGATGCTCGCAGGAGCTGACTTAACCAATAGAACACAGAGAGTAAGCAGAGAGGCAAAACACACCTTAAAATCTGGCTGCAAGCAGTGCCTTGGCTTTGATGCCATTCTGTATGCATTCAACAGTGTCACCAACCTTCTCATCAGTCATTTTGAAATGGCAATTTATCAACTAAAATACCATGCCTTAATTAATGAAGCAACATAGAACTGAAAAGTTAAGTATCTAAGCTCCAAAATATTTCAAGTTGCCAGGCTATGAATCCTGGCTCTGCCCCTCATATCTCTGTAAACTTGGCCAAGTTTATCTTTGTGCCTCCATTGATTGATTGATTGATTGATACAAGTCAATGTGTTGATTTTAGTTTTTATTTTTTAAATGAAGTATAGTTGATTTATAATATTATATTAGTTTCAGGTGTACAACATAGTGATTCAAGATTTGTATAGATTATACTTCATTTAAAGTTATTACAAAATAATGGCTATATTTCCTGTGTTGTACAATATAACCTTGTTGCTTGTCTATTTTACGCATAGTAGTTTGTATCTCTTAATCCCATACCCCTATCTTGCCCCTCCCCCCATCCCTCTTCCACTGGTAACCACTAGTTTGTTCTCTGTATCTGAGTCTGTTTCTGTTTTGTTATACACACTCGTTTGTTTCATTTTCTAGATTCCACATATAAGTGATAATATAGAGTATTTGTCTTCCTTTGTCTGATATATTTCACTAAGCATAATACTCTCTAGGTCCATCCACGTTGTTGCAAATGGCAGAATTTCATTCTTTTTTAAGGCTGAGTAATATTTAATTATATCTATATATCTATATATATCTATCTATATATCTATATCTATCTCACATCTTCTTTATCTATTCATTGTTGATGGACACTTGGCTTGCTTCCATATCTTGGCTATTGTAAATTATGCTGCTATGAACATTGGGGTGCATGTATCTTTTCAAATTAGTGTTTTTCGTTTTTTGTTGTTGTTTTTGGATATATACCCAGCAGTGGTATTGGTGGACCATATGGTAAGTCAATTTTTAGTTTTCTGAGGAATCTACATACTGTTTTCCACAGTGACTGCACCAATTTACCATTACACCAATAGTATACAAGTGTTCCCTTTTTCTACATCCTCACCAATATTTATTATTTTTAGACTTTTTGATGATAGCCATTCTGACAGATGTGAGGTGATACCTCATTGTGGTTTTGATTTGCATTTCTTTGATGATTAGCAATGTTGAGCATTTTTTCTTGTACCTGTTGGCCATCTGTATATCTTCTTTGAAAAAAATGTCTGTTCAGATCTTCTGCCCAGTTTGCAGTTGGGTTGTTTGCTGTTTTGATATTGAGTTGTATGTGCTGTTTACATATTTCCTGTGTGCAAAACTTTTAAGTTTAATTAGGTCCTATTTGTTTATTTTTGCTTTTATTTCTTTTGCCTTAGGAGGCAGATCCATAAAACTATTGTTACGTTTTATCTCAGAGAGTGTCTGCCTGTGTTCTATTCAAGGAGTTGTATGGTTTCAGGTCTTACATTTAGGTCTTTAATCCATTTTGAGTTTATTTTTGTACATGGTGTGAGGAAACGTTCTAATCTCATTCTTTTACATGTAGCCACCCAGTGTTCTCAGCATGACTTATTGAAGAGACTATCTTTTCTCCATTGTATACTCTTAACTGCTTTGTCATAGATTAATGTCCAAGACTGTGTGGGTTTATTTCTGGGCTCTCTATCCTGTTCCATTGACCTATGTGTCTGTTTTTGTACCGGTACCATGCTATTTCAATTACTGTAGCTTTGTAGTATAAGTATGAAGTCTGGGAGCATGACACCTCCAGCTTTGTTCTTTTTCTCAAGATTGCTTTGGCAATTCGGGGTCTTTTGCGGTCATTTATTCTTATTTAAAATAGAAAATAATAATCACTCGGTGCATACATTTTGGAGATAGTTCAATAATTTAATACATATAAAGAACTGACAGTGCTCTTATATGTAAGAAGTGCTGAACTCAAGTTTATTATTATTATTAAAATAATTATTTATTTCTTAATATTACTTTTTTCCATATTTATGGTCTTTTTGTATGGAGTCGCTAAATTATATACAATCAATTAGTAATATGGAACATCCATTCCATACCAGGAACCATAATCTGTTATACAACTTTCAACAGAAAAATTTTACATTAGTGCAAACTTTCTGCTTGTTAATAGTCTCCATAATTATTAATATAAAACATTTCTAAATTTCTATTACCATGTTTTTATAAATAAATCAAGTAATATGCTTATATTCACAGTATCTGTAAAGCTAAGGAAATCTAGGTATGTAAATATTTTTACAATTATTACAGTGCAGACTTTTCCTTCCCCAAAGTAAATGACACTGTGCCAGCAACCCTGTAGATAATTAATAATATGTTTCTTAAATTACAATGAGATATTAAAGTGTTTTCTGTCACTGTCTAAACCTAAGTGGCAACAGATTGTTAAAATGTACATCCTGTACTTCCAGAATACATTACACAGTTGCTCTGTGTACTTGGAATCTACACAGTGAAGATGCATTTGAATCTACTACTACTCTTGAAGGGCTTTGCCAATTTGGAAGCAGAGATTATTATTATTAATCTGTGTCCCTGCTAGAAGTGAACCTCTTCTTGGAAAGTTTTCCTTTATATTCTTCAATTGTGATTGTGCCAAAGGAATATAAATTAAATAATGAGATCGCTGGAGCTCCCCAGATGCTTGTCCTGTTACATGATTTTCATGGCCACAATTCAGATCCTATGTATAAACAATAGTTCTGACAATTTTCCCTGTGGAAGTGCCAATAATTGTGCATCGGGGGAACTAAAGCAAATAGAAAAGCTTATATAATCAGAAAGTTTACTTTCTCCAAGATATTCTTTAAAATATCTCTAAGATATTCTTTCAAATAAATAGATAAACCTTAAGCCAAACTAATTTTTTCTATATTGCAGTAAATCATAAAGTATATACATTGTAAGAATGGAGAAAGGAAGGAACTGGTAAATTAAAAGTGAAAAGCAAAGGGCAATGCAAATGAGGGAGAAAATTGTAGCCATAAAAATAAATTCTTAAAGTTTATCTTGAAGTATAATTTTAGAAATAGATAATTTTGTTGATAGAAATATATTGCTACGTTAGGAAGACAAGTTTTGATTTAATAGAAAATAAATAAATCATTTTCTGAGTCTCCATACCGTTTAACTAGGAATACTTCAACAACAGTTTAGCACTGAATTTGAAAACTATATTTTGTTGTTCTTGAGAGAAGAAATATTTAATAAATAATTAAAATAAACAGTCAAAAAATGGAGGACCTATTAACCTCTAGCATATATAATAAAAAATAAACTTCCTACTATATACAGTCAACAGTTATCAAAATATAGAGATTTACTAAGTTCCTTTACATTATACTACCAGTTTTTATAAAATTTGATAACCTTCTTTAGGAATATAGAGAATAGTTTTTAACACATTTTAAAAACTACAGTTTTTTTGGTATTTATTCAGAAATGATCTGGAAAATGCATATGTTTTAAACTACACCAGGACAAAGTAGTACTTATTTCTTTTTCTTTTTTTCCTTTTCTTTATCTTTTATTTTATTTATTTTTTTGATAAATGGCTCGGAGGAGGCCTCAGCAAAAAGATAACAAATCTTAATATTTATTATTGTCAATAGTCTGCATGACCTTTACTTTAACTGCATTGTTGCTGTCAGTAATAATCCAAGGCTGCACTTTCAATGATAAAATGAAAGACTTTGCATATTAAATCTCTGGGTCTCCTTGAAAGTGTTCAGATATCACAGTCATTTATTCCCATTGTCAGAGCAAGGTCCATTATGAAAGGCCATCCGTCTTTACTTGAAGATGAAGAGTGGAGAAACTCCACTTCTGCCTTGAATCAAGTACTAACTACTTCAGGGCCCTCAGATGTATCAACATACTGACTCGCCGTAGGTGTGAGATGTTTCTCTCTCTCTTTCTCTCTCTGTGTGTGTGTGTGTGCCTTCCTCTTTTGGCTCTGGGCACGGGTCTTTAAAAGTTTGCTTTTCCTTTATAATACACAATTTCAGTGGCACATAAAATAATGCTTTATCACATCCCTGAGAGTATCTTTTGAACAGGGCTTTTTGTTTGTCTAGTTTGTTTGTTCTTTTGTTTTTCCCAACTTAAACTGGCAGCTAGATTACTAGCAGAATTTTGAAAAAAGCTTGCTTTGCCATCTTTAGTAATAATACCAACAGGAATCATAATAATACCTTTTATAAATATGCAATTTCAAAATTTTACTTTGAAATAGGAACAAATTTTATGTATTTATGATTAAATATTCTTATTTAATAATTGGCCAGAAGATATAACAATATCTAAATACTGCATGGAACTAATCATCCCAACGTATACGAAAATGTAGGAAATATATACAGAATAAAGATAGTAAATACCATGATGCACATACTATTAGATGATGCATTTGCCCCAGACTCTAAGTCAGATAAATATCACAACTAAGTCTGTCATAGGGAATCCCTATTTTCCTAAAACTGTCATGTCTGAATAACTTCAGACCAAGCACTTAATTTTGGCTACTTCACTCCCTATTCCAACAGAAAAACTTGTGTCTCAGATTTTAGTCTCAGACTTCTTCAAGGTAGGGAAAATAAAGTGAAAAGATTGAAAGAATTTTAATTTGTCAACATACCTGAACCTTACCTAGCTGGACACTTGACACTCAGAAGAATGTAAAAGAGAAGGAAAATGTCCAGGCCTTTGCCAGAAGAAAACAGCCAGGGGATGAGACTTGAGTTTTCCAGGGCTGTTGTATCAAATGACTAAAATCTGGGTGGCTTAAAACAAACGAATTTATTCTCTCGTAGTTTAGAGGCCAGGATTCCAAAACCAAGACGGCAAAGGCCATGCTGTCTCTGGAGGCTCTGGGAGAGAACCCAATCCTTGTCCCTTCTAGATTCTGGTGGCTGCCGGCATCCTTTGGCTTTTGGCGTCATCACCCCAATCAGTACCTCTGTCTCCACATCACCTTCTGCTTTGTGTTTGTGTCTAATCTCCTTCTGGTTCTCTCTTATAAGGACGCTTGTGGTGGCATTTAGGGACCACCCTGATAAGCTAGAGTGTTCTCCTCATCTCTAAATCCTTAATCATAGTGGCAAAGACCTTTTTTCCAAATAAGGCCACATTTACAAGTTCCAGGGATTAGGACATAGACTTATCTTTGGGGTATGGGTGGCATTTTTCAATTTACCCCAGGCTATTTACCATTATTGGCATGGAAGCAAAAGGAAAATGCCACCTCTAAATGGTGATCTTTTTACACAGCTTCAATTATGGTGAAATACATATCCTCACATACGACCAATTCTTCAGGGGGTAAAAAGAGGTTTTGGAGAGCACTGACAACTCTTTTATGCTATAGCAAAATTAATATTGAGCATTTCCAAAGTACTAAATAGTTTAGAATAATATGGAGGTTTTTGGACAACTTCCAAAAACTCCCTTTAGAGTATGAGCATATTTACTTGGTTCTGATTGATGCAAAATAAGAACTGAGAAAACCACTATTTTTACTTACTTAATATTTTATATAGAAATATTGCAAAATAAATAAAAGTGAGATTGCATAGATAAACATCTAATACAATTGAATGGCTAGTATATGTCAATGGCAGGAGTAGATAAGAGGTGGATTTTTTAGTGACTTTAATGATGTTTGAATTGATTCCTGGGGAAAAAAAAGAACTTACATTCATTTTCTGTATGTAATGATAAGTCTTTAAAAATGTGAATTAATTTAATTAGCCGGCGGTCCTTGATTGTACCTTAAAAAAAAAAACAAAACACTTTCTGTAATGCTTTTGTATTTCTTTAAAGAGCTGAACTAACTTACTTTGATGCAGAAGTCGGCAAGGAGAACTCATCTGCTAAAATGCAAACGAGGGATGCTTTTCTATAGCTATTCTTGGGTGCTCTCAAATCAAGCTTTTTGAATCCTAGATCAGCTGCCTCAAACACCCCCTTATTTACATAAACTCTGGGGCTTTTGCAGTCATCTCCATTGTGCAGTGGAGTTTTTCTGCATGCATTCTGATTAGACTTGTGTAAAAATGCATAAATTTCTCATCCAATCAAAGGCTGACCTGGCGAAAACTGGCAGGGAGTGGGCAGAGTGGCAGATTACTAAATTGGCAATACCTTTTTAACTCTAGTTCATTTGGATGAAATGAACCAGATCTTAAAGAGGGCAGCAGTATTGGTCTAAACAGGATAAAATGCCTTTGACTCCTGGAAAGGTACTGCTGCAAGAAACATACAAAGAATCATCAGGAATAGAAGATCAAAGATCAAAATGGGTATTTTTCTAGAATATAAAACAAGTAAGATAGCCCAATGAATATGTGAATTCTTCATATTCTATAACAATGTATTTGTTATAAAGTAACTTACCAAGACAATAGATTCATTATAATTTATTACTTCTTCTTTTAATTTCTATCAAATTCCATTGGAGAAGGAAAGGTTTGACCGTAAGGTTAAGTATTGTAGATTATTTACACTTTTTGTTATCATGTCAGATGTTTGGATAGCACTTGATAATAAAGCACACTCAAGAAGAAGGTAAAAATCCCCATGCATTTCTCTGTATTCTATTTCAAACAAATATGAATGTATTATAGGGCATTTTGAACTGTGGAATGTAAAGAATGATGAAAATATATAAAATATATTAAGAATAACACCCCTATAATTATCATGACTACTTAAGTATTCTAAAATGACTCTATATTACTTCATTTATTGAGAGGAAATACACATATTATAAAAGTTTTCTCTTAATCTGATAAGAAAGGGTGGTCCTTAATGGCTATGATTTTTATGAAATACCAGCAAGAATTTTTTTATTTTCAAATCTTACCAAAGCTAGAAATATCTAAGGTCAAATCAATCATATAATATTATCAGTTAAAGGGATATGGGCCATTGCAAACAAAAAGAGCAAGGTGAGGGATATATATTTTGGAAGCAAATTTATAATATGCCTGAATAAAAAGTTATTGAATAGTACAATGATTATTAAGTGAAAGTTGGAAAATGTTAAATTATACTTTAAATTATTTTATTGGTAATACAAAGGCATATATGAACATTTATGTGGTATGTGCATGAGCCTCACTTTAGATTATGGTACAACTGAAAGAGATGTTAAAGAAAGTCAGAGCTGGACAAGAGTTAAAGAGGTAAAATGAGATTTTATTCAGAAACTATTGCAATAGGGGAAAAGAGACCTCAGTATAGAACTGGGCTCAATTCTGCATATGACAAAGGGCAGTGGGGATTTATAGCCAAGGTACAGGGTTGGGTGGCGGTCAGAGGATGGAAAATTACTGAAAGGAGACATCAGAGGTAGAGGGGATTCTTCTAGACCTACGGAACAGGATTCTTGCTGAAGGCAGGCCAGAGGGATCAGGTATCACCTGGGTGGATGGTGGAGGGCGAGACTTGATTAAATATGGAGAGTGACCAGATAGCAAGGGTGGGAGATTCACTCTACACTGACTTCGCAGGATTCTGGCTAAAACCGGGCTGTCTCAGACCTGTACAGCCTGGCAAGCGTGGGGCCTAGTGGAGCAGAGCATCGGAAGAGCCTGACTAAAGTTGAGTCAAGGAGAGGGTCTTTGTCAGGGGTCATCTACATTTATACTGACCTTGTTTGAGCTATCCTGTGTGTATGAGGAGAGGGAGAGAGAGGGAAGGAGAGAGAGAACCCTATATGTGTGTATATATATATATATATATATATATATATATATATATATATATATATATGATTCAAATGTTAAAAGGCCCTTAATTTTCAAGTGGAGTCAGTCAAAGTACAAAGCAAGGTTTCTAAATAGGGAACCTACATTCAAATTGGAAGCACTACAGAGGAAACAATAGAACGATAAAACTAGCTTCCCTGAAGGACTAATTGGGCCATTAGATGCTCAGCCATAACCTGAGGCCCTAATTACCTCTGCTTTATATAGAAATTTCTGCCTGAGAAGACATCAGTGGATTCCTGATCTAAAGGTATTGTTACAAAATATTTAGCTTGTATGAAGAAAAGTACTTGTCTTTTCCAGAAAGAACAGTAGATAGCCGTGCAGAATATATTATGCCTTCTGTCTTTGCTCCTCTGCAGTGATTTATTTTTTAAATTTTTGTCTTCTTTTATGTTTTTTACATTTCCATTATATTATTCCCTTCCTTCCTTCCATTCTTTTTTGAAATATTTCAAGTTGAGGAGAAAAACCAAAAAGGGATGACATGACTTTCGGTAATTACAATCTCTCATCATAAAGTGTCAGTCTAGAGTTCTTCCAAAATGTTCTCTCACCCATGACTTCAAACCCCAAACTTACACCCCCCCCTCCCTATTAGCTTATCAGTACACTAATATTACTCCCAAATATTCACGGGAGTAAGAACACAACAAAACCTTTTTCCTCCTATCCACCATCCTTCTCTTATTTCTCTAACAGCAAAAATTTTAAATATATGTATTTCATGATTACTACTTTCAAGTCATCATTTTCCACTGCTTTTTAAATCCAGTAATTATTGGCTTCTATTTCAAGCTGTCACTGAATTAATAGTCATCAAAGACCTCCTACTATTAATTTCAGTTCCCAGCTGACACGTTACTCCACTGCAGTTGCTTTTAACATGGTTGTCTAATCTCTGCTCTGAAACCTGATTTTTAAATTTATGAACACTACTCATTCACAGTTCCTCTGCTTTATGGGCCTCCACGTCTTTCCCTATGTTCAAATATCACCAATCATTAAAATTCTGCCATCTTTCCTCTTCCTAATCTAGATTTACTCCGAGTGATTAAAGCTACTGCTACAGCTTTAGTGAACGCCCATACGTTGAAGAGTGAAAACCCTGAATTTGAGGCTCCAAAATCGTATATGCCACTGTGTAGGCAGAATCTTCCACAGAGATTTCTCGCTCATTTACTCTCCGTAGAGGACATGTGTCATTGTTTAATTATTTTATTTTTCAGCCAACTAACATCAGAAAGCACTTTTTATTTGAGCAGAACACCCTAGATGTTTTCCTGGGTGACAGAGCAAGATTTTGTCTTCTAGGCAAGAAGCCAGAAACCTCTCCCCAGTGCCAAACTATGACATGTTATGTAGGCTTGGCTGGTTACTTAGCTTTTATCTGAGACTTGAATCCATAGTGAAGGGCAGGGAAATTTAGTACAAAATTGTCCGTAGTTAATGGTGCAGGAGGCTGTGATGACACAGAGACCACCAGCCGGCATGCCACAGCAATGCTTACTGACACTGTCCCTGCATGGCACAGTGGCGTGTAAACTTCCACTGCCTCACATTCGAAGATTTCTGCCAACTTTGTGAGCCTAGTTCTGTAGACGTCATTGATTTTGTAACCCATTCAATAAGACTCGAATGATTTCATTTTTATGTTTAAAAACAACCGTTTCTATTTGAAACGTTTGAAAAAAGAAGGTCTGATGGACACCATCCCCCAACTTCCCTCTCAGGCTAGCTACACACTGAACATTTCACATCTTCCCTGTTTATTATTGTAGTGATTTGCACTTTCACCCAAAAGTCATCCACACCAGAAATATGAGTGTGATCTTTGTTCTTCTCTCTCTATATCTAATTATTTGCTAAGTGCTATTAATTCTATAGATCTTATATATCTTTTATGCCAATGCCTCCTTGCCAGACTAATTAATCCCTTCTTACTGAAGGCCCTAGTAATATTTCAACTAGAGTGTTGTGAAGCTTATAACTACATTCTTTGTTTTCCTTATCCAAAACATATATTAATGCTGGCAAAATATTAACATTAATGACAGACAAATATTTCTAAAATACAAATCTAATTATTTTATTAGTCATCACCTTTCTATAGGTTGGTCAATGGCTACCCATTGCTTTTTTTTTTTTTTAGTGTAATCTTTTTCTTTAATTTATTAATTTATTTTATTTATTTTTGGCTGCACTGGGACTTTGTTGCTGTGCAACTATCTCTAATTGTGGCAAGCGGGGGCTACTCTTCGTTGCGGTGCGTGGGATTCTCATTGTGGTGGCTTCTCTTGTTGCGGAGCATGGGCTCTAGGCGCGCGGGCTTCAGTAGTTGTGGTGCATGGGCTCAGTAGTTGTGGCTCTCGGCTCTAGAGCACAGGCTCAGTAGTTGTGGCACACAGGCTTAGCTGCTCCACAGCATGTGGGATCTTCCCGGACCAGGGCTCAAACCAGTGTCCCCTGCATTGGCAGGCCGATTCTTAACCACTGTGCCACCAGGGAAGTCACTACCCATTGCTTATTGGATAAAAATCAAAACCAGAATTAGAACCAGTAACAACCGTAGCATTGTTTTGTTACATGTAATACAGTAAGTACATAGACATACACTTGTTCTCTCATTAACACACAATGTATGTGACTTACATCCTTATCATAATCATGATCTTGTGTTGGACAAAGTCTCCAAAGTCTTCAAGCAAGGCCTTCTATACTGAGCTCAGAAGATTTAGATTACCTATACCACCACTTTATTGGAAGTGTACTGCTGCAGCCTCTGATTAAAGCATAGAGATAGGAGGCCAGATGACCAAATGTTTTTTGAACACAGCTTACTGACTCAAGGGTGGGCATTTTACCCAACCTAAGCCAACTGATTTCTCTCAAATTTGAATTAAGAAGCACATGGTTAGGTCTATAGTGACAGCCACTGGATTTAAGAAGTTCATGTTGAGTCAAGGACAGAACTGGGCTAGTGATAACCAAAACCACTTCGCCACTGTGAAAGAATAGACGTAGCAGCCTTTAAAGAACAAAAGCTGACACAGAGAGAGAGAGAGCGAGAGGGGAGAGCAGAGAAAGGAGAAGGGTTAGGGAGATTAAACTGAGAAAAGAGATACAGAGAGTCACTTAGCCCCGCTGTGTGAAGATTTTCCTACAGTGAGTTCCCATGGGTTGTTCTGATGCATTATCATATTTCCTCCTTTATGTAAACCCATTTCATGGGCTCTTGTCCTTTGCAACTTAGTTATCCCTAGATTAGATGCTATGCCAAATCAATGTTTCCTAAATTTAAGGTATGTTCTTTATCTTTTCTTCATCTCAAAACATTTCAAATACTCTAACATTTTATTTTCCTTTTCTTCTGTGTTGGCGACTATTAAAGGATTATTTCAATATCAACTTGGACTTCAAATTTAAACCTATGTTTTCTTGTGTGTGATGTTTATATTACTTTAGCACATTATCCTGTGAGTATATTTGTGCTGATTATTTTAAATTAAAATAATTTTTCTAATATTCTCTCAGGGTGCAGCTTTAGTTAGTAAGACTTTTCTCTGCTCGCTGCTCTCATAATATTTTTTCTGCTTCTCTCTTGACCCCTTTGAAATAACATAGTCATGTTTGCTGCTTTCAAATCCTCTAGAATCTCTCCCAAGTCTAGTGAACTTTAAAAAATGTCAGTTAAAGGTTCACTGGTTTTCTTGTTCACTTCCTTTAAAATTCATGGAGAGCCGCCATCAAGATCGCTACTCTGTCTACTTGAAGCATAGTGCCCTTAGCAGTTCTGCTTTTTATCTATACCTTTCTCGCTCTTTTTCTTACAATTTTATGAAATCTACTCTTGGTTGAAAATATCTTATTTCTTATTTTTTCTGAACACAGATTTAAATAAACATTTTCACTTCCTTGACTGAAATGATAATGATATAGTCCTGTTACTGGGGAAAATGGTTTTTAATATACTGAATTTAAAATAGCAGCAAATACATGTAGTTTAAAACTAAGCGTTATTAATTATTTTCTAAATGTTTTAAATAATTTATTGAAAGTTATGCTTATGTGGAAAGTTTCTGGGGAATTAAAAACCTATCCTTTTATTCCTTAGAAATCACGTGCAAAGCATTACTGCCTACTTTAAGATAAGCTTTTTTCTTGAGGTAAAGGAGTTCAGTGAAGCAATAGGTGTATATATATACACACACACACTCCCCTAAAAAGGAGACTCTACAAATCAGATTTCTATTATCCAAACACTATACATTTAGTCATGTTAGCTATGGCTAACCAAAAATTCCACAGGTGAATATAGAAAACTATGTTGATATCTTAATAGAGATATATGTGTATATATATAGCCAAAATAAGAGAAGAGTAATTCTCTAAATAAAGATTTAATACACACTGTCATGAATATAAGTTTATAGTTTCAATGAATAGTTTTAACTCTAGGTACATATTCAGAGACTTACCGTCTAGGTCTTAATTAATCATTTACTTGGAATTTGAGAAATTTTATATTAGGCAGTCCAAACTAATATTTATTTTGAAAGATTATAAGAAATATTTAATTTTTCATGTTATTTTATAGTAGTATATTTGTGGAATAATACAGTCAAGTCATATCATGAAATATCCCCAGACTTTTAAAACTCCTTAATCAGATAACATAGGCCACATAGACAGGCCTGAGGTTTATTGAAATGTTTGGTTTTCCATGACAGTTTAGATTAAAAACACCTGTTTATTTTTGTGGAAATTGTTCTACTCTCTGTGTGTTTGTAGGTTCTGTACAAGTATACAAAAAAAGGGCTAGTTTTTGTATTATGGACTCACCTGCCTGGAAATAAGTTACCATCAGAAATGTCTATTGGATACTGACAGATTAGATCCTTGCATTTTATGAAACATAATGTGACTCATGTTGTCAAGAAAAAATGTTTTATTCAACATAATTGCTTCATACTATATATATTACAAGAAATTAACGTGAATGAAACCTTGTTTATATGGCATGATAAAGAATTCAACTTTTTTAAATATGATACCTCACATTTTATGATTTTTTTTAATATTAAAAGAACAACATTCCCATATTTTTTTCTTCACCTTCTGGGGAGGTTTTCAAATTGAAACTTTCCTTGTTTTTGAGGAAAGTTTGACTAAAATTTGTCATGGCTAATGATTTAAGTTCAGAATTTAATAGACATTAAAGAGAAGGGGGGAAAAAAACCCCACTGGCTTGGGATTGGTACAGGAGTGGAAGAAAGGAAGAGGGTTTGGTGGGAACTAAGGGAGGAAAAGATGGTTTTCCCCAGCAATAAATTGGGTCAACAAGTTGAAGAAAAATGTTTCAAAAGGTTTTGAGCTATTGAAGAGCTAAACCTAATGATTAGCCTGGAGGGGAAGCCCAACAAGGGGGAAGGGCTGGTGAGAAAGTGATTAAAGGCCCTGTTTGTGACAGTGGTAACTCACAGAAATGCGCTTTGAATCATTATCTACACTGCCCCATCCGCCTCAAGTGGGCAACACCACTGGCTGTGTCCCGGGACTGGAAACAGTATCATCTATTCCATTCCTCAATATCCACTTGCTCAGCACTCTACAGCACCTCCAGAGGGATCCAAGCCTTCCATGATGCAAAAATTTTCCAAATCACATTCGGCTTGGAAACCCTGCTTACAATTACACTGGGATACCCATTCTTGCCATTGTTGGTTCACATCCTCCTCCAGAGGTTCCTGGGTGAAATCTGAAAGGGGCCCTGTACTCAGAGAGGGCAAGGAGAGGCCAAAGAAAGAGGCCAGTCACTCCAGATTGGTAGGTGGCAGGCTTAATAAGCAAGAAAACTTACTCAGGAAGCTTGTCTTGGGCGACCTCAAGATAAGTAGATTTCCACACTTGCCTGCCAGAATCTTAAAAGTTTCTGTAGAAGCTTCAACGGTGTTCAGTCATGTGTGCCTTGCAGATAGTCGCAACACCTCACTCTCCCAAGGTTATGTCCTTCGAACAGCTTACACTGTGGGAAGGGTAGGGAGAGCACACATTCCAAGAACAGGAGAGGGAGGGAGGAGCCTCCGATTGTCCAGGTCCATTTCTCAGGACAGTCAGTGATCACATCCTCAGTTACCTCCTCCAACACCCTTGATGCGTTATTTTTTTAATATACACTGATGGATTCAGTTTTCTAATATTTTTATTACAGATCTTGTATTCACATTGACAAGAGAGATTGGCCTACAATTTTTCTTCTTTCTTTATCCTTATGTTGCTTTGGAATTAGGTTTATAATAACTTATAGGTATTAAGGAAAGTGTCACTTGAAAAAAACTTCTCTAGAGGGATTTTTTTGTGAAAATTATATAATATTTTTCAGGAGTTATAACAAAATTCTCAATCATTTCTTTTTAACCTTGGAAAAATTTAAACTACTGTTTAATGTTTTTAATGATTACAGAATAATACAAATTTTCTTTAAAGTTTTCTCTTTAGTAAACTTTCACAAGTTGCATATTGTAGAAATTTTCCTTCTCCCAACTGATTTTGTTTATTCGTGTCTTTTATTTCTTGGTAAATTTTGCCAGGTATTTATCAATGTTTACAGCCTATTTCAGAGAAAAACTTGCTGGCTTTGTCACTCTCTTCATTATGTTTTTATTTTCAAATGGATCCATTTCTACTCTCAAGTCTTCATATTTATAACTTCTTTTCTATTTTTTGTTCTTATTTTTTTTTAACACCTTAAGTGGTGGGCTTAAGTAAATATTAGCTTCTCTTCTTTTCTGATATAATCATTGAATGCTAAAAATTTCTAAGTATTATGTTAGTTTCATTCTTTCCAATTAAATATGTAATGATATATAATTGCTTAGCTCTAAAATTTTTAAAATTATTCTTATGATTTTTGATGCATGGTTAATTCAGAAATATTTAATATTTCCAAATAATTATAGCTTTTTAAAGCTATGATTTTGTTAAGTTATATAAAAGCATTTCCAGGCTTTTCTTGTCATCTTTCTCTTCTTTGCCTTCATTTGGTTTATGTTTTTATATTTCTCAATTCATTTTTATTACCACTCATTTAGGAATTACTAACTCTATTACTGTCTTAAGTGGTTAAAACATAACTCTGATTTCTCCCTTAGTGAATTACATGATGTTTTCTGATATTTAAACATCCTCTCTTTTTAACCCAATAGTTGGTGCATTATTTTTACTAGTTTATATGGTCAGTGTCTGTTTATATTTACCTATAAAATTACTGTTATTTTTTGATGACCATATTTTTCTTGCGTCTCAGACTTTATTCCAGGATTATTTTTCTCCTTATTGGAATCCCTCCTTATGAATATCATTTAGAGTGGATCTGCTGGTGGTAACCTCCATCAGTTTATATTTATGGGAAACAGCTGTTAGTCCCATACATTAAAAAGAGTTTCACTGAACCATTCTCTATTGGCAGCAATTTTCTCACTACGTTCTACATGTCATAATCACATTGTAGTCAAACTCTGGAATACCAATGGCAATGAGAACCTGCAATATTTTGAAGAGCATTTCAAATAGGTTTGTTTTTCTTTTTTACATATCTGCTTTTTCTTGAATATTGATTGACTTTTTACCACTTCTTATTCTGTAGTTTTTTAATCAGATCATTTATTTTATAGCCATTTCCCTCCCTATTCCTCTCAGTCTCTGTGTCATCTTTATTTTCTTACATTTGGTTCATAATATGTAAACAGAAACTTTATATATTGATACTTTTTAAAATGTTCCCTGGTAAATAATTTCGTATTTTTATTATTTCTTTGATTTCTCATAGAAATTGTTCATTTCTCTTATGAAGCAAATTTTTTATTGACCCTGCAATGCTTGTGTGTGTATGTGGGCGTGGGGGGAGCTTAGTTCATCTTTGAACTTGGAAAGATCTTTACAGACTTATTTTCAAATATGTAGTTTATGTTCTGTCTTTGAAGCTCTCACTTTACACTTGGGTGGTGACGGAGTTCCTACCTTAGACTTTTAATAGATGCCAAAGTGGCGTGAAAACTCTTTGGTCAAGAGTTTTCTAACCCAGTAGATTGGTTGAAATCTACTAGGCATTTTCTGGAATTATTTCACTTTCTTGCCTGAAAACATCCTTTCTCACTGTCAAATTTATGTAACTCTGAGGAGAATATTTGCTTTTGGTTAATTTCAGGCAGTCCCTATTTTTAAGTTTATTAGAAGTGATGCATTGAAAATTACAGAACCAGTTGTTCAGTGTACTGGGGCCTTTTTTAGTGTCTCCACACATTGCCCTACTATCCCTTGTTACAATGGGCCGTAATACACATCTTCAAATCACGGCCCTATAATATTAACTAAAGATTTAAAATAACTTTAGAAATAAAGGATATGTGGAATCTATAAAACAAACAAACAAGAACTTGAGCTCATAGATACAGAGAACAGATTGGTGACTGCCAGACGTGGGGCGAAGGGTGTGGGCAAAATGGGTGAAGAGGTCAACAAAAAATAAAAAGTAAGGCGAAAATTGGAGATTGGTCAGCAATGGAAGAGTGAATGGAAATGACCCTGTCCTCATCACAAAGCTTATGCTCACCATAGAGATAATGACTAATTTTCTGGCAGAGACAGATTCTGTGTTTTTGAAATAGGAGCAGTGCAGGTAGCTAAAAATCTTGTCCAATCCACTATCTGTGTTATTGTTATTTTCTTTCAGAGGTCAAAGTTCTATTTATTTAGAAGATGCTTATATTTCTTTTAAATCTCTTTCTTCCTGCTTTTTTTTTTTAATTGGGGTATAGTTGCTTTACAATGTGCCAGTTTCTGCTGTACAACAAATCAGCTATATGTATACTCTGCTTTCTCCTCATTCCTTCGCTGACATAATTTTCTGGCCTCCCTGTTTTTGTATACATTTTTAAATTTTATGCTCACGACATCCTTAGTATTTATTATGTTTTATTCATCCAATTACCTTATTAATATAATAAGCCAAATTCAATGAGCAGCCATATATTGAATCTGTTTGCTATTTTATCCATAAAATCTATCAAAGTAAGTGGTATCTAGTTGTACTAACTTGATTTTATGAATAAATTGATTAAATAGTAACCAACTAGATTAGACTCTGAGATATATTGTATCTTGTTATCACTAATGTTGCTTTGTGACATCTTTCAAATTTTAGTTATTTGGAACTACTTTTCTTAATGTTTGTTTTAAAAATTGATCTGTATGACAAAAGAGATTGAGTCTGTAATACCATCCTTGAAACATTATAGGTGCTCAATAAATATATGTTGAATTAATGAAGAATGGAATGCAGGCGTACCTCATTTTACAGCACTTTGCTTTATCGTGCTTTGCAGATACTGTGTTTTTTACAAACTGAAGGTTTGTGGCAACCCTATGTTGAGCAAGTCTATTGGAACCATTTTTCAAACATCATTTGCTCACTTCCTGTTTTTGTCTCACTATTTGGTAATTCCATCAATAGTTCAAACTTTTTCAGTATTATTATATTTGTTATGGTGATCTCTGATCAGTGATCTTTGATGTTTCTATCACAATTTGGGTGCTCCAATAAACTACTCATATAATAAGTTAATTCATAAATACACATGTTCTGACTGCTCCACCGAACAGGTGCTCCTCCAGCTCTCTCCCTTTCCTTGGGCCTCCCTATTCCCTGAGACAAAACAATATTGAAATTAGGCCAATTAATAACTTTACAATAGCCTCTAAGTTTTCAAATGAAAGGAAGAATTGCATGTCTCTCATTTTAAATCAAAAGATAGAAACAGTTAAGTTTAGTGAGGAAGATATGTCAAAAGCTGAGACAGGCCTAAAGCCAGGCCTCTTGCACCAATTAGTTAAGCCAAGTTGTGAATGCAAAAGAAAAGTTCTTGAAGGAAATTAAAAGCACTATTCCAGTGAGAAAATGAATGACAAGAAAGGAAAACAACCTTATTGCTGATATGGAGAAAGTTTCATTGGTCTGGATAGAAGATCAAACGAGCCACAACATTCCCTTAAGCCAAAGCCTAATCCAGAGCAAAGCCCTAACTCTTCAATTCTGTGAAGTCTGAGAGAGGTGAGGAAGCTTCAGAAGAAAAGTTTGAAACTAGCCGAGATTGTTTCATGAGGTTTAAGGAAAGAAGCTATATCTCCATAACATAAAAGTGCAAGGTGAAGTAGCAAGTGCTGAGGTAGAAGCTGCAGGAAGTTATCCAGAAGATCCAGCTAAGATAATTAATGAAAGTGGCTACAAGAAACAATAGATTTTCAGTGTAGATGAAACACCCTTCTATTGGAAGAGGATACCATCTAGGACTTGCATAGCTAGTGGGGAGAAGTAAACACCTGGCTTCAAACTTCAAAGGACAGGCTGACTCTCTTGTTAGGGGCTAACGCAGATGGTGACCTTAAATTGAAGCTAATGCTCATATACCATTCTGAAAATCCTAGGGCCCTTAAGAATTATGCTAAATCTACTCTGCCTGTGTGCTATCAATGGAACAGCAAAGCCTGATGACAGCACATCTGTTTACAACGTGGTTTACTGAATATTTTAAGCTCACTGTTGAGACCTACTATACGGAAAAAAAAAAGATTCCTTTCAAAATATCATTGCTCACTGACAATGCACCTGATCACCCAAGAGCCCTGATGGAGAGATTCAAGATGAATGTTGTTCTCATGCTTGCTAACACAACATCCATTCTGCAGCCCATGGATAAAGAAGTAATTTTGACTTTCAAGTCTTATTATTTAAGAAATATATTTTGTAAGGCTATAGCTGTCATTTATATTGATTCCTCTGATGGATCTGGGCAAAGCTAACTGAAATCCTCTGGAAAGGATTCACCATTCTAGCTGCCATTAAAAGCATTAATGATTCATGGGCACAGGTCAAAATATCGACATTAACAGGGGTTTGGAAGATGTTGATTCCAACCATCATGGATGACTTTGAGAGGTCCAAGACTTCAGTGGAGGAAGTAACTGCAAATGTGGTGGAAATAGCAAGAGAACTGGAATTAGAAGTGGAGCCTGAAGATGCGACTGAATTTGTGCAAACTTTTTTTTTTTTAATTTATTTATTTATTTATGGCTGTGTTGGGTCTTCGTTTCTGTGCGAGGGCTTTCTCTAGTTGCGGCAAGTGGGGGCCACTCTTCCTCGCGGCGCGCGGGCCTCTCACTGTCGCGGCCTCTCTTGTTGCGGAGCACAGGCTCCAGACGCGCAGGCTCAGTAGTTGTGGCTCACGGGCCCAGTTGCTCCGCGGCATGTGGGATCTTCCGAGACCAGGGCTCGAACCCGTGTGCCCTGCATTGGCAGGCAGATTCTCAACCACTGAGCCACCAGGGAAGCCCTGTGCAATCTTATAATCAAACGTTAACGGATACGTTGCTTCTTATGGACATGCAAAGAAAGAGTTTTCTTGAGGTGAAATCTACTAGCGTTGAAGAAGCTGTGAAGATTGTTGAAATAACAATGAAGAATTTAGAATATGATGTAACCTTAATTGATAAAGCAATGGCAGGGTTCGAGAGAATTGACTCCCATTTTGAAAGAAATTCTACTGTGGGTAAAATGCTATGAAATAGCACTGTGTGCCACAGAGAAATCATTCATGAAAGGAAAAGTCAACTGATGCACAAACTTCATTGTTGTCTATTTTAAGAAATTTCTACAGACACCCCATCCTTCAGTAACCACCACCCTGATCCATCATCAGCCATCAACATAGGGGCAAGACCCTCCACCAGCAAAATGTTGAGACTCGCTTAAGGCTCAGATGATTATAACATTTTCTTTAGCAATAAGGTATTTTTAAATTAAGGTATATACATTGTTTTATTAAACATAAAAAGGTGTGCTATCACACACTTAATAGATTAAACTACTGTGTAAACATAACTTTTATATGCACCAGGAAACCAAAAACGTGTGGCTCACTTTATTTTGACGTTCACTTTATTTTGGTGGTCTGGAACCGAACCTGTAATATCTCCAGGGTATGCCCATACTGTGTGCGCACGTCTTGGGTAGTTATCTTAAAGTAGCATTAATCCTAAAATCTTTGATTTCAAATTTAGAATTTAATTCTTACTGTTTATCTTGAGAGGTCACAGCTTGAATAATCTTAAATATAAGTTGACCATTTCTTTACAGTTACCAAAAGAAAAATGTGGGGTGAAGTCTAACAGAGGTGCACATAGACAATATGTCAATAGCAATAATACATTCCTACAGAGGTTCGTAGGGACACACAGGGACCCACCCAGAATCAGGTCAAGTGTCCCAGTGGTGGTGGTTTCAACCCTCAAAGCAGAAATCATTATTTCTTTTTCCCTTATTTTGATGTCAAGCTTTGCCAGGACCACTGTCACCTGTACACCATTATCTAAAATGCCTGAAAAGTGCAATTTTCTTTTATTCCCCCATTTAACTCTAAGCTTAGCACATGGCCTCTGGTTCTCTCTGGGGACAGAGGAATGTGGACTTGAGTTCTACTTCAGTTTACTTCTGAAAGTTAGAGGTCTGGGCCAAGACTGGCAGAGACCTCCGACCCCTCATCCCCCTTCCCTGCCCAGCCCATGAGGGATGGGTGGAGGAAACAGAGCCCTTGTCAGTCCCAGGGCTGCCCAGCAGGATTTAGGCACTGGTTCTCTGGGTTGCGGCGAGGAAGGTGGAGAGCTGGGCGGAGCGGCCAGCAGGAGTGGGCAGCTGTTTCCTGGCCCGTCTCCAGGCGGCTGTGCAGGGCAGGCGGGGACTGCTGCTGCAGCTCGTGTCATTTCTTGGTAGCACCTGCTCTCTGGGTGCTCTGAGGAGGGAGTTTGTAGTAAGTGCCCCACACTTGGCCACTCTCCCTTCTTGGCTTGGGCAAGATACCTCCGGAGAAGATGCAACTAAATCTCTAAGGTGTCTTTGCTGCTGGGCAAATCAATACTGAACAGCTCTATACTCTCTCTCTTTTTCTTTTTTTTTTTTTTTTCTGAAATGTCTACAGCTTGCTGCGCTGCTGAGTTTTTATCGGCACCTGCTTAGCGTTACTCAGCTCCTGGGAGTCCCTCAACCATCTCTGGTCCTATTGTTTGAAAGCCACAAACAGTGTCTAGGGAACTGCTTCCCTAGTTTTTCTCAAACTCTTCTTTTGGATTTCTAATCTGACCCACTAAGTGAACTTAGCCAGGGGTCAGGGTCAAAAGAGAAGGATCAAAGATTCTCCTGGGAAGCAAAAGAAAAGAAAAAAGAAAAAAAAAAAAAAACAACACTTGTATCAACAATGCACTAGCATCCCCCAAGAATGCTACACTGCTTCTGTTAGCATTCCCCATGACAAGTTGCCACATTATGTGAAGTGCCCATGAGCTACTGTAGCAGTTTCCAAGACCTATTGGTGAAGTCCTCATGGGACCCTCAGACTCTTGCAAATAATCCACTAGCACCCATGTAGAATGTGCCCCAGACTTGGAGAGGTGCCTTGCAGGATTTTCAGCCATTTCGCTCTTCGCGATGGCATTATGCTTAATGAACTACCCTGCTTGCTGAGCCAATTGGTCTAGAGTTCATTTGAGCTAGAAAGAGAGTTAAATTGCCAAGTGCTGGAGTAGTGGATTAATGCAGCAAGTCAAAATGGAAGTAAGAATCAAGACTTTAATTATTTACTGTTATAGTGTAAGCAAGAGACTCAACCAGGGAAAGCATCAACTTCCCCGGTTCCATTTTCCCACATAGAACAATGCACCGGTCAAGACTATATATACAATAGATAAACAACAAGGACCTACTGTATAGCACAGGGAACTATATTCAATATCCTGTAGTAACCTATAATGGAAAAAAATCTGAAAAGAGCATATATATATATATATATATATATATATATATATATATATATATTCTTTTTCAGCTATAGCTGAATCACTTTGCTCTACTCTTGAAACTGACACAACTTTGTAAATCAACTATACATCAACTTAAAAAAAAGAAAATTAAAAAAAAGAGTCAGGTGAATCAGCACAGACCTGAAAGCCCTCTCACCTCCAAGGGAGCCCAGAACAAAAGGCTTCTAAAGTTTTATGGACCCAGCAGTCAGAGGAAGGAAAAAGGGAGAGGGCTAGGAATAGAATACTTCTAGATACTGAGAGCGGAGAAAAATATCTTCAAGGTACCCCCTACCCCCAACCCTCTGGCCCATAACAAGGCTTCAGCTGAGGTGCCTGAAGAAGATCTTAGCTGCAAACCTTACATAAATAAATCTAGGAATGTAGGTGCCTGAGCCAGGAATGCAAAATTCATAAGAGCGTGGCTGGCCAGAGTGGTCTGAATCCTTGACTGCAACCCCTCCAGAGACTGTAATGCTTGCATCAAGGGTAGTGTGGGGAGGGCAGCTTCCCCCAATGAGGCCTGCCAGGTAAAGCCATTGTAGTTGTCCATGGTCTGGCCTGAAAAGTCACAAATATATTTTTGGCCCCCTCAAGCGGTAGAGACAATACTTGAACATGTGTAGTCTGACTTCAGCTACAGGGTGTTTAACCATTACATTGTGATGCCTCTCTGTTACATGCTGTCAGGGAGTGAAAACTGCTTGTAAGACACTCTCTTGATTTGGGGTTCTTAGTAGTTTAAGTTGTGGCCAAGAGTGGTTTTCTTCAAATTTAAGCCATTTGAGTTTTGCTGAGATTCTTGAATTTATAAATTTATGTCTTCCAGTATTTGAAGGTAATTTTAAACTATTAATTTTTCAAGTATTTTTCTGCCTCATTTTCTTTTATTTTTCCTTCTGAGATTTTAGTTACCCACATGTTAGACCTTCTACATTGTCCTCCAGGTCTATGGGATTCTGTTCATTATTTGTCCATTTTTTCTCTCTCTTATTGGATAATTTTCATTGATTTATTTTCAAGTCCACTGTCCCTTTTCCCTTTCAACTCCTTTCTGCCACTTAATCCACCCAGGGATTTTTTTTTTTTTTTAATTTAAGATCTTGAATTTACAGTTTTATAATTTCCTTTTGTTTCTTCCCAATATTTTTTATTTCTCTGAAGTCTCCTATCTTCTTATTTATGTTAAGAGTAAATTCCTTTACCTTATTCCCCTTGGTTAAGATAGCTTCCTTCAAGTTCTTATTTTATATTTCCAATAAAATATTAAATGTAGGTGTGAGCCATCACAGGACGAACTCTATTGATCATCTTTTCCTTCGAGAACATTTTCATGCTTCTTTGTATGTTGAATGATTTTGAATTATACTCTCAACATTAGAAATGTGTTGTGTAGATTGTTGATTCTACTATATTCCTTTGTAGACTATTGCTATATTTGTTTTACCAGGCAATTAACTTTATCAGACTCACGTTGCAAACTCTCTCTTGCTTACCATGGATGGTAGCTCAAATTTCAGTTCAGAATGACCTCAGTTCACCCTTCAAATGCATGGTTCAGATGTTGTCCTGAGATCTGGGTAGAATTTATCCATACATTTTGGAGTTACCTTTCTCTGGCTCTCTCCTTTCCGGGTAATCTTCCCCCCAACCTGTCTAGGAGCCTTAGTTGCCTTGACTCCTTCCCCTGATACTGTAAACCAGAATCCAGAAAGTCTGTGGGCTGGGCAGAGCCACTGAAATCACAAACTCACCCCATGCTGTTTGCTTTCTCCATGTACCATTTCCCCTCTAAAATCTGCTTATTTTGTTCACTCTCCTTGAGCTCTCTGTGGATGACTCCATGTCCGTTCTGTGTTTGTGTGCATAAGTTTTGATAAATTTTAACTTTTTATAGTGGATTTGTGTATATTTTATGGTAGCTAATGATAAAATAGACTAGTATCTGCATATATTTTATGCAGTCATGACATACCTAACTTTTTCTTAATTTTTTCAATATTTATAGGCTACTTTGTTTGCAAGTTTTTTCAAGTTGTTTCAAATCTCCAAAAAAATTCCAATATATTCAGTTTAAAAATCCGCATATAAGTGGACCCGCACAGTTCAAACCTGTGTTGTTCAAGGGTCAACTGTATTTCTAAGGTAAAGTTGAGAGAATTTGCTAAGCAATTTGATTTTTGATGTGGAAAAACAAACTAATCAAGAATTAACTTGAGAAAATAAATATGTAGATTTGTTATTAAATGTTATGGGAGAATCTGAGAGAAGAAGCCAGTTGGGATTCAGGTTTGACTTTGGGTGTATTAATTTTACATGGCCTGTGTAGCATTTAAGAGATCATTCAACTGTGTAATTTAGCTAAGATGATTGAATTGGAGATATAAATTTGGAGTTATTGGTGTATAGATGGTACTTAAAACCATAGTGCCAGATGATATCACTTAGCAAGGAAAATAGTTAGAGAAGGCCCTTGGACAAACATCAGTCATAGCCACATTTAGAGGTCAGGAATAAGAATCATTCATACTAGAAGACTGAGACAGAAGTGCCAGTGGCGTAGGTGGGTGCCGAGGATTATGTTACCACAGAAGCCAAGCGAACAAAACACTTAAAGAAGAAGAGAATGAGCCAAAAGTTGCTAATATTTGTCAAATATGTGGGCTTAGAATTGATCACTGAATAGTACAATATTAGCAGGTGACTTTGACAAGAGTAATATTTTAGAAACAAAATGGATGTGAGAAACGTGATACAGAATGAAGACACCTCCCTTTTGTGCACTTTCCTTTAATCAACTTCATCTCTTGTCTAAGTATTTTTCCCCCTTTCACATACCTGTAACTCTTTGGCCTACTTTCTGAGCTCGAAGGCCTCAGCATGCATTTGGAAGCTTTTGCAAAGTATGGGTTAAATAAAATGTTACGTTCTCCGTGAAACTTACTGCAATCTTTCCCATTCAAGGAACTCTTCCCCTTTTTAAGTGCCAATGGCACATCAAAATCCCATTCTGAGACTGTCATTTTGTACTTTGTATTATCTGTCCTTGTAGACTGAGGACCATAGCTGTGTCTTTTTCTAATTCCAGCCCCCACTAGTACCAGGCATGCCACTGTTTGTTAAATCAGATAAAAATGTCACTCAAAGAAAGTATAATCCACAGAGAACCTGAGCTGGATCAGGATTTACGTTAACTCTAAGCTTTTTGCTTATGCAGAACATTTCCTTATTACCACAAAATTTGTTCGGAAACACTAAAACTGAAGCATAAATCCTGAAGGTAGCTAATAGGTATCGTCCCCAGTTGATCATATTTCAAAAAAAAAAAAAAAGAAAGAAAGATTGTTATACTTCTTTTTTATTTTTGGGTTTATTTCTCCATTCATGTTTTCTGTACTCATTAGGAAAATAAGAATATAAAAGTGAAAGAAATAGGTAAGTTGATCAAAGGTTCCCAATTCCTTAGATTGTGGTAATATGATACACAAGTTCTGAATAATTTCTATGAATGTAGATCAGAATCTGAACTTCTTCTGTGTTCTTTGAGCTGGAAGATAGGAAGCTGGAGCCTCCCTTCTGAGTCACTCCAATATTACACAAAGATTAAGAAATATTAAGGTAACAATTTTTAATGCATAGGTTTGCTGGAGAAGAAACGGAAATAAACACTCTGGGGGAAAAAAACCTCTATTTTATTTATAGGCAAATACCCTCGGCAATTACAACATTGTATATCCATTTAAATTGTGTATCATTTATTTGCAAATTAATCATGTTGGGTCATGTTGGTCATGAATAAGAATGAGTAATAATTAGATGTGTTATTCTATTTACTTTAAAATGTAATTCTATCACAGTCACAGTTTGTCACAGAATCGGGGGAATTTAATATCTCAGTTTGCCACTGTGAATTTAATATCTCAATTTGCCACTGTGAATTCTGTATCATGATAACCAGGGTAAAAATTGCTTTTATCCATGTTATTTTTGAGGCCATAAAGGCTGGCTCTATCAAATATGTCTGATAACGTTGAGTCACATTTAGTAAACGTAGTCTATTAGCTAATTGTAGAACAGTTAAACTCAAATAGAAACAGTAGATCCCATTTTGAGGTAGAGGACTTTTATCCACACTTCTTTGTTATCCCTAAACACTCCTGGATTCTTGCTCCACATTGGTGGAATGAGTTACCTGGCAAGTGTACAACATATTTGTCAGATTTCTTAATTGGGTAGATCTAATCTAATGAAAGGTCACAAGCATAAAGGACACAGGAGCCATAATGCCTAGATTCAAATCCTGGCTCTGCCACTTACTCACAGTATGACTTTGGGCAAATAGAGACTTTCCTCATCATTAAAGTTGAGACGATAATACTAATACTTATATTATAGGGTTTTATTGAGGCTTAAAATAGTTAATATATTTAAAAGTGCTTAGAAGACTGCTTCTAGGTGTCAGATGGCCTGACCCGCTGACCAGGTACATGGAAAAGAAAAAGACTGGAAGATGGTAGACAAGGAGGTCTGAGTAAGAGGCCCTGTGGGTGAATGTGGACATAGAGTGTGAAGATTTTTGTGTCACATATTAGTTCTCATGATAAAGCATCTGCCATGGAAAAGGCATGAACAACCAAACAGACAAAACGATTCCGTTTACAAGCCAGACTTTGTCATTGTTCGTCCTAGAACTAGCCAGAGGGCAGGTGGATATCATAGCCACAGTGGCAGAGAAGGAGGCTGTAGATGGGTACAATGGCAAGGTATCCTGCCTACCAAGGCTGTTTTATCCGCTATCAACTGATTGCCCATCTTGCCAGCAGAGAGACTTCCATCTCCCAGAGGAACCAAGAGTCACAGCAATCTAACAGGAACCCTCCCTCAGTGTGTTGTCATATACAAACCAGATATAAACCACTCTCTCCTCATTGCTGTTCTTACAGTATAAATTCTTCCCCATACATTGTGTGGCTAAAACTTCCCTTGAATTTTGAATTTTCAATTCTTAATTCAGTCATAGGAAACACTCTGTTAATCAATATTCATCTCTGTTTTTTGTGTTGAAACTCCATCTCTCCGTTAGAGCAATTTAATCTGCGTCTAGACAATAATTTCAGTAATACACCCCTAGTAATCCCTCAAAGTGCTCCACTTGCATAAAGTTTTGCTTGTATTTTGTTTCCATTTTTCACTCTTTTCTCTTTCTTTCACTCCTTAGAACAATATAATCTGGGTTTTGTGCCAACATTCCTCTGAAACAACTAATCTCAACTAAAACCTCCATTCTGCTAAAAACAATGAGCATCTTTCACTTAGTACCTTACTTTCACACTGAAGAGTTCAACCTCCTGTATGAACTCTCATGTTGCTCTTTCAAAGGTACCTCAAATTCAATGTATTGAAAGTTGAAGCCTCGCCATCTTTTTCAAACTCAGCCATCTTCCATTTTTTGCCTCTTGATTAAAGACCTTACCTTCCATTCTATGGTATCCATCAGTAATATAAGACTTAGCTTTAATGTCTCACACTCCCACCATTTTATGTTGAGCACCAGCCCTGTTGACTTTAACTTCTGTCACTTAATTTGCCCTTTACTCAGAATCTTCATTGCACTGTCCTTTTCTAATTAACCTTCAGCTTTCGACACTGGAACAGCCTCCTAACTTAATTTCTTTCATCTCCTCTAGCTTTCCTCCAAGCCATAATGATACTGCAGCAAATATGATTTTATCAAAATATAATACAATAGCACTGCATTCCCTTCTGATAAAAATTCACCTCAAAATATTACCATTTCTCTTTGAACTGAAAAACAGTCACAAAGTGGCCAGCAAGGTCCTGCAAGTTTGCCCCTATCTGCTTCTCCTTCTGCTTCCATGCTATTCTCCACCCTGATGTCTGCATGTAAGTCACTCCAGCTGTCCTTCAGTTATTCAGCAGGCCAGGCATAGATTACCATGGTTTTGCCCAGGTGGTTTTACTCATTATTTTAGCTCAAAATGTTGCACATTTACTTTTTTCTCACTTAAAAATGTGTGTGGAATGAATGGGTAGGATGAATACCTTAAATTATAGGTTAGTGGGAAGTGTATCCAAGTTCAAAAGTCGAGTCAAAATTGTGAATCAAGCAACAGTATCCACAAAGAGGATAAATGGATATTTAAAGAGAAAAAGGGGCATAGTTGAACAAAGGATTGAGATACATTGGGAGATGATAAATAATTTAAGAAATCATGAATCTTGTACACACAGCACTTTGTACTCTTTATTTAGAGCCAAGCATATACATATTCAGAAATCTATTCGTCATATATTTCCTTATTTTTTTGTTCCATTCCTGAATTTTCCTCTCCAAATACACATTTCGTCCTTTCAATATGATTATTCAATGATTTAATTACCATTAATAATTATTAATCATTTGATAGGAAATAAACATGGTATTGCTTCAACTTTCTTGGAATATTTTCTTTACCTGTTGACAAAATTTGTGCTTATTCAACATTAAGGAGGACATTTACCATTCAATGTATATAACCACTCATATGGTTGCTTATACCAACACTACAAGCCCACATACAATTTGATAAAATATTTACGGAGAGTGCTAATATATATTTAGAGAAATTGTAGCCTATATTTCAGAAACATATACTGAGTTTTTACAAATACTGGTAACATTTTTTGCTGGGAACTTTCATGCTTTCCACTCTTCGGGTGCTACCTAGCAGAAAAATTACTTAATTCTCCTATTTATAAGAAACATACGTGATAACAGGAGTAGTACTGAGTAAAATATATATTTTCCAATTAAAATTTTTTTAGATGTTTATTTAAAATTTAATCTTGAAATGAAGCTGCATTTGTTTACTTGTTTTGATGTTATAATACATATTTGTTCATTTAGATGGTCAGGACATTTTAAAGCATGTTAATTGCCATTATAAATTTCAGTACAAAGAGGAGTGAATGTGATAACACTTATAAGTGAATTGATCTGGTGGGTACTATGGAAAAATGGGTGGGTACTAAAGGAAAATGCATTAATCTTAAGTAGATACCATTGTCTCATTTCAGCCAACAATGGCCATTATCTGTACATGTTTTGCACAGGTCTCTTATTCTTCCAGAGAAACACAAAATATAGATATGTATTAATTTTCTGATTTTAAGTGTTGGCAACAACTTAATTTCAAGATGTTCCAAAGTATGTATGCAAAAGTATTTATCACATATATAAATTAAGTACAATATATCATATATCAAATGTTATCTAAATGAATATGCAAAGATATATGAAACACACATGATGATAATTTTAAAATACCTTTGCGTGTCCACTTAGTTAAGAATGGGATTATCAAACCATTTAAAGCCTCCAGCGTGCTGTTCCTTCATTCATATTACTTCCTTCTCCCAGTTCCTCATCTCAAGTAAATTCTATTAGGATAGTAATGTGAGATTGTCATTCCCTTGTTTTAAATACAGGTCTAAATAAATTTTAATGAACATTGAGAAATATTCATAAGCTATGTGAAAAGCATGAATAATAATGATAAAATGAAAATCTGAGCGCTCATAACAAAGCTTAAGGGAATAGTTCTGCTGTCAAAATTTTAAGTACACGTTATGTCCCTCCTAGATCCTCATAATCCAGAATTTTTTGTTTTAATTTGTTTATTTTATAGTTAAAAATGTGTATGTGTATGTATCCTAAACATTATACTTTTTAGTTTTGGATTTTTAACTTACTATAAATTTAACTATATGATATATTCTCTTCTAGAACTGTTTCTTTCATTATTATGTTAAATCAGATTTATCCTCATTAATATCTATATTTGTATTTTAGTCATATTAATTCTTCATAGTATATATTGGATAAAAAAACCAAGTATATATAGCTATAGGCATTTAGGTTGTTCCAAGTTTATTTATTTGTTTATATATTTGTTTATTATTACTATATTGCTATTTATATTCTAATTTATGTCTCCTTAGTTAGACAAATATGCAGTAGTTCTCTAGGGTATGTGCTTGTATGTGGACTCACTGGATCTCACTGTATAATCTGTTACTTCATCATTCACCCATATTTTTCTTTACTTACATGAAAAAAATATATTTTATAATCTGTGTATGGCAATTCCAAATGTTATAGTCTCCTTCTATTAGTTCTGGTGGGGATTGATCTATTGCTGATTCCTGAACAAGGTTGTTTTCCATTCTGAAATTAAATTTTACTGGGCAATAACCTATAGAGAGTAACATGCACAGTTATTAAGTATATAATTTGATGTACAAATGTATACACCTGTATAACCATCACACAGATCCAGGTGTGAAACATTACTAGCATTTTAGAAGCCTCCCTCTTGCTTTGAATATACCCTCAAAAGTTATTAGTATTCTGACTTCTATCAACAAATACTAAGTTTGCCTGTTTTTGACCTTCTTTTAAATGGAAAAGTATAGAATACATTTTTTGATGTCTGACTTCCTTTGTTTAACATTTTGTCTATTATTATCATCCATGTTATAATTATTATAATAATTCATTATTTTTACTGGGATATGGTATTATGTTTTATAAATAGACCTCAGATTATTTATTCTTTCTATTATTGATGGATAATTAGAAGGCTTCCAGTTTTTCATTTTGAATCAAGTCAGTATGAATAGTATTGACCCATATGTTGCACAGACACCCGTTCCCCTGAGCATATAGTAAATAATATACTATTTAGTGAACCGTAGGGTATGTGAATTCCAGTTTTAGTAAATTCTGCCAAATTGATTTTCACCATGGTGGTAATACTCTAGTTTTGTATGAGACTTCCAGGTGTTCCTCTAATTTGTTAACGCCCAGCTTTTAATTATTTCTTTTTCAGGGATTTTGTTGGATCTGTAGTATTATCTTGGTGTGATTTTATATTTACATTTCCCCATTTCCCCACTCCCCATATGTTTACATGTTATATTTACATTTCCCCATGTTGCTAAATAATTGAGCAACATTTCATGTGATTATTGACTATTTGGAGATCCTCTGTTCTGAAGTGATTGTTCAAGGCTTTGCCTATTTTTAAATGATTGGGTTATCTACTTTTTACTTATTGATTTGTAGGAATTCTTTTTACAGTCCGTTCACAGTCCTATGTAAATTGTTAAATGAATCCTTTTATGGATAAATTTTACAAGTATAAATTTTTCTCTCTCCTCCCTACCAAACAGAAGGTTTTAAAAAATTAATGATATCCAAATTGTCCATACATTTTTTGATGGTTAGACTCTTGTGTCACATTTAAGAAATTGTTTCCCCTAATCTGATATACAGAAAATATTTTCCTATACTACCTTCTGGAAGATTTATTCGTTTACTTTTTGCATTTAGGTCTCAATCAATCTGGTCTCAATCAATTGAAAATTAAATCAATTAATTTTCATGCATGATGAAAAGAATGGGTCAAAGTTTATTTTTTTCCTTATGGAAATCCAATCGAGTATCTATTAGAAAGGCCATTCTTTCCCCCTTAAGGCATGTTTGCAGATTCAATTGCTAACGCTTTTTCTTGTTGCTGTGTTTGTGGAATTTTTGTTGTTTTATTTTATTATAGAATGAACTCATGTTTTCTGGTATACTAAGTCTTGGAATTCTTTAAGGTCTTTTATCATGGTCTATTCTTTTAGATATTACTTTTTTTCTTGTTGCTGCCAGTTTTCTGTGGGCATCAATGACCTTAAATGACTTTAAAGAAAAAATTTTTCTTGTGGTTTGTGCCCTCCCCCATTACCTTCTCCACCCCCAGCAACACAAGGTGTACAGATTCCACCTTCAAACCCAGTTGAAGACGGAATTATGTTTATGTTACACATTCTCAGATCAGGCTTCTTTCCTTCCCACCATCAAACAGAACCAAGACCAAGAAAATTAAAAGTTCTTATTCATATTTTTTTTCCCTCTAACGTTTGGTTTTGATTTGTTTTGTTTTTCCTGATCACACATGGAGGATGACAGTTTCTGGAGTCAGAGCTTTAGGTAGGAATCTTTTTCTGACCTATGACCAATAAAATCAAATATCTAGACCAGCAAGTATTGACGGATGCCACAGGTCATTGCCAGCCTCGGGACTCACTCTTCCTTCTGGCTTAGTCATTTTCAGTTTTCTTGTTGTTTTTAGTCTCTAAGATTTTTCTTCCTTTTTTTTCCCCTACCAGGTCAACGAAGCATTTAAATCTTGTTGTTTAGTTGTTGTTGTTGTTATAAAGTATATTTTACTTGTGTTGTGTGCTTCTTTACTGATACATTAACTAAGAAGGTCCAGCAGCAGGTGTCACGACTGATTTTGAAGCAGCAGACATGCAGCAGAATCCATATTATCTGCAACAATTGTAGCATGATACAAAACTATCTATGGTTTAAATTGGCAACAATGTCAGAGGCAATGCAATCCCGCTGTAGTATCACCATGTTTATTTCATAAAGAAAAGAACTGGTAAATTTCATTTGGAGATAGATTAGGAGAACAAGGATGAATTTTTCCCACCCAAATTCACAGAACCCAGATGAAGAACCCCTGCTCTAAAGTAAAGAGAAATAAGCAACTGTGTAAAACATGTTATTTTAATACTTAATCTAGTCTCTCTCTGTGTCTCTGTCCCTCCCTCAAAACATTTTTTTAAATTAATGATATCTAAATTACGCATATTTTTTCATGGTTAGACTTTTTGGTGTAATATTTAAGAAATTATTTCTTTCAGTATGGTTATTGCAGATATCTTGTCTGCTATATAAATCAAAACTATGACAAGTTTGGCTGAGACGATACCAATAAGAGCACAGAAGAACCAAACAAAACATGTCTTTAGACCATATTTTAATTCTATTTTGAAAAAGACATAGCCATATTGGAAAAAGTTTATATTTCTGTGAAGGAGTACTTATAAGCAATTCTAAATACCTTCTTCATTATCAAAACAATTAGTAAAATTACAATTGTTATATTTAAACAAAATATTCTGAGCCTTGATGAGATCATATTCTGCATACACACAATCACACAATTCATAGTCTTGAATATGAAACTTATAGAATTTACATAAGTATTAATATTTTTAAATATAGTGACGTATAAACATCCCCTATATAAACATAAAAGATAATTATGTATTTGTTGCTGTCTTCAAATTTTAATAACAGAAACATTAAGGCCAGTTTGTTTTATGTTACTTAAAAACCATCTTTCTCCTATTTCTTAGTGATACCAGTAATAAGTGTGGGTATGATCACAGATTATTTTATCACTCAAGAAGGAAAAAAACTAAAAATTTTATGAGTTTTAGTTTTTCTAATATTTTCATAGAACTTAAATGAACATAAAGTAATTGTTTGACAATATCTTGTTACACACTTTGGAATTGAAACTTATCATAGTTGTCAGTGAAAAAGGACAAAGTGACATCAAATGATTTATCTTTATTTTTAATCAAAGGTGAGACTTGGTAATTCTATTCTAATATTTAATAAAAGACCATTCTGGTATCTTTGGGAAAATTATATAATCATTTAATTATTATAAAAAGTACATGTAAATTATTCTAAATCAAATTTAATGAATCTAATGATCATAAATATTTTCTCATTCTTTTTAAAAATACTATTCATGGAAGAATCAAAAACTTCAGATTCTCATGGTATTCTTAGATTAATATTATATAAATATTACAGAATCTAGCATTTTTAGGCAAGTATATGTCAAAACACCAGGCAATAGGTTTTATAATATAGTAACAAAGTGAGAGGTTTTTTTAGTATAAGAAATATGGAAACAAATGGAATTTATATTTATTTGCACTAAACTGTCATTACAGAATTGATTTCATTGGTTGAAATTTATTTCCCTTGTCTTCAGAAGCCCTGTGCTGTTCAAAGATAGTAATTTGCAAGCACAGTATAGAAAATTAAGTGCAGAGCATACAAGCACTGACTTTTCAAATAATTTTCAGAAGCTATGCCTATACACTAGTCAAATAAAATGTTTAAAAAATAGGTAAAACTGGAAAAATTGCCTCATTCATTGATACAATTGCCATAAAATCATCTAATTCTACTGATTTTTCTATTCTCTTGAACAAACTACCTATTGAGATTTTCTATTTGCTCTAGTCCAGACATGATGACGGTGAGCTTTCAGAGAGATTACAGCTGATAAGACCTTGGAGGGCGTCTCTTCAGGGGTCCAGATTGAACTTGTGTCTCCCTTTTATACCTGGCCTAATAGCCTGAAGAACTCTTTTGATGCCATTGCAGCAGCAATTGCAGCAACAGCATTAGTGGCATTGCCCCAGTGGGTAGTAATGCATCAGCCAACCATTACTAAAGAAACAGGAATGAAGAAGAAGCCTAAGGATGCAATGGCAACGGTAGTAGTTACTCAATTTCACTTCAGGGAGCAAAACACTGTAGCCACCCTTTGCTTTAGAACTTTCCATTTGTCAGTTTCAATTGCTTATTCATTGGCATTATTATCTGAAAATTTATTTATAAAATAAATAACATAAAATTCTATTTGTGTAGCAAGTTTATTACATGTGTACCCATTTATTACCTGTATACTCATATTCAGAAAATGGTGATTTAGTGGAATCAGAAAACTCCATTGTTTTTCAATACCAAGTTATGTTTTGTTTTGGTTTGTTTTGTTTTGTTTTGTTTTGTTTTGCTTTTGGGTTATCCAGACAATGCCAGTAAGGTATATTCATGTATTTGCTTTAAAATTAAATTGCATATAGATAACTTGGCTAGCCTTAACGTCTTAAAAAAATTCTTTAAGTACCATATTCAAGCAAAAATTGCCCATATGCTTACATCTGTACTAACTTTTGGTATTCATGTGATTCGCCTACAATTCACAATTTCTGTAAGTGAATTTTTTATGCTTTGTTTTTAAAGCCTGGTCTGAACACATGAAATTTGAGATAAAGACAAAGTACAATTTATAGAAGAAAAAGAAACATTTGAATATTATACATTAAGAGAACATGTGGCTTCAAATAAAATCTAAATATTCTAAATACTCTAAACAGAGTCAGGAAGCAGCTTGAAACCGTCTTCACTGTGTTGTAATGTTTTATGAAGAATTTTATATCCCATGTGTTGTACTGTCATATTCTTCTGATATCAATTTGGACACGATGCAGGAAACAGTTCATGAGTTTAGAGTATGTCACAAGATACTACCTGGATGATATCTCATAAAACTTATGTCAGAAGGGATATCAAAATTTATTGCATAATTCATATTCTTTGTCCAACAGTTTTTAGCATTTTGTTGTATACAATTTAGCAATATGTCACAAAGTATTCAGAAATTGTTTCCTGATTGCTTTAGTTAAAGTACAATTTATAACTACTCACTTAGAACATATTTTTTTCTGTATATGTAACTATTTCAAACATTGCAGAAACTCTAGTAGACTTGTTAATATTTGTATTGCACTGAAATGAATTTAAGAATAAGTCATAGTTTAAAATGGCAGCCCAGATCATTTATTCAATGAAAATGAAGGACATATGGTCATAGATATTTGTTTTTGTGTTCTCTAAAAAAACTTTTTAAAATATCTAATTATATTACAATGGAAACAGACCATCAAATCAAACTATTTTGGCAATAAATATAAAAAGTCAAGAACTAAGTCCCCAAATTACTGAATTAAGCATATAAAATATAAAAAACATCTTGCAAATTCATGTATGTCAGAATTTTGCATTTTGCATATTATGTAATACCTCTACCAGAGTCTGGACAGCTCCATGTTATTATTTCTAAGTAAAATATATGAATGTTCATTCCAACCAGGAGTAATGAAGTCTATAAGTAGCCTATGTAAGTTTGGGTTGACACAGATTTCACCATACTTTGCTGCCAAATGAGCTACAAAGTTTTGATTTTAAACATTTTTCCATTTCACATTTATGAATAAAACTGTCAGAACTGAATTGGGTTGTATGAAAAAGAAATGGTCTCAATGTAGCTTAAATAAAAAAGCAAAATTTACTGTCATAAATAGAAAAGGATTATGGAAACTAAAGAGCTATGCATCAAAGAACAGCTAGAAGGGAATCTTACTTTGGTGCACTTTAAGTATCTTTATGTTGCAATGCTAAAGAACAACATTCCCTTGTGTCTTTTCATTAAAAATCCAGGAAGAGAATTCAAATGTGTCACATGGAAATAGAGTGCACTCAAAAAAGATGTTCTGGTTTTTGATAATCTACCTAAAAATAATCTTCTATTTCTGTTTCTCTTACAACTATTATATTTTTGGGATTAATGTACATACATTTCTAAAAGGAAGCATCAGGCATTGTTAATTTAGACCCAGAATCCATAATCTGGTGAATATATTACTGTTTGTCTTACATAATCATGAGATTTATTTCTGTATGACATTTTGTAGATGACCTGTTAGTAACCAGAAACATTTGAAAAAAAGTGGTAGAAAACAAACAAACAAACAACATGCTGTGATATTATCTTGTATGATGTGTTAGTGTACAATAATATTTTATCTTAATGATCAATCTTGAGGGAACTAAAGTTTATATTTGTTATGGACTAAAATATATCCTGAGTGTAAATTACTTATTTGTCAAGGCACAAAAGAATAGCCATTAGTCTAAACTACTAGTATGAACAACTATTAATATAATGATCAGTATAAGACTTCCATCATTTTTAGCATAATAGATTATTTATACCTAGAAATATCTCTATATTAACTCAAATTACTAACAGCAAGGTAGATTTTCGAGAAAAACACTGTTAATTTGTAGGTAAGGATGTAAAGGTAGATGTTTCTTAAGAACACTTCATTTTAACAAGAGGCATGTTACATAATTAATTAGAGTGAAGACCAGATCTAGCCAATACAGTTCATATTACCTGACATCAATTGATCTTGATGAGTTTTAAGACTGAAAAGCCAGATCAAATGCAAAAAGAATTTTTGTTCAAAATGCCATTTAACACTGAATGTATTCACTTAAATACATTTTATATTATCCCACAGAATTTCATATGAAGAGTCTGAAAGTCAGAGTAATAAATGATTTGCCCATTGTCACATAACTAAAAGTTGTAGAGATGACATCTAAACCCAAGCCTTCCAGTTACAAGTCATTACTCTTTTTGTAAAACAACATAAGCCAATATTAAACACAAATGCCTGTTGTCTTTGGAAAGAAACCTGGTTAACATTTCTTATAACGTCATGGAGATTAAACATAAAAAATACTAGTAAAGTAGTAACTGATATTCACAGACTTCATCCTCACCAAATTCCAGACCTACAGAGTTCTTCTTTATTCAGAGTGAAAAAGAAAGGAGGTGTATTTAATAAAGAGTGTTTGGCAAAGATATTTTTAAGTGTCAACAATATTGCCTACCTATGAAGTACCTTATATAAAATAACAATTAATGTTAAGTATAATTATTGCTTTTTTCTGTTTTCTAGATAAGCATACAAGTCACATGGAATTACTTGCACATAAGAAATGGAGGGATTAAGATTCAAAGCCAAGCTTGCTTGACTACAAAACCAGGACTTTTGTTAGTATTTACGTTATTAATAAATATTCATTTTTTATATTAACTTAGTTAATGTGACATCAATCTTTGATGGCCAGAAGATAATTATTTATATAAAGAAATTTAGATTATGTCTTCACTTTAGAATTCTGGTTGCTCTTGAATTTTTTTCTAGTGCTTTTATGTGGGCATTAAAATATAAATCAAATTATGGTATTATGTGCTAACAGTGGTTTGATCATGGGATCAGCAGGAAAAGGGCACAAATATACAGCCATCCACATTCAGATACAAATGAAAGAGAATTTCCAATCCTAGTTTCATTGACCTCTGTCTGCATGCTGCTCATTCCATTCTATACAAATAAGTTACATATCAATACAATTTGTTATTCCCTCCTCTAAATTCACATCTAGGATGTGACGTGTGCTTTAGAATACTAAATGACTGTTATGTTTTTTCCATGTTTTATACAACCATCTCTAAGTCACTTCTCTGATTACTTGAAAAAAAGTATTACATTGCATTGAGATTTTCAGTTTAAGAACTATTTCTGCAGTCAAGTGGCTATTCACTTAAGTTCAACAAAGAGTTGTCTACTGATTCCTGAGTGTAAACTAGCACATCAAGATGAATAGGTTATTGTTCCTCTAACATTTATTACAGGTAACCCTCAAACTTATGATGTTGGATCTGTGTTTTAACTATGTCAAGAAACACAAAGATATCAACCACTTAGTACTCCAACATAATGCTATTTGTAAATTAAACAAGGCACAGATTGACAAAGAAATCCTTCTGTCGTGGAAGTCAAGAGGTTCAACAACTACTCCTATAGGTAGGTCTGACAAGTATATTGTTCTTTAAGGATAGACCTATGCTCTTAATCATTTCAAGTATATGCAGTGCTGAAGTCTATTGCTGAATAAATATGTGTATATGAATATGACATTTAATACAAATTCAGCTTGAGTGAATCCCAGATTGTGTTGTACTGCTTCTATCAAAAATTTTTATATTTTAAAACCTCCCTGGTCTAGCTCACCTAACTGTTCATATTTTATCAATAGATATTCAGGATCTTCAAATAATTGACTTCTTGCTATGGCTATGAAAGTATACCTGGAAGGATGCTTTTTGAAGAATTCTTGTCATTTACTTGTCTAACCCTAAAATATAGGTATTACTAGCTTAGTGGACGGAATGGATGAATGAAAAAATCATTAATCAATGGTTTAGTAAATGAATAAAAGAATGAAATGGGCACCACTGATTTATATTGAACATTCTTCATGAAGCCTATTTCTACATAGCTCTCATTAATGTATTGATAAAATTTATGAGTGCTGACTTGTAATACTTCTTGCCTTAAAATAAAGAGGAAATTGTGTATTCATATATATACTAAGTTTACTACACTAAAGGAATATGATAATTGTCTTATAATCTTTGATCTATAATCAGAAAGAGTTTCAAGGATCATTTCAATATAGTATGTTCTTTTTCTTTTCAAAATGGCTACAAGCATTTAGGTTTTGACTATAAAAATCTTAGATAACAATATGAGTTATGTATCTATTATTTTCAGTAACATATGTTGTTAAATTCATTTTTTCCCCCAGAAATAGATTTGCCTTTAACTCAGGAATAAATGTAAAGGAAAACTGAGTATCACCATAAGAATCTTAATTTTCTTCAAGCAGATTACTTGATTTTAATAATACATTTTAGATAATAAAACATTTTTAGAGATTTAAAATTAAGTATCAATTTTGTATCTGCAAAACTGATAGCTTAAGCTGAAAAATATAACATTTTTTGGATACTTTATTGATCAACACACAGTGCTGGATTTTAATAAAGTTATTATCTCTAGACAAGAAGAAATGTTCTCAAAGAAAAAAATATTGAAAAACTGTTTATTCCGATTGCATAGACGTAGCCGCCCTACTTTTTACCAGATGCATAACCTTAGCTTGCTTCACTTTTTTAACCTTCAATTCCGTCTTCATGTGAAATTGGGCATAATACTCACCTCACAAAATAAGGATTAAAAAATTTAATAATGTGTGTAAAATACCTAGCGTAAAACCTGGGACATTGTAGGCTCTCATTAAGTTTTAATAACTAAGGAAATAAACTAAAATGGTTTTCTGACTAATTGGGGTCATAGGCCTTTTATCATCAAAAATAATTTGAGCTAATTTCCCACAGTATACCAACAGATTCATGTTGACCACTATAAATAAAATGTTTAAAGGATGATTTATCTACAAGAGACTTACTAAAACTATCTTTTTGAAAACCACATTGTGTTGATTTTTGTGGGTAAAAGCTGTCGATGGCTTATGGGGAATATAAAATAAAGGAAATAAATGCTTTAATTCAGCCACAATGCTGAACTAAAATCATCAGGTACCTTTAGTCCTACAAGGGAATAAATAGTCTCTATGATAGTTTTTAGTATTGCACTGTGTATGGTATCATTGGCTTACTGGATAATAGTGTAATACACTCTCATACTTAGGCCTATCTGGCACATAGGTAGATGAGATTGCTCCTAGAGCTGGATATCTTCTAGTTGTCTGTCAATCACCTAGAAAAGAGATTTACCCTCATGGCAAACTGGATGTAAAACACCAGATCTACGGCTTAGAGAGATGTCTTAGGTTCTTGGGCCAACAATACAACAATGGGAATTATTGCTCTCACAGTTAGCTAATGAAAGCAAAACAGGGAACAGCTAGTAGACCAGAAAAGATATGTTACTTTCTTTGTTTCTACTTTGGTACTCCTTCTTTTAAATTCTGGCAAAGTTTTGTTCAAGAACTCCAAGCTTCCCTCAGCTATGCTAAAAAGCAAATAGGGAATAGGCATCTAGGTTTGGGGAAATGTATTATAAAAGGGAGTGTACCTCAGACCAGCAGGAGAGTGACAGCAATAATTTTACTAACAGCACTTCAAGAGTCAAGTTTATCTCCTGTAAGATATAAGTAAATCAACATGGAAATTTTTAATTTCCATGTTAGAAATTTGATTGTTTTACTGTTGTTAGATTAACTACTTCTGGAATAAAACAACAACAAAAAATCTTGTTAATACAGAGTGTGTTGAATAAATACAAAAGTGTTGCATATTCCAGGGAAGGATATACAACAGAAGTATAATATCCATGTTAGAAATTGTGCTAAATCTCTAGGCCTCTCTTGAGTTAGATGGGATTTTAAGTTTATCGTACAGAAATCATAATTTTTTTCAATTATGCCCAGTGCAAGCATAACAAAACAAAGTAGTTCACAAGTCACACTGAAGGTCTCTTGCTTTCAAATTCCTAAAATAATGATCAGTGTTTTACATAAGAATAAAAAATCATTTCACCTAATATAGTTATTCTTTGGAAAAAATTATTTATTTAAAAATATTTTTAAAGTATTTCAATTTTTGCCAGAAAAACCAATTAATTTCTTAATGTAGCAAATATGAGGAGGATATTGTAGAGGAAAAATATAGAATTTCCAAATATGTAAGCTTATAAACATTGATGAATAAACTGAATATTAAGATTTTTAAAATAAAACTTTATTAAATGTAGAGATATACAACAACTTATGGCAAGATAACATGAAACATTGACTTGTGAAGTGATTCTAAAACAAAAATACTTGAAAATATATGTCATTAATGTGAAAATTGTGGGTAGTATCTTAAAACAAAATATTGATATGTGCTTTTCAAACTTCTTTCATAAATGATAATAATAATATAACTCTCAATTTCCTTCTGCTTAGTTAGACTTATCACTTAAGAAAAGATAAAACATCATTTTTTTCAATCACTTCCTCCTAACTTTTGATGCAAAAATTAATATAAGTTCCCTTAATTTATTACTTATATAAGTTTGATAAGAAAAAATATTGTAACAATTTATATAAATACGCATCTCATGAATATCTAACTCACGCATTTAGTATAATTAATTCTAGTAGAAGCAAAGACTTAAAGCTACCTAAAATTAGTGGGAATTACTTAAAAGGTATTTGTTGAATTATATTTCTAAAATAACTATCCAATGCTCAGTCCTTTAATCAGTAAATTTTTTAAAAACATAATGTGTGAAGAGTTAGAACTTCTAGATATTGTACTTCCAGGCAACTGCAGACCATGAAAATCACTATTATGCTAATCCACTTTAGTTTCTTCTGTCTAATTAGTCAAATAAAAGTTAAAAGTTAGACAGCAGGCTTGGGAATACTTAGAATTCAACGTCTGACAGTTTATAAACAGAACAGGTAAAAGTAAGTTACAAGTATATAATATGTCTTCATTACCAATTCTCATAAATCAGAATTTTATGGCTAAGGAACAATAGACATCATTTAATCCAACTGTCTTATTATAAACATCATACTATGACATACTGAAAGGTTAAATAATGTGCCCAAGGGTCCTCCATTATTAGGTACAATGCTTCATTTCCATGGCTGACTTCTTTTACAATGTTCTTTTTCATTATAGCATATTACCTCTCTATCTTAATCAATTATTTTGAAATTACTTTTAATCAAATTCTTGGAGACATCTGTTATTTCATCAGATTTAGGTTAAAATATGGTACACACTCAAATGGCAATTTAAGATTTTTAATATTCCCTACTATCATACAATAAGAAAGGAAATTTGTAAAATAAAATTTTAAATAAGAAAATCAGTTAATAATAAGAAATATTTGAAAATGTTTTTTTAAAATGTCCCAGTATTCACATTAATCAGCAAAGCCTAGGGGCAAGTTGTTACATAGAGCCAGTTTAGAAAATACATAGCAATACATAAATTTTAAAACTAGAAAAAATGAAGGTACATTTTTTTCTTCCCAGTACATGGTAGGTTGGCATGTCCTCCCTCTTTTTATAGTTAAGTATGGTCATGTGACTTCTTCAGCCAAAGAAAGATGAGTGGTTGTCAAGTGTGTCAATTCTGGGCAAAGGTTTTATTCACCAGAAATATCCCAGATGTTTAATTCTGTCACCCTGTGAGTCTCAATAAAACTCAAATGTATCAGAGCCCTCAGACAATCATCTGTGAATGTGAATAAGGAATAAACCTTAAGTAGTGGAAGATATTAAGATTTGGGGATTGTTTAATTATGTGATATAAATTAGCATATCTTGACTAAATACCTATTTGTATTTAAAAGATGAAATAAATTAACAAATATCTAAGCCCAAATTAAGCTGAGTAAACCTATAACAAAATAATCACTTTTAATATAACTATCACTTACCTTTAACTCAGTTCCAAAACCATTTACCACTATCGAACGTTAAGTTAATATCAAGTGTTAGAAAGATGAATAAAGATGTAATAAATATTCTCAAAATACTTATATACTATTCAGCAGGAAAATACAATAAACACACAGTTTTATTAAAAAATTGATATGGACAATTATTGGAGTAACGTACAGCTTCCTAAGGAACAAGATAACATAAATGCACATTTATTGAGACAGAAAAAAAGAGGCACCGAAAAAGCTCTTATTTGCAGTTTCTGGTCTGGAATGTAAGGAATTTCAAAGTCATCACTCTGTCCTAAAAACAAATAAAAGCCTAAACAAATGAAAAATTAGCAACTCGTATTAGATTTGTCAAAGGACTGAGGTTACAGGACGAATCTCTGCCAGACCCCCACAGCCCACAAACTGGAAGACACACAGGAGGATACAGAGAATCACAACTTACCAGAGCAGAGACACACAAGCAGAGAACCTCCATGGAATCAGTACCGGGTTCCTTTTACCCTATATATCATGTCTGGCTTTGAACAAAAAATTACAAGGTATACTAAAAGACTAAAAAACACAGTTTGAAGAAACAGAGCAAGTATCAAAACCAGAGTCAGTTATGGCAGACATGTTGGAATTATCAGATCAGCAATTTAAAATAACTATGATAAATGTTCTAAGTTTTCTAGTGGAAAAAGTAGACAACATGCAATAACAGATGGGTAACATAAGCAGAGAGATGAAAATTTTACGAAAGAACCAAAATGAAATGATAGAGATCAAAAACACTATAACAGAAATGAAGAATGGTTTTAATGGGCTCATTAGTAAACTGACGTGGCTGAAGAAAGAACCTCTGAACTTGAGGACATGTTAAGGGAAACTTACAAAACTGAAAAGCAACAGGAGAAAAAGACTGAAGAAAAAAAAAAACCCAAAATGGAATATTCAAGAACTGTGGAACAACTGCAAAAGTTGTGACATATGGGTAGTGGGAAAACCAGAAGGAGAAGAGAAAGAAACATAAGAACTATTTGAAGCAATACTGACTGAGAATCTCCCCCAAATTAATGTCAGACAGCAAAACACAGATCCTGGAAGCTCAGAAGAATAAATTTCAACAAACTGCATCTAAGCATATTATTTTCAAACTATGGAAAATGAAAGAAAAAGAAAAATCTTGAAAGAAAAATAGGCATTTAACCATATTTAGTATATCAAACAAGATGTCCTAGTGGAGAGATGCATATTGGAGTTTTAAACAATAACAGAAGATACTGAGGCAGGAGACAGATGGCCTCCCCACGGTAAACAGTTGGAGTTCCCTGTGGACCAATACTCTGAGACAAGAATAGCAGGACAATTGAGAGAGGAGGCTGGGCCCTGCCCAGATAGAAGATAAGAGACCACATATTCCACCTTCTGGAAGTCAGGGGACCTCCCCAACTACACGTGCGCAGAAAGGCTCTTTGGAGGTCAAAAGTGGAGTGATGCTAAGTCTACCCATAGGCCTCTTCGGTGGAATCCATCTTGGCTTAGAGATGCATGCACACACATGGGAGGATCCTGAGATACACCAAATACAGACTTTGAACCAGGCAAATCAAAATGACTGGCCAAAGGAAACCCAGAAGAAATGCCCCATATAAGTGATTTAAAATGCCACGAGCCCACGACTCTCTCTCTCTGAGTCCTCCCGTGTGTCTATCCACACGTACTGTACTCTTTTTCCTCCTAATAAATACTTTACTTGTTTCACTACTTTCCATCTTTGTGGGAATTCTTTTCTGCAAAGCCGAAGGGCCAGGGGCTTGTCACTGACCGCTGGTCTAGTGGCTAGGTTTCGGTACTCTCACCGCTGCAACCCGACCTCAGTCTCTGGCCGGGAACCGAAACCCTGCTTCAAGCTGCTGCAGGTCGAGGCTACCCAAGATCAATACCATACTGCAAAAGGTAATGTGGAAGATGGGCCAGACAGAGTTAGAGCAGCCAAGGCGGAGCTGTGATTGTGGTGAGCATATGCACACAGCTGCCTGTGTTTATTAAGTGGCAAGGATGACGACGGAAGAATAAGGCTGGGGGAGAAGGAAAGAGGATACTGGTGTTTCAAATATTTTAACGTTGTTACGTTATAAAAGGCAAGTTTGGGGTAACAAACGTGAGGACAGGATGAAGTGCCACTGAGAAGATGTACCAAGCACAGGAACATGTGCAAATTTGCATTTTAAAAGCAACACTCTGATGGCAATAAAGAGGATGATGTGAATGGAGAGGACCTGGAAAACAGGAAGATCTCTTAAGATATCTATTTATTTATATTTTTTGTCAAATTGAGATGAGTATGTAAGTTTACGACTTAGAAAGCCACAGGATTAATAGACAAACATAGATAAAATGTGAAAAGATCAAATATCTTGAGAAGTTAAAAAACATGGGTTTGAAGTCAAAAGCTCATATACACCTTGTTAAAAATAAGACGATAAGCTCCAAATGGAGTCATTTATGCTAAGCCCCATATCACCAAACTAAAACTTAATTATAGTTTCAACTTTCCCAGAAAAGGAATCTTAAACCAGTCAATCAGGAATCACCTGATCGACACTAGTTAGGTAATCTGCCTGATAGACGCCTGTCATCCTCTAAAGGAAATTAATCTTGCAGTAATGAACCCATTTTTTTTTTTTTTTGTCTCATATAATTTCCTTGTTCCTGCTCCCTTCTGTCTATAAAAGTCTCATTTTGTACAGCTCCTCGAAGCTCCTTTCTATCTGTTAGATTGGATGTCGCCCTATTCCGATCATATTTGCTTAAAAGACTCTTAAAATGTTTAATATGCCTCAGTTTATCTTTTAACAACATATATGTATAGAAAGAGACAGAGACAGAGAGAAACAGAGACACAGAGACAGAGAGAGTCAGACAGAAAGAGAGAAAGAAAGAAACAGAAGAGTTTTCAGTTGTAAATTGAGTACCAGCAAATTCACTGGGTTGTGAAGCCTCAGATATTTCATCCAAGGATAGTTTATTGGTTCTTGAAATGTGATAGGAATTTTATACATTTTAGCTATTCATATTTAAATGTATTTAAACATTTTCAACATATTATCAGCTATATTTAAAATTTCAAGATATTTTATCATAAATTTATTTTTATGTTTTTGTTTTGTTTTACTTTGTTTTTAGTTCCTTGTTTCAAACACCTGAAAAATTTTTTAAAGTTTTATGAAATTAAGGGGAGATCACAAATCTATCATTCTTTGCTTGTAAAAATTTAACCTATCACTTCTTTTGCAGAAAACTCTGAACAAAAAGAAAGAACACGATTTCCTGTTATTGTCTAATGCTTAAGTTGTATGTCACTGTTTGAAATTTTTAAAACCTATAGTAGCTTGCTTAAAATTACAAAAGAGAAAAAAGCGTTCACATAAAAATAATTTTAAAATAGTGGATTTTGAGCATCATGTCATTTTAGAAAACAGCAATAAAATTGCAACATCATTTTTTGGATCATATTTATAGACAAAATTCATCACTTTGGATCATTTCCACAAATCTTTTAAATTGTTACTTGTAAAAAGTTACAAATAAAAGTTGAGTTTTGCTTCATAGTCTACATCTCTTCTTATGTAGGTGTTTTCTCCTATTTCAGTAAATGTATTGCAAATTTGGAATTTATAGTGGATCATTCTTTTTAGTACCCTTGTATATGTGTATTATTTTACTTTTGGCATAAGTAATTTGAATTTGAATTTCAAGCTTCTAAACTGTGTAATACAGATATTTTCATAGTTTTATGTCAATGAACATATATTTTTCATACATTTCTGTTATCCTTTTAGCAGTTATTGAGATTCTGACCTTTGATAAAAAATATAATATATGATATGTAACTTCAATAAAAAAGAATACATTTAGCATGTTCTAAAGGTATTTTTCTCACAATTTTAAAGAAAATTCACCTTTAAAAATATATATTCTAAAGTACAGTAGTAAGAACAATAATTGTATACATAATGTGCTTGATTGAAGATAGGAAACCTATATCTTTAGATGTCAAGACAGATTTGTAAAATTACCACATAAGATGAATATTCTATTTTTTCCTTGTATGTCTGTGGTTCCATTCCTTATTGTTATATATGATACATCAGAGTCAAATTTGAAGAAGGATTTATTATAATTGTCAGAATATTCTATACAGTACATTCATAATGCAAAATTCTCATCTAGAATTCAGGACATTATTTTATGAAAAAAAAATATTATATCCAGAAGTTTTATGATATGTTAGTACCTTGGCAGTGAAAATATAAGCAAATGATGCTATACTTCAATATGTAAATCTCTACTAAACACCCTGCAAACCCGTATCTTATGAAATTGTCTTCCTTTTGCTTTTTACTAAAACCTTCATTTAGTTCCTCACTATAGCTTTTATTTCCTCTTTAAAAATTAAGTTCTAAACATACTTTGAAATACTTCAGCCACATCCCTATGTCACATAAAAAGTTTCAAAACTTCTATTATTTACAGTTTTCAAGTACTTTTATTAAACTTGAAAATGGGATCATAAAAGCATGTGAACTGATATCAAAACAAACACATTTATCCTTATAAATGCTCTTACAATGGTTAAGAGCATAAAAGTTTTTCTAGCATTATTTTAAGGACTTTTATAAGAAAAAAAAAAGCAATAAAACAGATTCCTCAACTTGATGACAAGAATTAAGTGCTAGTAGTTTTTAGAAAAATACTAAGTAAAAAAAAAAAAGAAATAAAGAAAAATACTAAATAATCCAAGAATGTGCTGGTAATTTAGGAGGTGTGATAAACAAAATCTTCTTATAGACCAAATCTCACATTTCATTGGGATATGAAATATAAACATAACAATAGTACACATATATGTGATTTTGAGGTAAATTAGATGTTTAAATGATCAAATTTTTAAGTAGTTCAGACCTATTTTTGCTTCACTTTGAAACAGGCATTTTAAAATGAACTGCAGAAAATGAAGTTACCATATTCTAATATAATGAAACTTCAGAGACCTTTTCTAAATATTATCTAAAAGACTTAAACCAGAGGGAAATAGAAAGTCATCTTTTATAGTTTCTCTTCAACTCTTTATGAATATATTCAGTATATTCAGGCCCTAGCTCAAAATTAAATCTTAAAAATATTAGCAGGCCCTTGCCATTCTTGAAGCAATTCTAGAATATCTTGGTGGGATTAGGGGGAATCTTTAAAAAACTATTTGATGTATTTTTCTCTTTTGCTCCTCTTCTGAGTTCAGGTGTAGTAAAGTTAGAAGAGAATGAGACATGAGGTAAGCCAGTAGGTATTGTGACATTACAACTTAAAAGTAAGTTTTAATATAAAATATACCTTATTTTATACCTGTAGATAATTTAGAGATCAAGTTAAATGTTAGGGAAGTACACATATTCAAAATAAAATGATGGAGAGATTTCCCTGGTGGACCACTGGTTAAGACTCCATGCTTCCTATGCAGGGGGCACGTGTTCGATCCCTGGTCAGGGAAATAAGATCCTGCATGCTGCATGGCATGGCCAAAAAAATTTTTTTTAATTCAAAAAAAAAAATTAATATAAAATGATGGAAAAGAAAGTTGGAGCTTAGGAATTTTTTTAAACATTAAATTTTAAAAACTTAAATCCTGATAAAGTGCATTTCAAAACAAAGTACTAGAGATAAAGAGGAATATTACATAATGAAACAAGTTTAATTTACCAGAAAGATTTAACAAATAATAGAGTCCCAAAATACATGAAATGAAAACTAATAGTTGAAAGACATCTAGACAAATCCACAATTTCAGTTGAGTACTTCAGTACTTGCCTCTCTGTAACTGATAGAAGTACTATACAGAAATTCAGCAAGGATATAAAAGATATGAATAACAGAATCAATCAATAGGATTTAATTGACATATATAACACTACATCTAAAAAATTGTTAACATTTATATTCACTTAAAAAGCAGAATGAACTTCTTTTTTCAAATGCCAATAGAACATTCACCAAGGGATACCATAGCCAGGGCCATAAGACAAACCTCAACACATCTAAAAGAACTGGAACCATGTAGCGTGTGTTCTCTAACCATAATGGAATCAATTACAGAAAGACAATAGGAAAATCTTGAACAAGTGGAAATAAAACAACTCATTTCTAAATAATCCATAGGTCAAATAGGAAGTCTCAAAGGAAATAAACAATACATAGAATTAAATGAAAGTGGAATCACAATATATTAAAAGTTCTGGGATGCAGCTACAGCAGTGCTGAGAGGGAAATTTATGCCATGAAATTCTTAATTAGAAAAGTAGAAAGGTCTAAAATCAATAATCTAAGTTCAACAATCTAAGTTCCTTCCTCATTTAAACTAGAAAGCGAGACCAAAATAAACCCAAAGCAAGCAAAAGAGAGGAAAGTATAAAGAACAGAGATCAATGAAATTGAACATATAAAAAAAAATAAATGAAATATAAAGCTGATTCTTTGGAAAAAATGAATAATATAAATTTCTAGCCAGGGTCATAAAAATAAAGAAAAGAGAAATCAATATCAGGAATGAAATAAGTATATCACTAACAAATCCTGGAGCCATTAAAAGGTAGTAAGAGAATCCTGCAACTGACTTAATACAGTACTATTTACAAAAACAATGAAATATTTAAGTATATACTTAATAAAACATTTCAGATTCTGATGCTGAAGATTGCAAATTCTTGATGAAAGAATTCTCTAAATAGTAGAGAAGCATATCATATTCATGGCTTGGAAGATTCAGTAAAGTAAAGATTCCAATTCTCTCCAATTTGATCTACACATTTAATATGTAATTTCTACCAAAATCAAAGCAAGGCGTTCTGTTGACATAAACTCATTCAAAAATTTGGAATTACTAAAACAATCTTGACAAAGAAGAATGAAGAGGAAGGAACTTTCTACCCAACATTAAAGGTTTACTATATCTAGAGTGATCAAAGAATGTGATATTGGAGGAGAGATAGACATACAGATCAGTGGAACAGAAAAGAGGACTCAGAAATAGACCCACAACAATATGTTCAACTGATTTTTACAAAATTGCACAACCATCTCAATGGAGGGAGGATAGTCTTTTCAACAAATGGTACTAGAGCAAATTAAACATGCAAAGGTAAAATGTATCTTAACCCAAATCTCCCACCTTATGCAAAAGGATCATGGACTTAAAATATAAAATTATAAAATTTCTAGGAAAAAGAAAGAGAAAATCATGGGATAATGGCTAAGTAAAAAGTTCTAATACTCTGCCAAAAAAAAAAAAAAAATTGCCCACAGAAGAAAAAACTGTTAAATTAGCCCCAATCAAAACGAAACATTTTTGTGCTTCGAAAGCTCATGTGAAGAGAATGAAAAAAATAAGCTATAGGTTGGGTAAAAATATTTGCAGCCTGCATATCCAACAATTGACTGATATCTAGAATATAAAGAACTCTCAAAACACAACAGAAAAAAACAATCTGATTGGAAGATGGACAAATGAAATGAATAGACACTTCACCAAGGAGGATGTATAAGTAGCATATAAGCACATGAAAATATGTTCAGCATCATTAGCCATTAGAGGAATGAAAATTAAAACCATGTGATATCATTACACACCTATCAAAAATGGCTAAAATTTTTTAAAAACGTGTCAATATCAAATAGTGGAAAGGTTGCAGAGAAACTAAATCACTCGTGCAGGGCAGTGGGAATATAAAATTGGTATAACCACTTGGGAAAACAGTTTGGCAGTTTCTTGTAAAAACTAAGTGTATAATCACCATACGACCCAACAATTGTACTTTTGGGCATGGATCAATAGAAAAATAAAAACTTATTTTCAAAAAAACCAGTACAAGGATTTTATGCCAGCTTTGTGTCTAATCGACAAAAACTGGAAAAAGCCCAGAAGTTCTTCAACTGGTGAATGGTTAAGGACACCTTATTATATATCGGTTATATCCATACAGTGGAATACTAATCAGCAACAAAAGAAAGAAACTATTGATACATGCAAAAATTTGGATAAATCTCAAAGGATATATGGTGAGCAAAAAAACAAAACAAAACACTAACCTCCAAAGCTTGCACACTGTATGATACCATTTATATAATATTTTTGGAATAAGAAAATTTTGGAAGTAGAGAACAGATTAGTGATTGGTATATGGTAGAGATGAGGAGCCAAAGACGAGGGAGGCTGGGTGGTTATAAGGGCAACAAAAATGATTCTTGTAACTGTTCAGGATCTTGGCTATGGTGGTGGATACAGAAAATCACACATACGATAAATTTGTACAGAACTTCATGAACACACACAAATAAATATAGGTAAAACTAGGCAAACCTGAATAAGACTGGTGGATTGTATCAATGTCAATATCCTGGTTATGATATTATACAATAGTTCTACAAAGTATTACGCTGGGGAAAGACAGAGCTAGGTGTACAAAGGAGCTCTCTTTGTGTTATTTCTTACAACCTCGTGTGAATCTACAATTATCTCTTTAAAACATTGTTTCAGTGTATTGTTTTACCCAAAGTTGTAAACAGCCCTTTTTTGTAACATGAATTTCTGTGCCTGATTGCTAAATAGGGAAACATCAGGAAAATGTAGAAGTCACATTGTTTTATTCACAATCTCTCCTAAGCAAGAAAAATTAAAATAATAGGGGTGCAGTTAAAATTTCCAACAGAAAAAAGGCAAATGTACTTTGCTGAAGCTAGACCACTTTGGGCTGTATTTCAACAAAGTTAAAAATGGTCCTGGGGTTTCTTCTACAGGGAGATGTACTCTCAACCTTGAGCAGCCCTCGGCAGCCCACAAGATGCATAGTCCACTGTGGTGACCTGAATGGCAGCTCAACTAATGCAGGACTCCACTTTCGCCCATCCTCACAGTCGCTGAGTAGCCCTAGCACTAAGTAAACTGCTGTCAGGACTTCTAGGTTGTTGCTGTTGTGCCTATTTCATATTGCAGGGGCAGCCTCTAACGAGGCTGAGATGCCTAAGTGGTCCAAATTATTATCTCCCCCAAGGACCAATTACTGTCTACCTTACAGCTTTGGTACAGACTTGTATGTGTTCTGAGTTGTCTTTCCTCCAACTTGTTTTCCCATAAATAGGGTGATCTGAAGTCCGGGGTGGCCCCTGCCAGTGCTGGGTTAAGTTTTTTGTCTCTGGCATAATTATGAATAGCATTGTCTTTCATTCTCAAAAGTGCCCTAGTTTAGTTGACAAATTATATGGTTACCATATTTGTAGCTGTATATTTTTAGTGTAATTTTACAGAATGTGAAATTTTCAGGAATACATATATTAAGTTATAGCAAGAAAACTATACTCACCGGGGTATACACATGTAGGATAGTAATTCTCCACCTGAAGAATGGATGTTTTATTTATTTATTGTTAGTTGATTGATTTGTATCAGAAAGGAAAATAGAATTCTCACCCTAATACCAAGTGATGTTAGAGAATGATTCAGAAAGAACCACTTTCACAATTCATTATTCAAGTAAGTGAGTTATATAGAAACTATCAAAACTTTGATAAGGCTAACTAAAAACTGTAACAATTATTTCTGTATCTTATAAATACTTAATATGCAACTCCTCATGTAGAAGGCACCTATCAATCTTGTAATCTCATTTAGAAGTCAGCACACTATGGCCTACTAACTGGCTGCCTGTTTTGTAAATAAATGTTATTGGAACACAGCCATATCCATTTGTTACATGGCTTGTTTCTCACTATAATAGCAAAGTAGTTGCAGCAGAAATCATATGTTGCCTACAAAGCCTAAAATGTGTGTCTGGCCATAGAAAAAAAGATTGCTGACTCCTGAGCTAAAACTATATAAATGTGAAATGCTCCTGTTCTATCATTTTATTTTCTCAAGGCTAAGAGCTGTTAGAAGCATGGAATTTTTTCCCCCCACTTCTATTGTGAAATAGTTGACATATATCACTGTATAAGTTTAAGGCATACAGCATGATAGTTTGATTTAATATATTGTAAAATTATTGCCGCAATGGGTCCAGGTAACATCCATCTTCCCATACAGATACAATGAAAAAAGAGAAAAGAAGAAAAACAATGTTTTTCTTGTGATAAGAACTCATAGGATTTACTCTTTTAACAACTTTTCTGTAGCTCATATAGCAGTGTTAGTTGTAGTCATCATGTTGTGCATATATCCCTAGGACTTATTTATCTTATAATTGGAAGTTTGTAGCTTCTGACCGCATGACTCCAATTTCCCTTCGCTCCACACTCTAGCTCTGGTAATCACAAGTCTGATCTCTCTTTCTAGGAGTTTTTTGTTTGTTTGTTTTTTAGATTCTACATATAAGTGAGATAATACAGTATTTGATTTTTTCTATCTGACTTATTTTATTTAGCATTTTTCAAGGTCCATCTGTGTTGTCACATGGTAGGATTTTCTCATTTTGGAAGACTGAACAATATTACATATATATGTGTATATATATATGTGTATATATATGTGTATATATATGTGTATATATATGTGTATATATATATATGTGTATATATATGTGTATATATATATATGTGTATATATATATATATATATATATATATATATATATATATATATATATACCACAACTTCTTTATACATTTATCCATCTATGGACACTTAGGTTGTTTCCATGTCTTGGCTATTATAAATAATGCTACTATGAACACAAAGGTGCAGATATTTAAGTTGGTGTTTTCATTTCCTTTGGATATATTCCCAGAAGGGGAATTGCTGGATCGTATGGTAGTTATACTTTTACTTTTTTGAGGAACCACCATACTGTTCTCCATAGTGGCTGTACCAATTTACATCCCCACCAACAGTGCACAGTGGTTCTCTTTTCTCTATATCCATGTCAGCATTTGTTATCTCTTGTCCTTTTGAGGATAACAATTCTAACAGGTGTGAGGCGATATCTCATTGTGGTTTTAATTTGCATTTCCCTAATGACGATTGATGTTGAGCATCTTGTCATGTACCTGTTGATCCTTTGTATATCTTCTTTGGAGAAATGTCTATTCAGGTCCTTTCCCCATTTTTTTACTTAGATTTTTGTTTGTTTGTGTGCTATTGAGTTGTATGAGTTTTTAATATATTTTGGATATTAACCCCTTATCAGATATATGGTTTATAAATATTTTTTGCCGTTTCATAGGTTGTCTTTTCACGTTGTTGATGGTTTCTTTTGTTGGGCAGAAACATTTTTAGTTTAATATAGTCCCACTTGTTTATTTTTGATTTTGTTGCTTGTGCTTTAGGTGTCATATCCAAAAAATCATTACCAAGACTCATGTCAAGGAGTTTTACTGCTGTTTTCTTCTAGAAGTTTCATGATTCCAGGTCTTACATTTAAGTCTTTAATCCATTTTGAGTTAATTTTTGTTAGTGGTGTAAAATATGGGTCTAGTTCATTTTTTTACATGTGAATATCCAATTCTCCCAGCACCATTTATTTAAAAGACTGCCTTATCTCCATTGACTATTCTTGGGTCTCTTGTCAAATATTAATTGACTGTATATGCTTGGGTACAAATCCAGGTATATACATCCAGGTAATCTGTTGTAAGTTAAAAACATCATAAGTCAAAAATGCATTTAACACCCCTAATCCACTGAGCATCATAGCTTAACTTCGCCTACCTTAAATGTGCTCATATCACTTACATTAGCCTACAGTTGAGCAAAATCATCTAAAACAAAGCCTATTTTATAATTAAAATATCGATATCTCATGTGATTTATCAAATACTCTACAGAAAGTGAAGAACAGAATGGTTGTATGGGTACAGAATGATTATAAGCATATTGGTTGTTTCCCCCTGTGATTATGTGGCTGACTTGGGAGCTGTGGCTCACTGCCCCTGCCCAGCATCATGAGAGAGTGCCGACTTCATATCACCAGCCCAAGAAGAGATCAAAATTCAAAATTCGAAGTTCAGTTTCTACTGAATGCATGATCGCTTTCATGCCATTCATCCTGAAGTCAAAAAATTGTTAAGTTGAACCATTGTAAGCTGGGGACTGTCTGTATATAATATTATAGATCATATATAATACATATATATCATATATGTTATATAATAATATGTACAATATAATATAGTTTAACATGGATGTGCATTTCTGTGAAATCTCAGAGGAAAATCCTGGTCATAAGTCTGGTCCCACAGAATCAGATTCTAAGAGGAGGATTTACCAGGAAGTTTGGTGGAAGAGTAAGGTCAAGAAGAAAGAGGCCACACCCCAGCTTCCACCTTTCCTTTTGCACTCCAGGACATCTCCCGAGTGTAAACCATGACCTAATGTATCCAAACTCTAGGAAAGGGAGTTGAGTTTTGATTCACCCCAACCAGTCACTTATTGGCTAAATCCTTGTTCTTTCCCTTCACCCCAGCAATGAAAACTCCTAGGCACTTCTCTCTGAAAAGCAGGCTAAATAACCTGGCATAGTCATCAGAAGAGAATCCTATATAAGATGCATGTGAAACAAACACAGATGCCAGAGAAGTTGTGCATAGAAACATAAAAGAGACCAATGGGAATCTGTGAAGAGCACCAATGTAATCCCCTACAATTCTGCGGCAAGAAAATATTTGTACTTCCATTGAGGCATAACCTGGATACTTGTTTTCTAAAAAGATAGGCTATCTAATGAAAAGAGAACTGGTTGGGATGGTAACAGAGATAAAAGTGTATAAAATTTTCAGAAGGTTTAGAAACAGTCAAAACAGTTGCTATCGCGTATAATCTAATCAGTGAAGTATAAGGAAAACTCAAAGATCTATTCCTCAATTTAGAAATAAAGCAAAGAGATAGAATTGATCAGAGAGATATGATAATCACATTGTAATATAATCTTTGACTCAAGTGAGCACTTCTCAGCTCAAAAGACATAAAAAACATTCTATCAAGAAAAATGAAATCTATATCTGTCTACATAAAAACATTTTAAGAGCTTGTAATGCAAAAACATAAAGTACAATACTTTTATATATATTCTTGTATTTACTTGTATATATATATATTACAAAAACATTTTAGATTCTAATTTTCTCAACTTTTTATTGAGAAATAATTTCAAGTACACTAGTTAAAACAATTTATACCACAAACACCATTATAATCACTGTGTAAATTTTAAAATGTTAACATCACACGTATTATACAAACTAATATTACATTAGGTTTTCTATGATTTTTATTTTGTAAAATTATTTCAGAGGAGAAGAAATGGGGTATATATGTATGTGTGTATATACATAGATCAATACAGTGTATATATATTAATATAGATTTATTAATATCTATATAGATACCTATATCTACCAAAATATAGATATCAAAATAGATATTTGTATCTATATCTATCTATATGTTCCATTAGACTAAGTTTTTTTTTCATTTTTAATTAATGACTTCACTTTAAAAATTCAACTAAAAAATATCTTAATAACATATTCATTTTAATAGTGACTATAAAATTGACTTAGCAAAGAATTGTTGAATGGAGTTATATCTATTATTTATAATTTTTTTAAAGTAAAAGTATTTCTGTACAATTAACCACAAGATTATTTATAATTCTTTTAAAGTAAAAATATTTCTGTACAATTAGCCACAAGATATTTACATTTCATTTATTTAGTTTTAAGATGGTTGAATATGGCAGATGGATGGTTTGTTAAACTGATATTTTTCATCATATAGACATGCCTTGTGAAGTTGAGAATGGATTTGATTTCCACCATCTGCACAAAGATTTTTTTTGCATATTTAGCATAGTGTGACATCTAATTTTGTTACTACAGTTGCTCTTCATCTTTCTAAATTCAAAGAATTATGATTTATTTAAAATTTTCTATATTATACAGCATTATTCACTCTTTGCAAAGTAGCCTTGAGAATGAAAGATTGAGATTGTTTTCTACTTTACAGGGCAATTATCTGTGTTTTACATTTTTTCAAAAATATTGACAAGATAAAAATGAAAAAACAGCAAGTTAATAACACCAAATTATGTGTCTGTATATTTAAAAATATAATACTGGACAAAAGGGGAATATCCTTTGCTACACTTCCTCAATGTTGTATTCCCAAGAAAATAATACACTAGAAAATTAAATTTGATGTTGAAGTCCGGCTTTTTAATTCCAGTTAGACGTTGAAAGAAAAACACACATCTGTGGTCCTAAGAGTCAATATTGTAGTTTTTGTGGTATTATTGACCCTATTAGTCTAAAGAAATAATGTGGGGGAAAAAATAGATCTGGCATCTAAATTCTTTATACCAAATGCATTTCCCAACTTTGTAAATTTTTATTTATTTATTTATTTGTAAAGGTGGAAGAGAATTATGTGAAATGTGTGTGAAGTTTTATCTTTACTTAGGCTACGTATTTGTGTAATCAAGCAGATTCCAGGAGAGCAAAACATTACAGTGGTTTATTCAGAATGTGGCTTTGTGAATTCATCATTGCTATCATGCTGTACAATAAATGGTGGAAACAAATATTTCCATGATAGAGCAAAATAAAGTACTTTTTATTTCATTAGAATCCTTAAAAATTATAGTAAACTAGCAGTATAAAATATATTATATATTGTTATACTTTATTTCTTAAAACCCTAATTCAAATACAACCAAGATATGTTATAATTAATTTTCAAACGGTCATATTCTATAGTAAATAAAAATGTTTGGGCTTGGAATCAGACAGAACGGGCAATATAGCTTTGTTGAATTCCTTACTATTTATATTACCCTGTGAAAGTTACTAAAAATCTATAGGTTCATTTTCTGTATCAGAAAATTCTGGATAATAACAGAACCAGTCTCACACAATTGTTTTGAACAATAAAACCATTAGCACATGGAAAATAGCAAAATGTCTAGAAAATAAAGCTGCATAGAAGTTAGCTATCATTTCACTATATAGAGTCCATTGTGATCATGGTTTATGTGTATATAATAACTAACATAAACATTCAACAATCATTAGTTTCATTTAAATGTTATAGTAATTATTTTATATTTCTATGTTAAAATTTATATTTTAATCTTATTCAAAGGGATCATTTTTAATTTTAAAAGATAGTCTATTTTCTGTTATGTGCTGAATTGCATCCCTGCAAAATTCATATGTTGAAGTTCTAACCCCCAATAAATCAGAATGTGACTGCACTTGAAGGTAGGGCCTTTAAGGAGATAACTAAGGTTAGATGAGGTCATTCATTAGGATGAACCTGACTCAATGACTGGTGTCCTTCTAAGAAGAGGAAACTTGTACACAGACACATATATAGGAAGGACCCTAAGAAGACAGAATGAAAAGAGCCATCTGCAAACCAAGAAGAGAGGTTCAGAAGAAATCAACCCTGCCAACCCCTTCATCTTGGACTTCTAGTCTCCAAAACTGTGAGAAAAAAATTCCTGTTGTTTAAGCCACCTCATCTATGATATATGTGACGGCACCGTTAGCAACCTAACACGTCTTTTTTCATTATGCTTTGGGTTTATGTTTTTATTTTTTCTTTGTGAATTATCTGTCTTTTCTAATGGTAATAGTATTTTGCTACTTAATGGAAGTTTTGTTTTTCTACATCTTATTTATTCTGATTCTATATAATATTTAGGCATAGTATAAGAAGAAATAAATATGTGAAAGGGGAAGGAGTTAGAATGTTGGAAGGGGAAATGCATTGTTTCTGTAATTTAAAGTTAGTTACTGACACTAATTTTGTAAATTTGGGAAAATCTATTCAACTTCTATAGTTTTCCCAGTTAAATGTGTATCTCCACTTCCAGGTAGGGTTAATGTATTATTACATTAATGTATTACTTCTATTACCAGTGCTTAGCAAATGATGACATGTAGGTAAGTAGGCAGATAGATAGATAGGTAGATATAGATACGCGCGCGCACACACACACACACACACACATATATATAAGAATTTACCTGAAATAGACTTTGATGTTAAGAGGATTTTTTTTGATGCTCTAGTATTTTAACTTTAAAATCATTTAAATTTATATTTAGAATCCTGAAGGCGATGTTTAAAGTTTAATTTGCTTGTATTAAAATATCCAGTAGTGATTAGAGTAATATTGACTGATTATATCAGGTAGAATTTCATTTTTTTCTAATCCTTATCTAGACAATCTAGATTAAATTTTTTGTATCGTGTCACTTTGTATTTTCTGCATTATTTGTAATGATAAAAATGTGGAGCACATTAAGAGTCCATGTGTACCCTCATCCAGGAAAATAATAAGACATCATTTGTGTCACTGTACCCAAAAGGATTCGATTAGAATGTTTTCTAAATTGTATTTATGTGATTCTCAACTTAGAAGGGAATTATGTTAGTGAGGAAAAAAGATGTATTAGGGTTAAAGGAAACACTGTATCATAGTTTTGTTCATTTAGTGATTTGTTCACATGGTCAAATTAACTCCCTCTCTTTGACTCAATCTCCACGAGAAAGGGGTCGATCTTTACCTTGTTCATTATTTTACTCTTCAGCGTTTTAAACAACACCTGGCACATAATGGACATTATTTGTAGAATTTTTAAAAATTACACAAATTGAGAAAATGTATATGTATCAGTCAAATTTTCACATGATAATGATAGAATTTTACATTTCTTTTGATTTTGTTTGGCACTGGCACTTTTAATTTAGAATGGCTAAGCAAAACATGAAGAAAACAATATGTTTCTATGAGATTAAAATAATTTCTGGATTTGTATTTTGATTAAAATTTCCTAATTTATGTCTACAAAAAAGGGGAAACATACTATTGAGATAATCCAAATAGTTTTCATCAATGATATTTTGATAGAATTCACCATTAATTTGTAATATTAGTATAATAAGAATGACTTATTATTTGCTTCTTATATTTATACATATATTTAGGAAGACTTTCAATATTTGAAAAACATAATTCAATTCATAACTAGACAATAATAACACATGGCTAAGGGAAAGAAACCTTTGGCTTATTGTTTCCCAATATTTTTATTTGTCAATTAAGCCAGATGGTGGAGGGAAGCCATGCCATCTTCAGCTTCTAGTGATGTATTCATTGTCAAAAGTCCAAATAACCTCGTTTACGTCTTCAAGTATCATTCTCACCCGCAGCCAGGTTTTTTCCACTTGAGGCTTTCTTCTTTGGATCCTGGCCAATGTACCTCAAGACTTCATGAGGATGAGGAAGCAGTATTGATTTTCCTTGTAAACTAATCTTGTGTGAGTCTGGCGCTCCTTCCCTTGCTATGAATGGAGGGGCACTGGAGAAAACCAGCTGCAGCACTTGCAAGGCAGAATTGCCTCTTTGGTCTTGACCTGAGCTGAATTCCAAATACTGAAGATAAAAAGGAAAACCGCAATGTAGATAAGCCATCCTTTCAAGGCAGATACACATTCAAGAGTCTCTAAAAGAATGTTCTTGGGAAATAGGGAATTTGCTTGTTACAGCCAGTGAAGGAGATTCCTTTTATAAGACCTGGTACACTTGTCAGCCAAGATAATGATTACTTATACCAGAGCATTCATGGATTAACCAGGCTGTAAAGTTATTTTTGTGTTAAAATTATAAATAGGTGGTATTATATATATGATATATATATATATATGCATAAACATATATGATGTAGAATAAATACACGAAGATTTTGCCATCTTTGTGTTTTACATAAAATCTAAATCAACACTGATATAAAAATAGTTCTTTAATTCAGATAAATTAATGTTAATTAAATCTATTAATTTCTGTGTTGGTGCTAGCATTTTATGGAGGCAGTACCATCTGTTAGCATGAAAAATATTATAAAATTTTACCATTTAAAAATTTATTGACATATGTAGATTTATAATAATATCATCTTTTACTATTTATGTCTCTTGGCTTTATTGACCTTAAGAAAACCTAGAATACAAGAAAGAAAATTGTGAAATCAGGTTCAGCAGAGCTTAAATCTTGGTCTCATCTAGTCTGCTTTGGGGAAGTTGCTTGGTCTTTATTGCCTCAGCTTTTTCTTCCCCCCAAAATAATTACCACAATGACTACTTTCCCTTACGACACCTATGGAGGACTCATAATAAGTAACAGAAACTTCTTTCTCTCTTTAAAACATCCCTGACCACTCAAAATGTTGTGTTACAAAAGGACATAACAAGATTTACAAATTTCATCTTACAAGAAATAAAATGGTTTAATTAATTCATGATGAACTGATGTTTAAATTGCCACACAATTGTGTAGAAGGATTAATGAAAAACTATGTGAGTGTTAGATATTCAATTCATATGTTCCCTATTTGACACATACAAGATTTAAAAATCCTGTGTATATTATGACGCTCATAACAGCTTATTTTCTTTTTGAGTTTTGTTATGTGCTCAGTAGGCAATGACTAATATATGCTATTTTGAACAGGAGCATTGGGCTCCAATACTGCCTAAAAGTCTCTTCCTCTGACATGAGGACACCACCATTTCTGCCTCTGCTTTGTCTTAACCTTTACTCTTAGAGTAATTTCACCTCTTCTGAGGTTAAAAATAGTGTGGATGGAGGGAGGCATGCTGGCATGATATTGGACATTGAATAAATCTTAGTCATTTTCTGTTATTTTTATGTTAGCATGGATTAGATTTATCACCTAGCCAGGTACCTTGCAGGCACAGCTGCTGCCCAGGGGCCTGAGATGCTCATTCATTCACTCAAAGTTCCAGCGTAACACTGACAAGGAACACCCATCTCAAGGAACACAGGGCCTGGAGTTAGAAGTTTTCCAAAGAGAACATTGAGACTGTGATAAGAAATTTTGGAAATGAAACCCTATTTTCTTCACAAGGTTGCCTATGCTGGGCTCTACATATATGAAACAGATGCATTTTCAGTGTCTAGAGCAAATATATTTTTGCAAAGCCTTCAGGCATTCCATTCTTATTTAGACAAATGTTGTATGGCAAAACCCACCTTAAATAATTTTTGGAATGTGGAATATGATAGGTCAGGACATGTCATATGAAAAATATACATAACAAGTAAATTAAAAGATGACTATAAAAAGAAATACATATATAAATTGCTTAGTAAACTACTTACCACCATTAAAACATGATTGAATATAATGAGGGAGGTACGCTGACAATATCAACTGAACATTTTTTTCCTACTAAACTATTTGACCCTACTCCACCTACTGTTTTCCCCCACTCTGTCCTATAATAAGATATAAAATGTTTTGATTTTGTGTATCATTAACTTCAGCTAACTCTCTTCTCTTTTATAGAATATGCAAAAAATCGTGGAATCATCTGGAATCGGAGGTATGTTCAGTGTGTTTACTACGTAATGTATAAAAGATTTAAATTTGTATGTGTATCATTACCATCCTAGTAGTCCATTTTCCTTTAAATTTTGTTTGAAAAAGGTTATTTAAAAAGCTGTATTCCCCCATTTGTTGTACTTTCATGCACACGTCTCCCTAATTCAATCTTCACATGGCAGCCAAAAAAATCTGTTAAAACAGAAATGTGCTTACATAACTCCTACTTAAACCATTCAGTTGCTTCTACTGTGATTAGAGTAAGATCCAAAATACTTACATGATGCAATATTATTTAAATTGTGTCTCCCAAGTGCACTTTCCCTTTTCAAATGAATCATCACATCTATTTTCTTTGTTTTTTGAACGTTTTTCAGTATATCCCCGAAACTCCAACTCTAGTTTGGTGGTTCTTATGGGACTGACCCTCTGTGGCCACAGTAATGAATGCATGTGACCTTATTTAGGACAACCAGGAGTTTACAAGGATTTTTATTTTATATATTGGATGTGAGAATATAAAGTCTTTTTTCTCCTGTTAACACTAGGAGTGACCCTGGCTCCTGACTCAGGAAGAAAGGCCATCTGTTAGGATAAAGAGAGAAACGGAATGAATCCTGGTGGCTTTTCAATTCTGGGTTCTGGTCCCTGAAGTGACCTGGTTTCAACCTTCTTTTAGCTTTACTTCATTGATTATTGCTTTGGTTTCATTGGCTATCGATAATCTTCTGTTATTCTCATTTTTACTCAATATTAATTTATCATAGTTTTATCATGTACCAGAAAGATGAAATAATATAACAGCACACATTTTTAAAGTATTATGTACTGTTAAAATTAGAGAAGGATTCCACTTCTGGCTGCATTAGTTTATATCCAATTTATTTGGGGGAATTTATCTGATCTCTCCTTGCCTTCATATGAAAAAATGTGATAACAATGATTTTTAATAATATATTTCTCAATCTTTTGAATGACTTCTCCTTATGGAACTTTGGTTACAGATTCCTTGATATACAACAGTTTGTACTGCCTCGTCCTATATTCTTCATGTATTTTTCTCTGTTATTCCACCTCTCTAACTCTTTTTACTGTCCTTAGAAAGGCTACAGTTTCTTTCCCCTATCAGAGTGCTTTAAATAATCATAAATGTGAAAGATTGAATTTGACCATTTATTCCAAGTCTCATATATTTATACACAGAATTAAACAGACTCATATTAATGGTTCTCAATAAATGTATTTGAATAACTAAATTCTGAACACAACAAAATGCCACAATATGGTTGGACCTCAGTGTGTCTAAACTGGGTGTGAGTTTTATATATTGTGTTACATTTGACAGGGTGGGTCTAACTAAAGCAATGACTTAGTCAAAATGCACAACAATAAGTCTAAGCTAGTCCTAAGGACATGAGTTTTGGGGAATGCCTCCATGGAAGAAAACGAAAGATCGTAAGGGCTTAAACCTATTGCCTAAAAACCTTCATTGCTTTTAACTTACCTGAATTAAGTACTAAGTATTGAGTTATTGCCTGGTTCAGTAATTAAATCAGTTAGGATATGTTTGGTGGTAAGTAATAGAAAACTTATCTGCAGAGAATATTTATTACTTATATGTCAAGAAATCTTCAGGGTTGATTCAGCAATTTAATATCATACAAATTCCGGTTCCCTCACTCCTTTTAATTTTCCAACTTTAGTGGTGTGGCGTTATCACACTTCAAGTTTACAAAAGGACTGCCACGTTTTCAGTCATGAGATTGTCGCACCTCAGTATTCTAAAAATAAGGAAACAAAGAATTTGGGGAAGGAGGGGGCAAGCACCTAGAGAAACATAAAGACTTTCTCCTCATCTCAATTTTGCATATCATCAAAAATAAAAATTTTTCCCTTTAAGTCTAGGTAATGGCTATTCAACCTCTAGCCTAAAGGATGCCACTATTGGCTTAAGCATTAAACAGCTAAATATTTGGAGGTCTTTAAAAGTGTTGATACTGGCTTGTATCACTAACCAATTAGTCCAAAACCTCCAGGGCATCAGCATTCCATAAAAGTTCCTCAGGTGAATATAATGTGCACCTGGGTATGAGATTCACCGGTTAAAGCATAATGTAATCCATCCCCTTTATCAGAGAACTTTTTACCAGAATAAAATGGGAGTTCTGTAAGCAAGGAAGAAACAGGGATAATGAATCCAAGTATGAATATCATTTAGAACCTTAATATAAAACACACCTATGACATCTCACCTGCTTCAACTGTGCCTGAAGGAAACTAAAGCTCTAAAAGAGGTTTTGCCCTAAGAAAACATCTCTGAGTCCTTCCAAAAACATTCTAGGAAATAAATCTTAAAAATTTATATTCATGAGAGCCAAAGTTAGCACCAAGAATATGGCTTACTATGAATTTCAATGACTGTGTGCTTATGATAAGAGTGGGTATGTGTTTCATGAGCCTAAGGGACAGAAAGCCTATATCTGAATGAAAATGCTATTTTTTATGACTTCATCCTCAAGATCCATTTCAATCAGAATTTTATACGTGTAATGTTATTTTGTAGTGGAGTAAAAATATTCTTTTGAGAATTTTTCAGGTGTCCCAAACTCACAAACGTGTTCAAGGAACATTTCAATCAGAATTCAATCAGAATTTTAACTTCTGATTCAAGATCTAGCTTGCTATCCAAGCCAGACTTATTCTTGTAAATAAATGGTGATTTAAAATGTAAACAACGGAATGATCACATAATTATAGTAATTCAAAACCTAGACAATATAAGACAAAATATGATTTTTGAAGTCTATATATTTATTCTTTAAAGTATCTATATTTATACATAAATTTGTATGTTGTTTGGTGATAACTGCAGCACATACTTGGTTTAATGTTTAAAGAAGGTATTGGGTGGTTGTTCACCATGTAGAAGATCACTACCAAATACCAAACGATGTGTGTTGACCAGCTACTGGGGTAAAATGTAAGTTAGTGGAGAAATAGTGAGCGTAAACAAAGAGGGCTCAGAAAGTAAAGGAAAACAAAACAAAACAAAGCAAAATGAAACAAAAACCCTAAAATATTGCTGCCCAAGTCTGTACTTGAACAAATGAAGAAGGTGATGAAATCTATGATATGCAAACATATTCCAAACAGATGATAATACTAATGCTTGAGGCTAGTCACAGAAAGAAGAAAATTGAAATGAACAACAAGTCAAAGGAGAGAAAAAAAGTCTTTCATTAACAATGAGTTAATCCTACAATATTATGTAAAACTTTTAAATTCAAAATTCATTCTAAAATATGGCACAAATGAACCTATCTACAACACAGAAACAGACTCACAGACATAGAGAACAGCCTTGTGGTTGCCAAGGGGGAGAGGGGAAGAGGGAAGCACTGGGAGTTTGGAATTAGCAGCTGTGAACTGTTTTATATACAGGATGGATAAACAACAAGGTCCTACTGTAGAGCACAGGGAACTATATTCAATATCCTGTGATAAACCATAATGGAAAAGAATATTAAAAAAAAAGAATGTCTATTTGTGTGTAACTGAGTCACTTTGCTGTACAGCAGACATTGGCACAGCATGGTAAATCACCTATACTTCAATAAAAAACAAAAAATTTTTTTAAAGTTCTAAATAAATTCCTATTGTGGAAAAATATCAGAAGTGTCCCATAAATAATCTTAAATAAAAGATTTTAATTTTTTAAAATTTATACACATAGATTTTTAAAATGTATAAATGTATTTTATATATCAGTCATAAGTGTAATGTTATTTTTCAGTGGAGTAAAAATATTCTTTTGAGAATTTTTCAGGTGTCCCAAACTCACAAACGTGTTCAAGGAACATGTCTCAGAGCAGCATCTTTTCTTAGAGGTTTTAGGGACATTTTCATTTTAATTGGTTCTTAAGTCAAGCATCTCTGAGAAATATTCACCTGAAAAATTAATGAAATCTCATACAGAAGACAAGGAGTTTCAAATAATCTTCCACATACTTCTTAAAAACAAGTGATAAAGCATTCAAATATTAAAATTTTAATATATTTATGGTTTTTATAAACATTGTGGCTCTTATTGATATGCTTTCTCTGGTTTCAAAATCTATACATTAAATTGCTTAGCAGGTAATGATAAATAAATACTTACATGACACATTTAATTTCTTTACTTGAAATAGTTTAATCCTGATGACTATTTCAAATACTAAGTAGAAAGGTGAAATCATCTCTTAGAGATTAAAAGAATCTATTATTTAAAATATAGAACATTAAAAAATAGACTATGAATAAGAACTTACAAATAGTCTCATAAAAAAGGATGAAAGAAAAAGTGAATTTAAATTAATGATCAAATCTATATAAAAAGTTAGTGTCTTTAATAGTATACTTTAAGTTGCATTCTAAGCTTTCAGAAACAAGAATGACAGTAAAAAATGATAAAAATTGGCTAATGGTTTATAAAAATACAGGCAAACATCACTCAGAAATAGTAACTCAATATATTTACCATGAACTCAGCCATCTCTTTGGTAATCTTGCATTTATTATAAACAAAACTGTGTCCAAATTTGAAAGAAATGCTGATAAAAAGCAAATTAATCTTTTTTAAAAAAGTTAATATGTGCCTCAAAAGTTTTTCTAAAGTTCATTATTACAAAAATGAGATGAAAAATGATAATACAGTATTTGGAATGGAAAGTTCTATTTTTTACTTTAAAGTGATTTAAAACATTAGAAGAGAAATTGCTTCGCCGTTTTATATTAGCTCAGAGTTGTCATTGTTTGCTGTTGGACATGAGTTCTGACAATAACTGATCTTTCTTAATTAGTGATGTTTTTGTAAAATTTTTGCCCATTTAGACTTTTCTTATGTGATTAACTGAAAAGTTAAGACAGACAAAGTTATATGTGCCTAGGCTGACACAATTTTAAGCTAGAGGTCCTATGAAAGGAGGAACAGTAGGGGAGAAATAAAATTAGAATAGTGTCTCAACATGATCACTCTGCCATGCAACCAAATAAATAATTGATTTTTTTAACATCTTTATTGGAGTATAATTGCTTTACACCTGTGTGTTAGTTTCTGCTTTATAACAAGGTGAATCAGGTATACATATACATATATTCCCATATCTCCTCCCTCTTGTGTCTCCCTCCCACCCTCCTCATCCCACCCCTCTAAGTGGTCACAAAGCACCGAGCTGATCTCCCTGTGCTATGCGGCTGCTTCCCACTATCTATCTATTTTACATTTGGTAGTATATATAAGTCCATGACACTCTCTCACTTCATCCCAGCTTACCCTTCCCCCTCCCCATGTCCTCAAGTCCATTCTCTAGTAGGTCTGTGTCTTTATTCCTGTCCTGCCACTAGGTTCTTCATAACCTTTTTTTTTTTTTTAGATTCCATATATATATATATATGTGTTAGCATATGGTATTTGTTTTTCTCTTTCTGATTTACTTCACTCTGTATGACAGACTCTGGGTCCATCCACCTACTACAAATAACTCAATTTCGTTTCTTTTTATGACTGAGTAATATTCCATTGTATATATGTGCCACATCTTCTTTATCCATTCATCTCCTGATGGACACTTAGGTTGCTTCCATGTCCTGGCTATTGTAAATAGAGCTGCAATGAACATTGTGATACATGACTCTTTTTGAATTATGGTTTTCTCAGGGTATATGCCCAGTAGTGGGATTGCTGGATTGCACGGTAGTTCTATTTTTAGTTTTTTAAGGAACCTCCATACTGTTCTCCATAGTGGCTGTATCAATTTACGTTCCCACCATCAGTGCAGGAGGGTTTCCTTTTCTCCACACCCTCTCCAGCATTTATTGTTTGTAGATTTTTTGATGATGGCCATTCTGCCTTGTGTGAGGTGATACCTCATTGTAGTTTTGATTTGCATTTCACTAATGATTAGTGATGTTGAGCATTCTTTCATGTGTTTGTTGGCCATCTGTATATCTTCATTGGAGAAATGTCTATTTAGGTCTTCTGCCCATTTTTGGATTGGTTGTTTGTTTTTTTGATATTGAGCTGCATGAGCTGCTTGTATATTTTGGAGATTTGCTTTGTCAGTTGCTTCATTTGCAAATATTTTCTCCCTTCTGAGGGTTATCTTTTCGTCTTGTTTATGGTTTCCTTTGCTGTGCAACAGCTATTAAGTTTCATTAGGTCCCATTTGTTTATTTTTGGTTTTATTTCCATTTCTCTAGGAGGTGGGTCAAAAAGGAGCTTGCTGTGATTTATGTCATAGAGTGTTCTGCCTGTGTTTTCCTCTAAGAGTTTGATGGTGTCTGGCCTTACATTTAGGTCTTTAATCTATTTTGTGTTTATTTTTGTGTATGGTGCTAGGGAGTGTTCTAACTTTATTCTTTTACATGTAGCTGTCCAGTTTTCCCAGCACCACTTATTGAAGAGGCTGTCTTTTCTCCATTGTATATTCTTGCCACCTTTATCATAGATAAGGTCACCATATGTGTGTGGGTTTATCTCTGGGCTTTCTATCCTGCTCCATTGATCTACATTTCTGTTTTAGTGCAAGTACCATACTGTCTTGATTACTGTAGTTTTGTAGTATAGTCTGAAGTCAGGGAGACTGATCCTCCAGCTCTGTTTCTCTTTCACAAGATTGCTTTGGCTCTTCGGGGTCTTTTGTGTTTCCATACAAGTTCTGAAATTTTTTGTTCCAGTTCCGTGAAAAATGCCATTGGTAGTTTGATAAGAATTGCACTGAATCTGTAGATTGCTTTGGGTCATATAGTCATTTTCACAATGTTGACTCTTCCAATCCAAGAACATGGTATATATCTCCATTTGTTTGTATCATCTTTAATTTCTTTCATCAGTGTCTAATAGTTTTTTGCATAGAAGTCTTTTGTCTCCTTAGGTAGGTTTATTCCTAGGTATCTTATTCTTTTTGTTGCAATGGTAAATGGAAGTGTTTCCTTAATTTCTCTTTCAGATTTTTTGTAGTTGGTGTATAGGAATGCAAGAGATTGCTGTGCATTAATTTTGTATCCTGCTGCTTTACCAAATTCATTGATTAGCTCTAGTAGTTTTCTGGTAGCATCTTTAGGATTCTCTATGTATAGTATCATGTCATCTGCAAACAGTGACATCTTTACTTCTTCTTTTCCAACTTGGATTCCTTTTATTTCTTTTCCTTCTCTGATTGCTGTGGCTAAAACTTCCAAAACTACGTTGAATAATAGTGGTGAGAGTGGCCAACCTTGTCTTGTTCCTGATCTTAGAGGAAATGGTTTCAGTTTTTCACCATTGAGAACGATGTTGGCTGTGGGTTTGTCATATATGGCCTTTATTATGTTGAGATAAGTCCCCTCTGTGCCTACTTTCTGGAGTGTTTTTATCATAAATGGGTGTTGAATTTTGTCAAAAGCTTTTTCTGCATTATTGAGATGATCATATGGTTTTTCTCCTTCAATTTGTTAATATGGTGTATCACATTATTGGTTTGCGTATATGGAAGAATCCTTGCATCCCTGGGATAAACCCCACTTGATCATGGTGTAGGATCCTTTTAATGTGCTGTTGGATTCTGTTTGCTAGTATTCAGTTGAGGATTTTTGTATCTATGTTCATCAGTGATATTGGTCTGTAGTTTTCTTTCTTTGTGACATCTTTATCTGGTTTTGGTATCAGGGTGATGGTGGCCTCGTAGAATGAGTTTGGGAGTGTTCCTCCCTCTGCTATATTTTGGAAGAGTTTGAGAAGGATAGGTGATAGCTCTTCTCTAAATGTTTGATAGAATTCGCCTGTGAAGCCATCTGGTCCTGGGCTTTTGTTTGTTGGAAGATTTTTTATCACAGTCTCAATTTCAGTGCTTGTGATTGGTCTGTTTATGTTTTCTATTTCTTCCTGGTTCAGTCTCGGACTGTTGTGCTTTTCTAAGAAATTGTCCATTTCTTCCAGGTTGTCCATTTTATTGGCATAGCATTGCTTGTAGGAGTCTCTTAGGATGTTTTGTATTTCTGCAGTGTCTGTTGTAACTTCTCCTTTTTCATTTCTAATTTTATTGGTTTGAGTCCTCTCCCTCTTTTTCTTGATGAGTCTGGCTAATGGTTTATCAATTTTGTTTATCTTCTCAAAGAACCAGCTTTAATTTTATTGATCTTTGCTATTGTTTTCTTTGTTTCTATTTTATTTTTTTCTGCTCTGATCTTTATGATTTCTTTCCTTCTGCTAACCTTGGGTTTTGTTTGTTCTTCTTTCTCTAGTTCCTTTAGGTGTAAGGTTAGATTGTTTATTTTAGATTCTTCTTGTTTCTTGATTTAGGCTTGTATAGCTATAAACTTTCCTCTTAGAACTGCTTTTGCTGCATCCCATAGATTTTGTATCATCGTGTTTTCATTGTCATTTGTCTCTAGGTATTTTTTGATTTCCTCTTTGATTTCTTCAGTGATCTCTTGGTTATTTAGTAACGTATTGTTTAGCCTTCCACGTGTTTGTCTTTTTTACGTTTTTATCCCTGTAATTCATTTCTAATATCATAGTGTTGTGGTCAGAAAAGATGCTTGATATGATTTCAGTTTTCCTAAATTCACTGAGGCTTGATTTGTGACCCAAGATGTTATCTATCCTGGAGAATGTTCCGTGCATACTTGAGAAGAAAGTAATCTGCTATTTTTGGATGGAATGTCCTATAAATATCAATTAAATCTATCTGGTCTATTGTGTCATTTAAAGCTTCTGTTTCCTTATTTATTTTCATTTTGAATGATCTGTCCATTGGTGTAAGTGAGGTTTTAAAGTCCCCCACTATTATTGTGTTACTGTCGATCTCTTGTTTTATAGCTGTCTGTTAGCAGTTGCCTTATGTATTGAGGTGCTCCTATGTTGGGTGCATATATATTTATAATTGTTATATCTTCTTCTTGGATTGATGCCTTGATCATTATGTAGTGTCCTTCCTTGTCTCTTGTAGCATTCTTTATTTTAAAGTCTATTTTATCTGACATGAATATTGCTACTCCAGCTTTCTTTTGGTTTTCATTTGCATGGAACATCTTTTTCCATCCCCTCACTCTCAGTCTGTATGTGTCCCTAGGTCTGAAGTGGGTCTCCTGTAGACAGCATATATATGGGTCTTGTTTTTTGTATCCCTTCAGCAAGCCTGTGTCTTTTGGTTGGAGCATTTAATCCATTCGCGTTTAAGGTAATTATCGATATGTATGTTCCTATGACCATTTTCTTAATTGTTTTGGGTTTGTTTTTGTAGGTCCTTTTCTTCTCCTGTGTTTCCCACTTGTAGAAGTTTCTTTAGCATTTGTTTTAGAGCTGGTTTGGTGGTGCTGAATTCTCTTAGCTTTTGCTTGTCTGTAAAGCTTTTGATTTCTCCATCAAATCTGAATGAGATCCTTGCCAGGTAGAGTAATCTTGGTTGTAGGTTCTTCCCTTTCATCACTTTAAGTATATCATGCCACTCCCTTCTGGCTTGTAGAGTTTCTGCTGAGAAATCAGCTGTTAACCTTATGGGAGTTCCCTTGTATGTTACTGGTCATTTTTCCCTTGCTGCTTTCAATAATTTTTCTTTGTCTTTAATTTTTTCCAATTTGATTACTATGTGTCTCGGCATGTTCCTCCTTGGGTTTATCCTGTATGAGACTCTCTGCACTTCCTGGACTTGGGTGGCTATTTCCTTTCCCATGTTAGGGAAGTTTTCGACTATAATCTCTTCAAATATTTTCTCTGGTCCTTTCTCTCTCTCTTCTCCTTCTGGGACCCCTATAATGCAAATGTTGTTGTGTTTAATGTTGTCCCAGACGTCTCTTAGGCTGTCTTCATTTCTTTTCATTCTTTTTTCTTTATTCTGTTCCGCAGCAGTGAATTCCACCATTCTGTCTTCCAGGTCACTTATCCGTTCTTCTGCCTCAGTTATTCTGCTATTGATTCCTTCTAGTGTAGTTTTCATTTCAGTTATTGTATTGTTCATCTCTGTTTGTTTGTTCTTTAAGTCTTCTAGGTCTTTGTTAAACATTTCTTGCATCTTCTCGATCTTTGCCTCCATTCTTTTTCCGAGGTCCCGGATCATCTTCACTATCATTATTCTGAATTCTTTTTCTGGAAGGTTGCCTATCTCCACTTCATTTAGCTGTTTTTCTGGGGTTTTATCTTGTTCCTTCATCTGGTGCATAGCCCTCTGCCTTTTCATCTTGTCTACGTTTCTGTGAATGTGGTTTTTGTTCCACAGGCTACAGGATTGTAGTTCTTCTTGCTTCTGCTGTTTGCCCTCTGGTGGATGAGGCTATCTAAGAGGCTTGTGCAAGTTTCCTGATGGGAGCCACTGGTGGTGGGTAGAACTGCCTGTTGCTCTGGTGGGCAGAGCTCAGTAAAACTTTAATCCGTTTGAGTGCTGATGGGTTGGGCTGGGTACCCTCCCTGTTGATTGTTTGGCCTGAGGCAACCCAACACTGGAGCCTACCTGGGCTCTTTGGTGGGGCTAATGGCAGACTCTAGGAGGGCTCACGCCAAGGAGTACTTCTCAGAACTTCAGCTGCCAGTGTCCTTGTCCCTACGGTGAGCCGCAGCCACCCCCGCCTCTGCAGGAGACCCTCCAACACTAGCGGGTGGGTCTGGTTCAGTCTCCCCTGGGGTCACTGCTCCTTCCCCTGGGTCCCGATGCACACACTACTTTGTGTGTGCCCTCCAAGAGTGGAGTTTCTGTTTCCCCCAGTCCTGTCAAAGTCCTGCAATCAAATCCCACTAGCCTTCAAAGTCTGATTCTCTAGGAATTCTTCCTCACATTGCCGGACCCCCAGGTTGGGAAGCCTGACGTGGGGCTCAGAACCTTCACTCCAGTGGGTGGACTTCTGTGGTATAAGTGTTCTCCAGTTTGTGAGTCACCCACCCAGCAGTTATGGGATTTGATTTTACTGTGATTGTTCTCCTCCTACCGTCTCATGTGGCTTCTCCTTTGTCTTTGGATGTGGGGTATCTTTTTTGGTGAGTTCCAGTGTCTTCCTGTCAATGATTGTCCAGCAGCTAGTTGTGATTCTGGTGTTCTTGCAAGGGGGAGTGAGAGCACGTCCTTCTACTCTGCCATCTTGGTTCCGATTCTCGAGAGTTGATTTCTTAACAATATTGGATCTTCCAAACCAAGAATATGGAATAACTCATCATTTCTTTAGATTTTCTTTAATTTCTCAAATCCATAGTTTGTTTTTTTATCATATAGTTTTTATTCACCTTTTGCTAAATGTATGGTAACATAAGAATTTTGACACTGTCATAAATAGAATGTTTTAAATTTTATTTTCTTATTGCTTGCTGCTAGTGTTTGAAAATAAAATTAACTTTTGTATATTAACCTTGTAATCTGCAAATGTGCTAAATGCAATTATTTCTTGTAGCTTTGTGTGTATTCTCCTTAGAATGTGAAATGGTAAGAGTGGTATCCTTCTGTGTTCAGTATTTCACCATGAATTATGATATTAGTTGTAGATTTATCATACTTGGCTTTTGTCAAATTGAGGAAGTTCCCCTCTATTCTTAGTTTACTGAGAGGTTTTTTTTTTTTTTTAACATCTTTATTGGAGTATAGTTGCTTTACATTGTTGTGTTAGTTTCTGCTGTATAACAAAGTGAATCAGCTATACGTATACATATATCCCCATATTGCCTCCCTTTTGCGTCTCCCTCCCACCCTCCCTATCCCACCCCTCTAGGTGGTCATAAAGCACCGAGTTTGTCTCCATGTGCTATGCAGTTGCTTCCCACTAGCTCTCTATTTTACATTTGGTAGTGTATATATATCAATGCCACTCTCTCACTTCGTCCCAGCTTACCCTTCCCCCTCCCCACGTCCTCAAATCCATTCTCTATGTCTGCGTCTTTATTCCTGTCCTGCCCCTAGGTTCTTCAAAAGAAATTAAAGATGATACAAACAGATGGAGAGATATACCATGTTCTTGGATTGGAAGAATCAACATTGTGAAAATGACTATACTACCCAAAGCAATCTACAGATTCAATGCAATCCCTATCAAACTACCAATGGCATTTTTCACAAAACCAGAACAAAAAATTTTACAGTTTGTATGGAAACACAAAAGACACCGAATAGCCAAAGCAATATTTAGAAAGAAAAAAGGAGCTGGAGGAATCAGGCTCCCTGATTTTAGACTATACTACAAAGCTACAGTAATCAAGACAGTATGGTACTGGCACAAAAACAGAAATATAGATCAATGGAACAGGATAGAAAGTCCAGAGATAAACCCTTGCACATATGGTCACCTTATCTTTGATGAAGGAAGCAATAGTATACAATGCAGAAAAGACAGCCTCTTCAATAAGTGGTGCTGGGAAAACTGGACAGCTACATGTAAAAGAGTGAAATTACTGAGAGATTTTAACAGACATTAATGTTGATTTTTTTCAAATTCTTTTCCTGTGTCTATTGAAGTGGTTTGTTGAAACAACCTTGCATTACAGAGATAACATTTACTTGGTCATAATGTATTATTCTTTTAACATGTTGTTGTATTCAATTGTCAGTATTTTAAAGTATTTTTGCATTCACATTCATGAACAATATTAGTTCATAAATTTCTTTTTTTGTCTTTGTGAGGTTGGGAGATTATGCTTTTTCTAGCCTCTTAAAGCAAGTAGGAAGGGATACCTCTTCCTGGATGAGTCTGTGTAAGATTGGTCTTTCTTCTTAAGTATTTGATAAAATTCAACAGTGAAACCATCTGGGTCTGAAATTTTCTTTGTAGCAAAGTTTTTAATGATGAATTCTGTTTCGTTAGTAGATACAGGGCTATTACAAGTTCCGATTTCACAGAATGTGAGTTCCGCTCAGTTGCATTTCCAAGGAATATGTCCATTTCAACAGAGTTTTCCAATTAGTTGGTATTAAGTTGGACAAAATATTATCTTTTATCCTTTGACTATCTATAGGCTCTACAGTGATAATCCCTCTCTCATCCATTCTATTATAATTTGTGGGATTTCTTTTTCTTTTTTCTTTATCAGTCTGAGTAGGTGCTTATAAGGGTTTTTGTTTTGTTTTCATTGGTGCATTTTTTAAAAATCTGCTCAAAGAATCAATGTGTGGCTCTGTAATTTTTCTGTTTGTCTGTATTTGGTATCCTATTTCTGTGGTTTGACTGTAATTTACTTTTCTTTTTTTATATATTTTAAGGTGAAATTTTGGGTGATTGATTTAGAATATTTTAGAAATTTTTTTCTCCTCCATTGTTAGCAAATAAAAGCTATAAGATTTTCTCTAAACCCTACTGTGGCTATATATCATGAATTTTTATATGATTTTTTTCATTATCATCATGTTTGAATTTTTTCTAATTTTCTTATGTGACGCAACGATTATATATATGAATAATGCTGAATTTCTAAATAATTGGTATTTCCCATGATATCCCCTTGTTATTGATTTCACTTGCACTTAATGTGTTCTGAAACATGCTCTCTTTATTTCTAAGCCTTTTAAATTTATTGACTATTCTTTTTAAAGGAAAAATAGGTAGTTTCCCTGTTTCACATACTGTAAATATAAATCTGAATCTTTATTAGTGAATTATCACATAAACTTAACCTATATCCTCACTTTCTTAAAGACATCCTAAATTATGGCAACAGAAGACTAGCAAACTTGAAAATTACTACACTTTTAAGCCGTTACTACTTAATATGTTAGTACTTTGGTGCAATGGAATTAACACACTGGTGGTGAGCATTAAGTTTTAATATTAATTAACATTAAGTCTATCCATTACTTCCTTCATAAAGTGTTATCCTGATGTAAATGTTAAAATGTTTCTTTATATCTTTAAACAAATAATCCAACCAAGTGTCTTTACATTTATATAGCTTAAAAATACTTCCAAAATAAAATGAAAGAAGACAAAAGAGGAGGGAAAAAGATTTGAGGGAAAGAAGGATGGGTCACCAAGCCCTATTTAGTCTAATTACTGTATTTTAAAGTAAAATAAATATCATTTTGTGTATCAACAGTTTATATTTTTCTAAAGTCATAGAACACACACACATTTTTATTGCATAATACAATTCTCCCCATGAATTGTTTCCCTATAATGCTTGTCTTTGTCACTGAGAAAAGATGGGTCTATTTATATTCCATTTAATTCATTTTTGAAAAGAATACTCTATCACCTTAATTCACAGAAAACAAAATCATACAGGCTCTCACCAGTATTCAAAAAAAAACAAAACAAAACGTAAGAAGATAAGAAGAGTACTTTGAACAAATGGAAGACTTACTGAATAAGCCATGAACAGGGAATTTCAGAGGAAAGCATAATGTTCACTCTATCAACAAAAATACATTTTGCCTCTGGCAAAGCTAAGGGCAGACATATCCCATATAGACTTAAGAGTCCTTAATACTGTTTAGAAGAAATTTTTATTAGATTAAATGTCAGTAGAATAAACAAAGAAGTTTTCAACTGCTTGTATTTTAAATGGTGTTCAGTACTAGTGCAGGGTATCTACTAAGAACATGGACAGCTCTGAATTTAGTCATAAAAATGTGGTAGTCTCATTCAATTTAATAACCAATATTTGTGTTCTGAAACAGTAATATTTTGAATAATTTTTTGAAGATGATCCTCTTATAAAGCATGGCTTTAAATCACTTATATTCCTTTTCTTAATATACATAGCAGATCGCTTATTTGGCTTATGATTCATAAAAAAATACCGAAGCTCCTGGTTCACGCTCACATGGAAAGCTACAAGTACCTCCCCCTTGGCCTCCCTGCCTCTCCCAGATGTTTTCCTCATCAGTTTATCATGGTGAAATAAAGAAGGCTTTCAACATGCAAACATGATCATGTATCTCTTCCACCCTTCCCCCCACTACTTTCCAAGTTTTTACTTGCCTTTGGCCTTAGATTATTATACATTTACATATAGACTACTATACATAACCTATGGGAACTCTACATGAACTAGCCTTCTGTTGTCTCTCTAGCTTCATATCTTATCACTCTACTACCATCTACCTTCTAGCCTTCATGATTTTTACTCGGGGGAGATAAATATTTTGTGGCTTGCAATTTCATGATCTTTCTTCCTTGTTTTGGGACATTTACATGTATCACATCTTCTCCTTGAATACTCTTCCTTACACCTCCTTTTCACCTGAAGACCTTTTACTTGTATTTTATGTCTCGTCTGGTATGCCATTTCATCTAATGAGACTTTTCCATTTAAAAATTCCTATTCTTTTTGTCAACATAGCATGTAATACACCATATCTCTGTCTGTGTGCTTGTCTGTACTCCTTTCTGAATTTATGTGTTTTCTGAAGAATACTTACTACATTTACAATTATATCCCTAGGAGCTAGTAAAGTAGCTTGCACATAATAAAATTTTTTAATATGTATGAATTAAATTGAGTAGAGCTCATATAGTAAAAAAAACTATATCACGTTGCATTCTAAAACAATTTCTACATAGTCTTAATGTATAGTGTATATACACACATACATACACAGTCTTTGCCATTCATTTATTAAAATTATTCTATTTTAATTAATATAATTAGTTCCATCTTAAATGTACATACCACTCATTTAAGATCTATTGATATTCCTCTCCAGAATAATTTTTGCACATTCAACCTTGTTTCACCTATGTTCTCCTGTAGACATACCCATCTAGACGTGAGAAAATGTATACACACATTTTAAATACATTTTTGAAGAAATATGACATTTGATCATTTCATTAATCAATTTATTTTGAATATAATTTTTAACTTTGAATTCTATTTATATATAGTACTGGCCATATGTGCTATCCACAGCCTTGAACCTGCTGTTCCACTTGTGCTGGTCAGGGTTACTGTGTCAACAACACATCATCGGTCAGGTACAAATGTTTTATCTCACGATGGCCTGATCCCACCTCACACTCTTATTAGTAGGTGAACAATCCAACACTGGGTAAGGTCTGCTTCATAATGAAGAGCTGATATCTAAGGACTAAAAAGCAGAAGTGCTATGAGCACTTGGCCAACACATTGCAGTTATCCTTGTGGTAACTTTTCTGATACTTCCTGCTTAAGACCCCAAGGGTCAGAAGGATCTCAAGGACCTGATTTCACAGATTGTGTCTGTTCCAAAAAATCAAGCCCACTTTTGCCCTTCTGCTCATAGATGGGTCTGTCCTCCCTGAACTTACTTTAGGATATTACTGTTTGACTGGTGTACCATTCCCAGTCACCTAGGCTGTAGGTGACTAATCCAGGTATACTGAGCCCAACAGTAGTGTGGCCAGAATATTATGCCTATGGCCTGACATGAAAAAAATGGATGAACTGGATTTGCTCCTTTGGGAATTTTATCTAAGAAATTCTAAAGGATTGAGCCCAATTTTAGGGTTGACAAATTGGCAAATCTAAATGGATATGATATACAAAAAGTCAGAGAGACCATGATAGACAACCCTATGCGTAAGAAAAATGATAGGGTTGGTAAAGAGAAGAGAAGAGAGGAGGTACAGAGAGAGATGTAGAGATCACATAAAAATGAAAATGGTCCATGTCCAACCAATAACTGTCTATTGGTTATATTCATTATTTTCAAACTATAGAAACAAACAATGACTAATAAAAATAGGAAAATAATTTATTGAGGTAGAGCACAGAATTGATAGAGAAAATGAAAATGACTAAAATATAGAAATGAACATTTTGTTTAACTCTAACATCTAGTTCTTGGGAAAAGCAAAACTGATACATAATGGACTTAATGGTAAAAAAAAAAATATCGGAATAAAACACTCCAAATAGAATTGATGATGGGAATTACATATTATGTATATTTTCACTTTTCTTTTACAGTGATTCTGTGCACTAGATTGGAAAATGTGCAGGTCTATTTGATTCTTAAGCAAAATAAATGTACAGATAATCTTTGGAGGTGATATGAATAAATATATCAGCACCTAAACTATCACAGGGAATTAGCTACCCAGCATCAAGGGTCCAGCCTTTTAGCACTGGGCTTTCTAAAAAATTAGAAAATGAGTTTCATATTGCCCAGAACAACAATCTCCATCCTCATAACCACTGTTTTTTGTTTGTTTGTTTGTTTGTTTTAAGCTAACACTTAGATAATCCCCCAGAGTAGTTTTTATGAAGTCTGATTCCCCTGGGTGTGGGCTATACCTATACTGGCAGAATTTATGCTATACCATCTTAAACATTGGATTACTAAATAAAATTTATAAAAATAAATGTACAAATAGATTCATTGAAGTGAAACTATATCTCAACAAATTTTTGAAACTATATCTCAACAAACACAATTTTTTTGTCTTTTGAGAGAAAAGACAAATTACCTACAAAGACATGATTTCAAGACATTATTTCTCATTAACAAATATAGGTGCCAGAAAGCATGCAGTAATAGATTCAAACTGCTGAAAAGAAAAAAAAACCTCTTGATTTAGAATTTACATCTAAATTATCCATCATTTACAGATAAAATCAAATATAGCTAAATTATTACTATAAAAACAGAGTTTACCACTTGCAGAACGCCACTATAATAATTATCAAAGGTTATGCTTTACAAAGAAAAATAAACCAAAATTAAAAACTCATGGCTTTTACCTAGAGTCCTTGGATCCATTATCAAATCTGCCACAAATGAAGAAACCAGGGTGATTTTACTAAAAAAAAGAAAAAAAAGCCCACTTGTTTTAAGAGATGGCAGGGATTTAAAAATTCATGAATATCTCCTTTGCCTAACAAGGACAACAGACGTGATTTTCAGGTAAGCATACACAGCTCCTAAGAGTTTGAAGATCTTGCAACAAGTAAAAGTTCATATATCCAGAAGCAGAACAAGGGCTGCTAATCACAGATCTTAAAACTTTCTTGTAACATGCTGCTATTTGTTAAGAAGAAGATTGTATCTTATTACTCACTAAATAGAAGTTGTCCTATGATTAACATAAGTATCTGAAAATATTTAAAATAAGTTTGATCCTGCTGCATTATTTCAAATACATATGGAACAACTAAATGACAGAATAATGTCAACCAAAAAAAAAATAAGTTGTTGCCAAAATTCAAGCTAATATGTTATTACCTCTGGGCAGACAAAATCAGAGTTCCTTTATTGATTTCAAGCTGTTATTTTTAAAATCAATTTGAAATTATTTGCCTAAATGGGAAGTGTCTGGGTGAAATATAATGCATAGAAATGTACAGCATGCAATGTAGTACATGCGGAGTAGTGCATGGAAAAAGTACTTCTTCGCTACAAGAAAAAAACTGTTAATTCTCCCTTAAAGTGGGGTCAGTAAGAAATGTATGTTTGTTGACTCTTCTTTCTGTAGAAATTGAAATTTATTCGAAAGCGTTTTCTCAATGGGTAGAATCTGTGGTCTAACTTTTCTGAGCATTTAGCACTAGACTAGAGTAGAATACACCCCTGTGAGGGTCATAATGGGAAACCAGAAGTGACAATACAAAGTTATTTATTTCACTGTGTTTTCTTACTAAGTAATAAAATTCTGCAAAAGATATGTGGCCACTACAGACATGTGTACCCTGATGGTTATTCTCATACAGACTGAAAGATTTCACTTACATAAAAAAATTGAATTTGTTATAAAAGTCAATCTTTAATTTCATGTATTGTGGTTAATTTGGAGCAGATCAATCATATATTTCAGAATCAATATCATTAATAAAATAAAAAGATATAAAATTCTGTTTCATGTGTTATAAAAAACTAGAAACTATTGCAAATAGGAATAGGAAAACTAAGGAAACTATAGATAATCTCTGAAATTTATTTTAGGTGATATAATTAATATTGTTGAACTACTAGACATATAATGAGATTTAGTAAAATATAATAATTTCATATCAGTAATATAACTACCTCTCAATTTTGTTGATAACTCAAGTCAAAATGTTTGATTTTGTGATATATTTTAAATGATTGCTTTTGTTTGGCACATTTGAAAAAGAAGCATAAAACTGAAATTTCCTGAAGTGCCTTCAAAAACTCTCTCTCAGACTTATAAATCATGGAGCTTGAGATTGGTCCATTTCACCTTGGAGCATTCATGAAGTTAATTCCTTTTTATTTTCTGAAGATTGTTTTGACCTAGAAAATCTGACTTGCTTGCCTGTTTGAAATGCACTTTAATATTTGAATTAAATGTACCAGATTTTTTTTCAAAACCCCTACTACAACACTTATTCAAATATATATATATATATATATATATTAGATCATATTGTCACTGTCATTTCATTTAAACGAGAGTAGTCCATATGATACTTTTTTTCCTTTTATTGAAGTATAGTTGATTTACTCTCTATGATACTTTTAAGCTGCCTGTCAACTGAAAAATCTTGAGACAGTTTTCTGTCCAGCATTGCCTGTAGATATTTCTTCAGTCTTTTCATTAGTTCTCATTAGTTTTCATTAGTTTTTCTTTCTCTCTCCTCTCTTCCCTTTATTTTTTACTCCATTTTCAAAATACTTTTCTATGAAACGATTTGGTTTCTGTGCAGTGTATCTGGTGTAACCTATACTGTGCAGTGCCTTCAGCAAAATTCCTTTCTAAGTCTTTCGAAAAAGCAGCAGAGAAGGTAACAAGAACTTTATTGTTTACAATTTCTTTTCTGCTACTGAAGATTTGGGGAAAACATCATGCATAAAACATTTTGTCTGACCACCCTGACTATGCCCCTTCGTATATTTTAGGGACTTACTCTCAAAGCTACCATATGGCCTGAAGTTTTGCTAGCATATCTAAATAAAGGCTTGGAAGTTCTTTGCCGTGTGCCCCCAGTCTCCAAGACAAAATTTGTGGATTGCTTTTAAAAGTCAATTTTAAAACTCTAGCCGTTGGTAAAAAACTAAATTAAAAACAGCTTGAGAAGAGTTGAACATGACAAAATAATAGTTCAAGGAGATTTAGAGATACTGTCAGAAGTTATGCTGAAGTTAGAAGAAACAATTTAAAGGTTATTCCAAGGAACTTGCAGATCTCATTTTAATGCTAATGAACCAAGAAATATTAGGCTAAGAGAGTTAATCTGTATTCAGAGCATTCAAATAAATTAAATGAAAAAGGTGCAGATATAATGCAACTTGCAAATGCTGGTTTCAATAATTGTCACATCAGCTGAGTATTTATCTAATCAGCCCTGCTAAATTTACCTTTCTCACTAATATTGCTTTTCTCTTTTGTCACATCATTTTAATGGCATTTTAGTCAAACTGAGGATTTCCCCCTGAATCAGTTGAGAAAGAAGACTCTAATGTCCTTATCTGTAGAGGGATTTATTTAGTGGGAAAAACTAGTGTGTGGTCATTTTAAAATACATGCTTCTCGGGGCTTCCCTGGTGGCGCAGTGGTTGAGAGTCTGCCTGCCAATGCAGGGCACACGGATTCGAGCCCTGGTCTGGGAGGATCCCACATGCCGGGGAGCAACTGGGCCCGTGAGCCACAATTACTGAGCCTGCGCATCTGGAGCCTGTGCCCCGCAACAAGAGAGGCCGCGACACTGAGAGGCCCGCGCACCGCGATGAAGAGTGGCCCCCGCACGCCGCAAGTCGAAAAAGCCCTCGCACAGAAACGAAGACCCAATGCAGCCAAAAATAAAATAATTAATTAATTAATTAATTAAAAGAAAAAAAAATTAAAAAAAAAAATACATGCTTCTCTTGTCAAGACCAATCCCTCTGAAGTACTCAGGAGTGTTAGTTCTTTTCTTTCTTCTTCATTCTGGAATCTTGTTTAAAATCTATATTTACACAGTATTTTCAAAAACTTCACGAGTTTATAACAACATTATATAGTTTTTAATCAAAATGATTTCTATAGTACCTTTTTTTGTGTGTATTTCACTATGGTTTCCCTACCAGTTTTCCATGTATCCTCTCTTCCCTTTCAATGCCATCAATCTTGTTTTGTTTTGTTTTTTTTCCAAATTAATTAATAATAAAAGGATGTATCCAAACATTGGAATACGAAGTAATGCCTCTCAACATTTTTCAGATGTTTCACTCAAACAACATCTGTCCCGTACATGAGTAAGAGTATGAGATTTCTCGTGCTGTAAAGCAACCAGTCCAGGGCTCTGGTGACCCCAGACCCTGCAAGCCACTCAGAAAGACAAAGAAGCAGTATATTGGCACAAATGTAATCCACTTCGAGCACACTGAGTGAAATGTAAAAACAAGCTTTGCTAATGCTTTCTGATGTAGATTAAATGTGGACTTTGACTTGAGATTTCTTAAGACTTCTATGCCTATTCCTTTGCTTTCTTTCATAACTGGGAAAAAAATGATTCAGTTTGTCACTGGCTGATTCATTTATAGCATCTACAATGTTTTTATAAAAGAGTTAGGTTAATTTTATAATCTTCCACATGGTATGTTTCAATGAAGATGTCTTGGAGAGGTTCTTAATGTCAAAGAAATTTCACAGACAATATTGGGAAAAATAAATGTGAGAAAGGAAGTCATTTTAGGATTAGGGATAAGTGTGAAAAAGGGCCAGACCCTACTTATATGCCTAGAAAATAACTTTCAGTTTGGAGGTTATAATGCACATTAATTTTTTTTAATAAAAATGACCTTTTTAAAAAATGAAGAGGCATGCCTTCTCCTTTAGCAAGAATATTTCATTAATAATTGTCAAGCTGCAATTAGAAGAAGAGCAAGCTTTCAATTCTTATAACTTTTCTCTAAAATGTTGGCACATGAAAAGAAGTGCCCTGGACAGATGGGAAATTAGCATGTCATAAAAATCTGTAATAGATTGGCTCATGCTGTCAATCTCATGAAAGTAATTACATCACGATGACTTTTCCTGAAAATTACGATGGACTTAACAAGGGAAATATGCATATAAGGCAAACAACAATACAAATAAATATTTCCTTTCAATACAATTTTCTAATCTCTTTTTAATTGTTTGCTAGGATGGAGGCTTTTAAATTATTTTTGGAGGGTAACATCATGCAAAAATTTTACTTTTTAAGAGGAAGATGTGTACATGACGAGGTGGAGGGTGGTCGGTCACAACACTGCTCAAGGGTTAGTCTTCAGATGATGATCTCTGATACCCCTGGGGCCAAATGCAGAGGCTTTTCCCTTCCACAGCATTTCCCTTAAAAGTGTCTAGTGTCAAGGGTGGTCTATAGAGTGTTTGTTTGATAAGGCAACAAATTGCAGGGTCAAAAGTAGGCATTAGAACTCCTTGAACAGTTAGTGGGTGACATGCTTGCTGCTTGTCTGTAGGAAAATCCTTATTAGCGTGCAAAGAGAAGGCAGCTAAATTACTTTGTTAGCATAGGTGATGTTTGGCAATCACAGGAATGGAGACTCATGCTCTCTGCCAACAGACTGGGTTCCCACAGGCCTCCCTAATTCTGGGGAAGGGTGCAAAGAACTTGGTGATCTCTTACTTTTGCCTCTTCTCCCATGTTAAAGAGGTTCCTCTTTCCTCATTTCCTCCAGCCCAGGGTTTGTCAACCTCGATACTATTGCATTTTGGATTGGATAACTGTATGTGGTAGAAGCCATCATGTGCATTTTAGGATATAGCAGATATAGCCTCTACCCTCTAGAGGCCAACAGCACCCCTCTGCCCTCAGTTATGGCAACCAAAAATGAGTCCAGGTATTGCCAAATGTCCCTAGACAAGGGATGTCAGACAGTGTTTAATATTCACTGCGTTAATCATAGTATTTTTTCTAACGGCATGAAATATAAAGCAATTCATCTGACATCTGTACTCTACTGGTTCCACAGAAACAACAGTTACCTTGAGGAAGTGAGTGACTTAGGTCTAGCTGCTTGGAGTTGGGTGGAAGATAGAGGCTTGGGAATTCAAGTGAAAAAATGCAATAAAAAAGGAGAATGACCTAATATTTCAAAGGTTTCTTCCCCACCTCCATGTTCGCGTGTGAAAAGAATATGCCCCCGATAATCTCAAAGGAATGAATCCACTAACTGAACAAAACTAGATTTGTTTTACAAAATTTGTTTTGATATAACCTGGATTTTGAGAACTGTGATCTTTTTAGTAACGAAAACATTTTGTATAGTTTGAAAGTGAAACCATAAAAAGTACAGGTGTGTTCAATCTAGTTCAGACTAGCCAATTAGTAATCTCTTCAAAATATTTTTGGGATGACAAAATAATATAAATACAAATCTATATATATATATATGTGTAGATTTAAATGTATAGAATGTGTATATGTGCATATGTCATATATATATCATATATATATAATTTTTAAACATGCCACTCTTTTTTTTACATTATTGGCATGAGTAAAATCACTAAGATTGGCATATTCTGTGTTCTTCTGTGTAGAACTACTTCAAATACATCTCATGTCATGTCCACAGTTCACCTATCAAAACAGATATAGCAGAGGATGTTATCTGTGAATATGCCTTGTCTTCTTCAGCATTATTAACTTTTTATATCATCTACCTATATCAACACATATTTCAACTCCTACCGCCACATTCCCTGTAGGTATCTGTGTCAACAATGTGCTTCCAAGTTGACTAGACATGGTTAAAACCCTATTCACTTCTCATCAAGAATCAAGTATGCACCAGTGTCTTCTATGTAAGATGGCCCTAGATGCAGATAACGTCTTCAAAATTTTTTAAATGTAAAATAAATGGACTCATAACAGACTTTTTAACAAAGAATTTGTGATTTATTATCTAAATACATCTTTTGGCAACATTAAGTATTTATTCTGAAATAATTATGATTGGAAGTATATATTCATATTCATGTATATATGCTATGAGAATGTTATGTTTAAAAGAAAACATTTTACACAGCTTATAATAAATATGACTTTTTTTTTGTTATCTTTAAAACACGTTGTCTCCTCAGAAGTACAAGAAATGTTATAAAATCATTATGATCACTGCAAGGAAATTCCCACTTCTTAGTTAAGCCTGAGCTCCCATATGTCCCTTTTACAGCATGGCAGAGGGTGTTGATGGAGTGAAGGACTGTGTCCCTCACTCATTTTCACATTTCACATTTTCATATTATCCCCCTGCCATTTGAAACACTCTATCTTGGGCTCTCAGGAACTCCTCTTCTCTTCATGTTTTCAAAGGCATATTTCAAGGGCTTTTTCTTTTTCTTTTTTTTTCCTTTACTACTGAACATATGGGAAAGTTTTAGTTTAATTTTTTTTCTACTCACTCAATATTAACTTTGGGAACTTTGGTTTTTTAATTTTTTTCATAAATATCATACTTTGCTTGTTTAGATTAGGGATAAGTTAAAAAGAAAATAAAGCTAACCCATGACATCTAATGACTATCCTTCAGGGAATATTTGATTTAGAAAGTCAAAAAATATAAGTCCTGATATTTCTAGAATTCATTCACCCATTCATTCATTTATTGCCAAAAATTCACTATGTATATTATGATTTCTAGGAGTCAGTAATTATACTAGATTGTGTTTCTGCCCTAAAGGAGTTTAAAAAATATATATACATATAAAATACATATATATATACACACATATATGCAGATATATATAATCATATGATGAATGTTATACAAAGGAATAACTATACACATATATAGGGTGCATGTATTATATGCATATTCATTATGTAGATATACATATATATTCTTTTCTCTAATATCCATTAAACATATGCAATGTGCAAGGTACACATTAGGTTTATGAAAAAATAGCTCTCCTGAGTTTATTTGAGAGACATTTTAAAATGTCCTAATAGGAGAGATAGAAACTTTAAATGCTTTATAACTGATTTTGGTAAATTTTTTTTAGGGTTCATTCATGAAAATATGTTCTTTATAAGGTGCATGAGAATAAGCCTGTCACTGGCCATGTGATTGGTTGTTCAAAGTGTCATCCTAACTTCCTGGTAGAGAAGGTAGAGCAAATATCAGGCAGGCATTTCTCTAAATAATTTAGAGTGATCACAGTTTACTCCTTCTCCCTGGCAGAAGAGGATTAAGTAAACTATTAAAGATAAAACCCATAATTTAGGTAAGTTCAGATAATAAACTACATAAATATTTTGTGTACGCTTAAATACTGTGTACATTATATAGATATACACAAGCAGCAGGTATGATCTCAGAATCATGAAAGCAAACAATAAAACTCTCTCAGAGTTTCACTGCTTCATTGCATTGCTACCTAAATGTGTTTCTAGTTAAACCCCAATTTTATACAAAAGCCTAATTCCATATTCTGTTTGATTTCCAGACTTTTAAATGAATAGAATGGGTCAGGCTAAGGGCATGTTTGCAGTTTTCCTTTGAAGAAAATAATGTTAAGCTATGAACATATTTAAGTAATGTGGTAAACCAGTGGAATTGCCTTCACTTACTAAGACTCAGCTAATTAAGGCAATTGTGAAGGTCACCAACACAGATTTCAAGTTCATACGAAAATACAGATATGCGGTACTAGAAATGTTCACAGTTTCATTAGAACCATGAAATGTGAACCTACAAAAACCTCCACAGTCAATAACAGGTAATAGAGACTTCTGAAAAAGCCACTTTCCTGAAAACACCATCTCATTGTGTCCTTGACTATATAAGTCTTGTGATGGTCAATTTTATGTGTCAGCTGGACTGGGTCATGGGGTGCCTGGATAGTCGGATAGTTGGATAAACATTATTTCTGAGTGTGCGGTGAGGGTGTTTCCAGACAAGATTGACATTTGAGTGAAGGCCTGAACACAAGGCTGAGTAAGGGAGAATTCTCTCTCTGCCTGATTTTCTTTGAGCTGGAACATTGGTCTTCTCCTGCCTTTGGATTTGGCCTTGGGCTGGAACTTACATCATCAGTTATTCTGGTTCTCAGGCTTTTGGACTCAAGCTTGGATTTACCAGCCTCCATAATCACATGAGCTAATTTCTTATAATAAATCTCTCTTTCTTCCTCCTTCCCTCCCTTCCTCCTTCCTTCCTCCTTCCCTCCCTTCCTCCCTTCCTTCCTTCCTTTCTTTTTCAAATTTTATCCAGCTCCAATAGAAGTCAAGATAGAGTAATCCCCTTCTGGTCACCCTCTATCTCAGTTTAATTTTTTTTTTCCTTAGCCCATCATGCACTGAGTAAGCTTGAGTTTTTGAGAAACCTGGCTTTGTACAGTCATTTCAGTTCCAACACTGCCAATTGAATGAGTGCAAGGTCTCATCTTCTTTTCCCTACATGGCCATTAAAACCAGTGCCTTTAATGCAGTCCCAGGATTATTTCCAGCTTTCTCCCCTGGATACCTTCCTTCTTCTACATTAATTCAGTTAAAACTTTAATGTTAAATTTAATTGAATTATCATCCATCCCCTCAGTTCATACTTGATCGTTAAAATTCAGGCAGCCCACGTGACGAAGCAGAACATGGTATCTTTAATTTCTTTCTTCTTTCCCACTCATCCTATTTCTTCTGCATCTATTTATCTTCTTCAGTGTTGAAGTGTGGGAAGAGGGACTGGGGAAAGGATAGAGATATTTGGTGTACATTTTTTGTAATCTGTAGCAACATCTTCAAGAAATTTCTTTGATTTTGCAGTCAAAGTGTAAGGTAAAGGATTGGAAAAATGCTTTAACCAGCTTGAATAAAATGCACACTTCTCATTGATAACATATAGTACTCAAAAATTGTGTGCAATAAAATTCTTACAGTATTGTATGTAAAAATCAATGTATTTACTGCAATAATCTGAGGAAAATAAAACCAAAGTGAGGATAAAGTTTCATATTTTCAAATGATCCTAGGTAGTTAAAAACCTTGGGCAAGTCAATAAACTTTTCAATCTCAATTTCCTTTCCTATTAAAAAGAAAATTTAGATCAGATGATCACTAATACTCTATCAATATAGAATTATAATTTTGTTGCCATAAATTACCTTTATTCTTACAGTGAAAATATTTCCTTCATATTTTATACTAGTATGAAAAATAAGATCTGAACTTCTTCAATAACCAACTTAATTTGAATAACTAGCAGATATAACCATGTAATACATAGACACTAAATGAAATTTGAGTCTATTTTTCTATTTTCTCTCTAGTAGAGATAATCGAAAATACTATATGCCTACCAATCAAGAGCAAACTAAATGTTATCCATATATTAAATTGGTAATATTGCCTGAATTTTAAAGTGCAATTATAATGAAAAGAATATTTTGGGCTGTACAAATTGGTTTAATGGAAGCAAATTGCACCCCACACACATCCTTACAAATCATCTTAAAGTCTTGTTTTTCTTTTGACATTAGCAGAGTTGATTCTTCTTTTAATATTAAAATCCTCATTAAATAAACACTGAATCAATTTAAGAATTTATTAAAATTAAAGGAAAGAGTGGGGTAAAGTTATGCATCTAAGAAATCATTTCAAACGCTTTAACTATCTGAAACTGAGAGCTCTTGCTATTTACATATAAGATATTTTTAATGCTTCTAATATAATTGCCAATTTTAACGATTCAGCAAATTGAATGCCAAAGACCTTGTTTCATCTATCTTTTGTTAAAAAAAAATTCCAGAACCTGAAACTGAAAATATTTAAGAGAAAAGTGAATCCAACTATGTAGTTATATACATTAATCTTAGGTTAGTGTTTAACTAAAGAATTTTTTTAATTTGGTAAAATTCTTCCCTAATAAGTACTCTGATCTTTGTTTAAGTGTGTACTCTCAAATACTCTCCATCTGCTATGTGTATTTTGTTTTTCATATGAGTTTCTAAATATTTCAAACACTAAATATTTCAAACACTAAATATTTCAAATGATATTGTGAATTAGGTTATGGACATGTTAAAAGTTTTTTAACATGTCCATAACCATATTTTACTGAGATCATAATGAAATGGGAAACAAGAAAAAAAAAGGAAAAACAAAATAGGAATGAGATAGGAAAAATGAAAAAAACGGAGTATTTGGTTCCCTGTCTAAAATAGAATTGCAATACAATTAAGTGTAATATAGTTGTTTTTATTTTGGCATTGCTTATTATCAAGGAGTATCAAGTCAGTATTTTGAGATTTGCCAATAAATAAAAGAACTAGGAGTTGAGAAACATAAATAATGTTCATAAATTTTTGTCCATGAATAAAACATGAGTTAAACAAAGAATCTGATAATTATTTCTCAAATGAGTATGATATCAAAATCAGACATAAGGTCATGAACTATGCATAGGAATTAATTTTTGGTTCCCAAATTCATCCTGTCATTTTTTACTTCTGTCCACATAGAGATACCCATCAATCTCATAGCATAGCTCTCTTCAGGCCCATTGCCTTGATGTGATTCTGCGCCATGCTTGGCCATGAGGGTCCTTCTGTGAGTCTATTTATAATCCTCCCTCTGCTAAACATAACTACCACAGAGCCATTTTATCTGTTTTCTTCTCACCTTCCTGACTTTCTGTTTGTATTTATTCCTATTGCTGCTATAACAAATTATACGAACTTAGCAACTTAAAACTACACAAATTTATCTTTTTACAATTCTGGAGATCAGAAGTCAAGAGCTGATCTCACTGGGCTTAAGTCAAGGTATCTGCAGGATCCAGGACAAACCATTTTCCTGTCTTTTCCAGCTTCTAGAGACCACCCACATTCAGTGGCTCATGGTTTCCTTCTGATTTCAAATCAGCAAAGATCTGCTGAGTCTTTCTCACATCCCGGTCACCATCCTGCATCCCTCTTTCTCTTATAAGAACCCTTATGATTACATGGAGCCCACTGAGATAATACAGGGTAATCATCCCATCTCAAGATTCTTATCTTAATCATATCTGCAAAGTGCCTTTTGATAGATAAAGTAGACACACTCACAGATTCTGGGAAGTAGGAGGACACCTGGGGTTGGAGCATTATTCTGCTACCAAATCTCTGTGCTGGAAACCACCAGTATTTTGTTTTCACCAACTCTCTCAAATTCATAAAGGAATCCCCATTCCCAGCTCTAATCCTTCTCCCTTAACGGCTCTGTGCATGATGTACATATCTGAAATCCACCCCCTTTTTTAAACTAACTAGTACAACCTTATAAACACTCCTAGGAATTTAGGATTTAGAAATCAAACCCCCAAACTTACAGACAACCTGTGGAGTTTTGTTCTTTCTTATATCTTTCACTTGAAAATGAACAAAGAAAGAGGAAATTCAGGGAAAATAATAGAAAAGTTAAAAATATTAATATGCAGTGAACATGAGGTTAATATTTAAAAATATCATAGAATCATATATGTTAATATTTAGGAAACCTAAATATGCTTGCCTCAGGGAAAAAGTTATGTAACATCAATACACTAAAAAATAATAAAATCTATCAGGATTGTTTTAACGTCAATTATGGTAAAAAGATATTCTCATTAGTTAAAGCAGAATTAAAAGTAGAGCACTTCACACTGTGCAGATAATGAATATGGGTAATCAAGTCCCTTAAATAAATTTACTTTATTGTACAAATCATGCACCTCAATTATTAATTTGGCCTGTTGTCTTTAGATAATCATTTAATTCCCATGTGTGCAATTTTCCTCAGTTAGAATATGTGATGAATATGATAGAGATGGAATTTTCTAAATGTTGGTGTATTGAAGTATGTACTCCTGTGCTAATTCTTTTTAGACACATTATGCAGTTTCATGCATTTTTTGAAGGATAAGTTGTTTCGATTGCCTGAAAGCACTAATCCTTGTTGTTATAGGGACCCAGTCCTAGAACTGAGCCCAGTGCTAGCACAAACTAAATCCCCAAAGCTATTTTTATTTAGTAATTTAAATTCCATTGAAATAGTGTATGTAGGTCACCAGAAGTAAGAAATGTCTACACAATTATATCAGAATAACATATTTTCAATAGTGTCTACCAAATAATCTCTCTTTATTTTATGCAAACTAATGAAATATTTTGTATTCAGCACTTGGGGTCACGTCATCTGATTAGTGCTATGGGAGTTCTTAAATATTTAAGAACTAAACCTAGTGCTTGTCAGCTAACCTTAGATTATCTTCCTCATAATACATGTCGTTCCAGTGCAAATGAATTACACACAGACCAAAGGCTGGAAGGCAACAATAAATCAGGTCATCCCATTGGAGAAAACATAGTAATTGGAGAATTTGCTAAAACTATGTAATTGGAGCAAGATGTGGAAATTTTCTAATTGTTAATAATACACTGTAATATCTTTTATTTGACCACAAATAACACTCTCAGTTAAAAGACAAAGCTTTAAAATGGCAAAATATTTCTAAGGCTGTTTGGTCAAAAACATATGTTAAAATATATATATTAAAAATTTAAACCTAGGCACACTTCATACTAAAACAGTATTCTTGTCATTTAAATTCTATTGTAATTCTTAACCCAGGGCACTCATGAATGATATCTGAAACAAAGCTATAGCTATGAAAAGAGTAGTTAAAAGCAAAGACTAACTTAATGAAGCATAGCTTTTCTGAGGTCATTTTTCTGTCTCTTTGTGTGCGTCCTTATGTAATATGGAGAGCCTTTCCTCACTTAGGCCATCTGCCCCTTTGTCAAATATACTTGAAATTGTTGGTGGAATTAAAATGATTTAGTATGATAATCTCTCTGAAGTGAACTTTAAATGTTAGTTTCACACAAAAAAATGATTTTTAAAGTATAACAAATTTCTGATTGCCATTAAATATGAAATCTGAAGTAGAATAATTTTAAGAGAGGTTTATTTTGTCAATTTCACCACCTGTAACTGATTTTTTTTTTTTTTTTTTAATGAGAGGCAGTTTTGGGCTGGGATTGCCTTCGAAGAATAATCGTGCCAATATCCTCCCAAGTCTACATTTCATGACATCACATTGAAAGCTTCATATCAGCCATTTCGGGGGTATTTACAGTACATAAATCAGTAAATGCTACAAATCAGGGTTCCTCCCCACCCCACCCAACTGATTATTGACCATTTATCAACATATCCCTGCGATGCTGACACTGGTGATTTCTGTTTGGCCTGAGCTACATGTCCCCAGTTACTCAGGTGAAATGCTTCAAAATAAAGCAGCCTCTTGTACTTGTTGAATTAATATAGTTTGTTGCCTGTGGTTAACTTACTTCCTGTCTAAAGATGCCTAAGCTAAAGAAAAATGCTGATTTTACACTTTTTGTATTCCATTACCACACTCGACAACTTGAACATATTTTCCTAAAAGAATCTAATTAATGGTTAAAAGGGGAGAGCCATTAAATTTAGATTGCTTATTAGTAAGTACATAATGATTGCTTATTAGTAAGTACATAATGAAAGAATCGGCAAGATCCAAGGTGAAAATGAGGTCAAATGCAGAATTTTTGACTGGATGTTTATTTAACAAATTTTAGTTGAATGCAAATGAATAAAAATACACACTATGCTATCCAGGGTGGTGGTAAGAAAATAAGTTATTATATTGAAAAGACGAACACCTAAACCAATATTTATAGAATGCTGTAATAACTACTTTCATAAATGTCCAGAGTATTCTGAAAAACCTAGAGACCCATCTGAGGTTTGAAGTCATAGATCTGACCACCATTCTTTTTATTTATTTATTTTCATTGATATATAATTGACACATAGCATTGTGTAAATTTACGGTGTATACAAGGTTTTGATTTGATACATTTATATTTTGCAATATGCTTACCACTGCAGTGTTAGCTCACACCTCTATCATGTCAGTAATTATCATTTCCTTTTTGTGATGGGAACAAACAATTAAGATCTTCTCTCTTAGCAACTTTGAAGTTTATAATACAGTGTTGTTGTCTATAATCATTTTGCTGTGTATTAGCTCTCCAGGATTTATTTATCTACTATGCATATATGTACCCTTAACCCACATGTCTCCAATTTCTCCACCCTCTAGCCCATGGTAACTACCATTCTACACTGTTTTCACGAGTCTGGCTTTTTTAGATTCCACATATAAGTGATATCATAAAATATTTTTCTTTTTCTGTCTGACTTATCTCTCAGCATAATGCCCTCAAGATCCATTCATGCATTTGCAAATGGCAGGATTTCCTTCTTTCTCGTGGCTGAATAATATCCATGTCTTTATCTATTTATCCGATGAGGGACACTTAGGTTGTTTCTGAATCTTGACTGTCATAAATAATGCTGCCATGAATATGGGAATGCGTGTAACTCTTTGATATCCTGTTTCCATTTCCTTTGGATATATATCCAGAAATGGGATTGCTGGATTATATAGTAGTTCTATTTTTAATTTTTTGAGGAACCTCCATATCGTTTTCCATAGTGGCTCAACCAATTTACATTCTCAACACTGTACAAAGATTCCATTATCTTCACAACTTGCCAACATTTGTTATCTCTTGGCTTCGTGAAGATAGCCATTCTAACAGGAGTGAGGTGATATCTCATTGTGGTTTTAATTTGCATTTCCCTGTTGACTAGTGGTGTTGAGCATCTTTTCATTTGGATGTCTTCTTGGAAATATATCTATTCATTTCTTCTGCACATTTTTAACTCAACGAAAAATCACAAGGCACGCTAAAAGACAAGGAAAATAGGTCTGAAGAGACAAAACAGTCATTGGTATCTGACTCAGAAATGACACAGATTTTGGAATTAATAGAGAATTTAAAATAATTATGATTAATATATTAAGGGCTATAATGGAAAAAATAGACAACATGAAATACATATGGGAAATGTAAGTAGAATGCAATTCTAAGAAACAATCAAAAGGAAATACTAACAACTAAAAACATATAATAAATCGGGACTTCGCTGGTGGTCCAGTGGTTAAGACTCTGTGCTTCCACTGCAAGGGGAGCGGGTTTGATCCCTAGTCAGGGAACTAAGATTCTACATGCTGCATGGAGCGGCCAAAAAAAAAAAAAAAAAACCCAAAATCACAAAAACATATAATAAATGAAGAATACCTGAAATGGGCTCATTAGTAGACGGTACATGGCTTGAAGACATGTGAATAGAAATTTCCCACTGAAATGTAAAGAGAAGAAAAAGAATGAATAAAAAACCAACATCATATCAAAGAACTGTTGGAAAATTTCAGAAGGTATAACGTGTAATTGGAATATCTAGATCAACAATTCACGTGAAATTGATTTTATTATGGAGAGAGCTAGGGATCAGGTTTTATTTTTATTTGAATATCCAGCTGATCCGGAACCAGAACTAGTTGTTCAAAAGGTCATTATTACAGGCTGAATTGTTACCCCCATCCTCAAATTAACGTGTTGAAGCCCTAACCCCAGTACTTCAGAATATGACCGTATTAGGATATAGGGTCTTTAACAAAGTGGTTAAGTAAAAATGAGGCTGTTAGTGTGGGCCCTAACCCAATCTGATTAGTGTCTTTATAAGAAGAGGAAATTTGGACACTCGAAGGGACACTAGGGATGTATGTACATAGAGAAAAGACCATGTGAGGACACAGTGAGGAGGTAGCCATCTGCAAGTCACAGAGGGAGGCCTCAGAACAAACCAAACCTGCCAACACCTTGATCTTGGACTTCTAGCCTACAGAATTGTGAGAAAATAAATGTCTCTTGTTTAAGCTACCCAGTCTGTGGTATTTTTGTTATGATGGCTGTAGCAAACTAAAACAGACATTTTCCTCCTGCTGCTCTACATTGCCACCACTTTCATATATCAATATTTTACACCAATGTTTTGTTCCAATCATTTTGCTTCAAATATCAAAATCCACATTTTACATGAGTTCAGCAGTGTAAGAAATCTTGATAACTGTAGAACAAATACTCCCACTTTCTTCTTCAAAATTGATTTTGCTATTCATGGCGTTCTCAGTTTTATACAAATTTTAAGATGTGAATGTCAGAATACAAGCATTTTGCTAGAATTTTATTTTACATTTTAATTGAGATTGCATTGAGCCTACAAAGCAATATGAGAATTGACATCTTTACAATATTGAGCCTTCTTCCATTTCTCTAGGCTTTAGTTTCTTTTTTCTCAATACAGTATTCATCATATCTAACATAACTCTTTTTAGATTTATTCCTATGTATTCAATATTTTCAATTACTGTATAATTAATATATATTGTCATTTGTTGCTTTGCTGCAAAATTAAGACTGATTTATCAATTTTTGTATATTGACCTTAGATTTTTATATATTGACTAGCAAACATCTAAACTGGATTATAAATTCTAATAATTATAATAGATTATTTTCAATTTTTATGTATACAATCATATTAATTAGTAAGTACAGTTTTATTTTTTCTTTTCCAGTTTATATAATCCTTTTTCTTTCTTTGCATTACCTTTATCGCATTTTAACAATTCTCATACAATGTTGATTAGAGGTATTAATAGCAGGCATCTTTTTTAGATTTTTGTAGTTAGAGGACATTTGTATGATGTGTGATGTAGGTAGACTTTTTAAGATGGCCTTTATAATATAAAGGGACTTTCCTTCTATTCCTATATTGCCATGAGTTTCATCACTAATAAGTTTTGAGTTGATTTTGTTATTGTAATACTGGTTCTAAATTTTCCATCTGAATTTTTTTATGATTTCTAGTTCCTTTTTCAAAATTTTAATCTCCTCTTTTATCTTTTCTAATCATATTAGACATATTTATTTTAAATTTGTGTTTGAAAACTCCAATATCTGTCACATCTATGAATCTTCCATTTTTATTTTTTCTCTTAGTTTTCAGTTGCATTTTCCTGTCTCCTTGTGCCCAGGTTATTATTGGTATGTACCAAAAATTCTATGTAAAAATTATAGTAACCTTGTGAGACCCAAGATGATGTTATCTTCTATTAGGGTCACTAGTGAACTATCTTTCCTGGTTCATGGATATTGTGATAAATTAAGTTGAATTTCAGTCCCTGGGAAGGCCAGAGTATTTCCACTTCTCTTGTACTTCTTGGCCCAATACAAAACTATGAGAGATAACGTCGACTCTGATTTACTTAGTAGCCCTTTGTAACTGTTGAATTATTTTCTTAGCTTCTCTCGCTCAATGTCACCTCTTTTGGCATTAGTCGATACCTTGGTTGAAAAGAAACTTCAAATGCTTGCTTCTTTGCCCTGGGTTTTACTTAGTCTTTAAGATCACATCTCCATAATTTTGAGCTATAATTATAGCTGTGTGAAACTAACTCATTTTATTTTTCCTCAGGTTTTTTATAGCTATTCTTTTTGGGGGGCTGCTGTGCCGTGTGGCATGTGGGATCTTAGTTCCCTGACCAGGGATCAAACCTGCATGCCCTGAAGTGGAAGTGTGGGGTCTTAACCACTGGGCTGCCAGGGAAGTCCCTAGCTATTCTTGATTTCCCAGAATTGGTTTGCTTTATTGCAACAAAACATAGTGCAACTTAATGCAACTGAAACTCTAAACACATTTTTCCCTGTTATCTTTTGTGCTAAATTATATTTATAACAAGGTATTTCACCAAATGCAAGCACCTCTTTGTTTTCTATATAGAGTTCCTCTCTATAAAGTATAGATGTGAGTATTTGGGGTGGAATGTGGGTACCTACATCATACTATATTCTCGTCACTTCCTTAACCCATTTCAGGGCCCAGATGTCTATACCCAACACTGCCACCTGATACAACTGTCCCTAACATGCAAGATTATACAAAGGCATATAGACAGACTATCAAGACTCCAACTGCTAAATCTGGGACTGAATTCTATTTTCACTTAGTATTGATTCTTGCTATAAATTTTTGTAAATGACACCATCATTTACGTAACTTTCAGGCCAAAAATCTAGCAGTCTTGGACTCCTCAGTTTCTTTCACACCCTATATACAACCCATTAGCAAATCTGTCAATTTTAATTTCAAAATATATCCTAAAATCCTACAAATTTTCATTTTGTGCAATATTTAAACTACTTTTGAATATTTCTTTTTTCTTGTCTTGACTACTAAAAGCACTTTCTTAATGATCTTCAAACTTTTGTTCTTACGCCTCTGGATTATATTCTCCGTAGGTTCCACATATGAATCACATAAACATTCTTCTGCTATACAAAAAAAAAATGGCTTTATATTTTACTCAGAATAAAATACAAAGTCCTTATTTCAGCCTGAAGTACCTTATGGTTGCTCCCCATGGATGCCTCTTTGGACTCACTTCATACTAACTTCATCCTTCAAATTCCACTATTGACCAAAGGTCATTAGCTTGTGTGACATTTTTGTTATCATAAACTAATATAACCCACTTCCTTTTTTTACTCCAGTTCTGCTCAACTCCAACCTGCTCAAAGTGGCAAACTACTTTGTGTGTCTGCTATTTGGAATGCTCTAAAAGAATATTTATTTATTAATCAAAATAATAAATTAATGGCCTTTCTTTAGTATAATCATGATTCCTTTTTTGTCAAATATGAGGTCATATTAGGGAAAATAGCATTGCATATTCTGAATAAAATAAATAAAAATATTAATATTTACTGAGTTAGAAAAAGACTAATATGCATACAGAAATTTGTGGAAGTCAGGCAATACCCAAAAGCCTAAGAAATATTGGGGCTCTTACTTTAGAAACCACCTCTGTAGAGTTTTCTATTTGTTGGAAAATTTTGCAACCTTCAATTGCTTTTCATACTTAAAATATAAAAACAAACGTGAAAACATTTTAAAAAATGTATACGTCTTGTAAATATTCCACATAAACGTGTAGCAGTTAGCTTCCTTATATGTACAGTTCTGAGTTCTTTAGGAGGCAAACAAGACAATATGTTACTTCTTATAGCTTCGAGTTAAAAATGTAGTGATAGTAGAGAAACAAAGTAGGTTAATACTGTAAAAAGAATAATGTTCATCACTTCCAAAATCTTTAGCAATAATGTGTGTGTTTAATCGCTCGAAGGAATTTTTTAAGTTATGCTTTTCCACTTTTGGTTTTGCGCTTAGATATAAAAATGGAATTAGCTCCCTTCCCAAACTCACAATGGAAACGATTTGGACTAACTTCAAATTCACTGCTTTATTCAAACCCGTCAGAGAGCTGAGGTTAAAAATAGGAGGAAATTCGGGCCTTCAGGAGAAAGGATAAGGAAGCATACCCTTACCTAGAGAAGATGCAACAGGTAAAAGTAAGAAAATTTAGGTAAAATAGTTGACACAATGCAGAAGGCCAAGTGCAGGCTGGTGGAACAGTGTGAGACCCATGGGGGCTGCAGAAACCGAGGCGTCTGCACCCTCTTACAGATTCCTCCTCCACAAACCCCACTAAGAGCTCGAAGAGAAGTTTAGAAAGAACACTAAAAGCTGTCCCTTGTGGTGCAGACATAGAAGAGGGGAACATCAGGAGAGCGGGAGGGTCAAAAGCAAATCCCAGATCCCCTGCGATACTAAAGCACCACAACCTCAATCTGTGGGGAGGTGGCAAGAAGCTTTGCTGCCATTAGGATGGTGCTGAAAACTCACTGCAGTTGGAAGAGGAGGAAAGAGGGGGAGGCGTGGGGAGCCTGCTTCTGTGGGAGGGGTCAGGGTTAAACTAGGGCACAACAATTAAGCATGGATTTTATGGAGCTAATTTCTTAGTGGACAAAGAAGTCATTTTAAAAATGAATAATTCCTCCGGTAAGTAATAGGATCTGTGTTAAACATACAAATCTCCTAAATTTCAAATTAAAATGAGGTGAAATTCAGTGCAGCTTAATGTAAGATTGTATTTTTCATTACAAAATTTATTTTTGTTTAGGCTCTTGGAAATCTTCATTGCTTGCTGAAATGTATGTAATAATTACCTTAAAGTATAAGCTTTGTAGGTAATCTCTGTTCTTTAGAAATTGAATGAAGTACTAAGAAATATCAGATAAACAATACCAAGGCAATAAAGAACCAGAACAAGTTCACCATCACAGTGAATAAATCGAAGGGAGATGAATGCTTCCCAGGTAGCATAAGATAAAGGCACAACATCAGGCATATTTTCTTTTTCTTTAAAATATTCTATTCATTTTAAAATGTACTAAAATACACACATAGACAAAACTCTAATAATACAAACAAGTTTAAACATTAGACACTTTTTGATAGCATTTGTTTTAACTCATTTGTTGCCCCTTTCCTTTGTAAAACATGCTGAACATGATTGGAAAAAGAACGTTTTCACTTATGAAAAGTAAGAATGTTTTAAAAAGCTTGACAAAGTAGAGGCACTAAAAATATTTGCTGCTGAAAAGGTGTGGGTGAGACAACTGTAAAAGATCAGAAATAAAAAAAACAAAAATATTAAGGACGATACTGCATTTAGGTGTCTTTGCAAAGTGTCTCTAAGTTCTCACCTCGCCTTAAAGAAACTGAAAATGGGAATTGTGGAAGGCATGCAGCAAGTAGGGTTTATAAAATAAAAATGATAGGTACCTATCCTCAAAATAGGGAACAGAAGCTTAGCTCTATAACAAAATATTATGAAAAAATATAGTTTTATATATTTGATGTTAAAGTAAGATAATTTATTTTTCCAATTAACCAAAAACTCCTAATGCCAATGGATAAGAATTTCTGCCCTTATTCCCTCATTCTCAGCCACAAAAGACAAGGATTTTGACTCTTCACACCACTTCTTTACACCATTTCTTTTTATAATACTTTTTGATTATTTTCAAGCAGTTTTTATTATTTGTCCATCTATATTTCCTTTCTTATTTTTATTTTAAGTAAGACTTTTGGGGGGCAGTTTTAGGTTCACAAGAAAATTGACAGAAAGTACAGAGATTTCCTATATACCCTCTGCTCTCATACACATATAGCCTCCCCCATTATCAACATCCCCAACAGAGTGGTACATTCGTTACAACTTATAAACTTACATTAATGTATTATAGTCATGCTAAGTCCATAGGTTACATTGCCGTTATTCTTGGTGTTGTACGTTCTATAGTTTTGAACAAATGTATAATGACGTGTATCCATTATTAAGGTATCGTACGGAGAATTTTCACTACCCTAAAAATCCTCTATGCTTTGCCTACTCATCCCTCCCCCTTCCACAAGTCCTGGAAACTACTGTTCTTTTTACTGTCTCTGCAGTTTTGCCTTTTTTCAGAATGTCATATAGTTGGAACCAGACAGTATGTATGATATATACATAGCATGCATAACCTAATCCATCTTATTATTATTTTCAACAAACTGCTGTTAAATCAATAAGAAAAATAAAATTTTTATTTTACCTTTACTTATTCCTTCTTTGATGTTCCTCCTTACTTTATGTAGATCTGAGTTTCTGACCTATATTATTTTCCTACTTTAAAGAACAACTTTTAAGATTTCTATCGTCTACTGTCAACAAATTCCCTAAAGGCTTTATTTTTCCTTCACTTTTGAAGGATAATTTCATCAGTACAGAATTCTAGGTTGGTGATTTTTATTTTTCTTTCAACACTTGAAATATTTCATTTTACTCTCTGCTTGCTTGCATGGCTTCTGAGGAGAAGTTGGATGTAAATCTTATTATTCATCCTCTGTAGGTAAGGCTTTTTATACTCTCTGGTTTCTTTCAGGAGTTTTTCTTTATCTTTGATTTTCTGTAGTTTAAAAATGATATGCCTAGGTATAGTTTTAGGGGGCCCTTATCCTGTTTAGTGTTCTCTGAACTTCCTGGATCTGTGGTTTGTTGTCTAATATTAATATGGGGAAATATTAGCCATTATTATGTCTTCTGTACTTTTCTGTTTCTTCTTCTTCTGATATTCCCATTACACGTATATTTCCCCTTTTATAGTTGTCTCACAGTCCTTGGATACTTTTTTTTTTGTCTTTGTTCTTTTTTCAGTATTCAAGGATTCTATTGATATATTTTCTAGATCAGAAACTTGTTCCTCAGTTTAAATTTAATTTTTAAAACTTCTTTCTTGTATCTTATTACACTAACCACCTAGTTTGATTTCTATATATTCTTTTTTATTATATTTATTTTTATTATATTTTGGGGTGTCTTTTTTTCCTCCTATTTTTGTCTATTTTATTTCATTCTCTTATCATCTTTGACTATCTTTCCTCCAGGGTTTATTTTTCTATATTTTTTCTGGGTCTTTGAGTTTTATGTTTTATACAGATTTTGTGATTCTTGTATTGTCATTTACATATAAGAACAGAAAATAACTTTTAAAATAAGACTGGGAGGTCTGTGTACCTGTGCGGAATTTGTGAAACAGCTGTGGATACATGAGAAACGAATATACCATTATGTTGAGGATACACTAAATACCACCAGGAGAAAGTACCAAAACTAATATTTCTCAGTTCCCCATTGTTTTCCATTATTAGAAAATAATCTTCCTTCTTTTGTGGTTTTATTTGTTTTTTAATTTTGTCTTAAGTATTTATTTATTTGTAAGCTTGTTTGTTCATTTTTCACCTGGGGTTAGATAAGTAAATGCCGGTGTTCTGTGCACTGGGTAAAATAGGAGTTGGGATGAGAGTTCTGTTTCACCTGTTCCTATAATCAGCCTACATCTCACTATCCTGTCCAACCCTCCAAGGATCTCCTGAACAGATAAGCTTCCTATTTCGGTGTCACCCTCTTTGCTAGTAATTTAGGCAATGATTTCAGCTGCCCTGCTTCCCTTCCTTCACCATAAGTTTAAAGGAATTGTGTGAACCAAACGAATGCTTTCGTTTTTTCTACCATCTTGAATTAAAAACCCTCTAGTTTCTACTGTTAAATTTTTTGTTAATCTATTTATACATTTGTAAAAAGTATTAAAGCACATATTTCCAACGCTTCATTACTCTTCTATGAAAATAATTTTAATTTGTTGAACTATGGAGAAAAATGATGAGAATGATTTGTATTTAAATTTGAACATAATGCCTTCCGGAAGCGAATGTGCGGACTTTACATCAAGATTACCTAAAGCTGTTCAATTGTGATGGCTTGATTGCAAAAGCATCTAGTAGCACTCGAAACTCAATGTACTTTTTTTTTTTTTTTAATTTATTTTTATTTTTGGCTGTGTTGGGTCTTCGTCTCTGCGCTAGGGCCCTCTCCAGTCGCGGCAAGCGGGGGCCACTCTTCATCGCGGTGCGCGGGTCCCTCACCATCGCGGCCTCTCTTGTTGCGGAGCACAGGCTCCAGACGCGCAGGCTCAGTAATTGTGGCTCACGGGCCCAGTTACTCCGCGGCACGTGGGATCCTCCCAGACCAGGGCTCGAACCCGTGTCCCCTGCATTGGCAGGCAGATTCTCAACCACTGCGCCACCAGGGAAGCCCTCAATGTACTTTTAAGTTTATCCTGTCAATGATAAATGAAGCTGGATATATGTTTTCACAGATTTTATTCAGTAGTTACTGACAGTAGGGAAAAATCTGACCCCATTCTGATTTGTGCAGAGAGGACAGGGGCGTTTTTTAAAAGGAGAATGAGAGAGTAGGGACGGAGAGCAAGCAGGGCTCAGGTAGTCAGGGAAGTGGAAAGTTATGAACGATTGGTCAGTGTTAGAAGCCATTAGACCAGCTGTGTCTGCTAGCTGGCAATTATCAAATTAGGATTCTATCCTCCCACAGAGACTGGGAAACTACAGGTCCTATACTTCCTGATGATTACATTTCAAAAAATTGCTTTTAGGTCTTTGAGAAAGACACTCCTGAATTGGAAGATATACATGCATCTCAAATGGACAGAGGAAAGGTTCACAGGTATAAGTATTTTTTAGACTTATGCTCTAAGAAATGCTCCTAAATGCTCTAAGAAAAGGAGGACAGGGCCCTTTCCTCAGGTATTGGATAGAAGAAACGAATACTTCTGACAGCCCTGAGCCAGACAGCAGCTCAAAAGGGGCCAGAGGTGCCCCAGGGACTTGGCCTTAAGGCTGCTAGGAGCCATGCTAGGGCTGGTCAAGTCTCTTAATGCAGGAGTTTGGACCTATTCTTATGTGCCAGGTGTTTTTCACAGTTCTCAATCCAATAGTTTAAAAACCCATACTTACTCTAAGAAAAAAAGAACTATGGATGAACTGGATATATGACATTATTTGGTACTCATTAAACACTGGGAATTTCAGAAATGTCTCTCTTAGCCTTACTAATGTGGGCATTAAATAGAGAAATAAAATGGGACAATAAATAAAAATTATTGCTTACTTTTTCAAAATTTCGAAACATTGAATGTCAGGCAGTTTTACAGAAACATTTTTTCAGCTTAAATGTGAAGAAATATAGTAAAATAAAAGCACATTTTATTTTTCTTCTCCTTTGTTCTTGCTTCATTTTTGGCATTGTTGACTATTTTACATTCTTAAAATCCACTCATATATTGGACACCATCAAGCATCATTCTTGATGAACTTCTTGTTCATCCACACTAAAATTATATGTGTTAAAATCATTGTAATTATTGTTAAATGATGTAATGTGCTTAACAAAAAGCCAGATATTTAATTAGCACTCAATAAATGTTAGTTGTTTTGGTTGTGGCTGTTATTATTAACTGACTCATTCTCAGGTTCCTTTAGTGGCTATTTTGTATAGACTTAATTTCTTCTTGTCTTTTCTTTTTACTTATAAAAAGTTGCTTTTCCACCATGTCTATCTGTGCTGATTCTCTGTTGAATATCTTCAGCCAACATTCCCTGTTCCATTCCAATCCTATAAATCCAAACACTTAAAAGTAAGTCTTACTTAACATAAAAAAATTCATAAGTTAACTCAACATTCCACCTTACAAATACCATCAGCCTTCTTCAATGTCTAATTTCCCTCTCCTCTACCTTTCCTTTCCAATGCATTGAATTTTCTAGAAATACCAAACCACCAAGCCTTTTTGATGCCATACTCTTACATTAGAGATACTGCCTCCTTGGGAAAAAAATGGATTTGCATGTTTCACCAGAAGCATTTCCGACTTTTTTTCCTTAGATTGTATTATGGACCCGCTGCTGTGTGGACAGAACTCCACTCTAAAACAATATAACATTTATATTTTAAGTAGTTACTTAATATCTATTTACTTACTTACCAGGCATTAACTTCCTTGTGTCTGAAGCTTGAGTGCTAGGATCTAGTTTATATTTTTAAAATACTTTTAAGTAGATGACAAATATGTAGCTGGTTATAACCACCACTAAAAGTTATACTTCTTAGACAATATCAAAGTATTTGCATATTTACCTTATGATATTATAATTAGTATCTATGCAAAAATGATGCATAATTGTGGTATGGCATTAGATATTAAAGATAGCAACATGAATGTCTTTAATAGAGGTTATTAAGCCTCATTATTCATGGCTTATACAATCCCAAATCCATTTTTTAGTTCTTCCTTACCAAGCACAGCTTGCTGTCTCTTTTTAATGTGGCTATATGCTCAGATAAGTAGTTGCACTTTCCTAAATTTCTTGCAACAAGGGTTATCCAAGTAACAAAATGCCAACTAACTTGACAAAAAGTTTTCTGGAGCTGTCTGGGAAAGTTTTGCTTTTCCACTACGTCTGATTTGTTGCTTCGTCATCTTCCTGTGTAGCACACAGAAAAAAATGATGGAAATACTGAGGTATCTTTGTGAACATTTCACAAACATGAGCACACCTACTAAAGGTACCGTAACTGAATGATAGTATGTGACAGGGACATTTAAGAAATTGTGGAGTCACTGCTCCAGACTTGGGTCACCTACTTTCAGACATGGTAGATGAAAAATAAAACCTACTGTTGATTAAACCATTCTAGTCAGGTGTTTCATACGCCTATAGTTAAATGAAATCTCTAAATGATTCAAAATACTATAAGCTGTATTTACTCATTTAAGGAAATTTTCAAAATAATTTGGAGATAGACTTAAGGACTACGATCTTCTAGATTTTATTAGAAACCAAACAAATTCTAATATCATTAATGAAAAACAGAGTATTTTTTAATTTTGCCATATACAGAATGTGAGAAAACACACTAAATTCAAAAGCCATCCTTAAGAAAACAATCAAAGCTAAACCTTGCCAAGTCAAATTAGAAACATTTTCTGTTTATGAAGTAGTTGTATGATTCCCTAATAAATAGGAAGCTATGGCTGACTGGGTCTTTTTAATTTGTTTGTTAATACTCATAAATAATTATATGCATCTTGTTTAAGAGTTATCTGGCTCAAAATGAATTCATTCCTTTGAAGATCTGATAACTTTCTAACCACAAATACCAAGATTCAGTACTTTATTCCTACTTTCTTACCTTCATCATGTTCAAATGCTTGATAGCTTTCTCAGGATCCATTCATCTCCTCATCAGCTTATTACAACAATTCCGGGATTTTTCTCTCTTGTGCTCAGTGCTTTAGTGTAATAAAATTTATATCTGCATTCATACATTAGATTAATTTATACCTGGATAAATTTCTTGCACATTCTATTCTTTTACCACACTTTCATGTTGCCTAGGTACTTCCTCAAGGCAGGTCTCACATGCCTTCCTTACCTCCCATTCCCTAAATAAAAATATACTGTAATTTTTTTTAATTTATAAAAGTGAATTATAGATTCTAGAGAAAAGAAAAGAGGCATATGAAACAAAAATAGATGTTGATCTAGAGAATCACCCTTGCTAAAAGGATTATTCCCAAAAGGGTGCAGAGCAAAATCTTTTCCTTAACCATGAGCTTCAAGCAGAATTTTTAGTTTTCTATTGCTACAGTAACAAATTACTCCAAATTTAGCAGTTGGATACAACACCCATTTATTAGCTCATAGTTCTGTAGGTCAGAGTTCAGATATAGCTTCACACAACTAAGTCCTCTGCTTAGAGTTTCATAAAGCTGAAATCAAGGTCTCAGCAAGGCTGCATTTCTTTCATGAGGCTCTGGACCCACTTCTAAGATCATTCGAGTTGTGGGCTGGGTTCAGTTCCTCCTTGTGGTTGTAGGACTGAGGTCCCCACTACGATGCCAGCTGTCAGTTTAAGTGCAGTCTTTGTTCCTAGAGGTTGCCACATTCCTTCTAGTGCTTTCCAAGTAGCCTCTGTCCAGGAACTGCAAGTTAAGTGTCTCTCTACTTCCAATACCTCCTGCTTCCCCTTCTGGCTCCACCCCTGGCCTCCAGCCAGAGAAAATGCTGTGCTTTGAAAGGCTCATGTGATTAAAGTGGGATCACTCAGATAATCCAGGATAATCTCCTTGTTTTAAGGTCCATAACCTTAATTATATCTGCAAAATCCCTTGTAAAATATAATGTAACACATTCACAGATTTCAAGGATTAGAAATTGGACATACTGGGAGGCCATTTTTCATCCTACCACACCCACACATCAAGTTCTTGGAAGAAAAAACAACGAAGAAAACACCATTAATTTTACTTTTCAAATTCAAAAATATCTCTATTTATTCACACGATTCCTCTCATTATTTCTTACTCAAGTTGTAATTTCTCATAATGATGGTAAATTCATATCATTTTCAGCTGTTTTCCTCTGGGTTTGAATGTTAAAGATAGTTTTGTGCATGTGTGTGTTTGTTTGTTTTCAGGCATAAGAGAATTTGAAATAAGAAAGCAAGCATAACTTAGATATTTGATGACCATGGCTGTTTTCTCTTTGCCACATTACCATAAATATTGTCACTTTCCCTTAGTATACTTAAGCCAAAGATCACCAAAAACACATCTATAGTTAAATAAATTCAACTTATCACTCATTGCAGCAAGGGAGACACAGATAATGGTGAACCATGGGGTGTCTCCTTAAGAAGGTATTAGAAAGGACCTGTTAAAGGATTTGGGGCTTTGGCTGGGTTATTTGAGGGAGGGTGTAAGGAAACAAGTGTTTCCTCTAGACTGCATGCTGTCAGGAAGCGGAGGCACTTCTGTAGTTGTCTATCTCAATAAAATTTATCTACAGAAAGTAGAGACTAAGACAAGTATTACACTGTAATTAGTCGAGGAATATTCATTTATTTTGCCTAGAAAGTGGGGGAGGTGCTTTGTATTTTGGAGGTTTTACAATAATCTTGATTTTGTCTGTGCGTAGACAAAATTATGGCCTCTCTTTGTCTCATTTTATCATGGTCTCAGAATAAACTTGTCTGAGACTGCAGCTCTGTGAGACTGTTTATATCTAATGGGAAAATAACATAGCCTAGATGTGAATGCCAGGCCATCTTCTGAATGTCAGGAGATGCTCTTTTTTTTTCTTTTTTAATTCTAATGTGGTGAATGTCTGCTCTTTGTGTTCAGAGCAATTCACACAATATGAAGACTGATCCAATTAATTTTGTAAAATTTCCAAGCCTGGACCAAAACCTGTTCAACCAGTATCTGAATGGAGAATCTAATTTCACTTAAAGCTTGTTTCCAGAGAATGCTAGTTTTGGCCAATCAACAAAATGTTTGCTGAAAAGAACACTTTGCATGAATAATTCCTATAAATCATTCCAGGGTATATTATCCAAAGTCTCAGTTGCAAAACAGAGCTGATTATTTAATCTATTTTTACAATCACTTTCACAAAAAAATACTACAATACCCTTCAAGAATATGTTGATATTTAGCATCTTCTAATTGTTTATCCTAAAATATCAACAGGTAGGTGTAGATTGAAGTGTAACATTGAAAGCAATATCTTGTAAGGATATTCTATTCTAAACATATTGAAAATTGTATGCGAATGCCAGGATCTTATTTAAATGGCAATTGTCATGGTATATTGTCTCTTGCCATCAAAAATACTTCTTATTATAACTATTTTAATTATTTGAAAGAAAGCTTAATGAGATTAAATGAGTGCTTATTTTGTATTAGAGAGGATCCTACTAAAACAAATACCAGAATTTTAAAATTGTCTGAGGCCTGACCTCAAACAGTTATCAATTCTTCAGTGAGGTAGCAAAGGATGACATAAAATAATTACATGCAAAATAATGCCCTCAATCTACTTCAGGGGATAATATGTTCTTTTAGTGTGGTCTATTGGCTACAGAATTGCTTTTAATATAATAACAAGGGCAAAAGAATAGGGGTGGAAGTCATTTACAATTTCTTTTTTTTTTTTGAAAGACTCCACCTCTTTTTTTAAAAATTTTATTTATTTTAGGCTGCATTGGGTCTTCACTGCTGCGCACGGGCTTTCTCTAGTTGCGGCGAGCAGGGGCTACTCCTCTTGAGGTACGCAGGGTTCTCATTGCAGTGGCTTCTCTTGTTGTGGAGCACCAGCTCTAGGCACAAGGGCTTCAGTAGTTGCAGCACACGGGCTCAGTAGTTGTGGCTCACAGGCTCTAGAGCACAGGTTCAGTAGTTGTGGAGCACGGGCTTAGTTGCTCCATGGCATGTGGGATCTTCCTGACCCAGGGCTCGAACCCTATGTCACCTGCATCAGCAGGCAGATTCTCCACTGCGCCACGAGGGAAGTCCCTAAAATTTCTTGTATTTTCTTTCTTAGTGGAGTACTCAAGGTTCAAGGAAACTGTTAGAGAGGATGGGAGTGAAATTGTATTCCTTGTTCTCATTATCAATGAATTTCACTAAACTTGAGCCTGTAAATAAGAAAGTAAATCTTAAGTGCCTGAGAGTAAAGCATGTAATGTTTAAATATTAATTCTACAACTGAGATAAATTACAGGTTTTTTTCCCTTGGCTTAACACTCTCCAGTTCATCAAAAGCATAAGCCAAAAAAAAATTGAGGTATAAAATCTCTCTATAAAGATGAATCATTGACTGTGAGCCAATAGGAAGAACGAGACAATAAACACCTTGTTAGTGAGAGTGTATCAAGGAATAAAACACACATCTAACCATGAGCATGGAAACTATGAATGTCGTCATATTCTCCCTGACAATTATCTTCCATTCCATCTATCTAGAAGATGGGTACTATCATTTCCATATGCAATGTCAACGGTAAAAGGCAAAACTTAACAACTGTTAGTCTCATTCTCTATTCTTTCTGTTCGTTTGCATTAAATTATGATTCCTGGAACATTATATGTACCAAATTTTTAAAACAAATATGAAGGCGAATTTTACCTAACGTTTGTCAAGATAGCTTTTTTGTTCTCATCAAACATTCTAGAATCTAAAGGGTCCAATACAAAACCATACCAAAAAAAAAAAAAAAAAACCAGAGCTAAAATTATCTTGCTCTAGTTCCTAAAAGAATTATCAGAAAGCACTGAACGGAACCATTTTTACAGATATCTCTCCTTTCAATTTCACCAACTAGAAATCTATTGTATTTAATATACATTAAAAAAATTGATGACCAATCAGAAACCTTAAGTCTATTGGTCATTCAAATTGCTTATGGAGTTTTTTAAGTTTAATCGTTAATGAAGATCAACAATCATCAAGAAATGAAAGTTTGATATGAACAGTGGATAGAGATCTGAGAAAAAAGTGGGCAAGGTTAGCAACTGGTATTCCCAAAAGCCTTTGTAAGAGTACTGTTGTCCAGTGGATTTAAGAGCAAAGTTAAGAAGGATCAAGAGATCTTGTTTTGAGAAATGAAAGACTAGCAACTCTAGACTGCTTACCCTGGCAGTGGTCACATGTTATTAACAATTGACTATTTAGTTATTGATGTTGATGTTTAGATATTAGGACGCTTGAAAGGTTTAAATCTCAGATTGCAAACAAATTAGTCTTTTTGAATGAGGCTAGTCCAATATGTTAGCAGTTAAAATGGGTGTTTATTTGTCAAATCCACTTCTTCCTCTTAGAAACTTTTCGCTCAACTTTGGAATGGAAAGCAAAGCAAAAGATAAAAGTCAGCAGTACAATTTATTCATTTGCCAATGTGTTTTATTTAGTTTATACTTCAGAGTTTTTTGGTTGGTGTTTTCCAAATATCCAGAAAAGAATACTGATTACTCCGAAACAACAGTTTTCCTGCAAGTTACAGGTGTTAGGGGGAAAAGGTTTTACTGTGTAAAAAGACTGAAAAAGGCTTAAAGACACCTGGAATTCTTGCAGCTGTTAGAATGAATGAGAGGTTCTAGCCAACGGGCCAACAGACGTAGAAGAGAATAACAAACAGATTTGGATCCTTGATAATATCTTTGAATTAAAGTGCCCTGTAATTACCTTGCCTTCCTCTATGTGAGCTAATACAGTCTACTTATTTTTTTTTTTAATTTATTTTTATTTATTTATTTTTGGCTGTGCTGGGTCTTCGTTTCTGTGCGAGGGCTTTCTCTAGTTGTGGCAAGCGGGGGCCACTCTTCATCGCGGTGCGCGGGCCTCTCACTATCGCGGCCTCTCTTGTTGCGGAGCACAGGCTCCAGACGCGCAGGCTCAGCAGCTGTGGCTCACGGGCCTAGTTGCTCCGTGGCATGTGGGACCTTCCTAGACCAGGGCTCGAACCCGCGTCCCCTGCATTAGCAGGCAGACTCTCAACCACTGCGCCACCAGGGAAGCCCCAGTCTACTTATTTTTAAACCATTTTTTAGTAGGTTCTTGGTATTTGTAGCCAGAAGTGTCCTAACCTACCTTGTCCTTCTTTATTATTATTTATTTATGAGGAAATTTAATAAATGTTTATCTCTTGCATGAACATGCACCAAAAAGTTGAGAAATAAAATAATGAACAGAGAAGAGAAAAAATAATGGAATTCAAAGTTGTCAAGAAAGTCTTTAGGTAGAAAGTAAGACCAAGGATTGCGCTTGATAGATGAGAAGGTAGAGGGAAAGTGAGAGAAGGAAATGTCTATATGTCTGACTGAAAAGCCTGATTTGACAGCCCATCACAGTACATTTCAAATATATTTCTTATATGTCAATGTGGCCTATTTTCATGTCCTGACAGAATTATTATTTCCATTACTCTTAGTTGGTACTTCAGAGCTTCTGAAAGTTGAATTCTGTTTATCCCATAGCATGTATAATATTTATTTAGTTATAGATTCTAGTCTAGATTTTCTCACTAATGATGATGCTTTATTTATCTGAAACCAATATTTATTAAAAAATATAATTCTAGGTATACTATGTGAACACAGATGTAAAACTCATGAAAAAACTTCATGGTTATCTCATGAAAAAAATTCCCAGTAATCATGAAAAAACTAGAGAAGAAACAGCAACAAATATTTTTTTCTCTAATCATAGAATGTTCTTAGTGAGTCTTTGAAATAAATAAAAATTTGGATAATTTAAAAAATTTCAGAAACAAAGCAACATATGATTTTGAGCTACTTTTACGTTTCAGTTATCTAATTTTAGGATTAACTTTGCCAGTTATTGGTCCACTATTCACAGCCTATACATTAGTATTTTCTTAGCATAGCACTATTTTTATCTATTAATAAAGGCATTTCATTAACATATTCACAATCAACACTTTTAAAATTAAATTGATATTTGCTTGCATTTGCACTTGCATTTGAGTTATAAGACAGGTTTATAGACTTGAACAAATCAGATCACATGTAAGGTAAAAGCAATTAGTAATTTTTTGGACATTGACAAGTAAAAAATTTTTGTTTTGTTGAGCTTTTATCATCAGTGATGAGTTTCCTATCATTAACCATAAAGCTTAACTTCCAAAATTATAGCTATATTTTATTTATGTTACAGAACATAGTAATATAAGAGATGGCTTGTTTATATGAGTGCCTTAAATGTTAAGTCAAATTTTAAATGCCAAATATTGCTTGTTTATTCAAAACCACCTTTTAAAAACTACTTAATATTTAAACATGTGAGTGTTTTGTTGTATTTATATGTGAATACTAATGGTACTAATACTGATTCCAATCAGCTAACAACAAATACACATTTAGTACAAAAGAGTACAGTTAAAAAAGAAAGTATAGACACAATCTCTTACTTAAAAGAAATTACATTATTCTTGTGATTTGCTATATGATTAATAAAATTTAGGGGACATTAGTTTTTGTATTTGAATATTACTATATCAACATTAATGTGAAATTCAATTAAAAAACTTTTTTCCATCAGTGTCTGTAGTTATTACTGGTAGAATTTCTTTTAATATCTTCTTTTATATGTCATTGTATATTCAGTCCCTACACTTTTTCCTAATATGTTATCTTAATTGTTACAGATAGATTTAGATTTATTCTGAAGCAACATAATTCCATTAAAAAATTATAAATCTCTAAAGTAGCGATTATTTTACCAGCAACACTAATCATGGCAAAATACAGCTATAGTATATTGCAGGCCATATATTTTTAAGCTTAGACAATTGAGTGTTCTACATATTTATTATATGTAGTTATAAATATATATACATATATATATGGAAGGGCTTATAGTAATACATGTATTTTTCATGAGAGAATGAGATTTAAATAATATTTAAAGTACTGCATTATGCAAAATTATATGATTATGCAAAATAATGCAATTTACTATCTTCTCTGAACTGAGATTATCCCATTTACTTGTTAACTTGGCTTCTAATTTGTTAACATTTTCTATAATATTTTTATTTTTATTATGGTATTAATATGCTAAAACTTTTTTTCCCATTCATATTCTTTGGAAATTTACATATGTTATTTTTATAATTTTATTTATTTATTTTTATTGGAGTATAGTTGCTTTACAATATTTTGTTAGATTGTACTGTACAGCAAAGTGAATCAGATATATATATATATATATATATATATATCCCCTCTTTTTTGGATTTCCTTCTCATTTAGGTCACCACAGAGCACTGAGTAGAGTTCACTGTGCTTTACGTATGTTATTGACAGTCTTAGTTTTATCATTTTAACATGATTGATCATTTAGTCACTTGAATATTCTCCTCTTTCAGAAACAATGCAATAAATATTCTTCAACAGGTAAAATTATTCACTTTCACATGAGTTTCTCTATGATTTACACCCAGAAAAAGAATTCTTGTGATTTAGGTTATATGCATATTTCTAAATACTGAGAAAAAACTATCCAATGTGTTATTTCTATTTACATTCTCAGAATATAAGCTTTATTTCTCAAAGGTATTTCTCAAAGTTAAAGACAATTTGGGGACAATTTCAATTATGGTTGCATGCAAAAACCCTAGATAAATATTTATAAATTGAATCCTTTTGATTTTGCATACTCTCTTTATATTGAAGCAAAACTTGGATTAAGGTAAAAGTCATGGGGCCTTATTTATTTCCTTCATAATATTATAAATGCTTCTCATCTGAATTCTGGAACTATTTACTCTTACTGTGGAGACATATGAGATCAGGCTAATAACACTCCTTCTCTTCCCCTTTGTAGGTAATCTGATTTTTCTGTCTTCTATATTAAACTTGAGTAACGAGTTTATTTTAATATTGCTTTTCCCACATTAACTTAGGTAGAAGACAGACCTTTGTATTGTAATATTCATATTTTTTAAAAGATTGTTTCTCTGATATTCTTCTTTTTTTGCATTATTTTCTGTTCTCTTATTTGGGACCATTACTTTTGTGCACATTGGAACTTTTCTGTTTGTCTTCCAATTCTGCAATTTAATATTTATTTATATTTATATCTTTTCGCTTTTCCCCAACATTTGGTATGGCTTTCAGTAGGTATTTCAAATGTTCTCACTTGTAATTTTTTGACTTTTAATGTTATAGCAATCTCTAAACTCTTTTTATTCTTCTCTTTTATAAGTTGTCAACTTTTTAATTTTTTTTAAAAATTGTTTCATCATTGAGTTGTTGATGTATTTTTTTCAATTTTGTTTTGCTTAGTAATACCATGCTGTCTATAATTTTGTTGAGTTATTAATTGGAATTATGTCTTTGAATAATCCTTCTCTGCTATAAATTCTTTATCTTTTTTATATCATATGTAATTGTATCTTGGAGAATATTACTTATTTTTAAATATATTCATCAACTTATCAAAAAATTTTATTGGGGAGAGATAAAGCAGAGAGTTAGAGACCTGAAAAGTGTCCACATAAGGTTCATGTTTGTTGTTTTAAATATTCTCCCATGAAATCTGTTTTTTTCTTAGCGATAGTGCTTTCAAAGGTTAGTGTTTCAAAGACTGGTGCTGCAGAAAGTAAAGCCATTAAAATCACAAGGGCATTTTGTGTTTCCTGGATGTCTTTGCTTGCCTTCCATTTTTAGAAACATCTGGCTAGGTTGCTAAATTGAAAATAGAAATTTAATTTAAGCAAAATATTTACCTTGGCACCATTCTCTCTTCTCCATGGGGAAATGTTTCATTTCATGATTTGATCAGGATTCTAAGACATACTATTTTTTTGTATACATTTATTTATTCTATTTATTTATTTTTGGCTGCATTGGGTCTTCGTTGCTGCGTGCGGGCTTTCTCCAGTTGCAGTGAGTAGGGGCTAGTCTTCGTTGCAGTGCGCAGGCTTCTCATTGTGGTGGCTTCTCTTGTTGCGGAGGATGGGCTCTAGGCACGCAGGCTTCAGTAGCTGTGGCACACGGGCTCAGTAGTTGTGGCACACGGGCTTAGTTGCTCTGCAGCATGTAGGATCTTCCCAGACCAGGGCTCGAACCCATGTCCCCTGCACTGGCAGGCAGATTCTTAACCACTGCGCCACCAGGGAAGTCCTAAGACATACTATTCTAATCAACAGAATTTTAGATGGGATTTTCAAGACTAATAATGATTTCTAGAAAAGTGTGCATTTTGTTCTGGGTTACATTAGTTTTTTTGTTTTTCTGACATATCTTTTTCTACTTTAGTGCAACTACTACAGAATTTGACAAGAACAATCGCTATAGCTTAGTTTCTTTAGTTGTTTCTTTGTTTCATGGAACACTTGTCTATTAAATATTGGGGTTTTTTTTTCCATTTTTTGTGGGTTTTAAGGGAGATAGATGAAGTAAAAATTACTTTAGGCAACTACATTTCACAAAAGTTCCAAATATCAACTTTAAAATCGTTTCTTTCCTAATGTCTTCACAGTAACAGAGCCTATAAGAAATAATTGAGAGGAAAACTTTACATACACACACACACACACACACACACACACACACACACACACACACACACAGAAGAAACAAGTGCTATCAGTGACTGTACACAGTGACGCTATTACCATGTCTTCCTCCAGGTAGAAAGTTAAAACAAAGTTTACTGCTATTGAATATTTTGTTAACAGAATTATAGTGGAAACATATGTGTTGATGCTTAAAAACTGAACCTTTCAATTGAAGTAAAAAATGAACATAATAAAACATTCAATGAGGGAAACATAAGCAGCTATAAATTCTGAAGCTATGTGCTTATATACTTACTGTCCCTTCTCATCAGGAAGAGCTATATAAGTGGCAGTTTCTCACACCTAGTTCTTACAACCACAAAGCTAGACACATATTAATTACATTACTCAGAGTAGGACAATTTATCTTAATGTTTCAAACTTGGCATGTGAGTTTTACAGAGCTGAACTGTATAAATCAGGAAACATACTTACTGTAGCATCCTGGATTCAGGAGTTTACACATCTTCTTATCAATTTTAAAAAATGAATTTAACATCTCTTTGACTACTTGGGGATGTCTACTCTCTCTTGACTCTTCCACTTAATTTTCTCAGTCTCTCTGTACTCCATGTTTTTCTTTTATCTGCAACTAGTTCATAGGTTATCACTTCAAATATGATGAACCCAATTACCTTGTCACATTGTCTATACAACATATTTGTCTAGAAAAATCCCAGCCTTGAATAAAATACTCATTTGTGGAAGCCAAGTTAACCTTGTTAGAGAACACTTGACTATGCAGATTGGCTCCGTTTTAACCTCATGATCACTGGATTCAAGTAGACCCTCAACAATGCTCCAGGTTCATCTTTGCTTTCCTTACCCTTTCTTTCTCTTTCTTTCTTTCTTTTTCTTTCTTTCTTTCTTTCTTTCTTTCTTTCTTTCTTTCTTTCTTTCTTTCTTTCTTTCTTTCTTTCTTTCTTTCTTTCTTTCTGCTTCCCTCCCTTCTCTCCTCCCTCTCTCCTCCCTTCTTCCCTTTCTCTCTGTCTCTCTTTCTTTCTCTCTCTCTCTCCCTCCTTTCCTTCCTCCCTCCCTCCCTTTATTATGATTATTTCAAAACATCATCTATATTCACCTAAAATTCTACTCTAAGAAAATAATCTCATTTTTTACTCCAAAAAGGAATGATAAGCAGCAACATAGGAATCCCTTCAAATTGTACCTCTGAACCAAAGAACCTACTTGCACCAATGCATTCATTCCTCTTTTACTACAATGTAAATTAGCCTTCTCTTGCTTTCCAGGTTGATTCCTTCTAAAGACGTTCTGATTTCTATCTTTGCTTCCTTCTCAAGAACCTCACTTTTTCATTTATTTCTTGTCTTCCTTGTATCTTCAGTCTCAGGCTCTCTGGTGACTCATTCTCATAAGCTTTTAAATGCACTCCAATCTGTCACCAAACCAAAAAAAAAAAAAAAAAAAAATTCCTGAGCTACAAAGGTGCTGACACATATATAAAATTTATCTGGAGAACTATCCATTTATGTGTACCATAGGCAGTTAAGATCAATATTTATAAAACAGAAATAGTAATTTTTACAGCTGATCCTATCCTGCTCTTCTTCTTGTATTTTCCTCTCTAAATGAAAGTCACAAACATCCACCAGACAACTAAGAGATAAAGTGTGGCTTGGTATGATATATAATATATATGTATATTATAGAATGGTACATCAGTATCTTGTGAAGAATTTGGAGTTGAAAGGATGATTTTTTAGTTTAAAGAGAAATTCATTATCAAATTAGAGAAAAAATAAGACAAAATAAGAGGCTATTTATAAAGATGGACACTTCAACATGAATAAGTACTTTTACCATTAAACAATTCATAAATTAAATGCTCAAGGCATTTTTCTCTATGTAGAATTATTTGCATATGTAATCTTAAAATATACATATTCTACTTTAATTTTTATAATATTTATACATGATGTTGTATATGTAATTTTAAAATAAGAAATTTTATTTAGTTACTATTTTTTAGTATTTTAGGATGTAGAAATATTGGCAAGGAAAAGTTAACAAAAAGTAAAATAGGGGATAATGCACTTTTACAACAAAAGATAAATGTATCAGTTTATAAAAATTTCCAAGTCCAAATGTTGCCATATAGGAAACAAATATGGTTTATAACTCTCCTTTGTAATATATGAGCTTAACATGTTTGTGTAAAATATATGCTCATGGAGTAGAAGCATGACTTTTTTGGGAGCTGATTATTTTTTAAACAGTACACTCTAAGTGGCTTATCATCATTCTCCTATTGTTAAGAGACTAGTCTCATAATTACCCATTGAAAATGTGCTGAGTTAACAAATTGATTGGCATGCATATTGAAAGGATTTGAGAGAGTATAGGGAGTAATATGCTTTTTTTTTTTTATTATTTAAACATCTTTATTGGAGTATAATTGCTTTACAGTGGTGTGTTAGTTTCTGCTTTATAACAAAGTGAATCAGTTATACATATACATATGTTCCCATATCTCTTCCCTCTTGCGCCTCCCTCCCTCCCACCCTCCCTGTCCCACCCCTCTAGGTGGTCACAAAGCACCGAGCTGATCTCCCTGTGCTATGCGGCTGCTTCCCACTAGCTATCTATTTTACATTTGGTAGTGTATATATGTCCATGCCACTCTCTCACTTTGTCCCAGCTTACCCTTCCCCCTCCCCGTATCCTCAAGTCCATTCTCTAGTAGGTCTGGGTCTTAATTCCCGTCTTGCCCCTAGGTTCTTCAGGACCTTTTTTTTTTTAGATTCCATATATACGTGCTAGCATACGGAATTTTTTTTCTCTTTCTGACTTACTTCACTCTGTATGACAGACTCTAAGTCCATCCACCTCACTACAGATAGCAATATGCTTCTTTTTATGAACTAAATAACTTTTATGAATCTGAGTAAAATTTTAAGACCTGAGGTTATCTTGCAGTTGGTTAATGATCAATTAACACATCAACTCAAATTTGATATAGTGGATACTGACGGCATCAACTTCAAACAGCTTGCTGATGCAGTAAACAAATTAATGTAAAGCTATCCATTATTTCCAGAAGTCTTTGAAATAAATATTTGGAGCTGCATATATATTTAAAGTTAGAGAGGTAAGAAAGAAAGTTCCAAATAACACAGGAAAACTAATAGTGCCCTTAATGTGTGGACAAGTCAGAGCCTCTGTTTTCTATTTATTGGTTTGCTTGAATGTTTGGGAGAAACACTGATTGCTGGCATGCATACATCTTGCATTTCTGAACAAAATTAAAATGTTAAAGATTTCCAGAAGAGCATGTGATGAGAATTTAGTCAGTTCGTAATGTAGAATCAAACATTACTGGATGTTTTGGTATACATAAGAACATAAAAATGAATGGAACACATTCTTGAATAATCTACTGAATGAAAACAAATGTTATCGATAATTACTATACAATAATAAGAGACAGTTTCACATAGAAATTGGACTGAAGGAGGGAAACCACTTCTTAAGAAGAAAATGAGGAAAATGGACTTCAGGAAAATTCAAGATACATGCAAAGGCACGTAGGCATGACTGAATGTGGGATATTTGGAAAATGTTCAACAGTTAAGGGTGGCCAAGGAGCAGGATGTGACCATTTTATAGATGAGATACTAAACTACCTGAGACAATTCATCAAGCCACGGGTATCACTTCAGTCTATAGGGACTCACAAAGTAATGTATACATAGTAATCACGAGATGAAACCATGATCCAGTTTGAGTTTTAGTTTGTATTTTAGAGAAAGAATAATAGTGAAGAAGATTACTCGGAGAGACAGACTATATAGACAAGGATATTATTATGAATAAACAAGATGAACAATTCTGAGGAATTTTACTAAAACCTGGGGTTTGAGGTGGAGAGAAGGGATTTTTAACAAATATTAAACTTATTTGTCTCGTCACCGTTATCCTTGCTTTGTATTTCATGAGTGTTGCATTTAACCCATACCAAATGTAGACAGAAACAAACTTGAATGAGGTATATTTTCAAAATTATAAATAATAAAGACCCTTTCAAACCAACTGCCCTTTAAGTATGTCAATCATTGAGGCAGCTGTGTCATTGGTTCAAATGATTTACATATATTATTTTTATTTGCCCTTATCCTATGTAAATCTCTTATATGACTGTAAAAATTCTACAGACAGCAGTGCCTTTTACCTAGTCTGCTATCTCTGGGCATCAGAATCTGAAGTGAAATTGTAGCAGTGAAACAGGATAGAACAGCTCTGGAGAGCCATCTATTTGGAACAGCGAAGGGAAGCTTTAACTGAGGAGGGCCTCACAGTATTAAGATGTCAACAGGATTTGTAGCACATTACTGAAACCTCACCAAAGCATGAGGATTATTTCCAATTTACTGTCAGTCAAGTTAAGCACATTTGTATAAGATAAATTATTCATGATACACAATTCTTATGATATAAATTTCCAATTTTTCCTCATTACAGCATCCCTACAGCTAAGTGAATTGTTTCAATTCTAACTATTCCATATTTCTTTTATGCATTTATCCATAGCCTGTTCATGCTATTATGAATTTCCCTGTTTTTCTGCGCTGTGCTGTCACTTCCCAGTATTAAAACCTTCTTTGATGCTAATAGGAAATATTCATATTCTGTTTTTGTCCCTGCAAAATATGTAGGGATCCAATCTTTATCAGAAGGTCTTGCTCTCTTATATTATGCCATGTGTTTTCTGCTTAGTCAAGAACTACTTTCACTTTCTTTTCTGCCCTGACTCCATGGGGGTTCATTCTCTTTACCCCCAGTGTCCAGCTGCCATTCTATTAGGTGTGCTCATGATCAAGGCTTCCCTTAGACAAGTGGGGCTACAGTTAATGTACCCTCCAGATTCTGTTTGGGTATCAGATGAAAATAATTTCTTTATTATTTTAACACATGAGATACATTGTAAATCCCTTGAAAAACTAAAATATTTATCCTGATCTACAGCATCTCTAGTGGCTTTACATTTTTTAGCATTTCATATATAGTCTTTAGTCAGATATTTGCACATCAGTGGTAAAGAAGCACATGCATCTGAAGAATAATGACAAAACAAGTTTAATTAATAGTGTAACAAATGCTATCAAGAAACCATACAAGAATAACATAAGATTGAACTGGGGTTGTTAGTGAGCGTCCAGGTGAAGGCTTTACGTCACTAACAGCAAAGCTAATGATATCTAGAAATACGAGGGCATTGAGATGCTGTTTGGGGAAGCATTATTCAAAGTGACAGCAGTTATGTCTTGGTTTTACTTTCAATGTTTCTCTACAATATGTTCAAATATAAAGATATATAATGGCTCATTAGTCACTATTACGTTATTTTTTCCTCATAATTATGTGCATATGTTAACTCCATTTGACACCATAAAGAAGAAGAAATATTTATCTTCTAAATCAATAAACTTTTAAAAATCATCATAGCATTATGTTAGAAACTTCAGCATAGATGTTGAAAATAAAATCTCTGGATCTATAGAATTTAGAATGTCACATTAAATTTTATACTATAATAAGAAAAACAATTATCAAGAAGGTCATTATCACTCAGTTAATGCTGCTAGTATCTTTCAATATGTAGATTTATCTAAAGAAATTTGAAATGCATGTAATATTTGATATATTTAAAGACTGAAAAGGTCTTGAATTTTCCCTTTTAGAATGACACTTAATCACACATGAAAATGCCAAATTACTTAAAATAAGACTCTGGAGCCTAAAGTAATTTATGACTTTGAAAAGTTCTTTATTGGTACATACAGCTAAATATTGCAATAATGTGTACAGCATAAAGCGAAACAGATGCAGGAAAACATATCTTTTTCATCTCACTGACAAAGATAGCTACAATAGCAAATCACTTGCACAGTGTCTAGATGGGACCCAATAAATATTTGTGGGCTATTATTTAACTATTTTGTGCTTGGATGATGATAAGAGAACAAAAGAACACTTGTCCTTGGAAAAGAGAAGGTTTTTTTTAATGTTATGGTGGTATCATCTAAAGCAATGTTTGCCATATTGTAGATCTAGACTCAGTGGAGGGTGAAATTAATGTAGTGGTTTGTTCCTAACATTTCAACATGAAATAAATTAGACTAAAATAGGAGAAAGTGGATTAGATGGTGTATTTCAAATATTAAGGGTAAGTATATTGCATGAAATTTCTATGTGTTTGTATATGCATTTGATACTATTTAGCCAGTAATAGCTAGTGTGGCCATACAAATTGTTTATTTTTGGCACGCTTATGAGTTAATGCATCCATTCGATGCTATAGGCAATGATAAAATGTCTTTAATACCAACCCTGACTATTATTTACATAATTTTTACATGTATATGTCAAAGATGTTTCTTACTGTTGTTTACAATCAAAACGTTAGAGCAGACCTGTGACTGTAAATACATTTTTATAATAATGGGTGGTGCCATTGGGAGTTGTGAAATGTACTGCATTAACAAATGGCAGCAACTAATAAAGTTATCTTTGAGCAAAATAAATAAAAATAACTACAATATTTTAAAAAATTAGACTTCCACTCAGAACACCTAGATGGAATGTTCTGGAGAATATGTAAGATCATTACTTTTTTTTTTATTAGCTACCATGCTTTCTGTTCTCTTTCTTCATCCAGTTTGAAGTCAACCTAAAAACTTTATGGGAGCTAAATGTTTCCATTTTCCAGTAATGAATAAGAACATAAACTGTACAAATTGTGGATAGATAAAAGTGAGTAGCCAAGAATATTTTCATCTCCAGTGATTCTGCATTCAAAGAGATGGCTAAATGCTTATAAAACAGGTCAGGGTCCTCATGCAAATTATATCATTTGTAGAGAGGAATTGAGTCCTGCCCGCTAGTTCATGTGTTTATGTATAAGTAAGACACTGAGAAATAATGTTCTTGCCAGCAGAAAAGGCAGCCCAATCAATCTTGCTCTATTCTATTCACAGTGTCGTATGAGAATACTGTACCCTGCCCACCCTAAGAGGAATTCTTGTCCACACTCAACACTTGATTCCATTTTCCATTTTGGAAACTCAGAACCTCAGAACTTTACTGAAAAAATATTACCTTATACGTGGAAGTAAAGTAGGTAATATATAAAAATAAGAGTATTATGTATAATGTTATGACTCTTTATTCCTAATAAATTAGAATATATTTTAGGAGAGGACTCAATTTTTTAACGAAATGACAACTTTAAATTATAAGTCAGTGTTGTTATCTATTGCATTGGTATCCCTCAAATATCTGAGGGATATTGATATTTGGAAAATAAAAAGACTTCTGTGTTATTTATCTTAGAATATCAAACCAAGTAGACTCTTAGAGACCTGACAGTCTCCAAGGAAATATTATTCATTATGTATTTACAGTTATTGGATTAAAACTTTGCAATGTGCAGTGTTCAATTAATAATAATACAGAGCAGGGTGAACTATGAAATACACTGTGTTTTTTAAAAGCTCTAATATGAGAAAAGACAAGCAGTTTGTCCTAATGAATGCATCTAATTGGTGCACTTTATTATAAAACACTGGAGCAGCATTTTTCAAGAGGCAGTTCTATCTGTAACTGGCTGTCCTCAGCATGTCAGGGTGTAATAAATGTGCTGCAGACTAGAATTGCTGATTAGCATTTCTGGAACCCCAGGAAGTTAGTAAAAGCTGTTTGCCATTAAAGAAAGACCTTTTTAGCAGCCTTCTGAAAGAGAGCTAGAGTCCAGTGACCTATGGTTGTTATTCAGTGTAAGTAACTTTCGGAAGATTTCCTATAATGTATTTGGTGCTATATGTGATTAAAAAGGAAGAAAAATGTTAATGAGAAAATTATGATGCCTCATTGTAGTGTAATAACATTTCAGTATTTCCCACGTTAAGTATGTTTTAGGGCTTCCCTGGTGGCGCAGTGGTTAAGAATCTGCCTGCCAATGCAGGGGACACGGGTTTGATCCCTGGTCCGGGAAGATCCCACATGCTGCAGAGCAACTAAGCCTGTGTGCCACAACTACTGAGCCCATGTGCCACAACTACTGAAGTCCACGCGCCTAGAGCCCGTGCTCCACAGCAAGAGAAGCCACCGCAACGAGAAGCCTGCACACCGCAATGAAGAGTAACCCCCGCTCGCCACAACTAGAGAAAGCCCACGCACAGCAATGAAGACCCAACGCAGCCAAAAATAAAAAAATAATAATTAATTAATTTAAAAAAGAAAGTATGTTTGAGATGTCTAGTACAAGGGGTAACTCTTCTGAAAAGAAGAGTTCTTAGTGATGACAAGTAAGGCCAAACCACAAGTCACTTATGAAATCGAGTTTGAGCAGCACACTCAAAGGAAAGTTGTCTTCATTTTCTTTCTTAATAGACAATATAACAAAATGTAACCTTAACACAAAACTTTTGAAAATCTGTGTAGCTACACTATTTAATCCTGAAATATTAAAATAATGCCTTTAATAATAATTTTCAAGAAGTAAAATGTAAACACAGAAACTAATCATATACTGATACAGATTAATCTTCAGTGCTTTCAACCCGTTAGTATATTGTTACTCTCAATCTCTTCTAACAATTATTTCTAAAAATAGAGTCTCATAATTCATCTACAGCTAACTTCAATTTAAATAAAAATATTTTACATAATGTATTTTATAGTTGGAATCCCTTGAATTTTTAAAACTAAACATGTAAATACTTCTATGTTAAGAAATGAAATTATTCTTTTTCATAATGATATTTATTTTTCTTTTTTATTTTTTTTACAAGAGCTCATACGTAAGAAAGAACACATCAAACACAGTAGAATGGTATCCTGTGGGAAATGAGGAAGAGACTGGAACATGGTATGTGCTTAATAAATGGCAACTATTATTATTATTACTCTTAAGAAATGAAATTATTCTTAATGCCAGTCTTCTGAAGTAGAAACCATGGTGGTTTAAAATACAATGCATCTAGTGTGTGGACAGAAAAAAATGAATTGAAAAAATAAATAGTATATAACACAAAACCAAAACTAATCTTACATAAAAATAGATGAAAGTGAAAGGATGGAAAAAGATAAGTAGTAACCAAAACAGAGTTGGATTGACCATGCTAATATCAGAAAAAATTAGCCTTTTAATTTAAAAAAGTAGAGACAAAGAACATTATACATTAATAAAAGATTCAATACAGCAAAAAGATGTAACAATTATGAACATTTATGCTTCTAGTCATGGATCCTCAAAATTTTATGATATAAAATTTGACAGAATGGAAGGGAGAAAGAGCTCTACAATAATACTTGAAAACTTCAAAACCCTACTTTCGATAACTGCATATCCACATGCAAAAGAATAAAATTAGATCTTTACCTTAAACCACGTACAGATATTAACAAAATGTATAAAAGACCTAAATTTAAGAGTTAAAATTTTAAGGCTCTTAGAAGAAAACATTACAGAATATCCTCATGACATTGAATTTCGTGATAATTTCATGGACGTGGCACCAAAAGCATAGTCACCCAAAGAAAATAGATAAGATAGATTTCATTAAAAGTAAGAAATTTTATGCATCAAAGTATATGATCAAGAAAATGAAAGATGACTTACTGAACAAGAGGAGATATTTTCAGTCATATTACTGATAATGGATTAGTACCTAATATATAAAGAACTCCTACAACTTAGCAACAATGACAAAAACCCAATTCAAAAATGGGCAAAGAATCTCTATTTACAATAGCCAGGACATGGAAGCAACCTAAGTGTCCATCGACAGATAATGGATAAAGAAGATGTGGCACATATATACAATGGAATATTACTCAGCCATAAAAAGAAACAAAATTGAGTTATTCATAGAGGTGGATGGACCTAGAGACTGTCATACAGAGTGAAGTAACTCAGAAAGAGAAAAACAAATACTGTATCGTATGCTAACCCATATATATGGAATCTAAAAAAAAATGGTTCTGAAGAACCTAGGGGCAGGACAGGAATAAAGACGCAGACATAGAGAATGGACTTGAGGACACGGGGAGGGGGAAGGGTAAGCTGGGAGGAAGTGAGAGAGTGGCATGGACATATATACACTACCACATGTAAAATAGATAGCTAGTGGGAAGCATAGATAGCTAGTGGGAAGCATAGCACAGGGAGATCAGCTCGGTGCTTTGTGACCACCTAGAGGAGTGGGATAGGGAGGGTGGGAGGGAGGGAGATGCAAGAGGGAAGAGATATGGGGATATATGTATACGTATAGCTGATTCACTTTGTTATAAAGCAGAAACTAACACACCATTGTAAAGCAATTATACTCCAATAACGATGTTTAAAAAAATGGGCAAAGAACTCAAATACACATTTCTCCAAAAAAGATATACAGATGGCCACTAAGTACATGAAGAGATGCTCAATATTGTTAGTCATTAGAGAAATGCAAATCAAAACTACAGTGAGATACCACTTCACACTAGGCTTCATATAATGGGGGAAAAAATGGGAAGAAAACAAGTGTTGGTGAAGATGTGGAGACTTTGAAACCCTTGTGCATTGCTGGTAGGAATTAAAATAAGGCAGCAGATTTAGAAAACAGTTTGGTGGTTTCTCAAAAGGTCAAACATAGAATTGCCGTATGACACAGCAATTCCACTCCTAAGTATATAGCCAAAAGAACTAAAAGCATAAGCTCAAATAGATATTTGTAAACCAATGTTCATAGGAGCATTATTCACAATAGCAAGACGTTAGAAACAAAATGTGGTATACACATAAAATGGACTGTTATTCAGTCACAAAAAGAAATGAAATTTTGACATATGCTGCAATACAGATTGATATTGAAAAAGTTATGCTCAGTGAAGTAAGTCAGGTACAGAAGGACAAACATTGTATGATTTCATTTATGAGGTATCTATAATAGCCAAATTTATATAGAGAGAAAGCATAGTAGAGATTATCATGGGCTGTGGGGAGAGGACAAAGGGAAGTTACTGTTTAATGGGTCGACAGTTTTATTGAGGATAATGAAAATGTTTTAGGAGTTAGGTAATGGTGATGCTTATACAATATTGCAAATGTATTTAATGCTGCTGAATTGCAAATCTTCTCATGCTTAAAACAATAAATATCATGACACATTTTACCACAATAAAAAAATAAACAGAAAATCTTTAGAAAAAAAAAGCACTGGCATTTTTAGGACTCTGAGCAAGTTATTTATTTACGTAATTGTCTTGGTTTTACTGTTTTAAACTGTAAGCATTCAGTAACAAATATGGTTATTATGCACATATGTATATATGCATGATTATATACATTTTCATGACCAAACATTGATAAAGCATCTACTTCAGGGTAATCTCACTCAGGTAACTAAAATGAGAAGTGCTCACTCAATAATGAAAAATTTTTTTCCACTTGTATAGGTTATGTCATAAATCCACTCTGAGGCTTTGATGAAAGGTGGGTCTCTTCTTTAGAAAAATAAATTCCTCTACACACACACACACAGAGACACACACACACACGCACACTTCCAAATGAATTTCTGTGGTCAATTACCCTCTGATGTCCATCCTTGGGCTCTGGATTTAGAATCTTTAGTAATAAAAGCTGGCCCTCTTCTTCAGAAAAATAAAGTCATCTAACCCTTATAAACACACACATCCACACACACACATCCACACATTGTTGTAAGGAGCTTTTTGAGTTCAAATACTCTCTATACTCCATGAATGGGACTCAGGTTCAAAGCCTTTAAGTGATCCTCTTACAAAGAGATGAGGCTCTAATGAAGTGATACAATACCTAGAATGCACTCAGTACTCCGGACATGAAGCTAGCTGTATAATATTTTCTTCTCTACTGGAAGTAGCATATACAATTACATATCCTAACACTTTAATTGAAAGTAAAACTTCATTTGGTTCTACCACGCATCCCCTTACTGCCATTTTCTATTTAAAAGAGAAAGATGCAGGAGGAAAACAAAATTATTTTCTGGTGTTCTTACTAATTTTTGAACTTTACTAGAAGTAGGAATACTTACTGATGCTACATCAGGTATTTTAAAATAATACACTTGATATTTCAAGAATTTGTTTAGCTTGATTTTGACTGTCATGCATATGCATATGTTACATAGCCTGTGTCATTCAAATCCTTCTAACCACCTCCTTCAAATTTACATAATAATCATTAATATCGTCATCTGCATATTTACTCTAAACACATTTGGTGGTTTAAACCATAACTTTGTTCTTGCTTTAACTTCTTATATAGAATTAGCCATCATTACCTTACAATTACTCTTTCACTGTATTCTTCACAGACGTCAGTCAGATTTATCAAGTGTAGCCTTAATATCATCTAAACTTTATTGCCATAACTGCAAGTATCCAGGGATGTCTTACAGTACAAAGCCATTAGCACTAACTGCACATGAAATTCAGTGCCTTATAGAAGCCAATGTACTTGTCGTCACTTCTCAGGAGCTAAAAAGCTGCGACCACCAGTGTGTTTCATGTTCACTTTCTTATTTCTCATACACAATCAACTATTTAATCTCCGAGGTTACAAACATAGTACTACTCAGTTATTTACTCTTCATAAACGATCTAGTTCCACTTATGAATGTCAAGTCATAATAGAGATTATGATACATGAATGCTTATAATAGGCTTATTAAAACAGGTTGTTACATTCTTATTATTGTTCAATATTGACATCAACAAAGTGAATGACAATAAAATGATTATGTTTCAGAATATGTCATAAAAAGTCACAAAGGAACATAATAAAATGTTATTATGCACCATAAGGAAAATAAATAGTTTTGGGAATAAAACAGTGGAACCACTAAAAATGTTGTGAAAATGATATCATAGTCCTTCGTGGCCAAAATATAATATCAGATAAGACCATGACATAAAAGTTACATCGAAATTAAACTAGTTCATTTCCAACTTGAAACCACATAGAAGCTCAGATAGCTGGAGAAAAATATATTTAAATTTCTATTGTAATCAAACACATAAAAATTAATATTGTGAATTTTTTTCTTAAACCAAAAATACTGCATTTAATGATTCTGTTGATAGGGTAGTTTGTATTAAGTGGAACAAAGATAGTTGTTTAGATGTGTGAATGATTCACAATGATGAAACTTGATAGAAAACAGTTGATAATATTTCAATAGGGAATGGAAGTCTTACACATCTTATCCAGTGTTCATGATTAACAATTGAAAAGAAGGATCAGTGGTAGTCTAAAAGAATGCCAGGCAGTCTAGACAGTCTGACACTTAAAAACTGCCTTCAAACGTGTATAATATTAAGTGGGGTTGATGCAGAGTCACTAAGCAATGTACAACAAAAAGAATCAGAAAAACAAAATTCATATAATGTGATATGTGAGTTTCATCATAAACCACTTTGTAAATCCTATGTAGGGAAGGAAAAATAATTTCCCCTCTACCTTTCTGAATTCCTAACTGAGATCCCTGTAAGATAAATTAATAAGAGAAGACACACAAAAGATTATTAACATGTATACTCCCCGTGTGCATGGGAGATAGGGAAAAATGGGCAACTCCCTGTGGTGTTACTTGTGGCTTGGTGATCAAATACTATCTTAACAGGGAAAGGAGAGAGGGGATGCAGTCCTCTTGGGTGAGAGTAAATTATTTTTAGGAAAGATGAGTGGACCCTTAGAAGAATAGACAGGAGGTATGATTGTGACAAAGTATGTCTGGATGTGGGTCCAACTAGTGGGAAGACTAGTTGTCTGTGATTGGTTGTTTTTAGGTATGATTCTTAACCTTGAGGCATTTATTGGAATTTACTCTGGCTAACGTTTCTATTTGCTCCCGCAGGCTGCCAGGTCATCAGAGACTAATGGTCTCCATGTTCAATCACTTTAACAAGAGAAAGCTTCACCGTGCTCTTACTGTTTTTCAAGTGCCAGAGTTCAAAATAATCGATATACCAAAGTGGCATATTTTGGCATGGCATTTTCTATCCTTCACCTAAAAAAAGCAGAATAGATAGGGAAAAGGTGCTCGATTAGCAGTCTAATGGCATATATTACAATAGATATTGGATATCAGGCCAAGGTGCAGCTTTACTAAGTGTGTTCAAGGAATATTTGTACTGAAAAAGTTCTGTGAGAAAAAAAGAAATCTGATCTCAAATCAGTTTGGCCCTATATCTTATGCTAGGACCAGCAAGTTTACATCATCATATCCAAGGCTTTGAAAGTCCTGCTGGAAAGACCTTTAACTTCATTAGCCTACCATTTTCCATACTCATTATAACAACAATTTATATTTTTTATTTCACTTTTTTTATTTCATTGAGTCATTGTTTTGGGGGTTTGGGGGGAGTGCCTATTACAGAAAACATGTCATTGACTTTTCAAAACTGAATATCGTTGATTTCTTTTTATGAGAAAGATTAATCTACTTACATTTGTTATCACAATGAAAACTATTGCACTTGCTGGGACTTAATTTTACCATCTTATTTTATTCATTTATATACTTCTCTCATCCCTTAATTTTGATTTTTTGCCAAATGGAATACATAAATATTATATATATATATATATATACATACATATATGGTTAGTAATGATAGATAGACTCAATTGAATTTTTCCAAGGGACCACTTTAAGCATTTTAAAAAACCTTTTTAAAATATGGATTTATCAAATTATCTCTAAGAGCTAAAAATGAGTGTCTACTGGCATCTTATTAATTCAAACAGAAATTATATTTAATCTCTTCCTATTTCCTTCCTTTATAGCATTAATTTTGGTTGGTGAGTTTTAGTGTTTACAACAATTCATTTATTTATATTTTATAATATATTTTGTGTATTTACTTCTCACGAATGTCAACAACATTAACATTGTTTTGTAATAACCCTTGAAAATGATTTTGGACTACAATTGAGCTATTGTATAAGAATCATCTGTGGAACAGTTTAACAGTTCATATTCTTGGACCCTATCTGGTTTTGATTCAATATAACTTGGGGGCAAGTTTTTAAATCTACATTTTTAAAAGTTTTCAGGTATAATCCTGATGTATAGCCAGATTTAGGAGCTATTCCTTATTGCTGGATTAGTGGACTCCCATATAAAACGCTATGGCCTTTGTAAGAATGTGCATGGAATTTGTTACTTAGGGATCACAAAAATCTTTGTTAAAAATTAGCTATATACTTATAATACCTTAGCTATAATGAAATATTTGGAAGTGTGAGAAGATACAATTCATTACCAAAACTAAAATTTTACTTTTAGAAAAATATATGTACAAACTGAGTCCAGAGATTGCTATAAATAATTATTTTATTTTTCATCAAGTTTCCATCAGTTATTCATTACAATATTACCTCACATGGTCAACAAGTGTTCCCTTTTCTTAGATATCCCCCCAGAATCTCTCTTCTCTCCAAAAGTCTGGGCTGGCCATTAGACCCTATGCGTTGTGGAAAAGGGGCTTTACATACGTGCAAGTCCCTCGGAGTGAATAATATTGGGAGAGGGGAAGCACATTTTCTTGCTGTACACATCACACAGTATAAATCTTTTTGTTATTTTAATGTCTATGTCACTTTCTCATTGTTCCAAAGACCGCTGCATAGTTACAAAATGAGGTGAAAGCAAGGAGTAGAAAGAAGTCCTTTTTTGCCACATTTCCTAGTTGTAATTTATATATGTCAAATATATTTGGTTGTCTCCATGCCCTCCTTATGCCACGTTAGATAATTAGAGTGAACACATCTTAAATTTTACTTTGAGCAAAAAACTTTTGTGTGTGTATATAAGATCAAGAGTTAAGATGGATGCTTTTTAAAGGGCATGCATTTCATGAAGTAGTCATCTGAATTAGGTTGAATGATTGATGTGAATAGCAGAAAAAAGAACAGAGCAAGTTTCAGATTCAAGGAAGAATGAAAATGTTTCTTAATGTAAAGAAGGTGATTGGATGTGGCAAAGAAAGTTGACTTTTACCACATTCAAAAAAATCTGCCCATTAGAAAACTGTTGACCAGAATAAATCTGGAGTAGTAGAGGTAACATGAAAAATCAATGACTGCACTATATCTAGAAGAGATACTTGTCTGTGTGGGGGAAAAAAAAAGGAGAATGTCAACAAATTGTATCCTGGCCAGATAGAACATAACTACTATAAACTGATCCATGGTACTCCTTTTGCTGGGCACATAGGGAAGAAAGGCAAAAAACAATTTAGGAAAAGAAAATTTCTTTCTACTATTCACATATTGGAATGTGGCCAGTGTCAGCAATTCTGTAATGAATAAGGAGTGTCAGCAGAAAGACAAGTAAGATACAAGTAGAAGAACGTCTTTCACTTAAATGATTTTACATAGACATTTTGTTCTTCCATTGAGGCCATGGGTAAAATTTAAATAATATTTAAATTTAACACTTAAAGTTTGTATGAAAGAAGAGAAATAGTTATAATTTTAGACAATGTTATTCTAGCAAAAGAGTGGTGGTCTCTACTCAAGTTCCCAGAGTTGAAACAAAACACAGAGAGAGAATTTAAGAAAGGAAAAATGCAAGAAACAAATTGTGACATTTCAAATGGAAACTTGTGAATTATGATTTTCTTCTTAATCAGTAATTCTAATAAATATTCATTACTTAATAATTAAAATTTTGCAAGTGTTAATATTTTTCTTAGAAAATAACCCTGTATTTCATTTATTCTAAGAAACAGTTTCAGTTGTAATATCTTCTTAATCAGATTACTAAAATTTTTACCATTTTCAGGATACTTCACATTAAACTTAACGGTATAGTCAGTTGATGCTTTAGGAATTTTTTGTATTTAATATGTTTAATACAGTTAATATTTATAATCAAATTTTCACCCTTCAGTATTTTTCTATACTTTTTTTAAAAGCCCTCATATGCAGGGATTATTCTGTCCTAGATCTAATTGTTACCAAAATCAAGTTCAGCTGCTCGCCACTCAAAAGCCAATAATCGAGAGGCAAACGTCAGTAGAAAGGAAAGGTACTTTAATCAGAAAAGCTGGCAGTCTGGGGTGAAGATGAACTCATGTCCTGAGACCAACCCCGAAGATTCTACTCAGCCATGACAGTTTTTAAAGGGAAAAGGGCTGGGGGAAGAATCTCAGTGAATCATCGGGGCAGGAGGTTGCGTTCAGCATGATTCTCCATTGCTGTGCAGACTGGCTGGCACTTTCTTCAGATTTATCTTGCCCACGTGATCTGTCTGCAGGATTGCTAAGGGGTTTTTTGGGGGTAGAGAGCTAGTCATTCTTTACTTAATTCTTCATTCTTCTTTTTATCTAAGAACAGAACTAGCAGGTTAGGCAAGGCATGGTGTGAATTCAGGAGAGCATAAGTCAGGAGTTAGGTAAAACTGCTTAGTTATCTCACTCCTGTAAGTAGGTTCTTTCAAGGTTAGAGGGCAACAGAAATGGGCAAACAGGAAAATGGCAAAAGAGCTGCTTTCATAATAACTAATATGTATGAAATTAACTTTTTTTTTTGCTTTTTTGTAATAGTTTTGAAAAGCAAATATTGCATAGCGTGATTTTATATTAAATTATCTAATTTCAAATATAAATAATTTTTAAAATTTGCAGCGGTTCAGTCAACAAATATTTGTTGAGTGTGGACTTAGTAAAGGCTCTTGTATTAAAATCTGGGGATAAAAAGGTAAACAAAGAGACAAGTTTCAGCCCTCTTGGTACCTATACAAATGGATGAATTTGAGTTCACTGATAAACAGCAAATAAACACATGTGTCTAACCATCTTACTTCTTGTGGAGAATACCAATAAATTAGTGTACATAAAAATAAATGATATTTGAATGCATCTTGCTGAGATAAGCCAGCACGTTCTGATTCATGTTTAAACATCTAGTTGGTTGTATTTCTTTCTAGTCAGGAGCCCCACAAGAAAAAAAAATGTAGTATTCCATTGTGTTAGCATGAATGTATAATGCTGAAGTCTCACAGCAGACCCATGGGACCTTACCCAGCACCAAACTTTGCCTTTGATTCAAATGATACCACAGCTCTGGGACAAAGGAACATTTTTTTCTTTGAGGAGTTGGAAATCCAGCAAATACTGCTCTCAAAACATGTCTCTTCTTTCCCGTATTACAGTGCCCTTGGTGTTGTGGGGTAATGTGTGTGGAAACATTGATCAACAAAGAGCTTTTTAAGCTGTTTAACCTCTTCGTTTTTATTCCTTTAAGTATTCAGACAGGAAAAAAGCTTACATGATTAAGCTCATTCTCCAGCCAGCCATGCCCCACAAATCTATACGTTCCAGGTTGATTTACAGATATATCCACATAAAAACGGGACTTTGCTATTTTTAAGCTAATAAATTTACAAGGAAGTCTGAGGTACATCATTAGCATATTAAGAAGGAGGGATTTGGTTTCACAGGTATGGAGGAAATGGGGTATAGTCCTATCCATTTATTTGGATAGCTTGATTAATCAATCTGATTAATAAGTGCACTCAATAAGATTAATAACTTTAATAGTGAAATAAGTCAGAAAGAGAAAGACAAATACTGTATGTTATCACTTCTATGTGGCGTCTAAAAAAATAAAACAAATTAATGAATATAACAAAACAGAAACAGACTCACAGATATATAGAGAACAAACTAGTGGTTACCAGTGGGGAGAGGGAAGGATGGAGGGGCAAGATAGAGGTAGAGGTTTAAGAGGTACAAACTACTATGTATAACATAAATAAGCTACAAGGATATACTGTACAGTACAGGGAATATGGCCAATATTTTATAACAACTTTAAATGGAGTATAACCTATAAAAATAAATAAATAAAATAGTCAAACTCAAAGAAAAAAGAGTAATAACTTTAAGAGTTATAGAGTTGTTATAACATTTAAAATAAATTATATAAAACTTATTGTGTACTTTCCACAATACCCAGCACATGGTAGGCTCTAAATGTTAGCTGTGAGTATTCTAAAAGTGAAGGACAGTAAAATTAGTTTTCAAAAATATTTAAAGGATTGAAAGTATTATTACTTTTTGTGGTAACTAAAGTAACTGGCAATGCTATTTTTTGTAGAGATTTGCCTAGCATTCATTGTGCAAACAGTCTCACTAACCAGGGATGCAGGAAAATTCAAGTTCTAAGACTGTCTCTGTATCATGTAGAAAAGTTAAAAATAAAAAATCATTAATAAAATTAATATCAGAAATAGAAGGTTAATAACAGTAGAAAAGGAATTTAAGACTGTGAATATATAAATTTGTATGCCTGCATATATTCCTGGAATAAATAATCATTATAGTAATTCTTATATTCTTAATTCTTAATTCTGGAACTATTTTAAACATTTTTATAGAAGTGATTTCTTTCTTAATTGATGGAATGCCTATTATTCATTTGTGAAACCAGAAAGAAATAAATAGTACAGAAAAATAATCTAATTTCCTTAGCTATCCTTTAAGAACAAAATATTTTTAACCTCCTTGGACTATTGAACAGAATATATTAAGGAACATGTATTAGTAATGGCACAAATAGCTTACATAGTAACCATGTATATCTTACTGCTGAAGAACTTAAAATCATGACTTTGATTTAAACCCAGTTTTTTCACTAACTAGCTTTGTAATATTTCTTCTGTCTCTGTAAATAAAGATCTCAGTTTTCTTACCAATGAAATTGAAAAAAAAACCCAATACTAGAGAATATCAAAATATGCCACCCCAAAATATGCCACTCTGGCGTATTGATTATTTTGAGCTAAAGACAATTGAGAAGAAGCAGATACAAGAAAAACTCTTTGCTTTCCCCCATTTACCTAAAATCAGTATAAAATTTTGTAAAGGTGAACCATTTCTTTACTAGGAAGGACAGAAGTTAATCATTGGAAACTGAGGAAATTTACAAAGCAAACCTTACTAACTAGCCCTTATCTTCCATTAGTTTTCTCAATACGTTTATCCTCCCACAATTTGCTGTCCCTAGAATGTCCTTATCCTCTGTCTTCTGACTTCTGTACAAAGTGTATTGTTCTTTTGTTAAAACGCTGTGAAAACCCAAGTTCTAACCACCACTTTGAGTTACTCATCACTGGATTCCCCTATATGTACATGCAGTGCACACATTAATAAACTTTTGTTTGTTTTTCTCTTGTTAATCTATCTTTTATTAGCCTAATTTGCAGGGCCCTAACCAATGAACCTGAGATGAGTACAGGAAAAATAGTTTTTTCCTCCCTATAATACCTACTCTGACTTTTAGATCAAGAATTCAAAATGTATGTCAAATTCTTTCATAAGAAAAAAGGACAATAATAATGTTAGTATTTGAAAGTATATTTCTCTTAACTATTTTCTTAAATTTAGATAATTTATTGATCACATCATTCTGCCAATTCAGACAGGACTCATGTCTGCAAAGGAAAGCTTAGTAATTCTACAGAAAAATAAAACAACTAGCATTTTAGTCACTGCTGAAGACTCAGCAAAGCCTTCAAGATTCCCATACAGGGCAAGGCCACCTGTCACAGGAGACAGAAACCCCTCTATATATCTTCCTGGGAGATGAGAGCCAATAATTGTTTTGAACCTACTGTGTGCTAGGAACTGTCCCTCAGGTTTATATTCATTAGCTCTATTTTTTTTTAAATAATTTTTAAAAAATTTTTATTTATTATTTATTTATTTATTTATTTATTTATTTATGTATTTATTTTTGGCTGTGTTGGGTCTTCGTTTCTGTGCGAGGGCTTTCTCCAGTTGCGGCAAGTGGGGGCCACTCTTCATCGCGGTGGGCGGGCCTCTCACTATCGCGGCCTCTCTTCTTGCGGAGCATTGGCTCTATTTTTTAGCTGTGGAACTTTGGGCCAGCGACTCCATCTCTGTGGGTCCTCCTTTCTTTATCTGAAAATAGACATGGTAATAAATATCTGTGTGCTGATCACATGAAGTAATATATGTAAAATACTTAGAACATTGGTTAACACATAGTAAATTCTCTCTAAGTGGCCCCTATTATTATCTTCTTCACCACCAAGCTGTCATTTTACAGATAAGCAAAGTGAAGTTTTAAATATGCTCTTTGTATTTATATATGTATAAAATTCTTCCATATACACAACAGAGAAAATCTGATCGTGAATAATTAGAAATGATTTCAGAGTTTGTAGCTTGCAAGACTATTCACTCTGTCACATAAATTCTATCACATGACATTCAGAAAAAAATGCTTTATATTTTTAATATTTTTAAAATGTCAATAGCTATATAGTCTAAGTGAATTTTTTTTTACAATTTATAAATTGTTGTTAGAAAAACAGACAAGGACCCAGTTACTATACCTATATTCAAGGATATCCCAAGAAAATATATTACTTTATATACGTATGACAAAAAAGTCTCAACAAGAGTGATTGTTTAGTTTTTCTTTTAAGTGCTATTTAATCTTAAAGGTGATCAAACTGCTATAAAAATGAGTTAACCAACAAAATAGTGAAATATTTATACAGATTTTATTGAACTAAGTGCATCTTCCTTAAGGTTAATATGTTAGCACTAGTTCATGAAATGTCATTGTCACCTAGAGCTAGATAGTCATGGGATATTTATTTGTAGGATGGTATCTTTAGTGTCAAAGGAGGGGTATGGAGTATGCTTATGGCAGTTAATTTACATGGAAATTGCAATTAGTTCTTAGGATTTCACTGCTATTTTACAAAAAGCAGTGTAACATTTAAAAACAAAAACCTGCTGTGTTCGATCACTACACCCCTTCCTTTTTTACTGTTCAATTGTAATATCTCCAGGCTTGTAGTGGATATTTGTTTTAAATGTCTATATTTTCTTCTTTAGAATGTCACAATAGAAAACATTTAAAAATGTATGTATGGAATATTTTTTAGATGTATATTTTAAGAAATTTTTCATATATTAAAATAAGCCTTGCATTATTTTCAAGAATGATATAAATAAGATCAGATGAAATTAAGAAAAATGATCTATTGTGCCATTGACTTCTTGTGGTGTATTATTCCATAAACAACTGTACAACAACCAACCAACTCTAGCCACTATTTTAAGCAAATATACAGGCAGTGTGCACTATTCAAGGTAAGAACTTTAGACTTGGCAATACACCTGACAGTCTGGCAATCCACTAATTTTCTTTTTTTTCAATATGTTCCATTCAAATGAAAATATTGAGAGTTTTTGAATGTGTTGTATTTCCTCACCTCAGCCTCCTTTCCTCCTTTTTTCTCTATTCAAATAATCTCTACCATCCATTTTATGATTCCGTTTTGGCTATCTAACACCTTAGGATATGGTGTCTTGTGCCCAGCCCTACCCTGAACTAGACTTTGAGCCCTTTTCAGACTCTATATCTATATTGTGATCCTCTGTTTACATCTCCAGTTACCCAACAATATCCTGCATCTAGATATGCGTTGGTGCAAACTGATGCTCAACTAAAAGCAGCTCAGTGAATGATAAAGATAAGTCCTCATTCTCTTCCTGTCTTGAATTGAGGCATTTCCCGAGTTTCAAATGCAATTCTCTTCTCTTCATTTTCTTCTCCCCTTTGGCAACACCATGAATTCCTGTGAGTTCAATTATAGAGCTGTTTCATGAGTACCATTCTGACACCTCCCCAGAATTCTAGTCGTGCATTCCAAGTGACTGCCGGAGGTGTTTATCTAGAAATGCAAACCAGTGTATTGAAGGACATTTAGAGTAGATACTATGATTTCATTATTTCTTATTCCAAGAATGTTGCTTGGATAAAATAAGCCCCCATCTCACTGATGACCTGAAGAGTAAATAACCAAGTTCATCATCTTCTAAACTCACCCCTACCCTTGATTTCCCTATGCCTTTTATTACTGTCATTTCCCCAGAAATCAGTCGAGGTACTTCATAATCATTATTGATCTATTGTACCCTCATGCCTCATAAATAAATTCTGTAATTCCTAGCTTCCCAAAGCTTACTTACTGCATTTTCCCGTTCCTTCCTTTTCTTTCATGGCTGTGCATATTAAGTAAAAATTTTTTTAACTTCAAACTAGAAATCTCTAACAGCTTCATCCTTATTTATTTTAAAGGTGTACTATATACATGTTCTAATTGATTCTACAAAATTCAAAATGATAAGTATTCCTGAAATTTTGCTTTGGCCCTATTATTTTCTTTCTCAAAAACATGCAATGATTTTTCCATTACCAATAGTATTATCTGTAGACCAAAAAATAAGATTTAAAAAGTTGCAGGAAATCTGTAAGGAAGATTACCTTCTAAAATATCAGATATGATATTCAACAGAGATTGGGGTCTTGTTAATAAAAGTATGGGGAAGATACATCCAGAATAAAAACAATGACAAAAATAAAAGAAGAATAATTGCAGTAAATGTGGTAAGGAAATCCGACCTTTCAGACCTATATAAAATTGTGAATTTGAAGCTTATTGCACTTATGTGAAATTGTATTTTCATCAGTATCTCAAGTATCAGATTTACAACAGATTAAGTATTTTATTAATTTATAAGTATATTTTTTAATTAAATAAGTTTGTCCTGCCCAGTGTAATGTAGGTCAGTGATTCTTATTGGAATACTGAAACCCAGTATGGAGCATTTCATAAACTTGAGGGGAAACTTTGGTTGTTCCATTGAGAGGCTTTGCTCTTGAAATTTATAGGCAGGTGCAAGGATGCTAGCCTTCCTGCATCCTGAGTGGGTGAGATCACATATCGTGACTTTCAAATTTTCCAGGAAATAGTTTTGTAGGTTAAAACCCTATTCATAATTAATTATTCAAGCCTTGAAACTAGCTGTATTTAAATATTAACATATATAATTTTTATATATTTATTTTTAAAATACGCTTTAACATTTTTCAGGAAGAAACTACTCTGTAAAATGAGGAAAGACTTTGTTTCTTTGGAATTTTACCAATATTTGTTCATATTTCAGAAAAATTGTCATCCTGATGCTATCATCATTTGCGATATTTGAGTCACTCATAAAATCTAGTAGGATCAGTCTGTGTTTATAGCTCTTGAATTCTCAATAGTAAATTTGTTTAAGTCCAAGAATCTGATTATTACAGTATGCTATCAGGCTTACTCAAGCCCAAACACTTTTATATTAAAATACAAATTACTGTATAATAAATTACTTTTCTTTTGTGTGAAAGAACATTTACTTTCTTTGTTGTAAGTTATGTGCATTTTAGATTATTTCATTCATGACTTTTTTTCAAGACATAAATGGGAAATTTGTGAAATATTTGTTATAAAAAAGGAGTAATGTAATAACACCAAATGATGGTAAAGATATACAGCAACGATAACTCTCATTCATTGCTAGTAGGAATGCAAACTGGTATTTTAGAAGCCACTTTGGAAGACAGGCAATTTCCTACAAAGCTAAACCTATTCTTAGCATATGATCAAGCAATCACACTCCTTGGTATTTACCAAAATGAGTTGAAAAACATAGGTCCATATAAAAATCTTCACACAAATATTTATAGCAGCTTTACCAATAATTGCCAGAAATCGGAAGCAACCAAGATATCCTTCGGTGGGTGAATGAATAAAACCATGGCACATCATACAGTGGAATGTGATTCAGTGATTTTAAAAAATGATCTATCCAGCTATGAAAAGACAGGGAGGGAACTTAAATGCATATTACTAAATGAAAGAAGATAATCTGAAAAAGAGACATACTGTATGATTCCACCTATATGACATTCTGGAAAAGGTAAACTATACAGTAAAAAGATCAGTAGTTGTCAAGATTTCAGAGATAAATTGGTAGAGCACAGAGGATTTTTAGGGCAGTGAAACTATTTTGTATGATACAATGATAAGGATACATAACATTATGCATATGGCTAGACCCATAGAACTGTAGAACACAAAGCATGAACTCTAATGTAAACTACGGACTTTAGTTAATATTAATGCATCAATATTGGTTTGTCACTTGTAACAACTATACCACACTAACATAAGATGTTAATAATAGGAGAAACTCTGTGTGTGTGTGTGTGTGTGTGTGAGGGATTTGGGAACTGTCTGTACTTTTTGTTCAATGTTTCTATAAATCTGAAACTGCTATTAAAAATAAAGTCTATTACTTACTTTTTAAAGGGAGTAATGGGTCTGATACAGTTGAGAGACCATTCTTTTTAGAGTCAGAATAAAGGTAAGTAACAGAATAAAGGTAACTAACATAAAGGTAAGTAAAGGAGTTGGGTTATTTTTACTCTTTTTCAGTGGGCTACATTGCCCCTTGAGCCACAAACAATGGATTCATTCATTCCTCAGCCAACTTTATCTAAATACATTTTATTCTACCAAAAGTCTTTTTGTTTTACAAAGTATTTTTCAAAGACTTCACTAATGTTGTATTCTGAAAGCTCTGACACCCTCTGATCTCATATCATAATTTTTTGTGTCTATTCCTTTGTATATACATGTTCTTTGTTGCAGTATAATATTAAAGGGTAAACTCATGATTTTTAGGTGGTGTAATGAAGAAAGCAGTGGGATTTTATGACTGATTAACAGAGTATTTTACAAATTGGGATTTCTGTGTTAGCTGTACATGGTTAATATTTAATAGGGCCATGAATTTTGGGATTATCTGTTCCACTGAAAAGAAATTATCTGCACCATTGCTACATAAAATCTACAAGTTACCACCTAACTGTAATAAGTCTGCAGACTTTAATCAATGAGTAATAGTGAGTTAAGTATATTTCCCCAAACAATCCTTGGATGGATGTCATCCCTATATGATATTGAAAGGATGTGCCACCTGTCTTGAGTTATTTCCAAACTTTAAATAATTTTTCTGACATCTTTAAAATCTGGACGTACTAAGAAGTCTCTCGGTAGGCACTCTTCTTCCTTAAAGTGGCTTTCCTTTTCCTAGAAGATGTAGATTGCACATCAGTTGCTTTAACACCTTGATCCATGTAGTATTACTTTGATGAATTGTTGGGGATGTAAATTACTGATACCCTGTATAAACAATCTTCTCACTTGGAGTTCACATCTTTTACTCTGTCAAATAAATGAATTAAAATTTTGTCTCTCTATAAGGGTATAAAATGCAGGTTGATATCTGACATGGTAAATGTCATAAAATAGTAGAACTTCAGTGACATGAGGTGGAAAGTATGTTTAATACCATGTTAACATTTAAATTTTTTTTTTAATTATGGAGAATTTTAGGAGTTTTTAAAAATATTTCTGATATTCAAAACATATCTTCACAAAAGACTAAGTTTAACATTATAATATATCTTGGTTAACTGTATTTCTGATCCAATGTTTACCTGGATTACACAAATTGGTTATTCATTATTATTGTTACTAGTAATAGTAGTAGTAACTGTAGCAGTAGTATCATTATTATTTGGTTCATCCTTGACTACCAAAATTAAAAGAAATAATGCAAAATGAAATAGAATTGTCATCTTATGTAGGCCATGAAAAATCCCAAAATGAGTTGTCATCACTACTTTTTTTTTTTTTAGTAAGTGCACAATTATTTAAGACTAAATTTAAAAGAAAACTCTTTATGGATAAAAATTAAATAGTTTATAACTATCCTAGAAGTAAGGTATTTGAAATGACCTTCTGCTATCTTAGAAAATATGCCCATGTTGGACTTTTCCTCAATATACTCTCATAATCATTCAAGTTCATCTGATTTAAAATTAAAATTAGTCTTGAGGAGAATTATTCCTTGAGAACTGTTATAAAAAAAATCTATTCACCTCACTGCCAACTCTCAGATTCTACTACTTGAATTATCTCAAGCCCTCATGTAAATTTATGTTTTTATGTTTTATGGAGATATATGGAGATTAGATGACATTAAAGATAAGAAGAGTCTGTGAACTGGCCTGTAACTTTTGTGTGTTAGGCCTTCTCCAGAAAAACAATTTTTGGAAAAGATTTTGGCAAATACTAAGATATTCTATTTAAATCCAACCTGTTCAAAATCCCATAAAACATGGTCTTAAAATCAAGAAGGTAATTGGATTTATGGGTAGCAAATATGTTTAAAATGCAGGAGGATTTCCCACTGAACAGGCAAGAAAGAAATCTACCTTCAATATGTTGACAGAAGATCTTTTCAATAGAAAATCCCCATTTCACTCCCAGATTCAGTTATGTTGAATATTTTCTTCTCAAAATTTTAATATAGTCAATCTTTCCATACTTTATATGTTGCTTAGAATATGGGTTAAGTTGTTATGAGCAGACTAGGAATAATAAGAGAAAAAAGTATAATTTTTTGATTTAAATAAGGAGTTTGAAAAAATATCCTGTTCAAAAGTTAATTATACTACTTGTTAGTTATATTATCCTGGGAAAAAAATAAATTGGTCATTTTGATGATCTTTAAAATATATTTAATAATACCGACCTCATTAATGTAAACATCCATGAAGGTACATAGTGTATTATTGCTCTTACTGTATTAACACTGTTAGTTTCATGAATTAAATATGGTAGGGGCTCAGTTGTTGAATTAATTGGTTGTTACTATTTCAATTCTAGTATAGAACAACTTTGAGCAAGTGCATTCTCTTTAATTCCAAGGAAAGATGTTCTAGAAGAAAACTTGAGTTTCAAAAGTTTTTCCATTTAGCTAGTTTCCTTAGGGTTGTACCAGAGACGATGTCTAGTTATGAGGCAAAGAAAAAAGGCAGGAGTAGTTTTGCAAAATGGGCAGAAAAGCTATAGGAAATAATCCTATTATCACCCTTTCAATCCACTCCTAACTTTCTTTCCATTGAAGCAAATTTAGAGATAATCACTAAGGTTTTTACCTAGTACCATGAAAGGAATCAGAGCATGCGGACCCAAAATATGCTGCTTTGGCATATTGATTATTTTGAGCTAAAGGCACTTGAGAAACAGCAGGTGCAAGAAGGGTTCTCTGGCTTCCGCTTTCTAGCTCAACATATACTATAAAATTTTCTGTGAGAAAAGTGCCCTCCTTGTATCAGGAAGAGAATGCCATTCTTATCACTGGAGACTGAGCTGATGCTGGATCTGTACAAACAACTCTACTAAAATAACGCTAATCTTCCATTAGTTTCCCCTGTATATTTTCTAGTCCCTTTCCCACAATTTACTGCCCCAGCCTAAACCACTTTGTCTTGTTACTCGCCCCCAAGTTTACCATTTCTTTGTTTAAAAAGTTTATAAACTCTCAGTTCTTACTGCTTCTTTGGGCCTTCATTTTCCTTCTGAAGATTGCTGCGTGCATGTAAAATTATTTTTAAAAATCTGTATGCTTTTCTCCTATTAATCTGCCTTGTATCAGTTTAAGTCTCAGGCCCAGCAACAAAACCTAAAAGGGTACAAAGAATTTTTTCTTTCCCTACACCCATTTGACCTTTATTAACTCAGGTACCCAGGGCCTTAGGTTGATTAAAAGAATGCAACTCAAAAGATCGTTTCAGTGGGGGGTCAGGGGGAAGGAGGAGACAGTGGAAACCAAAACATCTTTTCCCAAGAGTTTTTGGGAGCATAAAAGGATGTTGAGACCCATGTGCTAAATAATGAAGGGAGCAATAAATAACATTTAAATTATACAATACACTGGAAAGAGCAAGGATAAAGAGGCTGGGTATGAAGCTGAGTCACTGGAGCCTGAGGTGGCATGTGTAGGAGACAGGACATGGAAACCAGACCAGCAGGGACTGTATAGAAAAAACAAACAAACAAACAAAAACTGTTACCCAGCTGCCTGCACAAGCTCCTAAATTGCAGCAGAAAAGCGAGTGGGAGCCAATTTATGGAGCCATATTGGCATGACTTCTTGTTGTCACTGGCAGGGGGCCTCCCAGTGACAATTATCCATCCCTGCTTTAAGAAATTGCTCAGTTCAATTCCAACCACTCTCTGTGGGCACTGTCTTCAATAACGAGGACACTTGTAAACCCAGCCTCTCTGCTACAAATCAGTAGAGTGTGGGGTCCTTGATTCTTAGGGTTGTAGCAGAAAAGGGAAGGTCAAGATTACCAATAATTGGGTAGGGCTGCTGCATATGAGCTTGAATTTTCCTTCGAGTCAAAAAACAAGGAGATTCTCTTACATTATGTACATAAATCTTATCTCCCCAAATGTACTATAAGAACATTCAAAAGTTAAGGAAATGATATCTGAATAAGTGCTGGGTAATGAGAAGGTAAAGACCATCAATTTGATTTTTCTGTCTTCCTAAGGTGAGCAATCCTAGAAACATAGTCAAGTGATTGTTTCAAATCGGGTGGCCAGATTTATTAATAAAAAAGTATTCATTGCATTTTTCTATGAGAAGGATGTAGCCCTGTGTAACCCAGATGTCTCAGATTTCCCTAACCATATGGCTACAAAACAAAACTAAAAAATGCAAGTTGGACCCCTCCCTGGTATGATCAACTGGCAGAACCCATTAATGGGTGTGGCACATACAGTCAAGAAGCACTATCTGCCCTGTTCTTCTCTCAACTACAGCTGCTACTTGTGCAAAACTGAGGCTTATGAAAGCATCCAATGAAGTCTGAGTATAGGGACAGACATAACTTTTTGCAAACATGTCTGAAATGCCAAAGTCTTTAATATTTGCCGTATAGGACATTGTGTGGCATGACCAAAGCACAGAGCCAATTACAAAAAACTAGACTCCAGTGATAAAAGATAAGTAGAGAAGAATCTTAGACAATTCTCTCAGAGTAAGTTCTGCAAACTGGGTGGCACTCCCTAGAGCTCGTTGCAGTAGAGGTGGGTGTTCAGAATTTTCCATCGCATTCTTTGTGAAAGTATTGTGATAAGCAAGCAAACAAGCGTGAAGAATCACCATGTCTTTTTTTTGTGCTACAGGCCCTGGAGAATATTTGGTCCCTACAGTATTAGGCAGAAGAGAAGGCTTTACTAGGAGCCAGTGAGACTCAACTCTCTAGCAAAGGGTTTAACAAACAAAAACAAAAGTTTTAAAATTTATATGAATAACAGAAAAGAAAAAAAAAATTGTTACCGAACCAAACTGGAGTACTCTTGCCAGTGGGCAGTCAAGCCAATCTACCGTGAAGGAAAATGCAACGTGTGACAAAACATATGAAAATCGTGACCTGTCATTCCACCATTGACTCAAAACACATGAATGAAATAAGTACTTCTATCTTTCTGAGATATATTATTTAGTGAAAAGTATAGATAAAGAGCATTTTATCAGAGTATTGTGTAATACCAATTGTGTGATTGGTTCTTAAGGTGTTATCTCTAAAAATATTCATCAAAAGACTTGAGTGAATAGTTTTGCCTCTGAGTAAGGGAGCTAGGGAACTGGTAGAAGACATACTGGCATTATTCTCCATCCTCCTTTAAACACTTTTGTAAATTGCTTTTATACAAAAGTGTGCATTTTGTAACTTCTTTATGTATCATGTATCCAGTAAAGCAAAAATGCAAATAAATAAAAGCTCATCGGAAAATAAAGTTTTAAAGCAAAGAAAATGTGTTTCAAGAACAAGTGTTAGCAGTAATCCTTAGCAGGAAAAAATACAACAAACACAACAAACACTGGTTCTGCTGGCTCCACCATTGATTATATAATCTTAGCAGTCTATTTAAACCCTCAGTCTCATTTTCTGTATCTGAATCTTGGGGACAATAATATGTAAATCAAAATTTTGAAGAAAAATATTTAAGAGAAACTTTGAAAAGCGCTATGAAGCCTAACACTGACAGATGCTCAGTAAGAAGAGGGTGTCATTACATTTTTTTGTATCCAAACATATTCAAAATTAGGAAAGCTGATTCATTAAATAATAAAATAAAATAAACAACAAAGAAAAACTCACCAAAGCTAATTATTCATTCTAAGGAATTTCAAATTTGTCCTTTTCTTTTATTCAAGATAAGACCTATTTGTAGGTATTCACTATCATAATGAAGAGTTTCAGAAAAGAGCATATTATGGTAAACTTCTGTAAGTAGTAAAAGGGTATATAAGAACAAGTGTAAACGGTGATCAACGTTATGGTATTTCATTAACCATTTATTTTAAGAATATTTTATGCACTCAGACTCAGAAGGCAACACAGGAATTAGTTACTAGTGTTAGGTTTTAATAGTAAATCTGGCAAATTATATCTCAGCATCTTGTTCTTGCTCTCATAAACAGTTGTGATAAAACAAGGCCTTTCTGCTTATCTCAGATGTAAGGTAAAAGGAGAAAATAGAATGATAAATATAAGAGTTACTTGTACTCTACGTAATTAATAACTATTTTAACCAATTTATCTGATGACTCAGAAGGCTAATAGTAGGATGCTAGAGAGAGACTATTTTTAAACTGCTGGGATTTAAAGAAAAAACATTGCTGATTGCTATGTTTACTGCAATTCCTTCTTAATCTACATATGAGTATATGTTTTAAACTTAAGCATCTTTTTAATGGAATTAATTCAGGTTGAAAAAATTGTAAGCAATGAATTTAAAGGATTCTAACAAATCATATTTTAAATTAAGAACTTGTTTATATGTAGATAGATACATAGATCTAGATATATAGATATAGTATATCACCTAAGAGTAGGAAATTCATCATTTGAAATATTAAAGTATTTTGTTATTTTCTTAATTAGCAAAATAAAATAAGTACATTAAAATATGGTAGTCTTTTAGTGGTCTTATATTTTGATGTAGACTAGAACAAAATTTAATTTAAACATTAGAATATGATGGAATTAGCATAATTAACTGTAATAAATTAATAATTATAGAGAGGACATATGTTTGAAAGGGACATTATTAATTTTACCAAATTCAATATTTTCTAGGTTTATGCATAATTCATTTATGCAAACTAGATGCATGACATTAGACAAAGATTTTTTCATTTAAGTATATAATTGGTAAATGGTAATATTCTGCTACTCATCATCTTAACGTATTAGTTTCTAAACATCTTGAAATGATTTCCTTCAAATTGCAATTCAAAACTCAATATGCTTTGGGTTATATTTTTGCATTATAATACCATCTAAAGTTTGATGGTTTATATGGAAAGCATTAGTTAATCCTTCCTTTAGACAATAAATGGATCTTCAGCTTAACGAAAATCACAACTCTAATAACCCGATTTCTATTGTTTTTACTCATAGGGGAAATCATTTCGAATATTTTCATTCTTACTTGTTATTGATTAGTTTCTAAGTTCTTCTAAGACAAATTTAAGCAGCCAAATTGCTGAATGTAAAGACAAATTTAGCTTAGCGAGTTAAACATTCAATAAGAATTCCAAGACGGTCCATTCTTCGAATGAAGAACCTTATTGGAGAGAATATCTTTTATGTTGCTGTAGAGACAATTTACCATTTGATGAAACTGTGGTTACAGTTTATTTTTAGTTATCCTACATGTTCCAATTGTCTTGCTCTCAAACATTAAAGAAAATATTTGAAAGTATAAAACACCTAGAATATTCTTTGCACATTTTATTGAGATATGAATATATTAATAAGCAGTGAAGTAGAATTATGCTTAGAAATCGATTTATAAGGGCAATATTTGCATGCCCTCCTCCCTGATATTATGTCTTTGTCTCCTTCCTGGATGAATAAATTCTCAGTTCCTGCGTCTTCTAGTTGCCATAGGTGCCTCTTACAAGGAAATTGAGTAGTAATTTCAGGAAACTCCTTAACAAACTGGTGACTTGCTTTCATAAGTACCTAACATAGCAATCATTGAATATTTAAAGAAAGAAGAAAGGAAAAGGAAGCTACAAAACCTTGATATGAATATTTGTGGCACCCAATAATGACTTTATGGTGAAATTTAAAAGAACATAGAGTCAGATTTTCCTTCATTTTCATATTTAACTTGGAGGTAAAGATTAATTTAAAGATTGTGTTTAATATCTTATTGTTTGTATTGCTTCATTTGGGCTCCACATATTCTTTTCTCAACATGGGGTAATATGGCAGGTGTGTCATTGAAGGGTGTTTCTCTTCTCATAAATCATAAATTTTCTCCTATGAAATCAACATTAGAACCATATCTCTACAGAAAATGTTAAGGCATCGAAGACATGCAGAGAGACATTCATAGAAAATCAAATGATAATTCAACATTTTCTAACATTTGCCTAACACAATGCAGATATCATTCTTTTTTCATCATTTATTTATTTTTTATTGAATTATAATTGATTTACAATGTTGTCTTAGTTTCTGATGTGCAGCAAAGTGATTCAATTATACTTACACACATATGTGTGTATATATATATATATATACACACATATATGTTTGTGTGTGTGTATATATATATATGTGTATATATATACATATATATATATATATATATATATATATATATATATATATATATATATATTCTTTTTCAGATTATTTTCCCATGTAGGTTATTACAAAATATTGAGTATAGTTCCCTGTGCTATACAGTAGGTCCTTGTTTATCTATTTTATACATAATAGTGTGCATATGTTGCTCCCAAATTCCTAATTTATCCCCCTCACCTTTCCCCTCTGGTAAACATAAGTTTGTTTTCTATGTTTGTGAATCTGTTTCTGTTTTGTAGATAAGATCATTTGTATCATGTTTTACATTCCACATATAAGTGATATCATATGATTTTTGTCTTTCTCTGTCTAACTTACTTCACTTAGTATGATAACCTCAAGGTCCATCTGTATTGCTGCAAATGGCATTATTTCATTCTTTTTTATGGCTGAGTAATATTCCATTGTATATATGTACCACATCTTCTTTATCCATTTCTCTGTCGATAGACATTTAGGTTGCTTCCATGTCTTGGCTATTGTAATTAGTGCTACAATGAACATTGGGGTGCATTTATCTTTTTGAGTTATGGTTTTCTCCAGATATATGCCCAGAGTGGGATTGCAGGATCATATGGTAGCTCTATTTTTATTTTTTTAAGGAACCTCCATACTGTTCTCCATTATGGCTGTACCAATTTATATTCCCACTAGCAGTGTAGGAGGGTTCCTATTTCTCCACACCCTCTCAAGTATTTATTATTTGTAGACTTTTTGATGATGCCCATTCTGACTGGTATGAGGTGATACCTCATTGTATCATTGATAAGGGGTTAATCTCCAAAATATACAAAAAGCTCATACAGCTCAATATCAAAAAAATCAAACAACCCAATAAAAAAGTGGGCAGAAGATCTAAATAGACATTTCTCCAAAGAAAACATACAGATGGCTGAAAGGCACATGAAAAGATGCTCAACATCACTAATTATTAGAGAAATGGAAATCAGATATTATTCTTATCACTGGAAATATAGTATTGCTTAAGATGGACAATAATTTCTTCTTTCAGGAAGGTTACATTGAAATGAACTGGGAAACCAAAAATATCAGTAGAATAAGTGGGTTAGCAAATACATGGAGACATTTGGTCCACACCAAACAGTCCTTGATATCTGGTCCTTTCCAAAACATTTTGGCATGGACCAAATATGCTCATGGATGTTTTGGATAGGACCAAGTTTCAAGGATCTTATGGCATAGACCAAATGTCTTATGTAGTTTGGACAGGACCAAATGTCCCACAAGGGAATAGGTATAATTTGTAGTATGTTAAATGGTGATAGGTACTATGGAAAATAATAATAATAATAAAGGGAAGGGGAATAGAGTGGCAGTAGAGAGGTGGTTGTGGAAATTTAAATAAGGAGGTCAAAGTAACTGAGAGATAGAAAGTGACAGTGACTCACACAGATAAACTGCTGGAAGGCATTTTAGGCACAGAAAAGAATAAGGGCAAAGACCAGAAGGTCTGGATTTGCTTGGCATGCTCTTGATGAGGAAGAGCTAGAGAGTCCTGTGAAGAAAATGGAAAGAGGGTTATAGGTTGTGAGTTCTTAGATAGAAAGGAAGCTGGGCTATGTGTGCCCTTACAAGCTATGAAAGATAGTGGGCTTTTACTTAGAGCGATGCATGGCAATTGGAGGGCACTGGGCAGAATGACATTCTGAGGAATGTCCTTTCAGGATCACGGTGACGGCTTTGCATTGAATACATCGAAGGAGAATTAAGAAAAGAGGAAGAGGGCTTCCCTGGTGGCGCAGTGGTTGAGAATCTGCCTGCCAATGCAGGGGACACGGGTTCGAGCCCTGGTCTGGGGAGATCCCACATGCCACGGAGCAACTGGGCCCGTGAGCCACAATTGCTGAGCCTGCGCGTCTGGAGCCTGTGCTCGGCAACAAGAGAGGCCGCGACAGTGAGAGGCCCCACGCACCGCGATGAAGAGTGGCCCCCACTCGCCGCAACTAGAGAAAGCCCTCGCACAGAAACGAAGACCCAACACAGCCAAAAATAAATAAATAAATACATTTAAAAAAAAAAGAAATGCTTTCTCAATCTACATTCTCCTCCAGTGATCATCGTAACTCTTATCACATTTCATTTCCTTTAAAAAAAAAAAAAAGAAAAGAAAAGAAAAGAGGAAGAAAGACAACTTCTGAGATTTTCAACAATCTCAGTGAAAGAAGATGGCTTGGACCAAGGTGCCCAGAGATGACAAATGTTAAGATAGTGATAGTAGGATTTACAGGCACAGGGAAAAGAAGAGAGGTGAAGGGAATGACCTAAACATTGGAGGAACAGAGAAAACATTTTCTGAGCTGTGGAAGACAGTAGAAGGAGGAGACTTTGTCGTAAGAGAGGGAAATCAGGAGTTTGGTTTTTGATAAGTTTCACGTGCCTAATTGATATCCAAGTGAGTAGTTAGGTGAATATATGATTTTTGAAGTCAGCATAGAGGAGCAGCTAAAAATATAAATTTAGGAATGATCAGAATGCAGATGGTATTTAAATCCAACACTCTGGAAGAGATGATTAAGAAAGAGAATCTATATGGGAAAGATGTGTGGTCCAAGATCTGAGGCCTTAGGTTAAACCAACTGTAAAATTTGGGGCGACATTTGGGGAGTTGGGGAGAAAATATCTTAGGAGCCTCGGATGCAACAGCCAATTATGCACGGGGCAAAAAATCTTGTAAGTCAAGTGAACAAGTTTTTCAAGGGAAGAAAAGAGACACAGTTGTGTCACATGCTGCTGATAATAGGTCAAATAAGATGAGGTCCGAGATTGGATTTAGCAATTGGGAGGTCATTGGTGAACTTGACAATGGAGGTTTCAGTGGATTTGCGGCAAAAGCCTGACAGATGTTTTCCAAAGAAATGGGAGAGGAATTTGAGACAGTGAGTGGGGGAAAAAAAAAAACAAAAAAGCTTTCAGTTTAGCTATAAAGGAAAGGAGAGAAACGCAGTGATCCCTGAAAGGAAAGGGGAATAGAGAGAGAGAATTTTTTTTTTTTTTTTTTTTTTTTTTTTAAGGTGGGAGAAATACTGCCTTCTTTGCATGCTAATGGGAAAGTCTGAGTAGAGAGGGAATACTGTGGACCCGGTATATTTGTTAAATTCCTTTGTAAGGTTGGAGGTGTCCAGGCTTTCTGGCCTGGCCAGGACCCCAGGGGTGGGGGAGGGAGGTAGCTCAGGTGTCACCACTGCCACCATCAGGTCCCAGGAAGGATTTGCGGTCACGCCTGGCAGTGGAGGCTGAGGAATGGAGGGTCCTGGGGGCGCCAGCTGCACCAGGCTTCTCATCACCTCTCTACCCCAACTGGAAGAGTGTCTCTGCCACTACTCCTGGGGCCACTTGTCATTTCAGCTGCAGCACCTGTGGACAGTCCCTTGCGCGCCGACCACGCCCACCCCCAGGGCTCACCTTGGTCTCTGCTTTGCTGCCCCAGACCTCTTACTAAACCTGTTCAGCTCAGCGTGCTCAGTTCGGGTCCAGGGCAGCTAGGAAGTGAGAGAAGCAGGGACACAAAAATGAATAAAACCTCCTCTTGTCCTAGGAGAGACAATTCTGGAATATACGCTACACAGTCCCTCCACTGTCCCCAAGGACACTGTGCCACACTGCCCACAGCAGTTAAATGGATACTCCCTCTGTGCTTGCGTTTTCCATTCCCTGGAGGGCATCTTGCTCCCCTGCTGAGTTCACCTCCCATATAAAGTGCCCGAACACAGCCTTTCCTCTTGGCTCTGTTTAGTGAGGCACCCAAATTGTATGATGCCGAAGGATTTTAATCATAACCTTATTTACAATGGCAAAAATAAAGCCAGCGTTTAAAACTGCCCATGAACAGTTAAACATTGTGGTCTACCATTATTCAATACTATGTAGTTATTAAAATATTTTTGAAGAAAATATAAAATTTCCATAAAAGCCAAATCTGGGGGGGGGGGGGGGGAGTGTATATATGATTGGGTTTTATTATATTAATTATTTTAGTAAAAACAGTTTCTTAAGTAATTTATGCCATCTTTATAAACATGAAGATACAATAAATGTTAATTAGGAAGATAAATACCATTAGCAAATCATAATGTATAGGAAGAAAGTCAGTGTATTCCTTTCTTTGCCTGCAGGAAAATTGCACAAATGATTGGGTTTTAAGTAGTTCAAGAGATAGAGTGAAAAGAATAAATATTTTTAAAGAACTGGAATATGGCAAACAATGTGCCCCCAAACCCTAAAGTAATAGCATCTTTTAAAATGTATACCCGTTTTTATTCATATAAGTATATCGATAATGTGTAGTGACCAAAATGAAATATATTATTGACAATAAATACCACACATTTATAAAACTATAAAGTAAGACTGTCTTTTTCATGTGGCATGCATGCTTACAGCCTTTTTATGTGCTTTAGTTCATTGAACAGACATCCACATTTATTTAATCACAGTGATGTCTTTATACATTTTTTTTCTTATTTGATGACTAATTTAGAAGCCATGCATGGATCTAAATCATTTACACTGTTTCTTGCCATGTTTACCTCCTAGCCTTCATCTATGCCATACATCAAAATTAATGTTTTTATGAGGGTTTTAGTGCATTACTGGAATTATGGCATGTTAATAAAAAATACAGCATTTTATTTTATTATATAAATGGGTAATCTCCTACCAACATGTTGCCAGAGAAATCTTTACAGTCTATTATGCTAATAACTCAAGGATATAAAATCCTCAACTGAAAATAATGAACTATAACCTAAAGTAAATAAATAATAGATCACAGAGTGATGTTTAACCATCTTCTTTCAGACACCAATAAGGTGTTTTAAAAAGCAAGAATATTCTGATAGTATGTATCTTCATAGTATCTTTGTATTTGGCTGTATTCTTGAGATTTAGTAGATTATATTATTTTCTAAAACCATAATGGCACCTTTGTAGAATTCATAATGATTCCATGAAGATTTGCAAATTCTGTGACATAATATGAACTTTGGATTTGCTTATACACACCGTGTAAAATATAAATATAATTTCCTAAGTAGGCAAAACAATAAATTATGTTTGAAAGTAAGACTAAAGCATATTACCATAGAACTTCATTAAATAATGAATTCATTAATTTTTTGTTATTCTTCTATTCTGCAAATATTTATTGAATGCCCTGCATGTGTCAGGCACTGTTCTGGGCAGTAGATTACAGCAGAGAACAAAACAGGCCAAAGTTGGTCTTCAATTTAGTGAAAGGACACAATCTATAAGCCAGATTTTGAACACTATATGACATGTGTGAGGGAGACTAGAGCTATGGAGAAAGAAGGGTAAGTAGGGAATGGGGATCAGGGTGGGAATAGTACTACAATTTAAATAGAGTGGGAAAGGAAGCCTTCACTGAGAGTAATCCTTGAGCAAAGTCAAGAGGAGAGAGACCCAGCAGTAGGGAAGAATGTTCCAAACAGAGAGTGCAAAAGCCCTGAGGTGAGAAGGGAGGTGATCTGGTGTGTTTGAGGATAGGAAATGAGTTTCCTGATTTCGGAGCAGAGTCGGTGAAGGAGATGAGGAGTATCTGAAGAAAGAGTGACACGTGTCACAGGATTCTGTGGCACACTGCAAAGAGTGCCCTGCACTGGACCCTCGGTTCTTACCTTATCAGAGCCCGGAAGCCACAAACTCCTCCTCCGCGTTTCCAAAATAGGGGCTTGGGGTCTCTATCACCTGAGCGGAATATTCTCCATGAAGACTCATGTCTCTTCTTTAGACCATATGAACTAAGCAAGCAGGATTATACAGCCCCATGAACATCCCCAAGGAATGTCAGTAGCTATAATTACTTTAAATTTCTTGATCCCAGCTGTCACTGACCAGAGTTCTTAGACTCCTTAATCAACAGAAATTGATAAGAGGCCAGACAAGAAATTCAGGCAAAGTTTTACTGGGACTGGTGCGGCAGCACGAGGGAGCAAGAATAAGTAACAGGTTCCCTTGCTCGCTCCCTGTGGGGGGAGGGGGGGTGGCGAGCCGGTCCCTTAAATGGGGTGAAGGTAGGGGTGGGTCCAGGGATCAGGCCAGAGGGACGGCCTGGGTGGTCTGCCCACCCTCTTGGTGGTGCTGTGTGCAGGGATCACGCGCAGGACCCTGCTTTTGCTCCACACCTCAAAAGCGGCAGTTAGGTTTCTGGTCTTTTTGTCTCTTGTTGTTCATAATTCGCCCCAACTGGGCATGCACGCAGTTATCTATAGTTTCTTTGCATTCCGTTGCTCGAGGAGCCGTTTGCCCCGGTGCAAGCACTGCAGCAAAGGACCCCAGGTCCCAGGTCCCAGCCTGTCTCAAAACCATCTGTAATATGGAAATTGAGTTGGTCTCTCTACCCAGAAATTTCAAGAATTATTAAATATAATGCATTTATAGAGTTCCACCTCATTTCCATCTATTATAATAAAGACAGAACTTTTACTTAGACTATTAACTTTCACAATAGCAATCTGAAAACTGGCACAAATTATGAATTTGCTAAAGCATGTTCAATCATTGCAGATCCCAGCAGGATCTCCACATTTAGCACGCTATATTAAAATCAAGAAGCAGGGGGCTGACATTGCAAACGCGGATTTATTTCATTTGTTGTCAAGAATTACTATTCAACTTTTATGCTAATATTTGTAAATATACTGACCCTTACATAAATAATAGCTACTATTTGGCATCTGTTATATGTAATACGTTATGCAAAGTATTTATATGCGTTACCTCATTTTCTAATTGCAATAGTGAATATATTTTTAAATAAACTTTTAATATTAGAACAGTCATAGATTTACAGAAAAAGAAAAATCCAAAGAAAATATAGAGAATTCCCATATACCCTGCACTCAGTTTCTCCTATTAATAACATCTTACATTAGTTACGGTACATTTGTTACAATTGATGAGCTAATATTGATACATTAACTAAAGTCCATATTTTGTTTAGATTTCCTTAGCTGTTACCAACTGTCCTTTTCTTTCTTTCTTTCTTTTTTTGGCCGGGCCCTTGGCAGTGAAAGCAAGGAGTTCTAACCATTGGACCTCCAGGGAATTCCCTGGATCGTTCTTTTCTGTTCCAGGATCCTATCTAGGACATGACATTATATTGAATTATGGTGTCTCCTTAAGCAGTTCTTGGTTGACAATTTCTCAGACTTTTCTTGTTTTTTTTTATGACCTTGATAGTTTTGAGGAGCATTGGGCAAATATTTTGTAAATTATTCCTCAATTGGGATTTGTCTGATTTTTTTTTCATGGTTAGAATGGAATTATGTTTTTTTAGGAGGAAGACCACAGAGGTAAAGTGCCGTGTTCATCCCATGATATCAAGGGTGCTGTTATGGCTTGTACACTGCCCCCCCCAACCCCCGCCAAGAAAAAAGATAAATGAGGTCCTAACTCTCAGAATCTCAATACATGATCTTTTTTGGAAAGAAAGTTTTTGAAGGTGTGATTAGTTAAGTTAAAATGAGGTCATACCGGAGTAAGGTGGGCTCCTAATCAAATATGCCTAGTGTCCTCATAAGAATAGAGCCTGTGAAGTCACAGAGACACAGAGAGAAAGCCATGTGTTGGTGAAAGCAAAGATTGCAGGTAAGAAGCCACAAGACAAGGCATGCCAAGGATTGCTGGGGACACCAGAAGCTAAGAGAAAGGCATGGAACAGATTCTCCCCTAGAGCCTTTGAGAGAACATGGCCATGTTCATACCTTGACTTTGGACTTCTAAACTGTGACATCATATTTATTTTATTTAAACCACCCAGTTTGTGGTACTTTGTTACAACAGCCCTAGGAAAGGAATGCAGATACATACTATTCACATCGCTTATAATTGCTGATGACCAGGCTGAGGTAGTGTTAGGTTTCTGAACCATAAGTTACTGTTTTTTCCCCTTTTCCATGCTATACATTTTGGAAGACAATCTCTATGTACAACCCCTTCTAAAGGAATGGCGAGTTATGTTTTACCTCCTTGAAGGCAGAATATACACATAAATTATTTGGAATTCTTCTGCATGAGAGATTTGTCAGATCTCCCCCCATTTAATTTATTTATTCATTTATTATTTAGTTATATCACCATGGATTCATGAACATTTATTCTATATTTTTTGGTTATAATCCAATAATGCATTATTCTGTGACTCAAATTGTTCCATGTCTGGCTATTAGGAGCTGTTTTAGTTGGCCATATATATTTTAGTTGGCTCATTTTAACTTAACTAATTACGTCTGCAAAAACTCCATTTCCAGATAAGATCACATTTTGAGGTACTGAGCGTTAGGACTTCGATTTATCTTTTTTGATGGGAACACAATTCAGCCCATAAGTGTCCTTGACATGATGCGATGAAAATGAAAGAAAGTGGCATTTAATTCTGTGGTCTTCCTAAAAAAACATAATCCCATTCTTTTTTTTTTATTTCATAATCCCATTCTAATCATAAAAAAAGATCAAACAAATCCCAATTAAGGGAAAATCTACAATATATATATATGTATATGTACATATATGTGTATATATATATATATATATATCTCTATATATCTATATATCTATATACACACACCGTATATGTAATAATTTTATTAAAGTTTTAAGCATTGTCAATAATAATCACTTAAAAATTGCTTTAATTTTTTTTTGCCATTTCATCATCCTCCATAAGTAGCTATGACATCTAAACTTTAGTTCCAAGCTTGTTATCGTAGGTGACTAAGTTTCTAGTTCAGAAGGTTCTCTATTATCTTTTGTCAGGACCTTGAATATTGTTTTGGAATTAACTTCCTGTTCATATTTTTCATACCCACTGATATCAGATGTATATCCCTAAAATACAGCAATGATCATACCAGGCCCTTGTGGAAAAAATATTCACTGCTTTTCCATCACCAGCGAAATCAGATTCTACTCCCCCCGCAAGGTTTATAGGATCTAGCTGCATACACAATTTCTAGTATTACCTCCTTATCTACCCTTTCCCAATTCTCAAACTTCAGCAAGTAGAATTTTCACAGGTCTACATATGTACATAGTGTTTTCCAGTTATGTATCATTATTTATACTGTTCCCACTATCCAGAATACTCTATCGCCCCCAGCCAAATGTCTAAATCTTACTCCTACTTCCCAGACAAGAATCAATGTTGTTTGCTTGATAAAACTTCTCCTAATCTTTCCAGTTAGAAGAAATCTCCTGTCTCTGAACCCCCCTGACATTTGAGTGTTTCCCCTTTTACACACCACTCTTGATCTTATTCATGAATCTAACGTTACTGAAAGCAGGATACATATCTTAGCACTTATAAAAATTCTCCACAGCACCTAGCACGACATCATCCATATTCAGTTTTATATTTAACATGGATTCATGTGGCGGAAGTCAAGAAGAATGGAGTTATTTTTAATCTTCTTTCAAATTGATAAAATTTACAAATTTTTTTCAGTTAAATCCAATAGTTTATTCAGTATCTCCTTCATATCCAGCTTTCCATCTTCAATAAACCATTTAATGGAGCTTTTCTAACTCAGGCTAATTTATAAAATCAGATATTATTTTAGCCCTGTCTCCTTCTTTCCATTATTCTCATATTTTTTCTGTATTTCTAGCAGTTCTTTTCTCTAAGTATATAATTACATTGTTTATTTGTATGTGAATGTTGCATTTGTTACCCTTAAAATCACTCCTTTTCAAAGTTAAGGAAAGAGAGAACGTTTCCTAGAAGCTAAAGTTAAAGAAGTCTTTAAATCTAGGGAATCCTTGTAAATGAAAGTGATAGTTTTTTTATATAAGCCCATCCTTTAAATTAGCCAGTGAAATTTTTAAGCATTGGGAAGCATTTTAATTCCCTGCTAAGAAATGATATAAAGACTGATAAATAATTTAGAGCATTAATGGGGTGAAGAAGCAAGTTGAAAGCTAGAAGCAAAATAGAAAAACTAGATATTAAAATGCCTTCTCAAATATAAACAAGGCAACAGCAGGGATTAATATTATTAGTAGTAGAATTCATATGGCTATGGTTGATTCTTTCCAAGATTGGTCAACAATTTCCAATATTTGCTTGTCCAAATAGATAAGTATTTTTCTAGGAGCATATTTATTTGTAATGACTCTTCGAGGACTATAGTCACTAGTTATCTTCAAGGACATATTTGACAGGACACACTGATTAATCACATATGCAAAATTTGCATTGAGCATCTAATGTATGGCTGGTGCAGTTCTATAGGCTTTGGATACAATGAAAAGTCACTGCTATTCCCTCCTTCTGTGAACGTCCTAATGGAATGGACAGAAAATAAACAAAACACACAGATTTTTAAGTAATCTTAAATAGTAATAATTCTTATAAAGCTAAATAAAATAATACAATATGTGAGGGTATGGTTGAGGGTGTGGAAGGAATTATGTTTATATGTGTTTGTAATTAGAGAGGTCAGGGAAGGCATTTTTGATATACATCATTTTAGCAGAAAGCTTGAGTGAAGTGGAAGGTTGGGCTCTATGAATTCCTAACATTGGTGCGATCCTTCTCTACTGGGATTTTCAGACTGAAAATAGTGTAGTTTTTTAAAGAAAGTGAAATGAATTTGAGCAAAATAAGGGTTTGGTATACATTAATTGTATTCTTTATGTATCTTGTAAAGTTTATAGCTTAATCCAGATTTTTCTGTATCTAGCTGGATCCAGTAGGCACATTGCATTGCTTAAGAGATATAGACTTTTGTAAGTTTTTGATATAAGAAACTCCTTTGGAGATTCAGTGTCATGGTCAATTTTATGTGTCAACTTGAAGTGGGGCCCAGGATACCCAGATATCTGGTTAAACATTATTCCAGTGTGTCTGTGAGGGTGTTTCTGGAAGAGATTATCACTTGAATTGATGAACTGAGGAATGCAGATGGCTCTCCTCAATGTGGGTGGGCATTATCCAGTCCATCCAGGGCCTAAGTAGAACAAAAATGTGGAGGAAGGTTGAACTGATTCCCTGCCTGAATCTTTGAGCTAGAACATCAATCTCATTCTACCCTCAAGCTGGGACTTTATACCATTGGCTATCCAGGTTCTCAGACCTTTAGACCCAGACCAGAATTGGCTCTCCAGCTCTCAGACCTTTAAACTAGACCTCGCGTTCCTGGGTCTCCTCTTGGTATACTGCAGATGATGGCATTTCTGTCTTTTTTTTTTACTGTGTAAGCTAATACTTTATAATAAAACTTTACATATATATAATCTCCTATTGGTTCTGTTTCTCTGGAGAACCTTAATATGTTCAGCTTCTGTTGATGTAATTGAAAAGAAAACCCACTTTAGCCCCAAAGAAACCTCAGGTAGTGGCTTTTTAAATAAAACACATGACCATAATTTTTTTCTTTTTAAGATGGCATTCATTTTTCTAGATATAGCATCATTTTATTTTATTTATTTTTTTAAAGACATAGGCATATATAGTTTATTTTTGAGATGATCCTATGAAGCATACATGTGAGAGTGAGGAAAGTGGGAGAGGAAAAGGACTAAGGCCAATGAAATCTGTATTAGTGTTTGGGTACCTTAGCTATCTACTGCTGCGTGACAAATTAACCCCAATACTAAGTTACTTAAAACAACGATAAATATTTATCATAGCATCATTTAAAAAACAGCTTAATAGGAGAAATGTTAACATTATATAGAATACATACGTACAGAAAATTTATAACTGGGAAAAATCTTGTATTTATTCATACTACTTGGTTTGAATATCGAAGTACATATTTGCATTTAAGCTTTTTTTCTACAACTGGGTTCTATAAACTCTCCCTAATTCCTTTGAGCATTGGTAGTTAAGCACACCAACATGATGATACTGTATTTTATAACACATGCTTGTGATTTTAGACTCATAAGCAACCAATTATTCACTGTTCTATTTGCCTTAATTGCTATTTGTTTAAACACATAGTATATTTTCCTATTTTCACTGTCCATTTGTTTTTCATTATATGATAAGTATCTTTTGTGTAAATCCATTAGGATATTTTTACCTTGGATGTAAGTACCAGAGTGGTAGTGGTTAAGAATTAAAGATAGTAACCCCTTTTGGAGGGGAAAAAATCTCTGAACATTCCAAGATAGTAATTTCCTTCCTTATTATTGTATTATCTGGTATATGACTTTAAACTATAATTAGATTAAGATTTTCATTTTAAGATTATCAAAATGTGTTCCTTTAAAAGGCATTTTAATGGTTTTGTTATCAAGAATTAGGGCTAAACATTTAAGTTAAACTGCAATGCAAATAAGTCAAGTGCAGTGAAAATCAGTGGAAGAGACATTATCACACTGCTAATTTCTCTCTGGGACAAGGAGAACACCATCATAACTTATTCCTGTTACGTATACAAACTACTCCTTAGATCTGGAGTACACATACAGTGGCAACTCTTCATTACTGTGCTGGATGTAATTAATACTTTATTAGTAAGAAATCCTGGGTAACCTGCCTGGATCTCTGTGTAAATTGTACAGCAACCCAGGATTCCGGTGCCACTCGAAAGGGTCAAATCAGATTTCACACATAGGGTGAACCCTGGAGTCAGATTGGTTGACTTTTGCTATTGCTTCTTAACGCCACATTCCATTCTGCTGAAAATTAGTCAAACACTGGTAATCTGGTTTCTCAGATTTAAAGATTTCCTGCTGATTCCATCCTAGTCAGTGCTCATTGTTCTTCAGGGAAGAATACAACCATTCTCTCAGTGCTGGGGTGTGACCTAGGTCTTTAATACAGCAGCCACTCGATTCTGCTTTTAGACTCACATATATTCATCATTCCTGGCTGCTAGCAATCAGGATTAGTTCTAGCAACTTCTACCTGAGAGACCCATAAACACTTTCCCACAACCTTCTCCAGGAGTCAAGCTGTTTGTCCATTTTATTTATTTCATTTTTTTTATTGAAGTATAGTTGATTTATAATGTTGTATTAGTTTCAAGTATATAGCAGAGTGATTCAGTTATATATATATATATATATATATACATATATATTCTTTTTCAGATTATTTTTCCTTATAGGTTATTAAAAATATTGAGTATAGTTCCCTCTGCTATATAGTAGATCCTAGTTTGTTATCTATGTTATATATAGTAGTGTTTACATAATAATCCCAAACTCCTGTTTTATCCCCCGCCCCTTTCCTCTTTGGTAACAATAAGCTTGTTTTCTATGTCTGTGGGTCTATTTCTGTTTGTATATAAGATGTCCATTTTATTTATTTATTTATTTTAAAATTTATTTATTTAATTTATTTTTTTGGCTGCGTTGGGTCTTCGTTGCTATGCATGGGCTTTCTCTAGTTGCGGCAAGCGGGGGCTACTCTTCGTTGCGGTGCGCGGGCTTCTCATTGCGGTGGCTTCTCTTGTTGCAGAGCACGGGCTCTAGGCGTGTGGGCTTCAGTAGTTGTAGCACGCAGGCTCAGTAGTTGTGGCGCACGGGCTTAGTTGCTCCGCGGCATGTGGAATCTTCCCGGACCAGGGATCGAACCCATGTCCCCTGCATTGGCAGGGACTAAAGAGACTAAAACCCCTACCAGGTGGAAGAAGTTAACTACATGATGACCAGACTGTAGCCATGACATAAGCTGCCACAATTCCGAGAGCTGGCCTCGAAGAAGTGGGAACAAACCCACCCTGGAAGTGAAGATTAACTGTACTTAAAACCATCAAGATGACACTGGTCAGACCACCACACAACCAATTTCAAGATGGCTGTCAGAGCTGACTGTGCTGTTTCTGCATGCAGCTCCCTCCCTTCACCGGTAAAAGCTCTTGCCCACTGATTGTCAGTGGAGGGGGAAGTCAGCCTTTGGACAGGAGTCCGCCCTCCTCCCGCCCCCTAGGCTGCCCACCTCTGAAATAAAGCAAACTTTTCCTTCCAACAACCTTGCCTCTTTAGTGGCTTTAGAGCGGTGATCAGCCAGACCCTCACTTTCAGAAACAATTCCAAGATGACTGTCAATTCATGTACGCATTCTTATTAGCTACTCTCAATAAGGGATGGGTGTAATCTCTGCCAGAATAGCCCCTCTGGTAGTTTCCTCATGGTGCTTCTCTGCCAGGTGCCTGGCAAATTTATTTTGGCACCAGTTATAAGGTATCCTGATTTCGGAAAAGTAAAATGTGACAAATGTGCTACTTAGACTTTGGCAACATAGTATGTAGAGTCACAACTTTCATATTATGTCCTCGAGCTGAATTCAGAACTGAGGAATTATGCCATGAAAAAAATTGAACAGGGAAAAAGAAGAGCTAAATTGTAACCTTGATTAGCATGTTCGACTCTTCTCACTCCTTCAGGGAAAGTGGCACTGCGATCTCCCCCTCTTTTCAAGCCAGGAAACTACGTATCATCAGACTTCCTCTGCTTTCTCATTTTTCTTGTCTCCCACATCTAATCCATCACCAGCTGGTGTCAGGTCTGTCTCCTAAATATAATTCACTTTGGTCCATTTCTTTTCCATTTCCACGGATATACTTTGGTCCATGCCACCAGCATCTCCAGCCGGAATTGCTCTAATGGCCTCCAACTGGTGTCTCTGCCCCAAGTTGTGTTTGCAAATCAAATCCATTTTCCACACTGTGGCCAAAATGTTCTTTTAAAAGTACAAATCTGATCATGTCACATCTCTGATAAACTATATTATTGGTTCCCCAATGTTCCCAGAATCAAACTCTACACGGCTTACTAGGCTTTTCATGATACGAGCTGAGCCCTATTTACCTTCCCAGCTTCAACTCTTAGCAGTCTTCTTCCCAAATCCAATAATACAGTAAACTGAACTTGTCTCCAGGTAATTTCACACCCTGTTGTTCTCTCCGAATGGAATGTTCTTCTGCCTTCTCTCTCTATCAAGCCCCAACTGCTCCTTTTAACCCTCAACTTAGATACAATTGTTTCAGAAAAGTCTTCCCTAACTCTCCGGGACTTGTCCCAATACATGTTCTTAATATGACATTTATCATTCCATACTGGGATTCCCGGCTTTACTAGCCTATTTTTTATTTGTAAGCACTCTGGTGTCTCACGTAGAAAGCAGTGGAAAGACTCATATTGTATGGTCCCTAATTTATATTGAATACTATCCAGTTCAATGTCATTAGATGGGGCATATAATCACTCATTTTCCAGTCTTCAATTCTCCCTTTCTTCTATTCCTGCTCTAACCTTTTAAGAAATCATGCTTTTCTTCTGGAGCTATTTAATTATGTGGCTCTTATACTAGCCTGTTAAGTCTTTGGTGCCTTCCCTTGTTTAGAGTTGTATCTCCTGAAATTTGCATGAGCCTCCAGTGAGGCTCAAAAAATATTTATTGAGTAAATGAATTCTATCATCAGTGTGAGTTATAGATAACTTATTCTTACTATCTATCACTTCCTACCAAATACATAAGCCTATCTGAAAATGGAAGACTTGTATTTGCTGTTTAAATTTTCATTGTGGATATAAAGTGAATTCTCTAACCACTAATTATAAGTTAAATCATTATCCACAAGAGATAGTTTACAATAGACAGTCATTATGTTATTATGCGTGAAACAAATAAAGGAGATTTCAACATGTATAAACATGTTTGTGAAGATTTTGAAAATAAAGAGTAATATGACAGACCTTCCCCCCTCCCGAAATTTGCTTACCAAGGTCAATATCCTTTATACTAAAAAATAAAACAGAAATATTTCTTAAAATTTGAACTATATTTTTATGGCTGACCATGTTGTTGGCTATAAAAATGAACTACAATAATATTGGATCAAAATAGCCTAAATTAAAAATAATTTTTACTTTTCAAAAGTATTCTTTTATTAAAGGTTGGAATTTCAATGGTTTCCATGAATTAACTAGAGTAGTATGAAAATATCTCTTTATAATGTTTACTGAAAGGGTACCCTTTGATCACCAAGTTAATTAGGGGCTATGAATTTGGTTAATTCCTTACTCTGTATTCTCTGTAGACCTAACTAAAATAATAATAACTAACATCATTTGAAAGCTTGCTGTGGGAAGTGACACACAAACTTAGCACGAATTTATTAGCTCACAGTCTTCAAGACAATTCTATAAGACAGTAACATGATCTTTGCTCTATATTTGAGGAAGTTGACGCTCTGTGTAGTACAATCATTGTTTGAAAGCTAAACTGCTTCTACAAGCCAGAATATGAAATAGGGTATTCTGCCCTTAACTGCTATGTGCTCTGCCTTTTTGGGCTAAACTGGCCTTATTTATATACCATGGAGTGACCCTCCAAAGGCAAGGTCACCTACAAATGTGGTACATGTATTAAAACATTTATGAAATTCACAAATTAAAAAAAAAAAACCTACCCATAAAGGAAACAAGAGAGAAGAGAGAGACAGAGAAAGAGAGAGAAAGCATCACAGAGAAAATCCAAACACAGAAAGATAGGAAAAAGGGAAGAAAGGAGAAGGAAATGAAGAATGGGTAAGAGAAAATAGAAAACAAAATGTTGAGAATGTATAAAATGAGGGAGTGTAGCTAATGATGAAAAAAAGAAAGTAAAACTTGGATTTCTGGCCATTCCTTTGCAATCTGATCAGTACTGTGTAGCAAAGGCCACTTCTTCAAAAAATATTGTAGGTACCTAATAGTTTCTAGACACTTTCCAAATGATTGAGATATCAGAGTGAACTGATAGAGGAATGGAATTTCCTTTCCATTCTAGCGGGAGGAGAAAGCTATTACACATAACGGATGTGTACTATCTTAGATGTGGAAAGCATTCTGACCAGGTGACATTTGTGTAGAGGTCAGAACATTTGTAGGAGTAAACAGTGATGACAAAGGAGAAAAGCATTCTGGGCATCCTGTCAGGAGGAGCTCTGATGATGCAGTCTCCCTGAGATTTGCCCATTAGATTCTCACTAAACTTGTCCTGGTCTATGGTGTTCTGACCTTCTTTCTGCTATCTCTCTTCTTAGAAGTTCAAAGGAAGGAGAAGAAATCGAGCAACTCCTGGCCTGCTTGTTAAATGAGGAGTCACTTTTATTATATTCTTCTGTGTAAGTTTTTTTTAAAAGACTTCATTAGTTATAGAAGAAAGTTTTTCCTGTTTTAATTTTCTGTCAAAGTAGAAAACATTTTCAACTTATATTGGCTCTATCACACTGATAATAGACTTTACTGTATTTTATTTTTCCAGTCAATTCATCTTTTCAAGTCATCACTTTCATGTTGTCATTGCCTAACTAAAACCTACCACATAACCTTTGCTGTCTCATTAAATTCCAACTTTTCAATCCAGATTAACACAATGAACAGGAAGTAAAAGGAAAAATTTTAGGAGGGCTATGTTGTGGGTTGAATTGTATCCCCCCAAAATTCACATGTTGAACTCTTAATATCCAGCACCGTGGAATGTTGTCTAATTTGGAAATAGAGTCATTGCAGGCAGAGTTGGTTAACATGGGATCCTTAGGGTAGGCCCTAACCTGATATGACTGGTGTCTTTATAAAAAAGGGGAATTTGAACATAGAGATATGCACACGGGGAGAATACCATATGAAAATGAAGACAGAAATTGGGGTGATGCTTCTATTAGCTAAGGGACACCAAAAATTGCCAGGAAACCAGCAGCAGCTAGCTGAGAGGCATAGACTTGATCCTCTCTGATAGCCCTCAGAAGGAACCAACCCTGCTGACACCTTGATCTTGGATTTCTAGCCTCCAGAACTGTGAGATAACAAATTCATGTTGTTTAAGTCACCCAAGTTGTGATACTTTGTTGCAGCAAACTAAAACAGGTGATATGCCACCACAAAATACACCACATACAATATGCCATTTTGGCATAAAGTTTGTTCTGAAGGTAATTAAGAAACAGCAAACACAGGAGGAACTCTCTGCACTTCTTTCTGCCTAAATTTCTCTTTGTAAAGGTGTTTCCCTCTCTTTTCCCAGGAAGAGAATGACGCAGTGAATGGAGATGACTCTTTATAGCTGGAGATGGCACCAAGTTGAGTCTGCACAAACCTCACTAAAATAACACTTACCTTCATTAATTTCCCCCATATATTTACCTTCCCACAATCTACTGCCCCTAGACACCCAAATCCCTTTTGCTTTGTCTAGTCACTTCTTCACAATTTACTACCACTTGTTAAAATGGCGTATAAGGCTCCAGACCTAAATGGTTTTCTAGGTTGTCACTTCTTTTCTGTGAACACCCTGTGTGCATGCAAAATAAACCTTTTCTCCTGTTAATCTGTCTTTTGTCAGTTTAATCCACACTCCTCAGTTACTATATCTAAGAGAGTAGAGGAAAAGGTTTTTTTATCCTCTACACAGACTTGACAAATTTAAATATAACCTGAGTTACTTCAATGTGGCTATTTTGTTCCTTTCAACATGTTGTTGAATAAAAACAAATTCATATTATTTTTTTCTTCCATGAGGTAATATTTGTCATAGTCTTTCTTAGTTTGAGACTTTTGTTTTGTTTCATGATATTCTGCATAGTGAAAGCACAGATTAGTCATATCAGAAGAAAATTAGTCAAAGTGAAGTTTGACAAACCAGTGGCTATAAGCTAATATGTCCAGTACAACTGAAATCATCATTGTCATTGCAAGTCTTGTATTTACAAGAATATCATTTGGACTGTACTTTGCAAATGATAGAAATGAAGCCAATGCAAGTGGATTATTTGCACAGAGTCTTAGGACTTCTAGCAGCAGACACTCAGTTGGTGTTCTGGTCTGTGTGACTTTAGATTCCAGCTCCTAAACCCGATTTTAATCATTCGCGATCAGAAGAAGAGAAGATTGCAGTCAGTATCAGAAAGTCAAGGTGTTGTCTTTTAAAATATTGGTGAATTGAGGTCTGCTAACATGTGGGAAATAAGAAAGTAATAGAAAACTAAAATATAATAAAAACTGATGTTTTCAAAACTTCCTATGAACAAGACGTTGTGCAAAACTTGCATGTATCAAGTTTTTCTTTACTGTCAAAAGTAGGCACCTCTTTAGCTTGTCCCACTCTTCTGTTTGTTTATCTTTGAGTCAAAACTACCATCTCTTAGTTACCATAGTGCTATAAGTTTTGATGACTAGTAGAACGATTTCCTCAATCTCGTTACTCTTCTTCAAGAAAATCTTGGCTATTTTTGTTCCTTTTGAGTGTCCATACATTTTACCATCACTTTCATTTTGTCATTGCCTAACTAAATCTTACTACATAATCTTTGCCATTTTATTAAATTCCAACTTTTCAATCCAGATTAGCACAATGAACTGGACATAATAAAAGGAAACATTTTAGGACGGCAGTGTTTTTACAGTGTTTTACAGTGTCTATAATGCTAGTCTATAAAAACATACAGGCACAAATGCAGATCTTGTTTCTGCCATTTCCTACCAGTTGTACTTCAGATATAACATTTGCTTCAGTTTTTCCATACGTAAAAATCAGATAATAATATGATGTCACAAGTTCACAGCGATATGAATAACAGAATCTATCATTTATTGATCTTACTATGTATGCAAACCTCCAGTAAATTATTTACATACACTAGTCCTCATGAAGTATATTATGACCTAGGTTGTCACGTTAGAAAAAAAAATGAAAACACTAGACTTTAAATATAACTGATTTGATTCTGGTTCTTCTTTTTCTCGTTGGAGTACTTAGTTGGCAGAAAGAAATTACAAGCAAGAGAAGGTGTCCCAGCCCACTGAAGGTGGTGAACAAATGCAGAGAACATAAATGGGGCACATTAGTTTTAACTCACTAGAGAGAGAAAAAGTAACTGAAATTAGAGATGCTAATGAGTAACTTTAAAGGTATAGAAATTCCTAAGGAATTGGGTTTTAATACCAACTATTATCATTATCACAATTTTTAAATTTCCAGAATCTTTGTGGTATTTTATTTGATTTGTAATATTTTTTCAAACTCATTTGCCATTCGATATACCAAATTGATGCCTAATGCATTTTTGCAAGGATAGAAATAAGAGGAAGTAAACTGCATCTAATCTTCACAAAGTTTAAATAGTTCACAGTAATATATATATAGTGTGCCTCTTAATTTCACCTAATATAAGATTATGGATGACCAGTATTGTAATTGAACATCTTGGGGAAAAGAGGGAAATTGTCATAAAAAGTAGGCTTTACAATTTTACATATATATATATTTAATAATACTATTTAGTTTAATAAATATGTATATATATTTTTTAACCTGGAAATCAGATGTTTTGCTTTTAGCAGATTTCTGTTTCTTCACATGACCAAGAACCAACAAGCTACAAGTGTTAATGAAAATGGTTCCCATCATCCAGAAGCAAACAAAATTCTAAATGAGTTATTTCAGATTGAAATACTGTGAATGCACAGCAAAGAGTTTAGTGAACATTTAGGGCAATATGCATGCAGCACAGATAAGGTCAGAACTGAACCTGCAAACAGCCAGGTTATTGAACTGTACTGCAATATTTTCAATGTTTTCATTTGCTTTTCTTTCCTCCAGGAAAAATGATATAGAGGCTCCTATAAGCCAAAATCAAGGATGTGATACCTAGGAAATTATTTTATTTTGAAGTCCTATGAAAATAAAGAAGTGTGTTTCAAAGCTGAATATTCATAACACGTATATTATTAGAGAACAAATAAACAGTGAATGTAAAAAAATCAAGTTTTAAGCTGCCTCAGAGGAAGTACTTGGCAATGTTTAACTTTACCTGGTTCTTGTGATCCTGTAAAACAGCAATAGTTAAAGAAATCATCTCACTCTGTTGTGTTCCAGGAAGCTAATTATTGCAAAGAAATCCTCCCCCATATGAATTAGATAAGACTCAGGGTTGCTCCCTATGACAAGGCACAGACATCGGCTCTCCAAATTCATTATTTTCTCCTCACAAAGGATGAACTCAGCCTTTTGCCCTGGCTTATCAGTGGAAAAAGAATGCTTGTGAACCAAACTTTGCTTAAGTTTCTCTGCTTCCCCCAGGCCCCTGAACTTTGACCCACTCTCAGCCTGAGCCCTGTGTGACCCCTCCTTAACAGCCCCTCCAAGAATTGGCTGGCGTCGGGGTACAGATCCTCTGATCTACTGCCCTATCACTGCCGCCTCCACCCACTCATTCCTTCATCCCACTTCTCCACACGCTGCTCTTTCTTGTTTTGTTTGCTGTTGTTGTTGTCTTGTTCACTCTTCTCTATATAAGAAAAGCAGCTTTCTGCCTTTTGAGGCATACGCAGAGTTCATGGTCGCTGTGTTCTCCCTACTGCAATCATCTTCCTCCCCTCCCCTAATACTCCCTTTCCTTCTCTTGCAACAGTCCTTTTACATAAAAGTCTTTCCTTAGCTAAATCCTGAATGTTTTCTATTTGACATAGTTTAGAATAAATATGACCTATAAAAATCTTGTTACTCCTGATTTTGAAATAAGTCAACAGATAAAGACATGGATAGATAGATACATAGAGAGGTAGATAGATAGATGATAGATAGGTAGATAGAGAGACAGGAAGAAAGAATTACAGAACTTGGTCATCTCTAACATTTATTGTCCAAAACCAAAAAGCCAGCATGAATTACTATTAAGTACTCTCCATCACTTTTTGCTTTATCTATATCTTCCCTTACACACTTTACCCAGAATTAACACCTTTGACTGTAAGTGTAAAACATTCATAAAAATAGAAGAATGAACCATTTACTATGTTTATTTCATTTTGATTCTCCTATGGCTATCCTTATTTCTCATTTCAACACTTTTCACAAGAGTTAGTATGTAAGAACTCTAGGCAAATACTTGATAAATATTATAGTTATTAATGAGAATTAACTATTTTTCCTCCAATATAAAAACCTCCCTTAGCAGCCGCTCGAGATATCTTTGAATAGTACTTGTTTATAAAATAACTTCCATATGTATCTCTTCACCCTCCAAAAGCTCTTATATAAAAGTCTAGCCTATAGATGTTGTATTATTATCTGCTCTTTATTGAGGAAGAAAAGATTAGTAAATCTAAATTAATGCTCCAAGTTTACACAGGTAAGTGTCAAGTTCTTTTGATTGATATAGGTTTTCTGTATTAGAAAGTGAAAGTATTGTAGACATTGTACCTAGTAATTAGAAGTTTGTGAAATTCATTTTTTTGCTTTTTTGCCTGAGTTGCTAGGAAAACCAGTTAGGCTAGCACTTTACTTTTTCGCAGCAACGGTCCTTAACCTAATTATTTGCTGCTCTCTCTACCTTGGCTTTAATACTTTTAGTAAGACTCCTTACAATTTCCCTTTTTCTTTTTTTTCATAAAGTAGTTGAGGATATATTAATAGATGCACAAAATGATGTTTACTTATAATTACTTTTCAAGAATCTTTCTTTAGTGCCTGGAGAGCAAACTTCTTCACAGTGTGATTAAGGCAGTCTTTAGGTAGTGGGGATTCTTCCTCTTATGCTTTCAACCTCTCATTGATCATGAATCAGAAGGATGGATATGTCTTTAAAGCCTCATTTTAAATGTTTCTATGAAAATTGGTGAGATCCTGATGTAAAGACAAGCAGAATGTCTTTGTAGTTAGAACATCTTATCTGGAATTCTGGTTCAACCACTTATTTGCTAAGTCGCCTTTAATGAAGCATTTACTATCTCTCTTAAGCTTGGTTCTTTCGTCTGTGAAATGGGGCTATGAAATAATCACTGTTCCAGAGACATTTTGTAAATATAAAATGAAAGCATGAGCAAAAGTACTATTTCAAATGCTATGTGTCATAAAACACATAATCATTGTACTTTACAGAGCTTCAGGGAATGAGAAGTTTCTCCAGCAATTTAATGTTTCACTTAAACTACCTTTTAACTATATTTTCTTTGCATAAAGCAACTTGTATAATGTAAAAACAGAAAACTGATTGATCAGATATTAGCATGCATATATTCCACTAGTAATTTTTCAGCTGAGGCAATGCGAGTGTGTGTGTAGGGTGTGTGTGTGCGTGTGTGTACGCAGAGGATAGGAGTGGGCAAAGATAAAACACTCCTCAAAGTCCACACCCAGAATAAGAACACAGGAATTATTAACTTTGATCTTGTACTCTGTTACTTCGGTTCTCTTGCTTGGATTTATACATCTTCAGTGGAATTTAAGCGGGATTATTTAAATGATCTTTAAGATGTCAGGGCTCTGATGTTATTTCTTTCTTGAGGAATTCGGCTCCTATTATAGGTTACTGTGTTGTATAGTGGGCATTTGAAAACCTACTACTCAGCTTCATACTCTAATTTACACCCATTCCACGTACTGTATGGTTTTAACTGACTTGCCTTAGAAGGATCCCAGGAGTTGCTAGGAAACCTCTCTGTTCTTTTCACTTTTCATATAGCATTAGTGTTTCAAATGATAAGCTGCACCTGTGGGTACAGGAGGATTTAAGTAGAATCGAACAGTGACAGCAAGGCTAGGCATAGATAGCCACTCCTTCCAAGTTTCTTGTTCTTCATACAGGTAATAAAGTATAATACGAGTGGAGAAAGAACAATGTTCTCTTTAAACATAAAATATTTAGCAAATATAAATATTTTAAGATTTCAAGAAAATATATATTTTCTTATATTCTTATTCTTTATATTTTGGTTTTCTCTCCTATCTCTCCAGTGTTGCAAGGCAAATGACATTCAAGATAAAGATGACTAAGACCTTATAGAGTTTTAAACCAATCTTCCTGTTGAAAATATCTGTCATTCTCATACTTTGTGTATGAACCCTATTTATATTCTTTGATACAAAATTATTTTTAGCAGGATGATCAGTTCTAATTCATCAAAGACCAGTTAAGATAGCAGGTCAATCTGGTGTTGTAACATTTTAGCAGTTTGGATTACGTGAATTTTTTTTTTTTTTTTTTTTTTGCATTTCGAGTAACTAAACATAACACTTAGAAAAATATTTGAAATAAAATTCACATGAAGAAATAGTGACAGAAGAGGTGATTGATGGCTGCTGTCTCATTTCTGTTCTTCATTAGAATAGACCACTCGTTTTTTTCTCATATTTTTCATTTTGAGAAAAGTAATACTTTTCCATCTTGTTCAAGATATGAATGTGTATGTATACTAGATAGAAAAACTAGTTCAATTAGGACTATTTTTTAGGATAACATTTCATAATGACACCTTTTTAAAAAAAACTACTGTATTGGTTCTCTTCAATAGCTTCAAATGGCATTTTTAAAGGTTAACTACAAAGAGCCTGTTGAATCTACTCCTGTTTCAAGTCTTTTTATTATTTTCCCATGGGTGTTTCAAAGTCTCTGTAATACTGTCGAAGCTGCTCATTCATGCTTACACTTCGGGGAGCTGAGTATGTGTCAACTATTATCCCAAACAATAGTTAATATAGCAATCCTGAAGCACATTGTACTGCATGATTATGGACTTAAAGAAAATATTTATCTGCTTTTAAATATGCTGGTACAGATACTAGTACTATCTTCTTACATAGGGAACATTTTCATTTATAGGTAGATTTACTTTTGTAATTGTTTGGTCAATGTTCTGAGCTGCTTGTGTCTAAGATCTCCATTTCAATCATAATATTGCATCCTGAACAATGAAATGCTCAGCTAAATTAATTGTTTAGAAGTTGGGATAAAACGGAAAGCAAAAATCCTGTTCTACTGGAATATTCCTAACGGAAAGCAAAAATTCTATTTTCCCAAAGATAAAAAATGAACAGGTTAATAGCTCAAGTGGTTATATAGCTTATTTTAGCTGGTGAATTTTAAGGATATGGGAAGAAACCTAGAAAAAATCTGTAATTATATTCAGTTATCTATGAAATTATTTCAGCTTAATAGGATACTAACAAATTCAAAAGCTTTTGCAGGTATTAATACACAGCCTATTGCATTCTTTTAAAAAAAAACTTGTCCTAACGATGAGTCAAAACCATTGTTTGGTTATCCATTCAGCAAAATGGCTAAAATAAAGATACATAGACTCTATTAGACTGCTGATCTCTTTTCTAAAGATTTGAAGACTTACAATTAGAGTTTCTTATGTGAGCACATAAAACACCTAAGAGGTCTGGAATGAAGTAGGAATTACTTATTTGAAAATTTAAATAACTCAAAATAAAAACTTTTGATTGTGAAATTTAAAAATATGTTACTAAATTTTCTGTGTTAGTAAATAGGACAAGGCAATATAAAAAATTAGTTAAGACTTCTGGTTTTATGTACTGCGTAACCCAAACTAGTTTGGCAGCTTTTGGCAAGTTACTTACCCTCTCTGTGCCCCATTCTCCTTATCTACAAAGTAGAGATAATAATTATAAATATCTTCTAGAGTTATTATGAAGATGAAGTAAATATTTTTTAAATGCTTGGAATAGAACCCAGCACATAGGAAGTATATAATGGTTTATTAAACGAAATAAAGGCTTAAAATAAATAAAGACATATATCATGTTCCTGGATAAAATGAATTGTTATAATCCAAATGAAAGAGGATTGTATCTAGGGTAGGAATGTTGGTGGTACAGATGAAAACAAACAGTTACATGGAAAAGACATTAAGAAGTCTTTGGCTCTGAAGAATGAATATTATGCTCATAGTTGACATAACTCTAAGGATGGTGGGAACATCCACAGACACAAATTGCTAGAAGTAAAATTGGCCTGGAGATGAATATCCTGTCCACTGAATCATGTGTGGTACATTTGAGGTAACTTTGAAGATGAGAAAAGATATCCTGCAAGCAATTGAACGTACAGCTCTAAGAGCTCAGAACAAAGAAGTTTGTAATGAAGACATGAATTGGGAATTCATCTTTGTATGTGACCATCACTTCAGCTATCAGCATGGAAGGGATCGCCTAAGGAAAAAATGAGAGAGAAGAAGCCCTAGAAACAACCACAGAAAAATCACAATATATAATGTTTGCATAGAGCAGGATAATCACTCATTCATAAAAGAAAAGATTACCAGAGAAGTGTGAGACAACTGGAGATTTTTGTGATTTAGAAGCAAATGAAGAGAAGGTTTCAAGAAACAGCTCAACAACATACAATGACTCTGAAATAATTATGATATGGAAATTAAAATGTTCCTTAAATTTAGTGATGTGAAGGTAATTGGAAACATAATGAAAAGTCCTTATTCTTTTTGAGTAGTAGGAGTAGAAGCCAGCATTAAATTTGGTGATAGAGGAATGAGTATAGGAAAGAGAGATGGTGAGCCTTGAACATTTGTTTGAAGAGTTTGGCTTCTAATCCAAATATTGTAGCTGTTGTTGATGTGGCATCCCAGGGGGGAAATATAGATCAAAGTAATTAATATCTGGAATCTGACTTAGAAACAAATTCCACATCTTCATTGTCCTTAATTGGTCAATTTTGTAGACTAGCTGATAAGTACATACATTGCCTACTTCCTTTCATGAAAATAAATTAATTAATCGAAGTTTACTTACCTATATACAAAATTAGTTCCTTGCTCTCCATAATATTTTTTCATAATCTTTATCCATCTTATTTAACAACATTAAATCACTGCTTAAGTTATCAACATCAGTAATACCTATTTCTGCTCCTAGCATGGTCCATAGACTATGTGTTAACTGCATTAAGTTTGATAAAAAGATCATAAGAATAAATAGCTCATGCTTTGAAGAAATGATGTTGAGTACTTTTATTTATCATACCTCAAAATTTGCAAATTTATCCTTATTAATTAAATATGCTGCTGCCCAAAAAGAAGGTGGTTTTTTACTTTTTCCAAATACTTAGAATTTGTATTGTATAAATGAACCTTTAATCCTATGATGATATTGCAAGTCCTGTAAACTGCAAGCATTATAAATGTATTAAAGAAATTTCTCTTTTAATAGAATACAACCCGAATAAAAATTTTTGCCACATAGTTGAATCAGAGTGGGGTAATAACAGCAGGTGATCAGTAATTTTATCAGACATCTAGTTTTCTTTACAATAAATTTATTAATACCTAGAAATATTTTTACTTTCACAGAATTTCATAACTTTACTTGACACCAAGGGTTATCTTGTAAAAATACCTTACTTCTCCATTCTTCACAGGTGTGTGATATTATGTCCCCCCCCGCCCCCACATCAAAGCTGATTACCTGGAATACAATTTACCAAGCACTGGAGTCTACACATCAAGATGTCACTCAATTTCCTACACACTTGTAATTATTTTTGGCCGCTTGACTTGCGGGATCTTAGTTCCCTGACCAAGGACCAAACCTGTGCCCCCTGCAGTGGAAAGGCAGAGTCCTAACCCCTGGACTTCCAGGGAATTCCCTTTACACACTTCTAAATACTGTATAGATCTTCCTTGACTTCTGATGGGGTTACGTCCCAATAAACCCATCATGAGTTGAAAATATCATTAAGTCAAAAATGCTCTTAAAACATCATAACTTAGCTTTGCCTACCTTCAATGTGCTCACTTACATTATTTATACTTAAATTAACCTATAGTTGGGCGAAATCATCTAACACAAAGCCTACTTTTATAATAAAGCGTTGACTATCTCATGTAATGTATTGAATTCTGTTCTGAAAGTGAAAAACAGAACGTTGTAAGTGTATGTGTTGTCTTCCCTCCTGATGGTGATCACGTGGCTGACTGGAGCTGTGCTGCAGTCACGTGCTGGCTGTCACTGCCCAGCATCATGAGGGAGAATTACACCACATACCACTAGCCTGGGGAAAGATCTAAATTCAAAATATTTGAAGTACAGTTTCTACTCAATGCGTATGGCTTTGGTACCCTCATAAAATCTGAAAATCATAAGTCAAACCATAATTGAGTCAGACACTGTCTGTACAGGAAATACCTTTGCTCTATTTCTTCAATACTGTTTTAGGGGGGGAAATGCCTTTTCTCTCTGCATGTAATTCAAAAACAGAATATCCATGCAGGTTCATGGTTGTAGTCTTTTCCATCTTGGAGGTCAATAAAAGAAGTAAAGTATAAGGTATAACCCTTTCCGGGAGTCAAGGCAAAAGCATCACATATTTCCCAACTTTGGTTTTTCTTTTAAGTGACTATTTCTTAAAACACTTCATAAAGGAATAAGGAGCTACCAGGATGCTTGTGTCACTTATTAGCTGTGTAACCTTGGAGAGTTACTTATATCTTAAAGCCTCGAATATCTCATTAGGGAAATAGGGATATTAATGATACTAACCCAGCACTACTAGCGTTTCGTAGGGGATTAAATGAATAACTGTATGTAAAGTATTTAGATGAATATGTGTGATATAAAGTTTTTAGTACATATTAGGGTTTATTATTTTTATTATTATTGCTGCTTTTGTTGCTAGAAAAATTGTTCAGGCTCCATTTTTCAGCATAGAAAATAGATTCTGGAGAACCAGTTGTAAATTGCGATATTGTAGACAATAAATGAAAGGGTTTTAATTATTCCTACTACAAAGACTATTGCATCATTGACAACTACCTCTATTTTTGAAATAATAATTATGATAATAATAATTATTATTATGGCTTATATTCTTAAAGTGCTATATATCAATATTAGTAAATGAAGGAGCCAGGGTATTAATTCTAAATATTTTACTCCAAAAGTACAATTTTTACTTGCCGAAATGTATTGCAGTAGGAATGAGATAGGACATAAAAAGTTAACTCAAAATATCTTAGAAGGTACATTTAATATGACTTAGGGTCTACATATAAGACAGCAATGAGGTAAATGGAGCTGCAGATTCTGGTGTTTTCTTATTGGCTTTTTTGTCCTGCACTTTTAATTCAGGCAGTACATTCTGCTGGTCATGCCAAAATTCCTTGACTTCTCCTGTCTCTATTCTTCAGTATAATTTCCACCAAGTCTCTTAACTGTTGGCTCTATATTTCATCTGTTGCAAGACACTTGGAATTTGGAATGTCTTAAGATTTTTCTTGTTCTTGGTTTCCCGAGAGTAACTTTTATTTTGAGCAGTGCTATTAGCTCTTTCCATTTTAAGCTAACTTCAATAATATATCAAACATTACTAATAATCTTGCTCCTTTTTCCACTGAAGCAATAGAAGCAATCAGAAGATCGTATCTGTATCTTACCAGCACCGAATCTACTGTGATAACCAAACTTCCCTCTTGACAGCTGTGCTTGATGAATCGTCCCCATCCAATTTATGCCATTCTCTGATTCTTGCACTGTCTCCCACCTCCTCTCATCTACTTAAGGATGTTGTTCCTACAGATATGTCTCTCGCCTGCATCATTATTTCCACTTTCAAATTGATAATGACAATTAACATCCAAATCTGACTTAAAATAATCATCCATAAATATACAAATTAAAAGTATATTATAAAATGTGGACTTCCTTGGTGGTGCAGTGGTTAAGAATCCACCTGCCAATGCAGGGGACATGGGTTCGAGCCCTGGTCCAGGAAGATCCCACATGCCGTGGAGCAACTAAGCCCGTGAGCCACAACTACCGAAGCCCACGTGCCTAGAGCCCATGCTCTGCAACAAGAGAAGCCACTGCAAGGACAAGCCCGTGCACCGCAATGAAGAGTAGCCGCCGCTCGCTGCAACTAGGGAAAGCCAGCGCGCAGCAACGAAGACCCAATGCAGCCAAAAATAAATAAATAAATTTATTTTAAAAAAAAACTCATCCCCTACAATGTATATCAAATTAAAACCTTATAAAAAATAAGAAATAAAATGTAAGACTACTATTTTAAAAAAATATACAACAAAACATTTCTTTGACCTTTCAGCTTTTGACTGCATCATCTATGGAAGGCAGAATAATCATTCCCCACAAACGTCCAGGTCCTAATCCCTGGAACCTGTAGATATGTTTTCTTATGTGGAAAAAGGGAATTTTACAGATATAATTTGGTTAAGTATTTTAAGGTAGGGAAATTAACCTGCATTATCTGGGTGGTCTGATGTAATCAAAGGAGTCCTTAAAAGATGCAAGAGGGAGGGAGAAGGAGCAGAGAAGGAGATGCAAGTATGGAAGCAGAGGCACTGAAGATGGAGAAAGTGTCTCTAACAGGAGGAATGCAGGCAGCCTATAGAAGCTGGAAATGACACGGAAACAGCTTCTGCCCTAGAGCCTCCTCCTATCAACACCTTGATTTTAGTCCCTTGATTTTTGAAACCCTTTTTGGACTTCTGGCCTCCAAAACTATAAGATAATAAATTTGTGTTGTTTGAAGCCACTGAATTTTTGGTAATTTGTTACAGCAGCAATCGGAAACAAATACAACCTTCATTCTCTCTTGAACCCACTCCTTTCAGGGTTTCCTCTTCACAACCAGAGAGAAGAACACTCATTTCCAGGTAATCAACCTCACTGTGGCCAACCTCTCAGCAGTCTTTGACATCAAGGTTTGTTTCCAGATATTTTTAGTATTTTCTGATTGTCAGCTCATATTCCTTGGAACTCTGTTTATTCTGTGTAATATCTTTTAGGTCTGTTTCTAAAATGCATTCTTTGAGAAAGGTTGAGTGTGTTATTGCTGCCAGGCCAGTGATGATGACTGATGATGTAACCCCCCCCCCCCACTAAGAAAAATTGTTAACCTCAATTCTCAACTCTTCAGGACACAAGGCATTCAGACGCCAGTTGAGTGAATACTGGTTAGGATTTATCAAAGGAGGCTCTATCATTACCACTGTTTTTACTAAAAGCAAGGTTTAGCCAGGAAAGTCTTCTTTGGAGGGACATTTTTCCTGAGTTCAACCATTGGGGTCTTGACTATATGGGGATCTCAGGTCCCGTTTTCCTCTTTATGTTATTGCCTCTTGTACTTGTGCATAGATGGCTCTTCAAGACAAGGCTCCAGGCCACCAGGATCAGAAGGATATTTTGAAGGAAAACACCAGCTCCAGTGTTAGCTTATGTTTGTGGAATGCAGCATTTTTGTCATTTCTGGCATCTGGTTGTTTTCCTAACATTACCACCTGCTCTGTTTTGCCTTGAAAACAACTTTGTTTAAAATATTATGTCCATCTTTTATAGAATCTACACTGGGAGGATTTTCTCTGTACATCTAGTGTGTCATCTCCTGGAAGTAGAAAACCACTACTTATTTAAACATTTAGACACTTGGCTACAGAGATACCACCTGCTTTGATTTTCTTTCTGTTGCATTTGTTGTGCCTTCTCAATTTCCTCTGCTAGATTCTCTTTGTCTTTCCAATTATTTAAAGTTGGAATAAACTAGGACTCAGTCTAGGGCATCTATGTTTCTTTTTCTCTCATGTGACCTTAAATGTCATTGTGATATTGATAACCTTGAAGTCTCCAGTCCAGAGACTGTCACTAAGTTCTTAATTCTAACGCACAATTACCTGTTCAACAAATATACTTGGATAACTGATAGGTATCTCAAAATTAATATGTCCAAAATAAAAACATAATTCCCCTCCTCAAACTGCCTTTACCAAACCCCCAAGTTTACCTTCTCCACAACATTGTGGCTATCCCCTCTCTTGCTCAAGGGAACACATGTCATCGACTCTTCTTTTTCGCTCCTACGTCACATAAAATTTATTATCGAGGTCTCCAATCTGACCACTCTTCACCATCTTGCACTGCCTCCACTTCCCTGATTCAAGTCATAATTATCTCTCACTTGGTTTAGTGTAACATCTTGTATGATCTCCCTGTGCCAACACAGTTGCCGAAAGCTTGACTGTATAAGCTTGACTTGAGATTTTTTAAAATTTAAATGTAAGTGAGATCACAGCACCCACACCTGCCCCAATTTTTCCAATAGCTTTCATCACACTTAAGCAAGGCCTGAAAAGATGCCTAACTAAACCCCTCTTTGATCAACTCCTACCACTCTCCTCCTCACTCAGCTCTAGCCAAGTTATTAGTTTTTTGTTATTTGCTTTTTAGTTATTCCTCAAATATGCCAAGTTCTTACCTCCTGAAAGATTTTTGTACTTCCTGGTCTCTCTTCCTGGGATACTCATTCCTCTGTTATCAGTCATATCTCATTGACTTATCATCTTCCTTTGCTTCCTTAAATGTTCCTTCTCCAGAAGAGTTTTCCTGACAGCATTATTTAAAATGGTATCCCTCGCCCTCCATTTCTAACTCCACATTCTGGTTTGTTATAGAGTTATCACCACTTGAATCTGCGTTGTTTATTTTCAGCTAGAATTTTAGCTCCATGAGGACACAGAGTTTGTCTTGCTTGTCACTGTGTCCCTAGAATGTAGAACAATACCTGTCATTGAGAGATTGCTCAACAAATATTTTTGAATGAATAAATTAATAAGAGAATAAATAAATTAATGATTGAATGACTGGTTTATTACAAGAAGCTAGAAACAATGTTTTGTGACCAGAAGTAGCTTGCTTTATCAATTGAAATCTGAGGGGAGTTTAGTATACTTTACACAATGAGCATCAAAAGATGTAACAAAAAGAATTTAGATCTGCCTCAAGTAGAGTCCCAATTTGTTAGGCAATCCGTAGGGAAAATAAATAAAATTATAGCATTTATGGGCCCTCTAGGAAAATGGCTTCTTCTTAAACCGTGTTGATTATCATGAAACTTTAGTGGGAATAATTCCCATGAAGCCTCTTAAAAGTACTGAGATAACTACTGAGGGTATTGAAATTGAATCCTTGGGACTTTCCTGGTGGTCCAGTGGTAAAGAGTCCACCTTCCAATTCAGGGAACATGGGTTCGATCCCTGGTTGGGGAACTAAGATCCCACATGCTGCGGGGCAACTAAGCCCACGCACCAGAACCACTGAGCCCTCGTGATTCAGCTACAGGGAGAAAAACCACACGCCACAACTACGGAGACGCCGGCACACCGCAACAAAAAGATGCCGCATGCCGCAATGAAGACCCGACACAGCCAAATAAAGAAATAGAAAGAAATTGAATCCTCTAAGTGATTCTTTCAGGGACGAATAAAGAGAGTAAATAAAGCTTTGAGAATAACATCTTATGGTGGAGATATGCCCAGCGAGAGTGTGTTGGTGAATTGAGATGGATGGTGCTGCAATTAAGATCCCCTTCCTAATTCAGCAGCGTCATCCACCTTCAGTATGTCTCCTCACCTCTCCTTCTTTGTGTCTGTATGTGTGTTTCACTTACCTGTAAAGCCTTGGACAATGTTTCTCTTAATTTCTCAGTCCTTCTCTCAATTTCTTTCTTCCCTTCCTTTCTCTTTCCTCCTTTCTGTAATATTATTTAGATGATGTTTCAATACCTGTCCCATTCCATATTCTACTCTACTTCCTGGTAAAAATTTGGTGATTTTAGTAAGGACTGAGGAGGTCCCTCATATGAATTTCATGTTCAGGGACCAGAGCATCTGTCATGCCACAACAATATTAGAAGTATTCCAATAAAGATGGAAATCCAAACTTCTCCCAGGGGTTTTATAAAGGAAAGTCCATGTAGGAGTTTTGGCTCAGGGTAAAAAAAAAAAAAAAAAAGGAGACTTTTATAATAAACCAAAAAGTGAGGTGATGAAATGTAACATACATGGAAGAGTAAGGGAGTGCCTAATTCAGTGAGAGATTGGGGTTAAGGACATGTTGAACATAATCAAGAATAAAAACCTGCTGAAATTTACAACTAGGAAATTTGTGACAGGTTGTCGGCACATTCTGCTACATTAAAGCACATTTTGGTACACGAGAATGGAATTTGCAAGAGAGCAAAAAGAAGATTATGTTTAACTTTAAGAAATTATAAGTATTTTTGGAGCAGCAAATATTGATAGATGTTTAGGTGAATAAGAATTTTATAACATAGCAACACTTCCATAAGGAAGGAAGATATATTCTATTGACCACTTTTCATCAAAACATCATTTCCAACAGTATAAACAGTAAAATAAAGTAACTCTAAGACAGTGTTTGAGTTTGGGGTTTTTTTTCCTCCTCATCAGAAGGTGCCACCCGCCTCCTTCCTTCCAGGGATTAGGCTGCAGCCATCATGGGAATGGAAGCCAGTCTTCAAGGGCACCTCAACTCCATGCTTCCAGAGAGAAGCCCATAATTAACCCAATGCCACTATATCCTGCACCTATTCAATAGCATGGTGAAATGAAAATTGCAGTAAGAATCAGAAGATGTGCGTTGTGACCCAAACTGTGTAACACTTACTAGCATTATGGCATTAGACAACTCACAACTGAAACTTTGTACATTTGTACATCCAGCCTATCTACAAAGAAGTTTCAACCGTGATTCCATGTAAGTGACATTGCTTTAATATCTCTAAAATATTATTTCAGTGCAAAGTGCTCTGCTGAAACTAGAGCCTCACAATACTGCTAAACAACCACCATACCATAATGAGGAATTTAAAGCATTCTTCAAACTCTTTGTGTCCAAATAAATATTAGAATTTCTTAGTTCTTATAAGATCAGTATTATGTGCTTTCGGCTATTAAATAATCAGAAATAGTTAACTGAAGTTACTGACCCAAAAAGTGTTTATTCCTTTTAAAATTCCCTCTAGTAACATTTTGCTGGCCATTTAAATAGCAGTTTTTAGGTATATTTTAGTTGCACGTAATAGTAAGGAAAAAATTCTGAATGGAATTTTTGTCACACCTCTGTCTGTCTCAGTATGTAAAAGAACACGTTCTTGGTTTAAGCTTGAAAAATACACGCTCACTTCTTAACCGTAATGAAAACATAAGGTGGATCTGTTCATCTGGAAACCCATGGGTCAAGTGGAGAGAGCTGCCTGCTGGGGGAGGGAAAGTCTTTCCTGGTGTGCCCTGGCCTCCCTCTCGGGCAGCAATGGAAGGGCAGTAGTCTACTGCCTCACAGATAGATCTAGACACAAAGAATGATGTCCAAGGTCACAGAGACCCATCGAGTTCCCTCTCTGCTGGGTACGTGCTGAAGATTTCTAAAAGGTGTAAAGTAATGTTTTCTTTCAGTCATTTCCCACTTTCTATCATTTACTTATTGGCACTTTTTAAAATTTACATTGGGAAAAAATTTTTTAACTATACAGGAAGAAGCATGAAAAAGGAGTGGAAAGCAGAAGGTGACGATTTAAAATCAAAAGGTAGCAGAGAGTTGTATACAATGAAGAAAAAAATGATGAAAATCTGAAAATCTGGAGATGACAAAAGTTACAAATAATCAAAAATCTTGGGGAGAAGAAAATCTTGTCACAAGAATATAATCCAGGAATAATCATAGTAGACCTTAGATGATTATAATTGTTTTTCCCTTATGATTTTGGGTGCTTTCTTGTGCTCCTGGAAAAAAATTGGCTAGGAAATATACTTGGAAAAACAAGCAACCAAACCAATAAACAAATAAAATGAAACTTTGGATTCAGGGCAAACCTGTCTTCAAAACCTAACTGTCACTTACTGGCTATTTATTTGATTTTAGGTAGTAAAATTAAACTGCTTAAGTCTCCCGGGCCTCAGCATGTGACCTGACTCTCAGGGTTGTTTTAAGTGTTAAATCATAGACTTATGCAAAATACCTAGGGTGTCCTATGCACAGGGAATATTAAAACTAAATCACACCTTGCCTGTTGTCTCCCCTAAAATGCATTCTTGAAGTTTTATTCATTTTGGATTCCTTAATTCTTACTCAGTGCCTGGAGCACAGAAAATATTTATTAATGAATTTTGATATTAATGAAAAAAACTTCTTATGAATATTCTTATGCAAATTTGGTACAAACTTGGTTCAGAAATGTCAATGATATTTAAGTATTTAACTTTTTCATTTTATAATAGCAAGAAAGGTATTCATACTTAGTATTTTCAAAAATAGTTTCGGAATTGTTGAAATACCTTCATTTTTGTTGGTGCAAAGGATAGCAATAACAAGTTGTTTAAAAATCTAGGCATTTGAAACAGAAGATTAACAAGTGTGTTTTATTTGAAGGTGGTAACTTGTCCTTAGTTGACAAAGTTTCTGCTGATTTTCTAAAAAATTTCGAAGCAGCGTATAATGTAGCAAAGATAATTTCAATAATGTCAAACCGTAATAATTGCACTGCATCTCATAATAATTGTTTTATCCTGTTTACCTATAGAAATCATAAAGCTTCATCTTTTACCCTAACAATGATTTCTTTTCACCCCTCGACATATCTAACAAGGCTGATCATTCTTTACCTTTCCGGCAACTCTAAGAAACATACATATATGTACGTAGACACACACGCACATACACAAACACCTACACAGAGATTTAAAAGGAATTAAAAATTCAAAGTTTACTTTGTTGTTGATTTTGTGTGATCAGTAAAACTGACACATGTTAAAAGAGATGACTTGGAGTCTCACATGAAGATACACATGTCTGAAGTGCTGCCAGAACTATTTCAAGCAGCTGCCTTTGGCATTGAGCTAAATTTAATGCTGTTTGTCTCAAGACTACTACCTGTACCATTTTAAGTGACAATATACACTTGGAGTAGCACCTAACTTGCATTAAATTCTCCCTTTCAAAATGCAGAAGTATAGCCAAAAACGTCGATTTGATTTAAAATGCACTTGTGCCAGGAGTTATATCTAATAATTACTTTTGTCATGCCATGAATGATGGTATATTTTTATAGAATTCTTTGTTACTTGAAAAATAAGCACTGCAAAAGCAAGAATGAAGTCTTTTAAATTATAAAATTGTCCCTTTTTACTAAATAAACAAACATTTGTTTATTTTCTAGAACGGGGTCCACAAATTATGACCCATGGTTCAAAATTGGCCAGTGGACTCTACTTTTATTGTACCTTTGATGAACTAAGAATAGTTTTTATATATTTGAGTTGCAAAATAAAGTCAAAGAAGAATGTGTGACAGGGACCATATGTGGCTTTCAAAGCCTAAAATATTTACTATGTCACCCTGTAGAGAAAACATTTATAGACTCTTGTTTTAGAGTAATTCTCTAACTGATACTTCTACTTAGAGTATGTTTTAAGAAAATATTTCCAAAGAACAGGAAGGAGAGTTTCTCCCTTCTTCCTGTGACATTTTGGTGATTCTATATAACCATAATAGACGCAATTTCTTCCCATGAACACATTGATCTGTCAAATTACCATGATTTATAAAATTAGAGGCTTTTAACGTAATATTTTTGTAGCTATTTCTCTCATTTTGGACCTAATTTTCTAGGTACATTTTGTTTTAAGTGTGCAAAATGAATGTGGACTCTGTGTCTGCACTGGTACTAATGTATACATTTTAAAAGCCTGAATTTAAGCCATAATTTTGCCATAGGGACTCTACATAGACACACCAGCCTTCTAACAGATCTGGGGAAATGCTGAATTTTTATTTATGTCTTCAGGTGACAAGCTATGATGGATGGCCTGACAAGGTCCCGTAGTCTAGCTTTGCACTGCCGGGGAAATGATGGTGGTATGGGTCTGCGTGTTTAGTTATCAACAGCTAACAGCCTTAGGCGGCAGTTTAAAAGTCATTTGTTTGCACTTCTAACAAGCACATTCTATTGTGTAGTTTATTCAACTAAGCATAATTTTACACAGTTGTTAAAAGCCCTTTTGTCACCAAGAAGGATCTCTTTTCCTGGTATGAATAGTCCTAATAAGTGAATATCTTGAAAATTGTATCCCTCTATTTAAAATCAAAGCAAACATTTCACTAAATATTGCTAAAGTAATTAGTGGGGCACTATTTTTTTTGTTATTCTGCCGTCAAATCCATCTTAAGTAACATTTTTTTCCTTTATCACAGAAATTGCTCATTTAAGGATGAATTGTTACTCTCCCTCTTATCGTGAGGTGAAGGCTGCCATCCTGTACTGTTGTCAGGGAATGCATATTTCCAAGAGGAAGGTATCTAATTTTAACAGTCATAGCTAAAAACGATGTTACTGTTAGTTGTCAGGGAAGTGATCATTAAAGAGTCTATTTTCTCTTTGACGAAAGCAATTCAGATCAACTTTTCAAGGCACTTAGAGTTGCCATAAATATTCCTTCAATTTTCACCTCAATCTTGTTATTCTCTTTATCAATGTCATTTGTCATGAATGTAACACAAACAATAAAAACATTTTTCTTGTTCACTTTTTCCAGGTGTATTATTGCTTAAGTCAATTACTCTTTAAAACCATGTGTAACAATTTATGATTTAAACTGATAATTTAAAAAGGAAATCTTATTTTCCACTTTTGTGCTATTAAAGTTCTGTACATTATATGAAGACTTTCCTAAACACAAAAACACCTAGGCTTCAATGTACTTAAGTCTTACTGAAGATAAACTTTTGCTTCATTTCTGTTAGGGATATAAAGAAAAAATATTTGGTTATAATTTGGTCCTTCCCATAAAGATATTTCAACATCCTATACTTCAGTTTAATATGGTAATCAAATGATTGTAACTTTTTATTTTGTCCTTAGGACTGTCAATTATTGGATTAAAATTATAAATCATATCTATGTTGTTCATAAAATATGAATTTATAATAAAATTTTACATGAACACACTACATAAAGCAAGAGGAAAGCCCAATTGAAAGGAGATTTCATAGAGATAGAAAAATATCTGAAAATTTTGACATAACCTACAGAATTTAGCAAAGAAAAATAATATTGAGTTTAGAACCAACATGAACAGCTGTTTTCTCTTTCGCACTTTAATTGAGGCGGTTTGTAATAGATTTCTGAAGAATGAACTTTGTTCTCACTGGGTTTCAAATGACATTTAGTTGTATGAGAGGTTCTCTGCATTACGCCAGCTCCATGCATTCTGCAGCTTCTGTTTCCCTGGGTGGTGGGTTCCACAGGTGATGGTTTTGATCTGAAAATTACTGTAGTCTTTTGTACAGACCCGCTTGGTAGCTGCAGAACTGCCAAGTTGAGAAGGCAGAATGGATTTAGTTTAGTGCTCGGTTATTGTGTCTCCAAGGGCTTCCCGACATACCCTGGGCTCTGTCTGTGTGTGACAGTATACATCCTTCGAAATGCATGGGAAGATGGTTGCTCTGTTGTGTTTCTCTGTACAGGCTCACATGGAGACTGAGCTTGTGATTCTTCACATTTCCTGCATCTTCCTTACTGTCTACCCATGTATATTGCAATCTATTTGGCATATTGTAAAGAGTCTCTACATATTGCAGCATAGATTTCTCTATTAGCTCAAGCTAAGCTGTCAGACATTTAAAACTCTATTCCGGTTTCTGCCACATCTGGGTCTATTTGAAAGAACAAAGGTATCCAAAAAAACCCTCTTTTAATAATGGAAAAGCATATTATTAGTTAGACAATAAAGTGTTCTTTATCTTGGATAAACTACTAGAGCACATTCGGAGTTAGAGAAAGCCCTTCTCCTACAGGAGTGTAGCACAGGGATGGTAGCAAAATTAGCAAAAAGATAACAGAAGTGGAAGAAAAAGCAAACGTGCTTCAGCTTCAACTAGACAATATCACAGGCAAGAAAGCCTAGTGGGTCCTTAGGGAGCTCACTTGAAGACAAACACAATATAGGGGTTCATAACAGAAAATAGGCCTACCTTATTCTGGGCCATAAGCCCATTTCCTTGGTTGTAAGAATTCTGTTTGCTTATTGAGTCAAAGGGCAACTGTTTTCGCAAAGAAAAGAATACAGGTGAGAAAAATCCCATCTTCCTTTATCAAAACACTATATGTGAAGTTTATTAAATGGAACACGCTCATAATACTTAGCGTGCCACAGAAAGGGTAGGAGTCAAAGAATTCTGGAGGCCCCAAGAGAGATAGCAAATAATTCTCTGATAAGTAAAGAAAAGCTAAAGAGAATTAAAAAGAAAAGTCGGTGATCCAAGTAAGTAAAATAAAAATGCTTCCCCTCAAACAAAAAAGCAATTGTCTGAGGTTCAACATCAGGGTTTTATCAAAGAAGGGGAATATCCAGCTGGGAATAACACCTCAGAAGGTTTAACAGAAGGTTAGAAACACACCTATTTTAGGGTTTGCAGCATAAACATCAGATAGGAGTAATAAGGAAACCTTAATTAAGGACTCCTCACATATAATTCCATCATAAACTAGGGTAACATAAGTGAGGGATATGGCAGTGTAGGGGAAAGAATATATTTTATTTTTAATTTATACTTCTAATTAAGCAATATTTGAAACTGTTTTGTTTAGTTGAAAGTCTTTTTGTTTATCTATTGCTGAATAATAAAATACCCCAAAACATAGTTGGTTATATTTTTATCTCGCTGTTTCTGTAGGTCAGGAATACAGACACAACTCGGCTTTTCAGGCTTGGGGTCTTTCATGCAGCTACTGTAAGAGGATGGCTGAATCCTGAAGTGCAGGAAGCTGGGCAGCTAGCCAGGCATCTCTTTGTCTTCAAGAGTACTTTGCGATACCTCTCCATGTAGTCTTTCCATGTGAGCTAATCTGGGCTTCCTCACAGCTTGGTGGCCTCAGAAAAGTTGGCCTGCTTGCATGGTGGCTGAAGCCTTCAAAAGCGAGAAGCCCTTTGGATCAGGCAGAAGCAGCATTGCTATTTGTGGCCTGGCCTCAGAAGTCATACAGTATCCCTTCCACACCATTCTACTGGTTATAGTCAAGTCAGGAGCCTTCAGTGGTGGTGGAATAACTAGGTCACAGTCTAGAAGGGCATGTGAGATGGAGGTGTTATTGTGGTTACATTTGGAAAACCTACCACACAGGCAAATGAAAACCAAACCTACCATCAAGTGCTCCATGTATATCACTGGTATGTATATTAATGGCTCCTATAAACTAGATTCTGTTGTATGGCTGCCACCAAAATCAACGCTCTATGATCACTTAGATTTTGCATCACTAACTTCCTACTCAAAAGTTGGGTCAAATTCATCTGCCTAATTTTAGATGCTCCTGTACTAGTGTAAAAACAGGTTAAAAAAGTGAATATCTGATCTTTAACTTTCAATGCTGCAGGGTGATTTAGAACTCCCTCCAGTCTCCAGGACTCATAGCATAATGTGGGTATTTTACTAAATGTTTGGGGTAAGGGAGGATTCTTAGGTAGGGCAGCCAAAGAAATTATATTCTACAAAAAAACTTATACATTTATTCAAATGATAAATGGCATGGACCAAGAAGGGGGTATAAATCTGGCAGTGGTTTATGAAAATTCAAATATGTCATTTCTACGAGGTAGACATGAGCAATATGTATGATTAGTTTAACAAAATATTGAAACGAGGAGTTTTTAAATTTCCCAAATGATTTAAAGAAGAAAGTCTGAGAGGAGGAGCTTCAAGATGGCAGAAGAGTAAGACGCGGAGATCACCTTCCTCCCCACAAATACACCAGAAATACATCTACATGTGGAACAACTCCTACAGAACACCTACTGAACGCTGGCAGAAGACCTCAGACCTCCCAAAAGGCAAGAAACTCCCCACGTACCTGGGTAGGGCAAAAGAAAAAAGAAAAGCAGAGGCAAAGAATAGGGACGGGACCTGCACCAGTGGGAGGGAGCTGTGAAGGAGGAAAGGTTTCCACACACTAGGAAGCCCCTTCGTGGGTGGAGACTGCGGGTGGTGGAGGGGGCAGCTTCGGAGCCACGGAGGAGAGCGCAGCAACAGGGGTGCAGAGAGCAAAGCGGAGAGATCCCCGCACAGAGGATCGGTGCCGACCAGCACTCACCAGCCCGAGAGGCTTGTCTGCTCACCCACCAGGGCGGGCAGGGGCTGGGAGCTGAGGCTCGGGCTTCTTCAGAGGTCAGATCCCAGGGAGAGGACTGGGGTTGGCTGCGTCCGGTAAAGGATAAATCCAAGGAGAAACACGCAAAGACACGTAGTAATCAAACTATCAAAAACTAAATACAAAGAACAAATATTAAAAGCAGCAAGGGAAAAAAACAAATAACACATAAGGGAATCCCCATAAGGTTAACAGCTGATCTTTCATCAGAAACTCTGCAAACCAGAAGGGAGTGGCAGGACATATTTAAAGTGAAGAAGGAGAAAAACCTACAACCAAGATTACTCTACCCAGCAAGGATCTCATTCAGATTTGAAGGAGAAATTAAAAGCTTTACAGGCAAGCAAAAGCTAAGAGAATTCAGCACCACCAAACCAGCTTTACAACAAATGCTAAAGGAACTTCTCTAGGCAGGAAACACAAGAGAAGGAAAAGGCCTACAATAACAAACCCAAAACAATTAAGAAAATGGTAATAGGAACATACATATCAATAATTACCTTAAATGTAAATGGATTAAATGCTCCCACCAAAAGACATAGATTGGCTGAATGGATACAAAAACAAGACCCATATATATGCTGTCTACAAGAGACCCACTTCAGACCTAGGGACACATACAGACTGAAAGTGAGGGGATGGAAAAGATATTCCATGCAAATGGAAATCAAAAGAAAGCTGGAGTAGCAATTCTCATATCAGACAGAACAGACTTTAAAACAAAGACTATTACAAGAGATAAAGAAGGACACTACATAATGATCAAGGGATCAATCCAAGAAGAAGACATAACAATTGTAAATATTTATGCACCCAACATAGGAGCACCTGAATACATAAGGCAAATACTAACAGCAATAAAAGGGGAAATCGACAGTAACACAATCATAGTAGGGAACTTTAACACCCCACCTTCACAGATCATCCAAAATGAAAATAAACAAGGAAACATAAGCTTTAAATGATACATTAAACAAGATGGACTTAATTGATATTTATAGGACATTCCATCCAAAAACAACAGAATACACATTCTTCTCAAGTGCTCATGGAACACTCTCCAGGATAGATCATATCTTGGGTCACAAATCAAGCCTTGGTAAATTTAAGAAAATTGAAATCATATCAAGTATCTTTTCCAACCACAACACTATGAGACTAGATATCGATTACTAGATATCAATTAGAAAAAAACTGTAAGAAATGCAAACACATGGAGGCTAAACAACACACTACTTCATAACCAAGAGATCACTGAAGAAATCAAAGAGGAAATTTAAAAATACCTAGAAACAAATGACAATGAAAACATGATGACCCAAAACCTATGGTATGCAGCAAAAGCAGTTCTAAGAGGGAAGTTTATAGCAATACAATCCTACCTTAAGTAACAAGAAACATCTCAAATAAACAATCTAAACTTACACCTAAAGCAATTAGAGAAAGAAAAACAAAAAGACCCCAAAGTTAGCAGAAGGAAAGAAATCATAAACATCAGATCAGAAATAAATGAAAAAGAAATGAAGGAAACGATAGCAAATATCAATAAAACTAAAAGCTGGTTCTTTGAGAAGATAAACAAAATTGATAGACCATTAGCCAGACTTATCAAGAAAAAAAGGGAGAAGACCCAAATCAATAGAATTAGAAATGAAAAAGGAGAAGTAACCACTGACACTGCAGAAATACAAAAGATCATGAGAGATTACTACAAGCAACTATATGCCAATGAAATGGACAACCTGGAAGAAATGGACAAATTCTTAGAAATGCACAACCTTCCAAGACTGAACCAGGAAGAAATAGAAAATACGAACAGACAAATCACAAGCACTGAAATTGAAACTGTGATTAAAAATTTTCCAACAAACAAAAGCCCAGGACCAGATGGCTTTACAGGCAAATTCTGTCAAACATTTAGAGAAGAGCTAACACCTATCCTTCTCAAAGTCTTCCAAAATATAGCAGAGGGAGGAACACTCCCAAACTCATTCTACGAGGCCACCATCACTCTGATACCAAAACAAGACAAAGATGTCACAAAGAAAGAAAACTACAGGCCAATATCACTGGTGAACATAGATGCAAAAATCCTCAACAAAATACTAGCAAACAGAATCCAACAGCACATTAAAAGGAACATACACTATGATCAAGTGGGGTTTATCCCAGTAATGCAAGGATTCTTCAGTATACACATATTAATCAACGTGATACACCATATTAACAAATTGAAGGAGAAAAACCATATGATCATCTCAATAGATGCAGAGAAAGCTTTCGACAAAATTCAACATTCATTTATGATAAAAACCCTCCAGAAACTAGGCATAGAGGGAACTTTCCTCAACATAATAAAGGCCGTATATGACAAACCCACAGCCAACATTGTCCTCAATGGTGAAAAACTGAAAGCATTTCCTCTAAGATCAGGAACAAGACAAGGTTGCCCACTCTCACCACTACTATTCAACATAGTTTTGGAAGTTTTAGCCACAGCAATCAGAGAAGAAAAAGAAATAAAAGGAATCCAAATAGGAAAAGAAGAAGTAAAGCTGTCACTGTTTGCAGATGACATGATACGATACATAGAGAATCCTAAAGATGCTACCAGAAAACTACTAGAGCTAATCAATGAATTTGGTAAAGTAGCAGGATACAAAATTAATGCACAGAAATCTCTTGCATTCCTATACACTAATGATGAAAAATCTGAAAGTGAAATTAAGAAAACACTCCCATTTACCACTGCAACAAAAAGAATAAAATACCTAGGAATAAACCTACCTAAGGAGACAAAAGACCTGTATGCAGAAAATTATAAGACACTGATGAAAGAAATTAAAGATGATACAAATAGATGGAGAGATATACCATGTTCTTGGATTGGATGAATCAACATTGTGAAAATGACTCTACTACCCAAAGCAATCTACAGATTCAATGCAATCCCTATCAAACTGCCACTGGCATTTTTCACAGAAGTAGAACAAAAAATTTCACAATTTGTATGGAAACACAAAAGACCCCGAATAGCTAAAGCAATCTTGAGAAAGAAAAACGGAGCTGGAAGAATCAGGCTCCCTGACTTCAGACTATACTACAAAGCTACAGTAATCAAGACAGTATGGTATTGGCACAGAAACAGAAATATAGATCAATGGAACAGGATAGAAAGCCCAGAGATAAGCCCACACACATATGGTCACCTTTTCTTTGATAAAGGAGGCAAGAATATACAATGGAGAAAAGCCAGCCTCTTCAATAAGTGGTGCTGGGAAAACTGGACAGCTACATGTAAAAGAATGAAATTAGAACACTCCCTAACACCATACGCAAAAATAAACTCAAAATGGATTAAAGACCTAAATGTAAGGCCAGACACCATCAACCTCTTAGAGGAAAACATAGGAAGAACACTCTATGACATAAATCACAGCAAGATCCTTTTTGACCCACCTCCTAGAGAGATGGAAATAAAAACAAAAATAAACAAATGGGACATAATGAAACTTAAAAGCTTTTGCACAGCAAAGGAAACCATAAACCAGATGAAAAGACAACCCTCAGAATGGGAGAAAATATTTGCAAATGAAGCAACTGACAAAGGATTAATCTCCAAAATTTACAAGGAGTTCATGCAGCTCAATATCAAAAAAACAAACAACCCAGTCCAAAAATGGGCAGAAGAGCTAAATAGACATTTCTCCAAAGAAGATATACAGATTGCCAACAAACACATGAAAGAATGCTCAACATCATTAATCATTAGAGAAATGCAAATCAAAACTACAAAGAGGTATCATCTCACACCAGTCAGAATGGCCATCATCAAAAAATCTACAAACAATAAATGCTGGAGAGGGTGTGGAGAAAAGGGAACCCTCTTGCACTGTTGGTGGGAATGTAAATTGATACAGCCGCTATGGAGAACAGTATGGAGGTTCCTTAAAAAACTACAAATAGAACTACCATACGACCCAGCAATCCCACTAGTGGGCATATACCCTGAGAAAACCATAATTCAAAAAGGGTCATGTACCAAAATGTTCATTGCAGCTCTATTTACAATAGCCAGGACATGGAAGCAACCTAAGTGTCCATCAACAGATGAATGGATAAAGAAGATGTGGCACATATATACAATGGAATATTACTCAGCCATAAAAAGGAATGAAACTGAGTTATTTGTAGTGAGGTGGGTGGACCTAGAGACTGTCATTCAAAGTGAAGTAAAAGTCAGAAAGAGAAAAACAAATACTGTATGCTAATACATATATAAGGAATCTAAAAAAAAAAAAAAAGGTCAGAAGAACGTAGGGGCAAGATGGGAATAAAGATGCAGACCTACTAGAGAATGGACTTGAGGATAAGGGGAGGGGGAACGGTAAGCTGGGACAAAGTAAGAGAGTGGCATGGACATATATACACTACCAAACGTAAAATAGACAGCCAGTGGGAAGCAGTTGTATAGCACAGGGAGATCAGCTCTGTGCTTTGTGACCACCCAGAGGGGTGGGATAGGGAGGGTGGGAGGGAGATGCAAGAGGGAAGAGATATGGGGAAATATGTATATGTATAACTGATTCACGTTGTTATAAAGCAGAAACTAACACACCATTGTAAAGCAGTTAGACTCCAATAAAGATGTTAAAAAAAAAAAAGAAGAAAGTCTGACAATATAGAAAACGTATGCCCTAATGTAACCATAATCTGTGAACTTGTCTAAATTATTAGTATAAAATCAAGTTTAAATTAAAACCTACTAGTTTTTTAAAAATAATTTATATGATACATCACACACACATATATATAAAACGTGTGTATCTGTATAAATGTAGATTATTTTTATATACCATTAATATTATTTACTTTTAAAATAGAGATTCTCATTAAGATGTCTGGAAGACAAATATGCAAAAAAAAATTTTATGTGCAGTAGCACATATATTAATACAAACAGATCATTAATTTTATTTCTAGATTGTTCTGTCATGAATGCTGTTTCAGCTAATTATGCCATTAATTTAAAAACTGTTTTATTAGTAAATATGTTTCTAACCACATTAAGCGTATAACTTAAGAAAAAACAAACTGAGAAATAACACTGCTTCCTGAATTGAGGTCTCTTGTCTTTAAATTCCAGTAAAACATTTTTTAAAAATTATTGCTATCTTGTGAATATCTTTTATGCTCGCTCATCTTTAAGTGGTCCTAAGCTACTCTTCGGTGGTTGGACCTTTGAAGTGTTTTCATAAATCTTGAGATTAACGATGAATACTGTAATACAAGCTTGTAAATGTAACATTATATTCCTCACTTTCTGTGAAAAGTAATTTTCCACTACACTTTCAAAATCTATTTTTAAGATCCACATAGCTAATCACTTATAATAATGACTGCTTCCGAACATTTAACCCACGGACATATTGATGCATCTTAACGAAATAAGATGGCAAAATTCCTTGACCTAGAATTATTTAATGATTATCACACACACACATATATGCACATACATATACCCAGTGAGTTGGGTAAACTCTAGTAAGGGTAGGCACTATAGCCGGTTTGTGTATCACTACATATGAATCCTTTTCACATTCCCTAGAACAAAGAAAGCACTCCAAAATTATTTCTTGATTTAATGACTAGATAAATTAATGACTAGATAAATTAAAGATCAATTAAGTGATGAGACTATAGAGCTAGAGGCATGATTGTTCTCTTGAGACTTTCAGTTTATGAAGTTCTATTTTCCTTTTATACAGCTGCATCAAAGCTTTGAAGCTGAAATTTCAGCTCTGTGGTTCAGCAAAAACCTGGCCATCAGTTCTGAAGTATGTATGACTTGGGAAGTGAAAGTGAACAAAGCATGTTTCCTCCTGGTTAAATATTCTGATGTCTCTATTTCTCACCCTCATCTGTCTGCCTAGGCACTGCCCATCCCACACGCCCCTCCCATATTTCCAGCCTGCTCTGCCCTCATGTTTCCCAATTCAGTAAATGGCAAGCCCATCCTTAAAGACATCCTTTCTATTTCCCTTTTTTTAAAATTAATTAATTTATTAATTTATTTATTTTTGGCTGTGTTGGGTCTTTGTTGCTGCGCAGGGCTTTCTCTAGCTGTGGCAAGCAGGGGCTACTCTTTGTTGCGGTGTGCAGGCTTCTCATCGTGGTGGCTTCTCTTGTTGCAGAGCATGGGCTCTAGGTGCGCGGGCTTCAGTAGTTGCAGCACACGGGCTCAGTTGTGGCTCATGGGCTCTAGAGCGCAGGCTCAGTAGTTGTGGCACACGGGCTTAGTTGCTCCACAGCATGTGGGATCTTCCTGGACCAGGGCTTGAACCTGTGTCCCCTGCATTGGCAGGTGGATTCTTAATCACTGCGCCACCAGGGAAGTCCCTCTATTTCCCTTAAATCTCTTAGAAATCCTACCTGATACATCTCTAGAGTGTATATCCATAATGCTCCCACTTACTCATGGTTTTTTTTAATGTTACCATCCCAGTTTGAGCCAACATTGTCTCTCTCTTAGATTGCTGCAATGTTCTGCCAGTAAGACTTCCTTTTAAACCCTTTCACCCCCAAAACTATTCTCCCCAAAGCAGCTAGGATGATCCTTTAAAAACTTGAATCAGGACATATTCATTCTCTAATTATCTAATTTCCCCCATCACATGAAGGGTAAAGCCCAAATCCTGACAGTCCACTAGACCTCCTGTGATCTGGCCCCAACCATGCCTCACTTTCCTTTCTAAAGTCTTCGAAGGCCATCTTTCAATGACAACTTTCCCAGCTACTCTGTTGAATATGCATATTTTGCTTGACATCGCCTTCCTCTTCTTTGCTTTTCCTCTTACCAAGATGCCACCTGGCATGCATTATATTTTACTTATTTGATTTTTTATTTCATTACACTATAACTTAAGCTACAGAAGGTAGGGATTTTTTGTCTGTTTTCATGACTGAATTCCAACATCTAAACAGTGTAGACCATCAATAAATGCTTGATGAATAAATGAATGTTCTAGCTCACCAACATCCCTCTTCACCTTCCCTGCTTCTTTCGTGTCTTCCTTTCATGAATCTATAGAGGTTAAAATGGGCAAGAAAATCCTCTAAAAACACAAGCCACCTCTGCTTCTCTATTGCTCTTATTTCTACAGAACGTGAGAGAGATCTGGAGGCTAAATTGATCATGGTTAATAGTTATTAAGCAATTGTTAATGTGGTAGGGATCTGCATAGGTGCATTCCTTGTATTATCCTCAAATGTCCTCACATAAACCTTATGAGGTAGCTGTTTGAATCATCCCTATTTTAAAAGTGAAGAAACCAAGTCTGAAAATGGTTGCACAAAGTTATATAAACTTTGTGTTTGAATCTAAGGAGTCCAACCACAGAGCCTATGTTCTTCAACTCAGTACTGTAGCACCCCTCTCTCTGCTCCAACCGCCTGTGCTATAGTCATTAGGCGAACAGTCTTTTGTTCTGTCTTTCCAGCTTTTCTGTTCTCTCTTCTTCTTATGGGTTACTATGGTTTCCTTGGCCTCCTCTTGCTTCCACTGGTTAAAAGCTGAAATTCTATTTGAGCTTAGAGTAGATGTATGGAGGGAAAAAAAAAAAAAAGTCGTTCACTTGATTTGATTCTAAACTCTTTAGTTCTGCCTAATTTAGACAATAGAAGCTTGTATTGTGAAAATATTCATTAGTTAAGTTAGTGTTTCATGCATACATTTTCTTCCAGAATTTGTGGGCAAGGGTGATTGGGAAGGGGCAGTTGTTTTTTTTGAATTTTATTTTATTTTATTTTTTAATGCAGCAGGTTCTTATTAGTTATCTATTTTATACATATTAGTGTATACATGTCAACCCCAATCTCCTAATTCATCCCACCACCAACACCTCCCTTCCCCCCACTTTCCACCCTTGGTGTACATACGTTTGTTCTCTACATCTGCATCTCTATTTCTGCCTTGAAAACCAGTTCATCTGTACCATTTTTCTAGATTCCACATATATGCATTAATATATGATATTTATTTTTCTCTTTCTGACTTACTTCACTCTGTATGACAGACTCTAGGTCCATCAACGTGTCTACAAATGACCTAATTTCGTTCCTTTTTATGGCTAAGTAATATTCCATTGTATATATGTAGCACACCTTCTTTATCCATTCCTCTGTTGATGGACATTTAGGTTGTTTCCATGTCCTGGCTATTGGAAATAGTGCTGCATGAACACTGGGGTGCATGTGTGTTTTTGAAATATGGTTTTCTCTGGGTATATGCCCAGTAGTGGGATTGCTGTGTCATATGGTAATTCTATTTTTATTTTTTTAATGAACTTCCATACTGTTCTGCATAGTGGCTGTATCAATTTACAATCCCACCAACAGTGCAAGAGGGTTCCCTTTTCTCCACAACCTTTCCAACATTTGTTGTTTGTAGATTTTCTGATGATGGCCATTCTGACTGGTGTAAGGTGATACCTCATTGTAGTTTCGATTTGCATTTCTCTAATAATTAGTGATGCTGAGCATCTTTTCATGTGCCTCTTGGCAATCTGTACGTCTTCTTTGGAGAAATGTCTATTTAGGTCTTCTGCCCTTTTTTGATTGGGCTGTTTGTTTTTTTAATATTGAGCTACATGCACTGTTTAGATATTTTGGAGATTATTCCTTTTTCCATTGATTCATTTGCAAAAATTTTCTCCCATTCTGAGGGTTGTCTTTTCGCCTTGTTTATAGTTTCCTTTGCTGTGAAAAAGCTTTTAAGTTTCATTATGTCCCATTTGTTTATTTTTGTTTTTATTTCCATTACTCTAGTAGGTGGGTCAAAAAAGATCTTGCTGTGATTTATGTCAAAGAGTGTTCTTCCTATGTTTTCCTCTAAGAGTTTTATAGTGTCCGGTCTTACATTTAGGTCTTTAATCCATTTTGAGTTTATTTTTGTGTATTGGTGTTAGGGAGTGTTCTAATTTCATTCTTTTACATGTAGCTGTCCAGTTCTCCCAGCACCACTTATTGAAGAGACTGTCTTTTCTCCATTGTATATCCTTGCCTTCTTTGTCATAGATTAGTTGACCATAGTTGCATGGGTTTATCTCTGGGCTTTCTATACTGTTCCATTGGTCTATATTTCTGTTTTTGTGCCAGTACCATATTGCCTTGATTACTGTAGCTTTGTATAGTATGAAGTCAGGGAGTCTGATTCCTCCAGCTCCATTTTTCCTTCTCAAGATTGCTTTGGCAATTTGGGGTCTTTTGTGTCTCCATACAAATTTTAAGATTTTTTTGTTCTAGTTCTGTAAAAAATGCCACTGGTAATTTGATAGGGATTGCATTGAATCTGTAGATTTCTTTGGGTAGTATAGTCATTTTCACAATATTGATCCTCCCTATCCATGAACATGGTATATCTCTCCAACTGTTTGTGTCATCTTTGATTTCTTTCATCAATGTCTTATAGTTTTCTGCATGCAGGCCTTTTACCTCCTTAGGTAGGTTTATTCCTAGGTATTTTATTCTTTTTGTTGCAATGGTAAATGGGATTGTTTCCTTAATTTCTCTTTCAGATTTTTCATCATTAGTGAATAGGAATGCAATTAATTTCTGTGCATTAATTTTGTATCCTGCTACTTTACCACATTCATTGATTAGCTCTAGTAGTTTTCTAGTGGCACCTTTATGATTATCTATGTATAGTATCATGTCATCTGCAAACAATGACAGTTTTACTTCTTCTTTTCCAATTTGTATTCCTTTTATTTCTTTTTCTTCTCTGATTGCCATGGCTAGGACTTCTAAAACTATGTTAAAAAATAGTGGCTAGAGTGTACACCCTTGTCTTCTTCCTGATCTCAGAGGAAATGCTTTCACTTTTTCACCACTGAGAATGATGTTTGCTGAGGATTTGTCATATATAGCCTTTATTATGTAGGGGTAAGTTCCCTCTATGCTCACTTTCTGGAGAGTTTTTATCATAAATGGGTGTTGAATTTTTTCAAAAGCTTTTTCTGTATCTATTGAGATGCTCATATGGTTTTTATTCTTCAGTTTGTTAATATGGTGTATCACATTGATTTGTGTATATTGAACAATCCTTGCATCCCTGGGATAAATCCAACTTCATCATGGTGTATGATCCTTTTAATGTGTTGTTGGATTCTGTTTGCTAGTTTTTTTTGAGGATTTTTGCACCTATATTCATCAGTGATATTGGTCTGTAATTTTCTATTTTGTAGTATCTTTGGTTTTGGTATCAGGGTGATGGTGGCCTTGTAGAATGAGTTTGGGAGTGTTCCTTCCTCTGTAATTTTTTGGAAGAGTTTGAGAAGGATGGGTGTTAGCTCTTCTCTAAATGTTTGATAGAATTCACCTGTGAAGCCATCTGGTCCTGGACTTCTGTTTGTTGGAAGATTTTTAATCACAGTTTCAATTTCATTACTTGTGATTGGTCTGTTCATATTTTCTATTTCTTCCTGGTTCAGTCTCGGAAGGTTGTGCATTTCTAATAATTTGTCCATTTCTTCCAGGTTGTCCATTTTATTGGCATAGAGTTGCTTGTAGTAGTCTCTTACGATGCTTTGTATTTCTGCAGTGTCCATTGTAACTTCTCCTTTTTCATTTCTAATTTTATTGATGTGAGTCCTTTCCCTCTTTTTCTTGATGAGTCTGGCTAGAGGTTTATCAATTTTGTTTATCTTCTCAAAGAACCGGCTTTTAGTTTTATTGATCTTTGCTATTGTTTTCTTTGTTTCTATTTCATTTATTTCTGCTCTAATCTCTATCATTTCTTTCCTTCTACTAACTTTGGGTTTTGTTTGTTTTTCTTTCTCTAATTGCTTTAGGTGTAAGGTTAGGTTGTTTATTTTAGACTTTTCTTGTTTCTTGAGGTAGGATTGTACTGCTATAAACTTCCCTCTTAGAACTGCTTTTGCTGCATCCCATAGGTTTTGAATCGTCGTGTTTTCATTGTCAGTTTTCTCTAGGTATTTTTTAATTTCCTCTTTGATTTTTTCAGTGATCTCTTGGTTATTTAGTAACATATTATTTACCTCCATGTGTTTGTGTTCGTTATGTGTCTTTCCCTGTAATTTATTTGTAATCTCATAGCGCTGTGGTCGGAAAAGATGCTTGATATGATTTCAATTTTCTTAAATTTACCGAGGCTGGATTTGTGACCCAAGATGTGATCTATCCTGGAGAATGTTCCATGTGCACTTGAGAAGAAAGTGTAATCTGCTGTTTTCGGATGGAATGTCCTATAAATATCAATTAAATCTATCTGGTCTATTGTGTCATTTAAAGCTTGTGTTTCCTTATTAATTTTCTGTCTGGATGATCTGTCCTTTGGTGTAAGTGAGGTGTTAATTTCCCCCACTGTTATTGTGTTACTGTCGATTTCATCTTTTATAGCTGTTAGCATTTGCCTTCTGTACTGAGGTGTTCCTATGTTGGGTGCATAAATATTTACAATTGTTATATCTTCTTCTTGGATTGATCCCCTGATCATTATGTAGTGTCCTTCTTTGTCTCTTGTAATAGTCTTTATTTTAAAGTCTATTTTGTTTGATATGAGAATTGCTACTCGAGCTTTCTTTTGATTTCCATTTGCATGGAATATGTTTTTCCATCCCCTCACTTTCAGTCTGTATGTGTCCCTAGGTCTGAAGTGGGTCTCTTGTAGACAGCATATATACGGGTCTTGTTTTTGTATCTATTCAACCAGTCTATGTCTTTTGGTTGGAGCATTTAATCCATTTACATTTAAGGTAGTTATCAATATGTATGGTCCTATTACCATTTTCTTACTTGTTTTGGGTTTGTTATTGTAGGTCTTTTCCTTCTCTTGTGTTTCCTGCCTAGAGAATTTCCTTTAGCATTTGTAGTAAAGCTGGTTTGGTGGTGCTGAATTCTTTTAGCTTCTGCTTGTCCATAAAGCTTTTGATTTCTCCATTGAATCTGAACGAGATCCTTGCTGGGTAGAGTAATCTTTATTGTAGGTTCTTCCCTTTCATCACTTTAAGTATATCATGCCACTCCCTTCTGGTTTGTAGAGTTTCTGCTGAGAAATCAGCTATTAACCTTATGGGAGTTCCCTTGTATGTTATTTGTTGCTTTTAATAATTTTTCTTTGTCTTTAATTTCTGTCAATTTGATTACTATGTGTCTTGGTGTGTTTCTCCTTGGGTTTGTCCTGCCTGGGACTCTCTGCACTTCCTGGACTTGGGTGGCTATTTCCTTTCCCATGTTAGGGAAGTTTCTGACTAATATTTCTTCAAATAATTTCTCAGGTCCTTTCTCTCTCTCTTCACCTTCTGGGAGCTGTATAATGAGAATGTTGGTGTACTTAATGTTGTCCCAGAGGTCTTCTATGCTGTCTTCATTTTTTTTCATTCTTTTTTCTTTATTCTGTTCCACAGCAGTGAATTCCACCATTCTGTCTTCCAGGTCACTTATTTGTTCTTCTGCCTCAGTTATTCTTCTGCTATTGATTCCTTCTAGTGTACTTTTCATTTCAGTTATTGTATTGTTCATCTCTGTTTGTTTGTTCTTTAATTCTTCTAGGTGTTTGTTCTTTAATTCTTCTAGGTCTGTGTTATACTTTTCTTACAACTTCTCGATCTTTGCCTCCGTTCTTTTTCCAAGGTCCTGGATCACCTTCACTATCATTATCTGAATTCGTTTTCTGGAAGGTTGCCTATCTCCACTTCATGTAGTTGTTTTTCAGGGGTTTTATCTTGTTCCTTCATCTGGTACATAGTCCTCTGCCTTTTTATTTTGTCTATCTTTCTGTGAATGTGGTTTCGTTCCACAGGCTTCAGGATTGTAGTTCTTCTTGCTTCTGCTGTCTGCTCTCTGGTGGATGAGGCTATCTAAGAGGCTTGTCAGGGCAGAAGTTTTAAGATATCAATATTTTGGATTCCATGTACTTATTTGATTTGTTCTCATTTTTGTGAGATCTGTCCAAAAGCTCACAAAAACTAATTAATTATCCTTTAAAAAAGCTAAAGCAAACAGAAAAACTACCATTTTAATAGTTATAAATTCAATCTAGACTCTACATAAGAATCATAGCATTTTTCACCTGATGAAACAGTACAGGGATATTACAGCAGAAATGTCTTCTATTCGGAGCTGGATAATTTGTAATTTATAACCATGGAACCAGAAATTTAGAATTGACTATGTATCCCTACCATCACTTTCTATTAATCCAGGAAATGACACGTAAGACAGATCATTAAGGAGCACAGGAAAAGATATTTTAAAGGATATTACTCAGCTGATGTTTTGCAGAATATTATTTGAAAGAACAAGAAGTATACTGATATGTATGGTAGCAATAGTAATGTCAGTCCTAGTGGTTGGAATAATAAAAGTAGATAGGACTTACTTACATAGAATTCAATATATGCCAGGTACTCTTGTGTTTCACAGTGAATAATCCATTTTACCCTCTAAGCAACTTGTGAGATAGGTTCTATTACTATCTCCCTTAACCAGATAAATCAAGATATAGAGAACTTAAACCTCTCAAAGTCACATAGGTACTAAAAGGGAAAGTCCAGTTTTAAAATGAGGTATCCAGCTCCAGAGCCTGTGGTCTTTACTGTTATACAATACTACTTTTGCAGAAAAAAAAAAGACTTATCTAGAACTAAGGAAATAGGCTGGTGAAAATTTATAAATTATATTAGAAACCTAAGTACAATTGTAGGTTAAGATACTGTGAATTCTCTAAAAGTTATTTTAAAAAGATGCCATACAAGAAACTAACCCTTCTAATCTAGCTTGGGTGGTTCACATAAGAGCAGAACAATCAAGTTCATCTGAATAAATGTGATTTAAAATACACAGCTGAGAAAATCCACCTCTTCTAGCTACATACAGAAAGCATATCCTTTATTTCTTTGTAAAAAATAATTAAAATATCAGAACTTTGCAGTACTTTATTATAGTCATAAGCAATATATATATTTTTGTTGTCTTTCAAGAAATTGTAAGTACATCTCTCTAGAGTAGACTTAATCATTATTAACCTTCTATTAAATCCAATATGAATGTATATCATACACCAAATGTCAGTGAATAAATGCATAAGAGAGTGCTTAAAATGGATTTTTCTGGGTAGAAAAAATGCTGCAAGAAAGCCAACCAAAATAAACAGTGATTTCTGTACTATGTACTAGAGATAAAATGATGAACAATAAAATCTATTTGCATAAGGGAAATATATTGAATAGTAGTTATACAATTTGTATCATGCCAAGTAGGTAAGCCAGATCAACAGCATCCCTTATACCTAAACAGATAATCTGTTCAAATACATGGCATAATATATGGACATGGCAACCAGCATTCTGCTACACCTTCACTCCAGAATGTTTGCTTCTCATTTTTGAGGTGATATTCACACAACCATATGACTGTCATGGGACACTGCTTTCTGGTTTTAAGACATTATCTACCTACCTATTGATCTACCAAACTATCATTATTTTTTAGCCTTAGTTCTTTAGTTTGGGTGGTAAGTTCCTAACTTTTCAGCCTTTTTAACTTTTGATTCTCCACTGCTTCTTGTCATATGAGATTTAAGAATGCTTCATCTTCTCAGGAATGTTCAAATTCTCTGTAGAAGAAGAGAAAATCACGGGTCCCATGTAACTTCTCACTGCCAAATCTGTCCTCCTCCTTTTCTCAGTTTTATGTTTCATGATTTTCTGTCATGTCAACTCAGCTTTATACTCTCTAATAGCTTATTAAAATCATTTCCTCTTTCATATTTCTTCCAATCTACCTAGTAACTCTTTATTCTGATATTTTAGAATGTTGAGAATTTTTTCACTAGGACTTTCATGTTCTTATTAAGCATAGCAAAAAATCTTGCATCTAGTACATACACAACTTCCTTATGTCAGGATGGTCAAAATAGCTCACTACTATCAGGTCATAGAAGCAGATCCATAAGCACAGGTATATTTTGACTAGGGTTCAGATACTAAATGGACAAACTATTCTCTGGACTCCACTCAGTAACTACCTAAGTTAATGAAATCAAACATCTCCAGGTGTGGCTTTCTTCATTCACAGAAGGTTAAATAATCAATCTCTTTCATAGTACATAAGGACTTTCTTTCTATTTCCCAGAACTTCATATTCTATTGGTTTTTAACAAGCAAAAAAAAAAAAAAAAAAAAAAAAAAAACCCACGGAGCTAGATAGAGAGCATATATTTCAGACAGGCTATCCATATGTAAATAGTTACAACAAATCATTAAGAAAAAAAGGTGGGCATACCCAATTTTAAATTGGATAATAAATAAATAGTTTAAATAAGTAAATAAAATAAATTCATAAAATAAGAAATCTAACTCACTATGAAACATTTGAAAAAATGTTTAACATCTTGTGTAGTCATTATCATGTAAAATGAAACAAATGTGATACCATTTTCACCTACAAAATTGGTAAAATTAATAGATAACACACAGGGATACAGAGCATATGGTGAAATGAATGTTTTCAAACATTACTGTGGTATAATCTTTTTGGAGGCAAATTGTAACTAATTATCAAAACATTTTAAATTCTCATATGTCAACCTGGTAAACAAATCTTGAGAAATTTATCCCTAGGAAGTCATCACAGATTCATGGGTAAAGATTTATTTATTTTTAATCTAACTATTTATATTTGTATGTTCGTGGGTAACCTACCAGATAACACTGAATAAATAAATGTTGATACATCCACTTTTTAAAAAAAATTATGTTGCAGAAAATATTTAATGATATGGCAAAAAAATCAATTTAATTGAATAAAACTGTTTATAAAACTTTCTCCAAATTAAAAAAAAATTTAGAAAGATACACTGGGATATGAAAAGTGTTTATTTCTGAGTTATATTATTATTGGAAGTTTTAATTTAATTTTTCAAGATGACAGCAATTTACATAATAAACATGAATCAATTACATAAGAAAAAGTTTCAATGTGTAAATAATACAACCAGTTATCAGAAATAAAAATAAAATTATAAATAGCTTTAAAATGGTAGTGAAAAAAATCTCTAGGCTTGAAGAGAGAATGATCTAAATAAGAAAGAGGATTTTTTTAAAAATACCCATTATCTTTTTTCCTAATATTTAACTATTTTCACTGGTATTATTATTATATCTGATCACAACACATATAAACTTGCTCACTCACAATATACAAACTACCTATTGGAATATTTTACGTGTAGAATTATAAACTACCATTATTTTAAATATTCCATGATATTCAAAGTCCTGAAACACCTGCAATTTTTATATCCTATTAATAAACTTATTACCCTTCACAAACACTGTTAAATCTTGGAGGAAAAAAAATTACCATATGGCCTAGGACATTTTTATAGTCAATGTTATTAAATTTGTAGAAGTCTAAATTGTGCTTGATTTTATATTTATTTGTTCATATTTTCATGCTAAAAAGCAAACAAGTCATTGCTATCATTAAGGTAATAACAATATTTCTAAAATTTAGTACATTTTAATAAAAACCAATAATCTAAATGTCACATATTATTGTATCTGTACATCAATCTAGAGTACAACAGAAGTAGGAAGGAATATTTGAAATATAGTTTTATTTTAAATATTTATAGATTGCTATATAAATAAAATGAAGGCATGTATTTGCAAAACTTTTCCATTTATACTTATAAAATTTTTATAACATTGTTAAAGTTCATATGAAAAATGAGAAGTTCATATAAAAATGACTTCAGAAATCAATTAGTAGAATTCAATAATTAGAAACTACATATAATTCATTATATATTATTATAAACACATTATTGCATATTTTTATAAATATATTTATTTATTTTTATCAGATAAATGTCCATTAAGTGGAATGTCAAATTTCTGGGTTGTTTGGTAAATAAATTTTTATGAAAGAAATAAGAACTGAAACACTAATTTCCAAAGTGTGTGTACCATTTTGTATGACTAACAGCAATATATGAAATTTCACGTTCCTTCATATTCTCATTTGCAATAATTAGTTTTTTATTTTCGCCATTGTAATAAGTGTGTAGTGGTATCTTATTGTGTTTCTGTTCTAATTTGCATTTCCTTAATAACTAATGATTTTTGAGAGTCTTTTTAAGTAGTTTTTTGTCATTAAGCTATCTTTTGGTGAATAATCTATTCTAAAATTTACTCATTTTTAAAACTGGATATTTTATAAATTAAGATTTTTAAAAATTTATTTTGCATACAAGTCTTTTATGAGATTTATATTTCACCAAAACTTTTTCACAGTTTGTGTCTTGCCTTTTTATTTTCTTAAGAGTATATTTTGAAGGGCAAATGTTTTAATTTTTCCTTTTTTTACCCTTCCTTTCCCCAATTTAAACTAGATTATAGACATGTATTGTTCAAGAAAGAGGTGTTAAAGAAGAAAAGCAGAGGGTTTTAAGACCCAAAAGGCATAAACAAGGGATTTGGAGAATTTTTTCCCCTCTTTCAGAATTTCTAAATTTTCTAGTAGGTGAGAGAGCAGAGTAGATCTTTGTCCCCTCCAAAACACTTTAACTCCAGAGCTCAGGTCACAGGTCACAGGTCAGAGAGTATTCTTTGATGCCCCCAGTTCCTCTAGCCTTCCAAGTTCAAGGCATGCCCTTTTGTTAAAAACTTTATCGTTCCTTGCTTCCTCCTCCACTTTTTTCAAGAAAAGTATTCGTTTTTAATGTTGAATTTATTATTATTATTCTTTGATGAATATCTCTCTTCCCCTACTAAGGTGCAATTTTCATAAAGGCAGGAATAATACTGATTTTTATTCAGTTCATCATCAGTGACTAGAACAGTACCAGGCATGTTTTTTCTAATTAAAATACCTGTTTACCAAATGTGTGTGGTTAGATCTGCCTCAAAGCTGTGGAATCTTGTGTTAACAAATACACATGTAGAACAATAAGAATTAGATGTGCACTAGAAATTACATGTGCAATAAACCTGAGTTCCTTGTTGTCTGTTACCGATTTTTTCTTGTTCTTGGGCCCCCTGGTCTGCTTACTATTGTTAAGCCCGAGTTTTAAAGATGACTTCATATTTCTGACTTAAAGAGTCTCAGCAAATGTTGAGTCAATTCAAAGTTCTGACTCCCTCTCCTGGCCGCTCCTGCCATCTCAAGATTTCCCCTCCTTTTCCACCTTCCCAGATTTATTTAGTACAAAGGGAATTTCAACCATTTTGGCATCTAGAGGATGGGCCTTTAAGCTACATGCTGTATTCTGGGTACTTGCCAGCTGTCACTGAATGTCTGTCAGTCACCAAGTCCGGGTTCATTTTGTGTCCACAGGTGTGGCTGGTAATACTTTATCTTTTGGGAAGGAAGGTCCTGCTCTATTACACTAAAAATATTGTATGTCCAATTATCTGCTAGTTACTGTGTGTATTATTAAAAAACTCGAATTATTGTTTCAGTTTAATATTGAAGAGGGATTTTAAAACATACTATAAAAACTAAAAGTTGTAGAATATATATAATGAAGATAAACTACTTGATTGAAAAAACACATTTGATTTACCAAATGTGTGTGGTTATGAAATTGTAGATGAGCAAATATTTTATATAAATGTAAGGTCACAAAGGTAATACAAGTAAAATTTATCTTTTTGCTTTAGAATATTCTAGGAATTGTAAAATAAAGATTTAGATTTAAATTTAAATATAAATCCAGATATACATTTGTTTTTTAATGAATTATTTTGGATAACAATCATGACAGTACTGTATATTTCATATTGTCTTTTTAATATGTTAATGAGAAAAATAGAATTGCTATACTATGAGTTCATATTTAGGAATTATGATAAGAATAAATAAGGTTTAGAAAAATTATATTTCTTATACAACTTCAGTGAGCATCATTTTCATTGCATTCTATATGAATGCTTTCCCAGAGCACACTTCCAGAATACAATGTGAATGGTGCCCTTAGAAGTAGTACAACTCAGCATCCCTGGAGGAAATAAGCTGGTGTACATTTGTCTTGATATACCAGTGAGGCTAATTCTTAAGAGTTGTTTCCCAGATATCCCATCTCATCTGGGTGGCCTCCTTTAAAAATCAAGGAGAGAACTGATATGGTCTGAGATTATACAGAATGGTAATAGCAAGGAAATGAAAAGTATAAAGTTTTACAAAAGGCCTTAAGATTACTGCCTAGAAAATGGTTTCCTAAACTTAAAAAAATAAATAAATAAAAGGTATATAAGGCTATAAATTTATAAAGATATACAAATGAATGGCTAATAAAAATACATTTTAGAACATAACCATTTACCATCATGAGAAGGCAAGCTAAGAAAAAATTCATTCAAATATTTGGAAAAATTCTGTTAAAAGACCTTCCCTCTTTTAAAATTCCTGCTAGATGTGCTTGCCCTTTTATCAGAAAGAGCAATATTAAAACAGGTATAATTATGAAGACTAAAATTTAATCTCTATAGTTAATTAGATATGCATATTAAATTACATTATACAGTAGGAATCAAGAACAATGTGTATTTCATTTAACAGAAATAAAAATAATCACCCCGATTCTATAAAGTCAGTCAGTCTTTATTCTAATAAAAACCTTCATCTTCTTTTTTATTTTTGTTAAGTCTAAAAAATACTTTTTTTAGATTAAGCCAGTTTCTTGCTGAGCTATATGTTTTCCTTCTTTATTTTTTACAATATTCTAAGTATTCTAAGTGAACCCAGGCTAAGTCTAAATTACATCAGAAAAGCATTTGATTGTCTTTAATAAGAGTTAAGTACAATTACAGTCAAATAATTCAGATATCATTTGAAGGAGACAATTGCTTAATTTTCAGAATATTTAACTCTAATTGTTGGAAGATGACCAAGCACCTTTATAATTAGTATCGGAATCTAAAATCACTCTTTATAATGAATTGTATCATAATTAGTAATGATGGACAGCTCCAGTGTTTCATGCTACTGTTTAGGCAATTGTTAATTTCTGTTGCTGATAACTAAATGGAGATGACGATGCTAATAAATAGCTTTCACGTAGGCAGGCTTCACTCTGAGTGGATAAATGCAGAATACCACACTGATGAGATCCCCCTCATGCTCCAAGGTTTTTGTAAGCAATTCCACAAATTAAAGGGCTTGGTTTAGATAATCTTCCATCTTCACACTGCTCTGTTTTCATTAAATTATTTTTCTTTAAATATGATCATCATAATAGCATTCATTGGGAATCTTTATATGATAAATAGCTAATAATTGCTTTATATGATAAATAGCTAATAATTACTGAGTACTCCTGTGTGCTAGGCTCTACTGAAGCACTTAGGAATTACCAACTTCTTTAAACTTCACAAGAGCCCAAGGGAGAAATTATTATTGTTATTACATTATACAAATGAAGAAACAGACAAAGAAAAGTTAAATTACTTACTCTTAACTCCTAAGCTATACTGCCTTTTAAACTGGAAAAACATCTTCAATGATATAAGTTAATTACAATTAGAAATGACTAATTTTAGACATTAATTGGGGAAAGTGTAAATGATGGTGGTTTTCCTTTCTGTTCCTCTAGTCTAATCCTTCTACTGTCCAGACATAACATCTAAACAGCTGGAACATAAGATCTCAGCACAAAGAATAATACTGAAATCATGAGGAAATGATAAGAAAGCAAAAGATATCATACTTTAAATTCTGAACAAATGTAACACTGTTTAATCATAACATTAGGGACAAGGGTTTAAAATGTGGTGCTGGAAATATTCCAACCAAGTTATTTCACAATTAGCCAATTCTATCCCCTTATTCTTGTAGATAAATATTAATTACAATTAAGCCAAGTGGAGGGGCCAGGACTTCACAGATGTGCCATGTTAATATTGCCATAACCATTTTCAAATCTACATCAGAGATTCTCCAATATTTTATGTTACAAAATCCTTTTAGAATATAATTCTATTTCTAGAAAAAAAATATGCATATTTAGAAGCACACATTTATATAATTTCCAGAGATCACACGTATTTGAAGGCCATCCATGTCTTCTTGAACCAGAAAACAAGAGTTCCTGCCCTAAATTTTGAACATTATATCTTAACTTCCTGTATTTATCTCATTAACTGATGATGGCATTTATTTATGTCTTACTGTTATTCTCTTCATTTCAACATATTGAGAAAATACAATATATTTGGCACTGTTCATTATGGCATAATACTTTAAAATAAAATGAGAAGACCAAGACTAACAATGAGTTGACCAAAGACTTGTGGGAGGAATAGGCGAAAAGTTCCCAAAGCAGACTGTCATGCCTAGCCCAGCAACCATAGGGTTCCCTTTATCAGTTAAGTGAGCTATTAATAGCTAACACCTTCTTTGAAGGCTTGCTCTTGGGTAAGTCAAGCCGCCTGCAATAAGTTGCCTGTAAATTTTATCCTGCCAGGATGCGGGTTAGCTAATAGCTGACAGGTTTAGCCATCAAAAACTCAGCTTCCCTGGGGAAAAATAAAATCAAGCTAAACTCCACAGTTCAATCTATGTTCCAGAGTTTTCAAGGGATGAGGCTGAGCCTAAAACTTACCTGAAGCCACAGTCTTGCTTAACTTTAACCCTCATATAGGTTTCTCACCTGAACAAATTTATTTAATAAATAACTTGCACATGATTCAGGAAACCTAACAAAATAAATCTAACGCTGTTAAACAAATACTATTACTACTTCTACTAATAGATACATACATTAAATTGGCTACTTACTATCTGTCAGAAATTCTTCTAAGCTTTTTAGATAATTTAAGTTTTCTAAGTTTGAAATATTTATTCTGATAATAAAAATAAAACAATTGAAATAATGATCACTTATTAAGCTCCTACAATGTGATTAGTTCAGTTAGTCTGCATTTCAGCTGAATTTGAGAGTTATTATTTTCCCCACTTCATAGATTAAGGATTTAAAGCATAGTGAGTTTAAGTAACTGTGCAAGGCTATACACTGATATTTGATAGTGTTCAATAAATTAATGAATCAACCATGTCTGCTTTGGAAGTTATTGGGGAAAATCAAAGGCAAAGTAAAAAGTCATGCAGTTCTTTCTATGGCTCTTTTCTATCAGCAATTTAGAAATAAAGGGACATTTTGGAAACCCAACTATGGAGTTAAATTAAATACAGTGGAATTGTCTTACAAGTTATTTCATATTTAAACTTATTTTTTAAAGGTGGGTTTCTATTAATATTATCATAAAAAAACAAGAATAATTAGATCTCATTTAATAACATGCAGTTATTTAAATAAATAAAGTGTTCAAGGGAAAAGTTTATCCCCTAAAAATTATTAAACAAATGTAAGTATATCAGAGCATTCAGCCTAGTGACTAGCAAGAAGCAGGTGCTGGATAAACATCCATGAAGCAAATCTGACTTTTGGGCACAGAGCTTAGAAAGAAAAAAATCAACCTTGGGGAAGGCCTCCTGTAAAGAATTGTGTTGTAAGAAGAAACAGTTTATAGGTTTTAGAATTTGGTTTGAATATATATAAATATAGTGGGAGAATTCATAAAAAGAAAAATGAGAAAAATAATATAAAATAGTAAATTAACTGAAGTTCTCTTATTTACAAACCAAAGAAAAATAGATATCTCGTACAAAAATCCAAGAAAAAGTGATAATATAGAATCAATTGAAAACTATACTGAAATTATTTTATCAAAAAATGGTAAAATTTCTGCTTAATATATAAATATTAAAACGCATGGATATGTTATACATATAAATAGCTTTGTTATATACTTTAAAATTATCTCATACCCGTTTATGTGTAGATTAAATGCATAAATCTCTACTTAGATATATTCCATCAAGTAAAAATTTAGGTGCACATAGATTTTTAAATGGTGGCGATTGGTTAGTTTTACTCTAGTGCTATGGTGAATATTCAACAGGGTGTTATTCTCAATATCCTATACGATAATTACATGATTATATGTTTGCATTTGTCCTCCTAAAATTTAAGAAATGGGAGAAAATGAACTGAGGAGAAAAGGAAAAAGAAGTGAAAGTAGTATAAAAGTATAGAAGAAATTTTAATTTTTCCCCTACAGAAAAAGCAGAATAAGAGAATATTATAAAATTTACTAAAATTTTATAACTGTCAGTACCTTTAAACTAAAATCATCATCACTGCTCTTGTAAGTGTGACAGAGACAATCAACTTCTTCAGCACAATGAAAAGACCAATTTTTACCATCAGATAAGAAGGGCTCTGCAGAGAATATACAAAGTGCTCACCTTACCAACACCTTCAATCATAAAGGAAGCTGAAAAAAAGAAAAAAAATGTAAGAAACCTATCACAAGTACACCTAAAAGTGTCAAGAAATAAGAGAGGCAGGAGTTCCTAAAGGATAGTAATAGTCTTGTATTTAAAATGATAGTACAGTCTTTTCACTCTTTTTTTATGGTAGATGAAGGAATTCTAAGATGAAAGGGGAGACTCAGCTCTGTAGGGGACAAAAGGACCTGTCTTCAGAGCATTGACTTGACATTCTCTGGAAAGGTGCAGGGCAGTGAAAATAAGTCAGGAGAGGAAATAAAATAGGTACTGACAGAATATTATTGCAATAAAAATAACAAATGAATTTAAGATGTACATTCAGCTAATTCAAATAAAAGAGAAAAAGTTAAGGGATGAAATATTTATATATTAATATTAAGTCAAATGCTGAGCAAGGAAACATATGAGGCAAGTAGTTTTTAATGTTCTTAAAACCATATGTTACAAGTAGATAAAAAATGAAGCACATTATTCTGCTTGAAATTACCTCAACCATTTTGATTTCCATCATTCTATGTGTTTTTTCAACGCTCAAGTTCTGAAATTGCATGCTCATGACTCAGCATTTTATACTGATTTGGTGTCATTTGAAGGTATATATAGTCTATCAAACAGACTTTTCCAAATTATAGCAAAGTATCTATGTTCAGAAACTAAATGTTGCTCATATTTTCTTTTTCTTCAATAAATAATTGATACTTAAATTAATTTTTCATATTGTTTAATTCTGTAAACTACTTAATATAGTATATACCACTTTCCATCAAAAAGGAAATTCTATATTTTCTCACTATAATCAAGAAAACAGCAGCACTCCATGTCTATAATGCTGCATTATGATATATTTATATTTTAAATAACGTGTACTTTAAGGTTTGTAGTGTTTTTCACAAAGACAATTGGGAGAAGTGCATAGATTTTCATAAATATTTGGAATGTATAATATAGAAATTTTAAAAATCACAAATGGTCTCCCTAGTAGATATATCCTTATAAAATTTAATAAGGGAACAATGATCTATTTTGACACATTTTGTATTAAAATTCTGGTAGCAGTTAAAAATTTCAAATATGATGTCAGTTATATCTCAATAAAAAAGTTTCAATTATAAAGTATGCTGCATTGAGACTAACGTGCCATTTTGTGTCTAAGTGGACAATAAGAGGCTTTATTCCACACTCTCTTTGATTAATTTGTTAATATGTATTTTTTTAATATTTTATAAATATGAGGGTCATTTCAGAACGTTCTGTTAAGAAACAATTAGTGTAAGAATGTGGCAAATAGTATTATCTTTTTCATAGCCCATATATTTATTTTATTGTGATAGACATAATAGTATTAGAACTATTGTTTTAATCCTGTACTATATCTCTTTGGACTAATTTTTACATTGGAAAAACTATTCTTTATATGCTTAATCAACTACATTTGAAATTTCGTCTTATACACAACTCCATTAACTAGTAACTAATACAGAGCTTGTGGAATAAAATCTTGAATTATTTGAAAATATAAAGTTATAAAAATACCACCAATATATTTTTTGCTTTTAATTTTTTACCACTTTGCTAGTATACATTCTTAATTTTAGTGAGATAATTTTTTCATATCATATGCTAAACAAAATAACAAACTTTCTATACTGATAAAACAGAGTTTTTCAACTTCCTGTCCTCAATGAAATGTCCCTCACTTAATATACCATTCTGTTTTTCATTTAGGACTTGGCGTTTTACTATTTGAATCATTTTCTGAGAAAGTAGATACATGACATAGAAGTAAATTTTATTGTATCTTATTATGTTGAATTATATTCCATTTTGTTTGTTTAGGGTTATGTATTATTAGAGGTTGAGAAAATTGTCTTTTGGTATGTTACTGGTAGTGTGTACATAGAAGTATCATCTTTAGATCCTGATGATCCTGGGATATTTTAGTATGGCATCAGTTCTTGCCAACAGTGAAGGAATCTTAGCATTTACATTCTATTTCAATGATAACCTGGAGAAGAAAACAATGGAAAAAGGGGACCATAGTGGTCCTCAAGGCCCTGTCTGATCATCATCCCCCGCAACCTCCCTATTTCCATTTGCACCACCTCTCCCCTTGTACATTCCACTCTAGCCACAATGGCCTTCTTTGTTTCACTTGAATAACACAAGTTATTTCTCTCTTCTGAATCTTTAGAATTACACTTTACACTGAAGTATTTCCTCTCATTTTTATGAGAGTTGCCTAATTTCATTTTTTGAATCTCACTTCAACTATCACCTCCTCAGATAGGGCAAGCTTGATCATTCATTGAAAAGACACTCCATTCCTTCAACTACATTGGTCACTGTCATGTCTCCCTCTTTATTCCCTTCTAATATGCAAATATTGAATTAGTGTGTTTCTTTTCCAAGTTAGACGATAAATTCCCTAACGAGAGAGCCCTGCCCTGTGTAATTCATGGTTCTATCACACCACTTACATCAATACTAAATCAATAAGTATTTGTTAATATCTATAGTAAGAAGAAAATATCTCTTGAAAGGCAAAGTTTAGAAAGAATTGATCTTGTTCTAGTTACTCTAAGTAATTCATTTTTATAATTCAAAGTAAATTCATATAAGGAATAACATACTTTGTACTTGAATTTATTTTTTCATTATTACTATTATTATTTGATTTTATAAGAAAGCAGATGACCAGATATTTGGTTGCAATCAATTAAGTTTTAAGGCATCGAATTGTAGAAGATACTAGAATAATACTACAGTTTTTAAGACCTACTTACCCAGCCTGTATTTGCAATTGGACCTTCTAAGAAATACAGTAACTAATAATAACACTGTAGTTATCAGTCATTAAAAGAACTGTAACAAATATCCTATGCTAAAGAAATCTGTATAAATTAGTAAAATAAGGATATATTTTATTTTGTTAACCCTTTACTTTTCTAAAATTGAGCCGTCCTGAAGGACACATTTACCTAAGCCCCAGATTGTCAATTTTTTCTTTATTAGCCATGGTATCTGTAGGGATAGCTGTCCATCTCATGTATTTGTGTCTAACTCAAGTTTTGAAATGTTTTTATGCTAAAGAAAGTCATTAGTAGATATCTCCTAAAGACCCTTTTAAGAGTGTGTTTGATGTGATTAGTTTTTATTTATCTCACTACATTTTTAAACTATAAACTGTAAAATACTTGGAGAATCTAATCGGTTGGCATAGTCTATTTGTTATTTGAAGGGAAGAGAAATGTCTTGTTTAGGCTGATCAGTGGCAGACTTTCATGAATTAATTGCTTCAAAAGTCCTAGCTAAATAATTATGCAACAAAATTCAGCTCTGCAAATAGCTGTCTTAAATGCATCATGACCTCTAGGTTTTATCTGATAAATTATGTTCCATCCAACGTTGGTGTCAGCAACTTATTGTCCTGGTTACAAATTGGCTGTTATGCAACTGAATTAATCTTGATTAGAGATATTTTCCATTTGTACTTCCATGCAACTGAGTGCTTTTTAAAACCTGTACTTTCTTTTAAAGGAGACTGCAGTTTAGAAGTTACACTTTGAGATTCTGAACCAAATTGAGTTCTCCAGTAATAAAACAATTGGAGAATGGAAATGATAACTAAAATTATTAAATGTCTTGATTGTTTAAAACATTTAACTAATGATATAAGGAATGTGTACCCTAGATTAATTCAAGAATGTAGTTCACCCATATAGATTTAGTGTAGCCAAGAATTTAGGCATATGCTTCTCTTAAGAGAGTCAGCTATCGACTTAATAAGAGCTATCTATAGGCCAGAAATTTGAAGAATAATATCTTTTGATAAATATATTGACACAATGTATGTGGGTAAACTATGAATATACTACAATAAGCAAAATATACAGTTACCTTAAGTTATTGGCCTAATACAAGGCTATATATCTTAAAAGAACTGAGACTAGCAGAAAAATAAATACTTACTGTGGAATTCAAAGTAAAAGCCTTGTGATAGAGCCTGATACTCAGAGTAGTGCTGTAAGGGAAGCACACATAAGTTTGGGTCTTTGGGTTTGGATTCAAATCCTTGTTTTGTTATTTTCTAATGTAGTGACTTCGAATAAACTGCCTCACTTGAAGGAACTTCTATTTATTCAGAGAGGATAATGCCTCATCTCTGGGGTTGTTAGAAGCATTAAGTGGTGTGGTAGATGCAAGCAGTGTGGAAATATGATCTCTTTGTAATACCACTCTTCTTTATAATTTTCAAATGAAGTATGACAACCCATGGTCCACAAATAGTCAAAAACAATGGCATGTGTGAATAAAAACATGTGCTGTTTTTTTCTTAAGAAAATATTTTCGAAGGATTCTATCATTTAAAAAATAATGATAGGATTCTACTAGAAATTGGATCTCAGCCCTAACTCAATCACTTCTAGTTCTCTGATGCTACCCTTGTCATTTAATTGGTCTAAACTTGTTTTTTAAACTACATAATTAGAGAAAATACATGATATGCCCATTATTTAAATTAAATGAGTTAATGCCTCAATAATTTACAAATTGTGCAGCGATGATGAATAATATAGTAATCTCCATTACTATCATAAAAACATGCATGATTCCCAGATAATTAACAATGTTCTAAGAGTTTAGTAATAAGTTATCAATGATATTCGTCATTGAATTTTATTTTATAGATTTTGGAACAACTGATCAATAATGAGTATGAATTGTTTGTAGGAGACACCGGGAGAAGAGGAATACTTAGTCTTTCTACAAATATCCTGTCTTTGATCAAAAAATTCACATCATCATTTGTGGAACACAAGGTTGAAGAGAAATGGAATAAAATATGTAATATAAAATAGAATGAAAACATAGTTTAAATACCCCTAATACTTCAATAATGAAATAATTATTTAAAAAACCATGGCTTTTTGTAATGCATTTGGCATTATAACAAGGTAAAATGATTTTATTTCAATATAAGAGTAAAGACAAACCTAGAGAAAAAAACTATGTACTGAATGCTTATGATATAATAGAAATCATTCCAAAAGATATTGAAGGGTATTTAACACTTGTGAATATTGGCCAAATTTATAGGAAAAGAGCATATAATTGTTTTAATGATCCATTTACTTAAAAAAATTTTTTGCTAAGTAGAACATTTTCCCTTCTTTTAATTTATAATTCCCTAATACAACACATCTGAATCCCCCCAATGACTTAAGGGAGCACTGTTTTCATTTTTGAACTTCAGAAATACACAAACATGAGCACACAAACCAACATCGAGTTTATCTTTTGTATGACAAAAATTTTGAAAGTATTTTGTCTATAATTAAATTTTTCTAATTAAAAAATTTATAAAGGAAGATTATTTTAAAGTTTAAAGAAAAAAATAAGCTGAGTAAATAACACAAATTAAAATTGTGTAAAATTTACTAGTTATATAAAATCAATCCTGCTTTTCTAATACATAGCATTTAGAAATTTTGCTACATATATTTTATATTATTTATTACATATGTATCTATACCTTTTAAACAAATTAAGTTTTTGAATTGTGATATACACATCTCCCTGAAATGTTGAGAAATATGATTGATTTTGATCAAATAATATGGTGATTACTGTAAGGACAATTAGCTCCTTTATAAAATCAAATATTCTAAGCCATTACCTGTGCCTTTATTCAAAGTCTTCATTAAGGTGTCTTAACACAGTAGTTTTTACTTATCTTCATATGGACCCTGTGCACTTCTACTTGTTACAAGTTAAATACATACACGTAGAGGAAGCAGAAGAAACACATCATTTCAAATGGATCAATTTTGAAATTTATTTTTAAATATTTTTAATTTATATTAAAGCTATTGACTTTATGTGTTATATGATCTCAAACCTTAAAAAATATATTATTATATATTATATATGTGTTATATATAATATGTATCAATTTTAATAGTTTTCTTCCTTCCTTCAACCTTAATTTTTAAGGTTGATAACTTCCTTATTTTCTTTTGCAACATTGATATTACGTTTTTTTAACTATGTTTTTACCTTTATACCCATGTTAAAACTATTTGTGAAGAAGGGCCTCCTTTTCATTATTCTAACTGTATTTTCAATGCCTTTAGGTTTTCACCTGTAAGTAGACAGCTGCTTTTTATTATTAATTTGAAACATTTATGCATATATGCTTGTGACAAGTGTGCATATATGTTGATATTTTAAAAAGTATTATTAGTTTTTTATAACAAACATGTAATGTAAAGAAGGATATTTAGGGTGGGAGGGAGACGCAAAAGGGAGGGGATATGGGGAAATATGTGTACGTATAGCTCATTCACTTTGTTATACAGAAGAAACTAACACAACATTGTAAAGCAATTATACTCCAATAAAGATGTTAAAAAGAAAAAGAAAAAAAAAAGAAGGATATTTAATCTGCAGATATCAATATAGAAAATTTAGATTTTGTTAAAACCAAAATTAAGCCTGGTTTCTCACCTTAAAAACTTGGAGTCTCTGTGAGGGCAGAATTGAAGTTGCCAGCAGGACCAGGATATGAAGAGTGCTAATTATGCTTCCTCTGATGCTGTAATTCTATGGTTTAAAGGAGTTTGGTTTGTATTCCTATTTGTCTGGCAGTTTTCCCAGCCACTAAATCCACTTCAGAGGTTTGTTAAAGGACAACAGCGGATTTTCTGTAAAGAAATCTCAGTGAGCTATATTTAGAATTGGTTTCCTGTATTGAAACACTGGCCTGTTTCCATTTGATACATGTATCAAATCAGCTATTTTATAAATGAGCCATTGAAAATCATATGCAGTTCAATTTGTTGGGCAACATCAGAAATATAAAATCTGGAGTGGAGCATAAAGACACATAGAAGAAACATAAATTATTTAACATTCTTTTTTCATAAGAAAGTTTCTTTTTAAACATAGGAATGAAACTCAGACAATTAAAAATTTAACAAAATTTTCTTAAAGATTTTCAGATAACTATATATGCACTGTACATGCTCACATATATATTTGCACATATATAACTTTTTAATTGGATGTTTAACAGCAGAAGGGTATTTCATAGTGCCCTGTTAATTTTTAGTTACACATACCTGAAAGTAGTTTTAAGCCTAATTACATTCTGAACTTTCGTAATAATACAGTTAACATTACAAAATGTATTTGATTTTATTATATAAAATGCATTTTCCCATCTTTTATATTATATATAAAATAGTTTTATGTATTATATAAAGTACATTTTCCCACCACTTTTTCTTGCTAGTTCAAATTTTGTACTTTTTCAGGCATTTATAAAATAATTCAAAGCAATTTCCTAAATGTTACTATGAATCACAAATGAAATAATAAATCGAATTCCTATGTGAAAATTATGTATTATCTAAAATGTAAATGTAAGTGTAAGTGGTGTGTCCCCTCTTCCCCTCATTAATTCACAACACACATCATTATTCTGTTCCTGAACCAAGACAGGAACAATATCCAGTAGTCAATATCCAAAAATTGAGTGTACATGTGAAATAAGATTTATTTACCACCTTTATATTGAAGGGTACAGAAGAGAGGAAAGTACTTTGTTCAGAGGTTGGTCTAGGACACCACAGTTGTATAACTGTGGAGCAAACTGGAAAAGTAGGAAGGGAGAAATTGGGTGGGGCTGGCTAATTATATTTATGCCCCGTCTTTTTAATGAATATGCATTTAAATATGTGGTTTTCAAAATCTTAGTTCTATTTTATTAAGGACCTTTGAATATTTTTGTCAATTCTATTTTTCCTACCCTCAAACTACTCTCCATCATTTTCCCTTTTTCTTTTCTCAGCTCCTATAATACTAAGCCCTGGACAAATAATCATATATTATATCCCAACAAAATATAGAAAATTTTTTCGAGTATTCAACTACAAACCTATTGCTTTCTTTCCTCACAGAATCAATTGAAAGTTTTAAGTTGAATTGCTTTCTTCCAGGATTATCTTCCTGGTAGCACTGCCAGCTACATGGTACTTTCTCATTGCAATAAAAGGGTTTGGGGGGCAAATCAATAGGACTTCCTCTTTCCTGTGAAATAAAAAAAAGGAAATGAGGAAAATGGAAACGAGAAATTTCAAAGTCAGATTATCTCTCAATAAAATGAGGAGAAAAATGAAAATAAGTGAAATGAGAGAAAATGATGAGCAAAGGTGAAAAGTAACTTAAAAGGGAAAATAAATTTTAAAAAAACAGAGTAAACAAGTAAGAAACAAGCACCAGCATGAATTAGTCATACATATTAATTATAAATATTTAGTAGTTGGGAATTCAGTTGTCTCCTTGAAGAGACTATGAGCCCCTAGCAAACATAGCGTGAAAGATAGTGACATTTTACATACAGAGTTGTAAGTCAGAAAGAGAAAAACAAATACCGTATGCTAACACATATATATGGAATCTAAAAAAATAAAAAATAGTTCTGAAGAACCTAGGGGCAGGACAGGAATAAAGACACAGACGTAGAGAATGGACTTGAGGACACGGGGAAGGGGAAGGGTAAGCTGGGACGAAGTGAGAGAGTGGCATTGACATACATACACTACCAAATGTAAAATAGATAGCTAGTGGGAAGCAGCCGCATAGCACAGGGAGATCAGCCCCGTGCTTTGTGACCACCTAGAGCGGTGGGATAGGGAGGGTGGGAGGGAGACGGAAGAGGGAGGGGATATGAGGATATATGTATATGTACAGCTGATTCACTTTGTTATACAGCAGCAACTAACACAACAATGTAAAGCAATTAGACTCCAATAAAGATGTAAAAAAATTTTTTTTCAATTAAAAAAATTAAAAAAAAAATAGTGACATTTTGCAACGATGACATTTGAGATTGTCATTACTTCGGTTAGATAAACCCACAGAGGCTTAGAGGAAGAATTTAAGTTTGAGTTTGAGAATTGGTAGAGAGAACGTGAAGTGATTTCTAAGCTTAGTCTCCTCTTATCCTAGAAATACAACAAATAATTACAAAACATAAATTTTTCCAAAGAAAATTAATTTGAGGGTAAGCTAATGTTTATCTCCTCACCAAAATGAAATACAGCGGGAAATAAAGGCCCATACTATAGCACAGATACATTTCAGCCTACTGAGTGAACGCATTCAGGGGCAATGTGGTCAATTACACATGTCAGAAAATTGAGGAAAAATTTGACCTTAATTTTATGGATGACCTTAATTTTACAGCTAATTATAGAGATTATTGTCATGAACTTTATTATTAAGTATTACCTTTGCTTTGTAGATCAGATCTCCATAGATACACCTATGAATTATGTGCTTTTTCCTTTTCTATTGAGAGGGGAAGGACTTCTAAAAAATTGTGGGAAGTCTGGATCTGGTAGAGTCTGTTTTTCATAGTTCTATAAAGAAAGTAATTACACACAAAAAATAGGGGAAAGGACTGTGATAAATTTGTAGGCAGCATTGTAATGAGGAAGCACATTATTACATTATATTCTCCTTTCTCTTCTCTGGCCCTGGAGTTGGTCCTGTTCCTCACTGGCTGTCGGAATTTTATTCTTCACTCAAAAATGCTCTTTGATGAAAAGATGTGCAGCATAACTCATCCTAATAAATAAAACAGAAATGGAATGTGACACCATCATCTCTCCTTGTATGGGCAGTGAATAAAACTTTATGGGGGGAAACATATGGAATAAAATAATAACCAGATCTTAGTGAAACAAATTTTATCCTGGGCAACTCTAAGGTTATAGGAATACACCAGCTCTGTATTACTGAGCCAACAAGTAAATAATAGAGGGTAACTAAATCATTCAGCATAAATACAAATGTCACTAATCCATTGATTATGACTGTTTTTCATTTCTTACATCAGAACCTAGAAGCAATGATTCGGTCAGAGTTATATGGGTCCTCTCAGCATGAGTCAATATGTATAAAATGGATAACTAATAAGAACCTGCTGTATAAAAAAATAAATAGAATAAAATTCAAAAAAAAAAATCCTAATACATGTATTTCTTCTTCTGTTTATTCAGAGTTGCCAAAGTTCATTCATGTTGATCAGGATTCACTCCTGCCTGATGAACGGTTAATAGGGTGACCAGTAAGATATGACATGAAATAAAAATATTTGCTGCCTTTCTTTCAAAGAGAAAATGCATTTAAACTATGCAGCACCCAGTATCTCTGTGAAACTATATATACCTGGAATTTTGGATGTGTCCCTGAAACTGGCCTACTGTGCTTACTATACACTTAAATCATAAGTTTAAAATCAAGAGAGAGAGAAAGAATAAAGGATAGAATGTGTGGTGGTTAATTTTATGTGCCAACTTGGCTTGCCAACAGTACCCAGATATTTGGTTAAATATTATTTTAGATATTATGCGAAGGTATTTTTTGAATGAGATTAACATTGGTGGACTTTGAGTAAAGCAGATCGCCCTCCATAATGTGGGTGGGATGCATCCAATCAGCTGAAAGCCTTAAGAAAAAGACTGACTTTCCCAGAGAAGAGGGAATTCTCCTAGCAGTTGGCCTTACGACTGGAGCTGCAGGGTAGACTCTCCTCTGCGTTTCCAGCCTGCTAGCCTACCCTGCACAGTATGAACTTGCCAGACTGTGCAATTCCATGGGCCAGTTCCTTAAAATAAATCTCACTCTCTCTCAGTCTACACACACACACACACACACACACACACACACACACACACTTCCTATTGGTTCTATTTCTCTGGACAACCCTGACTAACACAGAGGCCAAGTGTTTTCAGAATGGATTCAGATTTTAGCAAAGAACATTGTTATCTGAAAAGGTAGATACGTAGCTCTTTATAAGCATCAGTAGAAGTTGTCTTACAAGAACTAGAAGATTAATCTCTAGGTAACCTATCAATGGGGGCATAAAGAAAAGCTTTATACAGCAGTCACTACTTTCCACAGCAATCACTAACTCCTCATTAATTTTTGAGGTAAATTGTAGATAAGTACCAAAAGTTTGCATGCGGATCTGAGAAAATTCCTTATTAAAATCTGTTATGCTGTGTAAAAGTAGATGCTTTGTCTAGATTCCTCAATGAAAAATGCCTTGCTTTTTCTCAAATTAAATAAAGCCTATGATTGGGTTAAATAGGAAGGAATTATTTGATGAGAAAAGCAGCAAGAAGCAATTGAATAAAAACATAAGTTTTTGTGTAGTGGGATTTGATTATCCACACTAACAATTCTCAAACTCAGTCACTTGTAAAATCTATGGAAGGGGACAGGAGCAACTTTCACCAAGTTTGCAATTTAGCAATGATGAAATAAGTCCAAGATTTAGATGAAAAGTTGATGGTAGCTTGCTATTTTTATCTTTTTGTTGTTGTTGTGAATAGAAAGGAAAATAATTTACAATATTCTATAGCAAAAAAAACCCCCAAAAACAACAGGACAGATTTCCTATATGTTGAAGGAACTGCAGTATGGATAAGCAGAAACTCTTTCCAAAAGTATTGGCAAAATAATAATAATAACAATAAGTGCTTTTCTACTGTCAGATCAAAACATTGTTAATGTTCAAAAAATGGATAGTAAGTAATTTGCTAGCATTTTTATTTGGCTTCAATTATAAGCTAAGAGTATAAAACTTTAAAAATATATTATGGGGACAATTAAGTATTTATAGTATACTTTCTTGAGATGTGCATTTAACATTTAACAAACATCAGTTATGCCTCTACTAGGAGAAGTGTTGTGACTAACAAAAATATCCAACAATATTCTTTCTCTGAAATTTTATATTTATCTAACTGTATATTTGACATATGCCTAAGTTTAATTCATATTTAAAATTTAGAAATAGGAGGGTTTTAAAATATATATATTTATTTGGCTGTGTTGGGTCTTAGTTGCAGCACATAGGATCTTTGCTGCTATGCACAGGATTGTGGCATGTGGGATCTAGTTCCCTGACCAGGGATTGAACCTGTGGCCCCCGCATTGCAGGCATGAAGTCTTAGCCACTGGACCACCAGGGAAGTCCTGAAGTAGGAGGTTTCAATTATGCTTTACATTCCTTTTGTAGAAAGGAGTAGAGGTGACTTCAACTCTATCAGTTTTAAAGCAGCAAGTACAGCTCCATCATCACAAAAGCTCGTATGTTTGTAAATTAATGCAAACTTTCTTTGGTTTAAGAATAAACTTGTTTTTTCTTTAATGTGGAAAAAATACACAAGACACCTTTCAAGTGTCTCACCATCAAGGGTCAGAGTGTTTCCTATTTCTAATAATGCCGTCTATCCACAGTCTTTAGACAGAAAGTTAGTAATACTGGAGATACACGAAGTGTGTTTTAAAGGCTACATGAACATATATAATCTATAGAACATCACTTTCCAAACTTCCACTTCTATATGTATTCTTTCCTAAAAGTGGTTGGAGAACATATCTGTAATAAAAATATCATCGTTTTCTTTTCTCTTATAGTCGCCCTTTCCCTCTTTTTCCATTTGACAAAATAAAAGCATGTATTTCACTTTGGCTGATTGCCTGCTAGGGTGCCAAACAAAGCAATAATATTGGTGTCTGGGTGGGTCCCTTAATCAAGGCATGAAATTATCCACTGTAAGAATCTTTCCCTTCCCCTATATCATATAAATTTTTGTTTAGGAAGCAGTTAAGCAGAGGAAACACAATCATTTGACCCATGCTGTGATATTCAGAATTTATATATTTTGTAAGATGAAGGAGGATTTATGATAACTCTCTACTGTTGCCAAAGAATACATTTTTCTGAGAGTGAGTCTTATAGGAATCAAAAACCAAAAGATCTATATAAAATCATGAAGAGAGTGGTATTTTGTTTGTTCCATGTGACAGTCATACGAAGGATCTGTGCCTTATCTAGCTATTATCACAAATTAGAATTAAGAAGAGAAATGCTTAATCTAGGAAATTGTCTTCATATCTTTATTTGAATTAAAAAACAAAGCCAGGCTTTTGTCTTACAGGAAGCTAATCTGATTTGACTGATTGAAATGACAATGAGTTTGGCTTTCCCAATTCAATTGTGTGACGGATATTTCTACATATTGAATGAGAAAATATGCCACTACAGAATTCCGATTAAAAAAAATATAACATGGCAAGTCAAAGATATTTATCAAAAATATCTCATTGAAAAGTGTATTTTGAAATTAGCAATATTTAAGTATTCACAATCCTTTCAGAGTACAAGTTGCCCCTATATAAAAGAGTAAAATATAAAATTATATTACAAGATGACTTTATAAAAAGTGAAAAGCAAAGTTATAGGCTTTTAATAAGTCTCAGTAAAGAACTTTTCTAGAAATTAATGATTTTGCAGATCAGGTGATTTTGATGATTCTACATTCAAAAAGGAAAAAAAAAAAACCATTGAGTTTTCCAGTGACAGACGATGATGATGATTTAGCTATCTTATTACAGATATCCATAGTATGACTTGCCCAAGAGATCACTGCTAATATTTATAATTTCTATTAATTTACAGTGATCAGTAGATATACAATATTGAAAAATAGGAGCAGCATTTGTTTTAAAATATCCATTGTTATCAAAATTTCTAACAAAGAAATTACAAGGGCATAAGAATCCTTGTGATTTAGGACAAAAGCTAATCACTAGCTGTGAGTATAAAAATATATCGCTCCCTGATATACAATTATACAATTAGGATTACACGGAGTTGAGTGATCTATTGGTGACATTTGTTATAAGAAGGGAAAATATGATTTAAAAAAAAAAATCTGTTGCTGTATTAGGACTGATATAAAATTGTCAGAGTGTATTTACAGATAGCAGTATAAGTCACATAAAAATACAATCAAATTTTTACAGTATAGCTATAAAGGCGTTGGCTTTGTGTATTCTCATTCCAGCAACTCTGAGTATAAATAAGTTTCTTAAAAGTATATGATGAAGCAATCTAAGTTAAATTTAATAAAATAAAACTATTTGAGTAACTTCATCTTTTATTTTCCCACAATGTTTATGTCTTCTGCTTCTTCTGTCATTGTGCTAAACAATATACAAAATTAATCGATCTTTATTGTTACTGATCTTTAAATAAATTTTTGTTTTAAAACAGTTTTAGATTACAGAAATATTAAAAAGATACTATAGATAGTTCCCATATACCCCACACCCAGTTAGTCTGTGTATTAACATCTGAAGTTAATATGGTACATTTGCTATATATAATGAACAAATATCAATACAGTATTATTAACTAAAGTCCATAATTTATTCAGATTTCCTTAGTTTTTACCTAAAGTCCTTTTTCTGCTCCAGCACATTCCATCCAAGTCACCACATTACATTTAGTTGTCATGTCTCCTTAGGGTCCTGTCAGCTGTTATAGTTTTTAAGGTTTGCCTTGTTTTTGAGGGTCTTAACAGTTTTGAGAAGTATAGGTCAGGTGTTTTGTAGAATACCCCAATATTGGTTTTTGTCTAGTGTTGTTCTCATGATGAGGTTGGGTTATACGTTTTCAGGAGGAAGACCACAGAGGTAAAATGCCATTTTCATCACATCATATGAAGGGTACATACTATGAAGCTGATTTATCACACTGGGTGTTGACCTTGATCCACTGGCCAAGGCAGTGTTGATCCAGCTACATTTTCAACCATAAGAAAAACAGGTGCAAACTGCATAAATGTGTCTTAAGTACTCACTAAATAAAAACTAAAGATCAAGATAATTTGAAGGCACAATGATGCTTTAAATGATATATCATTCAAGATTAACTAATAAAATACAAATAAATAGTTAAGTAACAAACTAGTAATATAACTTTCCTTAAGAATCTAGATTAGAGACATAGCTAATTTGATCATTTCTAAATACAAAAAAGTAGATGATTTTTATTCATTCAAAATTACTTAGTCATATTATAAATAAGTATTACATATACCTGAATATGTATAAATATTACCTGAGAACATTATCATCAGTAAGTTTCTAAGTTACTTTTCATAAGAACACATTGTTGTGCACACGCAAAGGAAGTTTATTTCTAGTTTCAGATCTATCTGTGATTTGGCTTAGGTACTGCACAAGAGGTAGGGTACAACACAAATTTATAACCAATGTTAAAATATTAAATCGTACATATGCCTTACCAATATTGGCCGCTGATGATACTTTGAGTCAAACAATGACAATATATTTATATTTATTCATATAATTTTCACTGATGCAATGCCACATATATGTTTATATAATACATGATATATTCTACATGATATATATATATAATTTTTATATATGATTTCATACATATGATTTCAGTTCTACCTGGTGCTTAAATTTAGGCAATGTGATCCTTGACAAATTAAATCTTTACAAAACTTTAAATGGGCTTTTATCCTGTGGCAGATCATATATATGTTAAATAATTTCCATTAGAAAAAACTGTAAAGTTGTCCCACTTAACACTTACTAGAGCAACAATCATAGTCCTTTAGGGTTATGATAGTGAAACCAACCACTGAGGCTGCTTCAGGCAATTGAGAAGCCGTCAAAAATCTGTTGGTAGGCAAACTTTGGGTGCCTCCCAGGTAACCAGGCCAAACATTTCCAAACAATACTGCACTGCAGATCCCATATCATTTTTTACGTCCATTTTGCTGTAATAAGAGCCAAAGTGAAACAGACTCTCCTGAGAATGTGGCTTTGGCAGTCATGGAGATTTTGTCCAGAAATGTTGCTTGAACACAGGCAATGAAGAATTTGAAATTAATGTTTCAAATGTCATATATCCAAATAAATGAGTTAGTATGTTAAAATAAAAAATGGCCAGATTTATGTGTTCTGATTAATTTTTTCTCATTTTTTGAGGCATATTTCTTTTTATGTCACATAGCAAACTTCGAAATATTTTATATCTTGGAAAGTAAATTCACTTATCTTCCATTAGTCCTACTCAAAGAAGTCATTAATTGTACAGAAACACTTTTTACCTTGAAAGAACACGACTTCTAGTGATATCTGTGAAATTATATGTAATGAATAAACATCTGCTCAATAAAATACAATGATGTATACAGAAAAATTATACAATATTTAAAATATATATATTGCAAAGCTTAGGTTGGAAACTCATAGTATGTTCAACAGGCCTTAAAAAAGCAGGACATTTGTTCAATTTATCTTGAATCTCTAGAGGTTTGTGCATGATCTGGCTTAGAGCAGAAACTCAAAAAACAGTTGTTAAATTGAATGACCCATATTATTTAGTTTGCTTAATAAAATGTTAAATGCAAGTAGGATATATATGTATATATATGTATGTATACATATATATAAATTTAAGCAGCCATTTAGGAAAGATTTTTATAATACTTACTATATATTAGGCACTAATGTAAAACACCTGTAATATATAGGGCCAGTGTTTCACACTTCAATTCCCTTAAGTGAACAAACTAGGTATAAATTCTGAATAGGTATAAAGAATAGAATTACAGGACAGAACCCAGCCTAGGGAGAAAAATGTAATGTTAAGTCATTTGTAAGAGGATAAATTGGGGTCATTTCTTGAAGTACCTAAAATGAAAATGTGATAAGAGGAATAGCAGCAAGTCTATGCATTCTGGTTTCACATCACATCATAAAATCATCAGTCAAGGCAAGGAGAAGAATCACTGCAATGAATTGCTTCCTTTTAGCAGAATGTGCAGCTTGCTTGCTGATTTCAAAGAGTTTCTATTTGAAAATATTGCAGTAAAACTGATTTTTATGAATTTTTCTAAGAACCCATAATATATAAATTTGAATTTGAAAATGGCCTAGAAATATTTTCCAGTATTTTTGGAATTGCAAATAATTCATAACAGCCTATATATTTTTTAAATATTTTCACAACTTTAAGACATAATTGACATGCAATACACAGCATGCTTAAAATTTACAATTTGATACATTTGAAATATGAATACATTCTTGAAACAATCAAGAGAGTGAGCCTAGCTGTCAGCCCCCCGAAAGTCCTCATGTCTTTTTTAAACTTTCTGAATTTTTTTTGTGTGTGTGTATGTGGTTATTTTCAATCCACAATTGGTTGAATCCATGGATGCAGAAACTGTGTATATAGTGCCAACTGTGTACTATTGGACAGTTCTTAAACGTGAAGTGGTACCATATCACTTGAAGACAGACTGTGACAAGAAACATTCATGACTTCATGATCTGAGGGCTTACAGAATACCTGGTTTGCAGTGATGAAATCCTGCATATGTCACCTTAGAACAAGTGACCACTAAACACTTAGCTAAAGTGCCAGTTTGAAATGACACCCTAAGGAGCTGGAGTGCTGTGCTCCAAGACGCTGTTTATAAATTAAAACATAGGATGATGTATGGTGCTGTTTTACGGTACCTAGCAAGGAAAGACAAAATTTATATACTGGAAAGGGTAATCTATCTTATTATCATGTGTAGCTAGCAGGCACATATGAGTGTGTCTAGGACTTGAAAAATTTACTGGGGTCTCTTTGTTGCTTCCATGTCTAGTGAAAACATTGGAATAACAATTTCAGCAAGCATAGCCTGACCAAGACATTGAAACTAAGGGCTCTATTCCCTTAGGAATTGGAACTGGATGACCTCAGCGTTCATAAATGCAACCTAGGGAAGCTGAAATATGCCTGAGGCTGATGCAAACAGAGTATCAGTGGTAGAGGAAGTTGTTGAGACCATCGGTTACAGTCACAAGACAACTACAGGGTTTGGACAATATTTGTTCCACTAATCCTCTTGTCTTAAATCTTTTTAGAGTGTAATAAGCCACCACATTGAGTGCACTTAATGTGGACCTGAGCTGATTTGAGTGTAACAAGTGGTTTTATGTGTCAGGTACTTATATTGCCCTGGTCCACAAATTCTTAGTTCATTACTAATTCTAGTTGCACCTGTGGTGAACAGTCCCTATGTAACCCAGCAGCACGGCTCTGACGCTACTTTTACATTTTCTGTCTTCTTCCTCCCCAAACTACGGAATATGGGACAACCCAGAAATGTGAGAGATTAAAATACTAAGCAAAATATTTATCTATTGGGGTTTACAAATTAGTAGATAAATGCCCCAAATTTCCTTCCTATGCAGGGACAGAAAGATGCAGATTCGGAATGATTTTTCAGAAGGATCACAGCAAGATCTAAATCCAGTTTCCCAAAGCAGTCCAGATCAGCAACTCACCCTTTGTCGGTGTTTTCTCTTTTTCTGTCTCACTCCTCCAACTCCTCCTTCCTGGCTTCTTAGGATCACCTTTGTAATAAATTAGCTGCATATACTTAGGCCCTACTTTCATGGGAACTCAAACCAAGACCCCGTACCTCTGAGGTGAACCAAGCTTTTTTCATAGTGTAAGCATTCTATTGAACATTTTAGTTCACCTTTTCCTTCTCATTCTACTGTGTAATTTGTTATTTCTTGAAAATGTACATTAGAATCATGGGATCAAAATATAATTATTTTTAAGTTTCTTATCGTGAACTGGCATATTGCTTTTCAAAACATGTACCAATTTACACAGCCATCAGCAGTATATGGAGTTACCACTTAATTGAAAAAATTTCCCATGCTGATGTTGATAAAGCTAGTGTGATTTTGGTCAGACTAAGAAAGAGTTCATATGCTAAGTGATAAATTTGTTCTGTTTGTGTTGAGAATATATTGCTTGTTCATTCCCAATGCTCTTAACAAGTATAGTTTCTATTCTGATTTAATAATGCACAAATCTAGAAAAATCTGAGTAAGACATAGTTTCTATAATTCTGATTATCATGTGCAGGCAATACTACTGCTTCATATTGGGGGTTATATAATTTATTTATTTGTATTTTGCTAAATAATTAGTGAAGAAGAGGCTTTCCTTTCAATGGAAGATTTTTTCTAGATCATTTCAAATGTGTAATCTTGAAAAAATTAGAGGCATAAGCTATCACTTAAGAAAGTTAAATGTTATTACAATAATATATGTCTTACACAATGATACACATGACTAATAAAGCGATCCCAGTAAAGCAATCTATTGAAATATATTTTTTAGTTTATTGATAGAAATGTGAACTGTCAGATATTTGTTCTCATAAACTAGTAATACACACTCTGTTATCATAAAAGATTTATGTTTGAGCTGTACTTTAAGATTGTCTTGTTATACCCAGTGCAGTTATACTTTTTAAAATAAATAAGTTCATGTTCACTTTGTGTCTTATTGCATGTGTTTCTGGTTCTATTTTGCCTTTATTTTAGATGTACATAGTTTTCTTTTTTCAGACCATAAGTTCCTTGAGGGAGTTATATATTGAGAACATCCAACCCAGTGTATAGTAATGATAGAAGTGTATTAAATTTAAAATAGCCACTTTGGTCAACTTTTCTTAATCAAAATGGTCTATTTTAAAAATAACTCCAGTTCATATAAAATCAAATGCTTTTAAAAATAGGAAAATGCTTTTATATTGAGAGCCTCCGAAGTCAAAGTTCTTTTTTGTTAATTGATGTATGATTGACTTACAATATTATATTAGTTTCAGGTGTACAACATAGTAATTTGATATTCTTATAAATATAGTCCATACAAAGTTATTATAAAATATTGACTATATTCCCTGTGCTATACATCTTTGTAAATTATTTGCTTTATACCTAATAGTTTGCACTTCTTAATCCCTTTCAACTATTTTGCCACCATCCCCCGTCACCCCCATCCCTCTCCCCTGTGGTACCCACTACTCTTTTCTTTGTATCTGCGAGTCTGTTTTTGTTTTGTTATGTTTGTTCATTTGTTTTATTTTTTAGATTCCACATATAAATGAAAACATACAGTAGTATGTGTCTTTCTCTGTCTGACTTACTTCACTAAGCATAATACATCTTCTTTATCCATTCATCTGTTGATGTACACTTAGGTTGCTTCCATATCTTGGCTATTGTAAATATTGCTGCTATGATCATTGTGGTATAGATATATATATATATCTTTTCAATTTAGTGTTTTTGTTTTCTTCAGATAAATACCCAGGAGTGGAATTGCTAGATTGTATGGTAAGTTTCTTTTTACTTTTTTGAGGAAACTGCATACTGTTTTCCATAGCGACTTTACCAATTTACATTCCCACCAGCAGTGCACAAGCGTTCCCTTTTCTCCACACCCTCTCCAGCACTGCCAACACTTATCATTTCTTGTCTTTCTGATGACAGTCACTCTCACTGGTGTGAGGTGATATCTCATTGCGGTTTTTGATTCGCATTTCCCTGATGATTAGTGATGTTGAGCATCTTTTTATGTGCCTGTTGCCCATCTGTATGTCTTCTTTAGAAAAATGCCTGTTCAGGTCCTCTGCCTATTTTATAACTGGGTTCATTTCTTTTATAGTGAATTGTATGAGTCATTTACGTATTTTAAAAGTCAAAATTCTTATTCAACATATTTTTAAAAGTGAGTATATAATCTATTAAGTATGACAATGTATGTTCTGGTATTGTTAACTTCTTTTTAATTATTTTTCAAGGAGATTCATTAAAATTCTTTAATTAATTAAAATAATACATAGTACTGGCATACATCTGTGCAGGAGGAGTGGAAAACTGTTAAGTCAATAAAATAATCTTTTTTTTGCTAGAAAACAAAATTTGTCTTTTTTTATCTAATTGAGTATGTTGGTAACAAGTTATTAGTTGGTTCATTTCTTTTCTTGAATTCACACCAATATGACTGCAAACACTTGGTTGGTTACTAGCATATCAATATCATTATAATTTGCTACAAGTTGGGCCACTGATTTAAAATAAAAGTAAATTAACTGAACGTAAAATTAAAATTAGAACTCATCTTTTTTGTTGTTTGTTTGTTTTAAATTTATTTATTTATTTATTTTATTTTTGGCTGCATTGGGCCTTTGCTGCTGTGTGCGGTCTTTTCTCTAGTTGCGGTGAGCGGGGGCTACTCTTTGTTGCGGTGCGTGCGGCTTCTCATTGCGGTGGCTTCTCTTTTTGCAGAGCATGGGCTCTAGGCACGCGGGCTTCAGTAGTTGTGGCGTGTGGGCTCAGTAGTTGTGGCTCGTGGACTCTAGAGCGCAGGCTCAGTAGTTGTGGCGCACGGGCTTAGTTGCTCCGCAGCATGTGGGATCTTCCTGGACCAGGGCTCGAACCCTTGTCCCCTGCATTGGCAGGTGGATTCTTAACCACTGCCTCACAAGGGAAGCCCCGTATTATCTTTATATTTACATGTAAATACATTTAACTATAAACTATTATATTTATTGTGATTTTTATGTTACCTCCGTGCTACAAATGAACACTTCAATTATGATAATCTGGTGATATTTTTATCTCTAATTTGAAGCAATATGACAATGCAAAAGTACCGAAAAACAAAATGAACTAATTTGAAGCAACTTAAAATTAATCTCGTCTCAAAAGAATCTCAGATTAGTGGATCAACTTTTGAAGAGTTATTTTTAACAGACCTTTTAACTAGAAACATCCTGACTAATTTCAATGAACCAAACTGTCCTAGAGACTTTAGTAAACAGAGAAAGGGCAAAATATCAGTGTAGCTGAGATATTTTCCCCCTAAACCTTTAGCATTTTATTTAATTAAGACAACTGGAAAGGTATCTGAAAATTTGATGACAGGGATTTGATAAATAGTTTATTAATAACATGCAGAAGATAAAACCACATAAGCATCTGCTCAGGAAATAGATGACTAAATTGAACATGTGTCTTGGAAATGGTTGAGTTGGTTTAAGCCTTAAAGCAAAGGAAGAAAATGAAAGCCATTTCTGCTACCAAATTACATTATTTGGTCTAGAAATACTGAAATATCATTTAATAGTTTCAAATGAATATTTTGAAGAAAATTTAGCTATGCCATTTCTAGTCAGTATGCAACAGGGTTGAAAATACTGCCTTCCCTCCAGGCAATAAGATTCTTTTCTTCTGTTATATGCATACTAATTCCATTAAAAATGAGAATTACTAATTTGTGAGTAGATTTCTGAAACTTGAAAATACATTTAGTGATTTTGAAAGTTTGGAAAGTTTCTTTACCAACCATAGTTCTGTCTAAAAATGAAATCTTTGAGTTACAGTATAAGCAAAACACACATAATACCTGGAAACACGTCTTGATTTACTGTTTTGGTCAAGAAGCTGCACAGAAAATTGTGACTCTCTAATTTCTACACTGGCAAGTGCTGCTGTGTTTATTTTGGTGTTATTCCATCAATCCTGTCAAACATGATGAAAATCTTTGTCGTAATTAGAGCAATAGCTTTGACTCAACCTCTTCATAGAAGTTGTTTTTAAATTAATGTGACTAGAATAGAACATGAAGTTCTTCTCTGCCACTCAGAGAATTTGCTAGATTTGCAGAGAATTAGTCTTGAAGCATTCGATAGAATTTTTATTGGGAAATATCACAATTTTCTCATACAAAATGAAATCATTTTTGAACTTGACTGAAACACAACAACTTGACTGAAGGGAGTTCATCTATGGCTTTACTCCCTGGTTAGATCTTTGGGGCCACACAAATGAGGACGGTTTTTATTTAAGGCTCTGTGATTGCAAACTCACATGCTGCTAAGCATGTACTTTGTCAACACGCCTGTCTGGAAATGGCGATTGAAGGCAGAAGAAGGGTGTGTTTTGAAGACTTGTCAGATTAGCTGCAGGTGGAAATCAATGGACATCTAGAATCAAATACATAAGTTTTGACAGCAACTTTTGTTAATACCACTAAAAAAGGAATGTGGACTAATTGCAACTCTGTTACTAAGGAAGAAACACTAGCAGAGCTTACCAAAATTGACTTTGTTGATTTCTGAAAAAAGAAATTGTAAAATACGACTGGAATGCAAAGAGTTGGGGATAATTGTGTGCCTCTTGATTCAAGAGTTCCTTCTGTGGCAGATACTGCTAGTTTTCTATTCAGTACCAATTCTTCTTATTTCTTAGATCGTTTAATATTGGAGGCAGAAATATACACCCCCCTCCTCAGCCAACAAAATGACTCCATTTTCCAGTGTCTGTTTCAGATATGAGATAGCAATAAGATATGAGCAGTTATTAAACTCTTAGTGTTTCCTCTTCATTTTTCTTACTGCTGGAAACATGTACCTGATGTCTGGTGGTCTTGCAGTCGTATTATCACCATGAGTTTCATGTTAAGGACAATGAAGATGGAAAACAGGAAAAGCATGTGATATTGAGGATATAAATGAGGAAAAAGCAAATCTCTATTTTGCTTAAAATTATGTTTGTTTTAGGTCTCTATAACTAGTGCTAAATAATAAATTAGTATATCTTGTCATGGGAATACTGATTCCATTTGATAAAACATACTTTGTGAATCAGTGTTTTGGCATGGTTGTGACCAAACTGAGTGGTAAAAATTGAATAGAAGCCAAAAAATTATATAGCAATTGCCATTATATATTATCAATACTTTCATTTTTCTAATTTAAATGTTATAAAAATAGTTTTATTATTGAAATTCCCTTTGTATTAGAATTGAAGTGTATTTTGTGGGGTTTTTTGGGTTTTTTTTTTTACACCATTAAAAACATTTTTTTTTTCCTGAAATTGATCCTTCATTTTTGTACTGAAACATTGGTATGTTTTTTTGTTGGCTGAGATCAGGTTCCCTCAGAAGCAGATATTTTGATGTGGACAAGGTTGACCGGGGAGTACTCTTAGGATCACCACCTGTGGAGTAAAAGATCTGTCAGAGGGAGAAGTTGAGCTGTGATGCAGTCCTAACTTTAGCTTCAGGTGATCCCACGTGGAACTCTGACATTGAGATGGAACTTCAGAGTGGTCTGTAGTTGAGGCGAGTGGGCCAGGTCTTTATTACACTGGCATTGACTGGTCTTTGGAGATGCGCCACCAAAGGAAGTCAGTTTGATTTGTGTGAGGCTGTCATCAGCTGAGTGGGGATTGACAGTGAGAGGCAGTCTGATGTCAGCATTCCCTGCTGAAGTTTTAAATCCTCTATTTCTGAATGGTCATCTGGGCAGCACATCAAGAATCACAGAAATAAAATGATTTTTTAAGGAAATTAATTTCACATGCGATAAAAGTGGTATGTACGTGCATCGTTCTGAAGAGAAATAAATAAAACTGGGATCAGATCTTAATTTTTTTAAACTTCTGTCTTAGACAAAATGTTTAAAAAGTGCTTAATTTTTTGGAAACACACAAAAATACTGCTCAATTAAAAGCACAGTGTGCAAAAAAAATTTTTTTTAATGGGATTGAATTTTAGGCGAACCTGTCTTACGTAAATTAATCTTTAGGTGAAGTGATTTGAGGCTTGCTAGTAAGATGAAAGGCAATAACTTTGCTGATTCCAAATTTCCAGGTAAGAGCAACCAATCAATATTTGTATCCCTAAAAAGGGGAATACATAAAAGAATTAATTACTGCTTTTGATGAATCTCTGTTTAGGAAATGTGCTATCCTACATCAAAATAAACATAAGATTGACTGATGAATTCTAAAGCCATGCTACACTGTGTCCTTGAGCAAGTCATTCATAATTTTAGTTCCTCCATCTTACTCTGCAAAAATTGTTTCTTTGTCAAAGTGATTTAATTAAAAAGTGATTTAATTAATGTTGTGAAAACATTCTAGAACCCAAAGATGAAAAACATTGAACAAGTGCAAAGTACCATTATGTTTTTCTTCCTGTCATTAATTGCCTGTTTCTATTATTTGATCTAAGAAGGAAAGGTAACACTCCATATCCCTTCTACAACTTTAAAATAAATAAGCATAACTGCTTTCAGTTGGAGTAATAGATTGGCAAATGCTTTATTTATTTTTCAATGTATATTTTTTAATTAAGTAGATTTTATTTTTTAGAGTAGTTTTAGTTTCCCAGTGAAATTGAGCAGGAAGTACAGAGTTCCCATACACCACTTGCTCCCACACCCAGCCTCCCCAACTATCAACTTCACGGACCAACGTGGTACATTGTTATAGTCAATGAACCTGTATTAATACATTATTATCACCCAAAGTCCACAGTTTACAATGGAGTTCACTCTTGGCGTTGTACATTCTATCGGTTTTGACAAATGTATAATGACATCTATCATTCTGGTATCATACACAGTATTCTCATTGCCCTTAAAATCCTCTGTGCTCTGCCTATTTCTCTCTCTCTCACCTCCCCAACCCTGGAAACCACTGATTATTTTCCCTGTCTCTACAGTTTAGCCTTTTCCAGTATGTCACATAGTTGGAATCATAAAATATATAACATTTGCAGAATGGTTTCTTTCACTTAACAATGTATATTTAGGTTTCCTCCCTGTCTTTTTATGATTTTATAGCTTATTTCTTTTTAGCACAAAATAATATTCCATTGTCTGGGTTATCACAAGTTTATTTATCTATTCACCTACTGAAGGACATCTTGGTTACTTCCAAGTTTTGGCAATTATGATAAAGCTCCTATAAACAACACTCATGAGCAGATTCTTGTGTGGATAAAACTTTTAGCTAATTTGGATAAATACTAAGGAGTGTAATTTCTAGAACATATGGTAAAAGCATGTTTCATTTTGTAAGAGATGGCCAAACTTTCTTCCAAAGTGTCTGTACCATTTTGGATTCCCACCAGCAACAAATGAGTTCTTTTTGCTCTACATCACGGTCAGCATTTGATGTTGTAAGTGTTTTGGATTTTGGTCATTCTAGTAAATATGCAGTGGTATCTTGTTTTAATTTGCATTTTCCTGATGACACATGATGTGGAGGATTTTTTCATATGCTTGTTTGCCATCTGTGTATCTTCTTTGGTGAGGTATTTGTTTAGGGAGGACCACTCTGGGAAGTTGATAGTAAGGACAAGATGTGAGAGGTGAGAATGGCTCAGCCTTATAATATTGCCAAGCATGCTTTATCCAATCTCAGTTGTATATAAATTTTATTCTTTTCAGCTGAACTGTACCTTTCACCATGTTTGCCAGTATCTCTCCAATTACACGTTGAAATAATATACCAATTACCCTCCCTCCTCTTCAAAATGTTCTTTGATTAATTTACAGAGAGAAAAATTTTCTACTAATCCAACCTTGGCTAAGTGAGTAACTCAAGTTTCTGTTTTACATACGAATTTACTAAATCCATCTTCAGGTGATTTTTGTACTTTCTATAAGTAATCGCTCTGCGCCTTACATCTGTATCCTGTGGAAGCTTGGCACTTTAAACCTTTAGTTGTCCCAAAACATGAGAAGAACATATTTTTAAAATTTTTGTTTATTATTTAAAATTTCATATGGAAAACGTAAAACACATAAAAATAAGAGATTAGTATAATGAACTATCATGTACTCATCACCCAGTTTTTATAATTATCTTTTAAGATATGTCTTGCTTTGAAGTAAATCACAGACATTATCTCATGGCATTCATCTCTATCTCTATCTCTATTCATCTCTATCTCCATATGTATCTCTAAAAACAAAACAAAACAAAAAAACTCTAAAAAAGATAATAACCAGAGTATTGCTATTGTACCTTTAAACTTTAACAACGGTATTTTAATATCATCAAAAACTTAGTATTCCTATTTCCAAACCCTTATTTTAAAAACATTATTTTTTTGTTAGTTTGGATCAAGATCTAAATAATTTCTATATATTGTGATGGTTGTTATGTTTCTTAAGTCTCTTTTTAATCTGTAGGTTCCTCCTAATCATCCCTTCCCTCCTTGTAACTTTGTCGTAGAAGAAATAGCATTGTCTTTTTTTTTTTGAAGTTTTTTTTTTTTTTAAACATCTTTATTGAAGTATAATTGCTTTACAATGGTGTGTTAGTTTCTGCTTTATAACAAAGTGAATCAGTTATACATGTACATATGTTCCCATACCTCTTCCCTCTTGCATCTCCCTCCCTCCCACCCTCCCCATCCCACCCCTCTAGGTGGTCACAAAGCACTGAGCTGATCTCCCTGTGCTATGCGGCTGCTTCCCACTAGCTAGCTATTTTACATTTGGTAGTGTATATATGCCCATGACACTCTCTCACCCTGTCACATCTCACCCCTCCCCCTCCCCATATCCTCAAGTCCATTCTCTAGTAAGTCTGTGTCTTTATTCCCGTCTTGCCACTAGGTTCTTCATTGCCTTTTTTTTTTTTTCCCTTAGATTCCATATATATGTGTTAGCACACTGTATTTGTTTTTCTCTTTCTGACTTACGTCTTTTTTTCTAGGATCCCCTGCAGTGTAGATTTTGCTGATTATAGATCCTTTTTCTTAGATTTCTGATAAAATGGTAGTTAGGTCTGGAAGCTTGATCAGATTTAATTTTGATCTTTTTTTTTAAACTACTTCATTGGTGGTATTTGTACCTCCATCAGAATGATATGGCTGCCAGCAAAGCCAATGGAATCATTGGCTGCAAGGTGAAATCACAGTCAAAATTCAAAGCATTGGAGATGATGGTATAACTCATGTCAGTACTACTTATAATACACCTATTGAATTTAAACTAGGCGATTCAGGTCCTAATTTAAATGTTGAGACTGGAGAGTAACCAGAATGGAGAAACCTCCTGAAAGTGTATCTTATAAAGAAAATGTGAGAAACTAGATCTATTAGCCTAGAAAAGACAGGATCTGAAGAGAACCAGCAATACTTCAAGCACTTGGAAGATTGGACTGAGTGGGAGTGGATTTTATAATTTGTGTAAATCTACAGATAGAGGGAACATTCCAGAATGATTGAAGGCAGACGGTTTTGCTTTATATAAGACTCGCCTATCTGTTAGAGCTTGTCAAAACATAAATGGACTAACTTGGGACTTAATGAGTTTCCTCTCAATTAAAGACTGTGTGAGAGTCTGAATGCCAGCGATTGGAATTGCTGTATTCTGCTTCTGTTATTTGAAAAAAAAAATTTTTTTTTACAAACTTGGAAAGTCCCAAAGCATTTTATTTACTTCCTTTACATAAAATTAAATATAACATATGCACAGAAAAGTGTGTAAAAAAATAAGTGTATAACTTGATGACTTTTTACAAAGTGAACATACCAACATTAACACCACACAAACAAAGAATAAAACAATGCCAGCAACCCAGGCTCCTCACTTGGGATATTAATATACACCAACAATTAATATACTTTCAAAAGCTAATCACTATTTTAATTTCTATCACATAGATTAGTTTTACCAGTTTCGGTACTTCATGTAAATGGAACTATACACAGTGTATTTTGTGTGTGTCTGGCTTCTGTGGGTCAACATCATTATGTGTGGGATTTATTTATGTTATTGCATCTAGCAAAGTTTGTTCCTTTTTATTGTTCAATTGTATTCCATTGTTCCATTATACACTCTACATATGCACACTCTGGTTGTTTCCAGTTTGGGGCAATTATGAACGAAGACAATCAATCTTGTGCATATCTTTGGGTGCATGAATATGCACATATCTGATGGTATATACTTAGGAGTGAAACTACTGATTATTTGTAAGTTCTGCATTATTAAGTATTGCTAAACAGTTGTTCTCAGTGGGGATATTCATCTGCCTCAAACTACTCAATTGTACTAAAAAAAAAAAAGAATTGGCAGTCCTATTTATATTTATATATACATATATATTTAAAGTGTGTACAGATATGAGCAGTTGGGGCCCCTGCCTTGGGTTTCATCTTGACTCTGACCCAGTCACATTTCTACCCAGGAGGCCTAGAGAATTCGTCCATTAGTAAACAGAATCCCCCAACTTCCAGATTCTAAGTACTGTACCTGGGAACATGGAATTGTCTAAACTGTCTGAGCCCACTTACAGGCTTCTCTTCGCCTTTTCTCCTGTTTTCTACCTGAAGGCAGACACACCATGATGTACATCCCTCAGGTCCAAGGCGAGGGCCTGAGAGCTGCTGGCAATTGGCTACTTGGAGGAAATGGAGCTTGGATATGCAGTACAGCCTGTGACATCCATAAGCAGGTACAAGAGGTCCTTTTTGGTATTGGGGGGGACCCATGTGTGGGAAAAAACAGGGGCAAACCAAAGTACAAAGGCTGAAGAGTCCAGGAAATCTAAGGTCAGACTTGGAAGTTCAGGATCCTTATTAAGGTATATTTGTCAATGTTAGAAGAACATAGAATATTTAGATATATTATAAAGGATTTGGTACAAGGTATGTATATTGGTTTCCGTTTGCACTCTAGCCCTTAGCCTACAAAATGTTAGCAGCATGTTTGTTTTCCTGTTATATCACAATATATAAAAAAGCAGTAAAGAAAGACTATTACATAAGTAGCTGAAGTATATTTTAAATCTCCACTCTGAATTTGGCTATCAGTACACATCTGAACAGCCTAAGTTCAAAAAAGGAATCATTTGAGACAAATCAGAATAGATGAACTCTATGGTGTCATTACAGCTTGGTTTCCTTTTAATTTGTCCCTTTAAATAATTTTGTACAGACAAAACTGATAAGAAGGAACTTAAATGTAAAACCAGTGGAGATAAATCAATAATAGAAATTTTAAAATATCAACTTCTAGATATAAAGATAAATATGTAATATCTAGCTATGAATCCATCAATATAATGTGACCATTACTGTTCCACACAGTGGGATATAACTATGCTTCACATATTTAAAAATGTATTTAAAAATTAATTGACTTCTACATTCAAGTTCTCTACATTTTATAGGTTATGTTTCAACAAACCTTTTTTAAAAAGTTGCTTGGATATTCAAATTAGTTGGGTGCTAGTAACTTCCTGTGAATCATTTTTACCTTTACTGAAGAGAAACCGTTTTCAACATTACTAATAAAGAAATAGTTATCTAAATTTACAAGTCTATATATTTCCCATAATGTGTGTAAGTTATAAGTGAGTTAGTGGAATTGGTTTCATTTTTCACATGCCTCCATTTACAAAAAAGCAAATTAGAGTTAACGTGAGGGCAAATTTTAAACTTTTAATTAGTCCTTCCATTTTCGGATATCTGTGGTAATGTTCATAGCTTGAAAATATGCATGCTTTAGTGGTCTTCCGTTTTCAAAACATTGTTAAAATGATGTATAGTATATTGTTTTCAGGGAAAGAAATATATAGAAAAGGGGTAAATATTTTGGTAAGACTGCCTTAAAACAAAAAAAAAAAAAAAAAAAAAAGAGAGAAAAAGAAATTATTGAGTGAGTCATCTGGTGATTATGAATAAAAATTCAGAAAACATTCCATTCTTAAATCTCTCTCATCACATATAACTTCTAAAGTATATCCTCCCCACTCATCTTCCAATACATGTCAGCGACATAATTCAGTAAGAAGCAAATTCTCACTATCCTACAGCCAGAGATCAGAGAGATCCAAAATTACCCTTTGAAATGGCAAGCACATAATAAGGCAAAAGACAGAAGACTATAAACTCAGGGAAAAAGAAAAGAGTCCATAGTCTGGAAGGTTGCTTTGTAATGACCATTCTGGAAAAAACTATAGAGCTCATATTTCATTCAGACTAGGAGTCTGCACTTTTGTCTAGTCTCTTATTCCATTGATCCATTTTTCAAAAGAAGGAAAGTAATACTTTTTATACCATGGACATATTCTGACAAGATTGAAATTTAGCACCATCGATTTTACACAGTTGGTGGTCACCTCATCCACCTGCAGTTAAATGTAGCATTTGACTTTTCCTCCTTTCCTGCTGCTAGTTCTTACTTGCCTGTTAGACTTAGGGTTTGTATCACTCATGAAAAGTACAAATGAATACTATTTGTTGTCGTTTTGAATATAGATATTAATGTATATAAAAGATAAATGAGTTAAAAATTGATGAAATATTTTGGTTTGGTTGTGTTGGGTGCCTTTTTAGAACTCATAATTTTGAAGAGTAAATTCTATTGAAATGCAGTGAAATCCACAATAAAATTATCTGTTATAAGCTGAACTATAGACTTTTTTGAATCTTGATATCAAAAAACTAACTGAATCATAACTATAAACATCCAATTTGCCAGTATTATTTCGCTTATTTACTCTGTATGTGAAAACATAAATTATTACGAGGATACAGAGCGATGTTTAATTCCATAACAAGAATATTGGCTGTTTAGGATACATTTTTAAATACTTAGAGTTTGTATTATACAGACTTCTCTCCTTTTCCTTCTATCTACAAGAATTTCATTGAAAACCTGTGCTGTTGATGGGCATTCAGCAGGTTGATTTTAAGAAGATAATCATTTTTAGTACTCATACATTTCAACAAAGTAAAAAGATTTTTATTGAAGGTAACAAATCTGATAACATGTCTTTCATATATGCATTTTATAAGTCAAATTAATTACAGATTTTCTGTTTAGATGTGTATTTTTCTATATGGGAACCTATATGCGGATTTCTCTAGTTACTTAAACTTGAAAATTAATAGCCAAATGTATTATTTACCAGTTTAGGAAGAAACATGAACATAAATACACCTCTTTTTATTTCCTTGATGACTGGGTGTGAGTAAGGTAATACACAGACACACATATGCACACGCACACATTACCTGAAGATATTTAATAGAAAAATAATTATTAAACAGTACATTTTAGTTTTAGTTAAAACTAGCACTCACATTATCATTTGAACAAAAGTCTGATCCCTTTATAAATGCTCTTTAAACTTTATGTATTCCACAGACAAAAAAAGCCCCACTAACTTTGTCTAGATAGTGAAAAACTAGACATTAAGCTGGTTTTAAAATATAAACATAGAATAGGTCAGAGATAATGAGACCCAATCCATTTGTATAACAATATTAACTAACTTTTTAAGGTAGAGCCTTATGCCCTGAATTATAAGACAGTTGTTATTAAAATTTTAAGTTATCTTGCTGTGTTCTAAGTGACACTATTTAACCTCTAACGAAATTAGGGTAATAATTTGTTGCTGTTTTCTTGTGTGATTCTTCTGTATGTTCCCTTGGAAAAAAGAAATCAATGTCATCTTTGTCATTTCTTTTTTATATTAGAGCATACCACAACGAAATGTGCAGCCGCATTTAAAACTAGAAGCACTTGCTCTCAAGCACACTCTCCTTTCCTTCCATCATGCTTTTGGAGTTCCTTTAGATCCAGTTTTAGGTCGTCTTCCTTACTTTGCTCTCTAAACAAACTTATTCAAACCACTTTCTTCAATTATTTGCAAGTCATTCAGTCTAGAGTCCTCTTTTGACCTCAATACTTACACATTAGCCTGCCTCACAAACATCTCAAACTCAGCATATCTAAAACCAAGACATAGATCCCCCATTGACCCCTAACTGCACAAGCTGTACCCACCTCAACACACAGAGACACACACACACACACACACACACACGAAGTTCAAAGTCTTTTCACGTATCTCTAATCTTATTCAAATACACCATTCTTCACTCAGTTGATCAAGCAAAAAACCAAGGAGCCATGCTAGATAGCTCTTTCTCAGCTCCAAAGAACAAACCTATCACTAAGTTCTATCCATCATTGCTCTAACTTTCTCTTGAAACTATTTGTTTCTCTCTTTTCCTGTTTTCATCAAAACAGTCCCAGGAAGTACCATCTTTCACTTAGACCCCCAGAATAGTAAATTTTCTCTACCTATCTGGCTTTCCTCTAATTTTTTCCCACTGCTTCCAGAGATAATTTTTTTCAAATTTAAATCTGGTCATGTCATACCAAGGATTGAAACTCTTTAGCAGCTTCCCATGGCTAATAGAATTATGACCAAAATTAATATGATTTATAAGTTTTTTTCATGATTTGATCTTTGCCTACCTCAACATCCTCATCAATCTTTGCTTCTTCTCTATCTGCACACCGACCTTTTAGTCCCTCTCCTTTGCCATACATTTTAAAATATTTGTACACATTTTTCTCTGCCGGGGATGCTCTGTTCTTCCAGACATCCAGTAGATATCAGCTTAAATGTAATATTTTCAGGGAAATCTTCTTGGACCTCTCTACCTAAGTCTATCCCTGGTTTATTGAATTCATAGAACCAAGTATATACCACTTATTAGCATTTGTTATAGTTACTTTTTCATATGTTTATGAATATTTAATTAATCTTTCTTCTCCATCATATTATAAGTGCAGTGAGGATTGGACTGTTTTGTTTTATTTTATTTAATTTTTTAAATAAAGCTATTCTTTTTTAAATAAATTTATTTATTTATTTTTGGCTGCACTGGGTCTTCATTGCTGCGCGCGGGCTTTCTCTAGTTGTGGTGAGCGGGGGCTACTCTTCGTTGCGGTGCACGGGCTTCTCATTACGGTGGCTTCTCTTGTTGCGGAGCACGGGCTCTAGGCACGGGGGCTTCAGTAGTTGTGGCGCATGGGCTTAATTACTCTGCGGCGGGTGGGATCTTCCCACACCAGGGCTCGAACCCGTGTCCCTTGCATTGGCAGGCGGATTCTTAAAGACTGCGCCACCAGGGAAGTCCTGGACTGTTTATTTTTATTCACCAGTTTAACTCCACTTAAGGTAGAAATTAGAACATTGTCTGCACATGATATAGACCTCAATAAGTATTTGTTAACTCACTATAAGAATAAATGAATGAATTGTTGAATAAATCATCTGAAAAATTATCTCAACAAACAAAAAACAAAAAGTATGTATTGGTTATAACTACTAAGCTGGCAAGAGCAAATTTCAAATAAATACCTGTTAACTGCCTACCATGAAACAGATGCTACAGTGGGATAGGTGCCATGACAGTGTATTCAGAGTTGAAAAGGAATACTGTTACTAATGTTTTTATCATTTTATATTTAACTTCTTTTAGAAATAACTATTAAGCAATAATAAATGCATGCAAAACTGCCACATTTCTTTTTGTTATGTATCAATCTGCTATGTATCAATCTAACAACACTTTATGTAGAAATTGAGAAACGATTTTCAACATCATTTCTGTCATTTACTTGCCCTCTGTCAATGTTAATTGAAACCATTCAGCTTACTTGCTTTAAAGTTAAGTTTTCTATTCTTTAAAATGTGTATAATGCACTATATCACATTGGATTGTTGTGAGGATTAAATGAGATACATACAAAAGTGCCTGTCATAGAAAAGATTTAGGTTCATAAATATTAGTTTAATGAAGTGAATACTTAAGTATAATTTAGCAATATAATACAAACGCAGTATAACACGTGCTTGAAACACAAACTTATATAAATTTAGTTAATATTTTCTAGGCTCATAATATTTCACACAAGCTACTATCAACTATTTGTATAGGATTCTCCCTAATCAAAGAGAAATAAGGACATTATTATATGGTATGCTGAAAAGATACTCAACATCTTTGTTTTCCAATAAATATCCTTATATTTACTTCCTCTCTAATTACAAATAACTCTTTTGTGGTAAGTCTTATAAAAAGAGATCTTATTTCCAATATGTCTCTGGACAGTAGAAATGTGTTCCTTGGTTGTCCTGTTAAAGTAAATAAAATATACTATTCAGCCAATGTTTTCGACAAGCTGGTTTTGCAAAGCATTCCATTAATTTAAATAATTCTCTCAAAAATGAGTTATTCCTTTTAACAACTAATGGCATTTAAATATTAAGATTTGTCCTGTAAGCGTCAATGTACAATTGGCCCTCTTATCTGTGGGTTCTGCATCCACAGGTTCAACCAACCTTGGATTGAAAATATCCTAAAAAAGAAAAAAAGAAAAATCCAGAAAATTCCAAAAAGGAAAACTTGAATTTGCAGCATGATGGAAACTATGTACATAGCATTTGCATTGCATTTATATCTATTTACATAACATTTACATTTTATTAGGTATGATAAGTAATCTAGAGATAATTTAAAGAATACTGGATGATGTGTGTAGGTTATATGCAAATACTATGCCATTTTATACAAGGGACTTGAGCATTTACAGATTTTGGTATACACAGGGGATCCTGGAACCAATCCCCAGCTGATACCTAGGGAGAACTATAGTATGGAAAGAAAATCAAACTAGCAACAAGAGGCAGGAATTTTTTCTGTCATATGTATGTGTGCTTAGCATGTATGGATGTATATACATGTGTAAAGATCTATCTATCTAACTATCCATCATCTATCTGGAATATATTAAATATGTTAAAACTCCTTGCTGCGGGTATATAAAAATGCAATTGAATTTTTCATCCTAATCTGATATTGCTATATTTGCATATATATTCTTATGATTTGTCAGGAAATTATCTTGGATTCCATAAGTAGGAACCATATCATCGGTGACCAAGAATATATTTTTTCTGATTATACTTATTTTTTAATTTCTTAAATTATGTTTTCTTTTTTTTTGTATGTTTTCTGGATCCTTTAGTAATTGTTGAACAGAAATAGTGAAAACAGACATCCCCATCACCCTCTTTTATAATTGTTTTATACATTTTTCTCTCTATGTTATATTTTGGATGGGTTTTTTAGCAATATCACACAGATGATGAATGACCCCACATTTCTTTCATATAGTCATTGAATTTTTAACTCCAATGATCATATTTTTTTTAATGATCATATTTTATATGTTTAAAATTCTACTTAATCCTTGTTCATAGGTTCCTAATCAGTTTTGATAATCTCTTGTTCCTTGTTCATGTTTACAATTCCCTCTATTTTTTTATCTTTACATATTAGAAATATTATTATTTTATATGCAGTACTTTATAGATCCAATATCTTAAGCTTTTGCGGTTATGATGTCTCATGATTTTTTTTTAAATTGTTAATTTTGAAATTATGACTTGTGACTATATGTCTAAATCTAAATCTATATTGAGATCTATTCCTTTCCTATAATATTTTTATAGAAATATTTTTTATAGAAATCTGCTTCCCTACTTACCTCAGGTAATTCCTGACTTATATTTCACATAAAAAAGTGATTTTTAATTTATTTCCTTTAGTTTGTTTATTCTAGGAACTTACTGTAGCATTAACATTCTAAACTGGTGAGGGTTTAGGTAATGTCATCTAGCTTCCCTTATTTGAGATATGTCCTCTTTATGTGAACCTTGCCTTTTCAAAACCAACTTGTGTGTGCATACGTAAATAGAAATAAATTGCTATTATAAGCGATTATTTAAAAAGAAGACATAGATAAAGAATACATTCAGTTCTATTCTTTGGCTTCTTCAGTATGATGGCAATTTAGAGTAAAACTATACACCCCTACATGCCTCAGAGTACTAAATGGGGTTAATTTAGCTACCTGAAGAGAATGCTTCATATGAAATTAAGGGGCACAGGCATAAAAGGGACCTTCACAGTCCTAGAAAATGTCTCTCTAAAAAGATTCTAAGATGATCAACAACAAGCAAAGACAAGCAAAGAGGGGAAGGTGACATTTTGTTAAACTCTACATGGGTATCTGAATTGTAGTATTAAATAGTTTTTTTTTAAATTAAGTCTATTTGGATTTGTCAAATTGCTTTACCATCTCTGCCTCTAATATTTTTGTGAAGATTTTTATTTTATACACTCATATCTGTATTTTTCCTTAATAAATAATAAATGTTTTTTAATAGGTATGTGTATATATATTTTTTCATGTGCCTATATTTAGATATGTATACACATACATGTACATTATACATACATATATATTTATATATCATATATATAGGAGATATATATATATATATATACACACACACACACACATATATTCTTCTTGAAGAATTGGAGTTGGTTAAGGCTAAACCAAGATTCGAACACAGGTTTGTGTGTGAGTGTGTGTGTGTGTGTGTGTATGTATCTTGATTTCTGGCCTGTACCAAACCAACTCTTCTACTATGGCAAAGTTGCCTTTCATTCTGAATTTCAGGTTTTAGAATCTTATAGTAAAATGATAAGAATATTTACTACACATGTTTGTTGACAGATTGAAAGAACACAAAGGCGTTAACATATGTACAAATGCATGTGAACAATAATAAATTACCATAACACGATAAAGATATTACTTTTCAGGCAGGGTGATGGGTTGGAAGTCTACACAACAGGAATCTGACATGCTTAGCACTAAGGACTCATCCACAGTCATAGAACGAAGTAATGACAACACTGAGAAGCTTTGAATTTCCGGTCTCTTTTTATATCACTGACACAGGATAACATTAGTCAGAACATTTTTCTTAATAATCACCATTTAGAAAGATGGGCTGTATTTATTGGATGAATTATTCCTCTTTGAAGCAGTAATATGCACTTGAATGTGTAGTTAGTTAATATCAGTATGTGTTAGAGGGCTAAGGTCTAGAAAAACACCCCATTGAAATCAAATAAAATCTACCTGATTTATGTGCCAGACAGTTAAATAAGACTCACAATGATTTTAGCAGCTTTACTGGTGCTCAGATTTACAGACAATTGAATTTCTACAGCAGAATCTTCCTGACAATAAAATTTAGTGATAAAGTAGGAAACACTGTTGGCACTAAGAAGGATATTGTAAAGAAGAGAAATTGAAATTTGTTACAGCAGCAACAAAAAGATTCAGTGTGAGTAAAGTTAAGTTAGCCATCTAGGGAGACAGAAAAAGAGACCTAAGTAAATGTTTAGAATGATATTAATCTTGCAAAAACAGAGGGTAGGAAATGACCTGGGGATATCATAGTAATTAATAGTCTGAAATTAGAAGTTCAGGGTCTGGCAGGTATAATGAAGGAAAAGGAAAGTAAAATCCCAGGACAATTTTTGTTTTTTAAAAGGTAATTAAAAATCCAGTAGATAATAGACCTCGTTTCACTTGGCATGCCAGTACTAATCACTATTTCAATATTAAACTGATTTGAAGTAGTGTTCCTTTTTTCCTCCTCCCACATACAAAACCTTAAAAGATGGCATTAAATAATTAGAAATGTGTAGAATGAAAATGCAACAACATATTTACCAGGAGTCAATCTGATATTCTAAGCATAGGTTAAAGCGTAGGTACAAGCTTTGTTTCAATGTGCATTATAAAAGCCTCCAATAGATGTGTTACTATTCTAACAGTAGAGTGACCATTTTGAAAATTCAGAAACGTTCACTAGAATGTATTCTATTTCAATATCAAAGTTGGCTTTTCTTGAGTATTTTAGTCATGAAATGACCTTAACTAAGTAGTATGATCTTAGCATTCTGTCAACTTAATTGGTATTTTTTTGAAAGTATAATCATATTTTAAGTTAAATGTAAATAATTTCAGAGATCCAAATTATAGCCCCACTGAAATTATTACATACTTGTGACAGATGTTTAATTTGGAGCTGAAAATATTTCTCAAAAACACACATTCACCTCAACAAATATTTATTGGACATGTACTATATCACAGACCCAGGTAGCTATGACAGCACACAGATGAAAAGGATGAAGGTCTAGCTCTCCAAAGAATTACGTTGCAGGTGAGACTGTAGCATACATTTAGTGTTTTCTTTGGAAAGAGAACACTCGTGGTAAAGCACGGAGAGAACAGGTTTTGATGCCGGACATCTTTTCTTTTTCAGTATTTATTTATTTATTTTTGAATGCTACCTCAGCCCTTTGTAGGTGGTGAGTTTGGCTGATTATATGGAAGCTCTGAGTTCACTTTCCTCTCTTGTAAACTAGGAGTAATACTTGTGTTAGAATATCAATATCTGCAAAACTTGACATTAAATAAGGACCCAATGAATGCTTTTCGTTGTTGTTTTTATAGTAGTTTTGTTTTTTTGGTCTGGCCAATATAATTTACATGACATTTTGTGTTCATTATATGAATCTATTCTAAAATTAAAGCCACACCACATATTCTCCATTTAACCTTCCCATTTGTGGAGTATGATGTAATCTTCTAGTCCTGTATGAAAGAGTTGTTATTAAGTTAAAGGATATTTATTAACTATTTGCCCATGTCTCTCCCATGATTTTTATATTGCTTACAATGTGTGTAATCAAAAAGAATGTACATAAGAAACACTTAGAGAAGAGTGCGTGATTACAATGGAAATAGTTTCGAAATATGTTAGGAAAAATAAATATTATAAAAAGTAACAGGAAGAGATTATGGAAATCCATTACAGAGCAAACACTTTATGAAGTAAACTTTGAACTGAACTTTGAATAGTAAAAGAGAAGTAGCTTCAGATGAAGCAGTACATATATATATATATACATAGATGAATATTATGTTTTCTATGTTCAAATTTGTAATTATCATATATTGATTCTATGGCCTCTTTTTGAATGATTGCTTTGATGTACAAAATTTTATTTCTTGCCATGCTGTGTTCAAGTCTATGTATTTACTATCTAGTAACTGTATCTGGGGAGCAATGACATTAAAAATGCCACCGTGATTATGGGTTGTGAGAGGATTAAATAACAGAATTACAAAAACATTTGTCTATTTGTCCAATATCTCTTTGGGTATAGTTCTATGTTTATACTGAAATATATGTATGCAGTATGTTTTATTAAATGCTGTATAAAATATATGCATTTCTTAAATTGTTAATTTTTGTGTTATTCTGTATCTGCTGACTTCAGTTGTCTCAATATTTAGTAATCTGCCCTCTTTTTTTGTTTTTTTTCTCCCACCTTCACAATGATGTGATAAGGGGATAAAAATTTTCATAGAAATTGTGGTTACCCATAGTAACAAGTATTTAGAGCAATTGTGAACTGTTTTGAAAGCTGAAACTAGTTGTAATTCTCTGCTAAAAAGGCAGATTTAATTAAAGTTAAGGATGCTAAAACAGCAGATTTTCCTTCTTTCAAAGTTAAGAGTGTTTAAAGGCAATGACAAACACACCAAAAAAAAACATAAGGGAAAATATAAATCTTGTAACCTCAGCAATACTCGTATAAATATTCCATTTTAAGAAAACAAAACAATAATTTAGAATAAAGGTATAAAGAACAAAATAGATGTTTTATTTGCTGAATTTAGTGTTTTATTTTTATCTTTAAATTTAATCTTACATGTATTACTTTGAGTAATATAAGTAAAGTTAGATGTTGCGTAGCATTAAATTATATTGTACTTGTTTAATTACCCTATAGTCATTTTACATTTAAATTAATGCATTTCAAAAAAAACTACTAACAATCAGCAAAATAAACTCAAATTTAGTTTTGAAAAACAGAGTACAAACTGTAAAAATATTAACATTAGGAAGGAAGTACCTATTGGTTTAGAAATATTTTGTCCATAATTTTGCAAATCAGTTTCATGTTAATTTATAAATAAAAGCAATAAATTTGTGTTTGCTTCATTTGACAAAGAGGATTTAGAGTTAAGACATATTATTTGAGTTCTTCATGATAAATGTTGGAGATAAGGAACTGGATTTGACCTTTTTGGTCTTGTAATACCAGTTCTCTCACTGGTATTACATATTTGTGTCACTGAAAGGTGGTGCTAAATCCAAGTAAAGAAAAGACTTAATTCAATATAAAATTGCTCAACTTTCTTGCTGTATCTTTTTAAATCAGTAAGTTCACATTTAAAAAATAATTATCCTGATATTTTAATTTTTCCAAGTAGCCATTTTAGTTATGGAAACACCAACATTTTACACAGTGAAACTATTGCTGGATTAAAATTTACCAAGGAGAAATCTGTCTAATAATATTAAAGTAACTGTGCACAGCTATTTAAAAAAAATTCTATTGGAACACAGAGGATTAAACTGGCAAAAAAAAATCTGCACTGTTTTGAGTGTTTGTATATATTTTTAAGTTTTAAAAAATATCATTTAAGGGACAAGCATCCTTAGAATATGTAAATTAAAAACAACCAATTGTTTTAAATAGCTCAGAAATATTAAAATGATCTCTGCTTTGTTTAAAAATAGAACTCAACATTTATTCAAGCAATTTATTTGATAAGATTGATTAAACATAATCTGATACCATTTAGGCATAAATGTATGACATATTTCTGTCTCTGTGTGTGAAGAGTAACAACTAGAAATATAAATGGAGTGCATTTTTAAAGCCTATGTGTTTAACAATTTATGAAACAAAAACTGCTTTAAATATACATTAATGAAATTGTTTTTCACTGTAATGGTGATATAATAAAAAATGGATGTACTATATAGCTTAGAAAGAAAGAACCATAACCCCTTTCTCTTTCCTTTTTAGTTCTCCTCATAAAGCTAGTTTGAGGCCAGTCAGAATCAGCATCTTCTAAGATAACAATATAGCAACCGAGCGTGAGATTTGCATCTCCACTTTAGATTTCTTATTCTTGAACCTCTTTTTGCCTTATCAGTACAGCTACCAAAGAGCTTAGCAAATGCAGCTGGAGTGGAATCTTTCACTGCATTTCAGACTGAAAATGTAATTGTTCATGTCCATTTCCAGCAGCAAGCCAGGTATGCAGACTTGTGATAAATTCAAGTGAAGAACAGGATCGACTTGAGGATGTATGCAAATAAAATATTAACCCACATCTTCAAGAGTTAATGTAGCAAATTCTGTTATAGATATTATGTACCTAACTTAATTTCATTTATGCTTTACATTGAAAAATATTTTCAAACTGAAAAATATTGAACCTGCATTTCAAGTAATACAGGTCAGTTTAAAATGCCTAATATTATCATGTCATTGGTAAATTTATTTCTGTCATTTAGAGCAAAGGTGTATATTTGCTACATTTCCATGCCTGCTTTCCAGACAGACCTCTGTTCTTTCTTCCCTCTACAAATGTAAACTTAATGCCTATAATCCTACAGAATATAGAAAATAACAAAGCTAAATTGCATAAATGATCTTATTTCCCCCAAAACAATCTTTTTCTCTTTGTGCAATTGCATTGTTGTTTATCATGCTGTGCTTTAATTTATTTTAATAATTTACTTTAAGAAAACAAGGTGTTATACTGGGAAAGGATGGATAACAAACACAAAAATGAAAGAAAAAAAAAATCCAGACTTGCCAGATGAAAATATATAATTTTTTCTATAGTAATGAGAAAAATTTGATTTCTGAATAAAGGGACTATAAACTATAATAAAATACCTATTAGAATGAATATATGGAAAGTATAAATTATATAAACTGTGAATAAATATAAACTGTAAACTATAATAAAAAACCTATTAGGGTGAATATATGGAAAGTAGATATGACAATTTCAGTGAATAATTCAATTATGAGTATATGTTAAATTAAAAATACTTGATTGTTTGTTTATAAAGCAAAAAATAAATGAAAGAGAAAATAAAAAGAGAAGCAGGGAAGCAACAAGGCAAACTGGATTCCCTTTAGAAAGGCAGTGGAACCTGCAGTCAGGACAAAACAAAATACCAAGTTCCATTTTATAACATTTGGGAATGTTTTTAAACATAAATGTTTCTATAGCTCTTCTATATTATCAAATACTCAGGAAACATAGGATATTTTTCCCTTTGGAAAGGTAGTATTGCCTTTTTGATAATAGAAGATTAATAAAATATTTTCCCTTATTTACTTACTTGTAAAAGATTGATGCTTCATATCATGTAAAGAAAATGTGTTAGAACTAAGAATACAATTGCTAGTTTAGTTATAACTGTTTAGTTGACAGTTACTAAGACATCTTTTCTGAATATCACTTTCATCTCTATCAGCTGCAATTTTTCTTAGTTTACGAAGGTTTGCTGTGAGTCTGTGTTCAGTGACGCTGTTATCACTGAGTGTGGCCTGTGTCATGTCACAATTACCCTTCATACCTGTGAAGATTAGAAAATATATAGAAATGTTTCCTCTGATTAATCCCTTACGGATATTATTTCTCAAGTTGTCTATTGATGTGGCTGTTTTATTAGTTAGAAAATTGTAAGATTACATCCCTGTAAGGAGTAGCTCTTTGGAATCATAAACTGGAAATACAGAAATCTCTCCCTAGCCACTTTTTCATTTTGATGTGTAATATTAATGAGAAAGGTAATAAAACAAAGTTCTTTTGAAGATGGAGGATCCTATTTATATTTCTGAGACAAACAAATTAGCTCGGTTTAATAGTGTAATGTAATTACTATTTGAGAAGAGTCTAGATTGATCACAGACTAGATTGATCAGATGGTGACAGATGGTACAATGGTTTGGAGTTCAAAAGAACTGGGTTTGCAAACTGTCTTCAAAACTTACTTTATGACATTGGATAAGTTAATCAGTTTCCATGAGTGTCAATTTCCTGAGCTATAAGACCGACTGAATCATTTCTACCTTGAAAGTTTTAACGAGTTTTGGAGTGATGTAGCTGACACATGGTCCATACTCAACTAATGTAACTAGCAATAAGTTCATATATTAAATGAGATGGCTGGCATGGAACCTACATGACAACACAAAATTAATCAGATTTTGCCTTCATTGAAATCCACCCATTCCTTTAAGTAGTTATACTGTTTCATATTTTCTGAAGTTGAATACTTCCATTGTGGTAGACGACGGAAAACTCATAGATTATGGTGCTATGTCCAAAGTAGTCTTAATAAGCTTAAAGATTAATAATTAGTAAAGATTCCAGATAGAATTCTCAATAGGCATTTTTGTGTTGGGAACTCTTGGAACTGCCAAAAAGAAAAAGGAAATTTGATACATAAAAATATATTTCTTTTTAAAAAAATTTTGTTTACTTATTTTAATTTATTTTTTGGCTGTGTTGGGTCTTTGTTGCTGTATGTGGGCTTTCTCTAGTCGCGGTGAGCGGGGGCTACTCTTGTTGCAGTGCGCGGGCTTCTTCTCACTGTGGTGGCTTCTCTTGTTGCAGAGCACGGGCTCTAGGCGCGTGGGCTTCAGTAGTTGCAGCATGAGGGCTCAGTAGCTGTGGCTTGTGGGCTCTAGTGCGCAGGCTCAGTAGTTGTGGCGCACGGGCTTAGTTGCTCCGTGGCATGTGGAATCTTCCCGGACCAGGGCTCGAACCCCTGTCCCCTGCATTGGCAGGTGGATTCTTAACCACTGCACCACCAGGGAAGTCCCTAAAAATATATTTCTTAAGCTTTTCACAAGTTTTTTTGTATTACGAAATTTAAGAGTAAAACATATGACAAAGGTACATAATTTGCATTTTGGGAGTTATATATAATTCAGCCCAGACATCCCTATCATTCATCTCCTCTTGAAGATGAGAAGAAAAAGACTCAGGTAAAGATGAAGCAGTAAGCAGTCCAGACTGAGGGAACAGCATCTTCAAAGGACTGGAGACTAGAGAGGGCATAACGGTTCAGCATCTTTTGGCTACATAATGTTAGATATGGGACCTAGGGTACCAGAGAGGGTTACAAAAGTGAGAAACTACCGGGTGATTTACGTGCCGTTCATTTAAGGGGAAAGGTCTGTCAGATTTTACCCCGGCCATAGCACTCTGACCATTATGGTGGAAAATCGAATGAAGTCGGAAGTGGGGAGACCATCATAGAGGCAGTGCCAGTAATCCACCTAAGAGATGATGGAAAACACAAATATGGGACAGTCGGGATGAAATTGACTAGACTCGGTCACTGGTGAAAGAAGAGGAAAGCCACTGGTCTCTGGACTCGTGTCATTCGCTGGTTATGACAGCCCAGGACTCAGAAGGGAATTATTAGGTAGAGACACACATTAGAAATTACCAGTGGTTTAATGTTCAAATATTAATTTAGTTTTGTTAACTTAGTACAGTTTATGAATATTTTGTAATTTATAGAGAAAAGACTAATCTTTTCAGTTGCAATGATTATTCAGTTGGTTAATTAAAGAATTTCACAATATTTTGAGATATATCAATAAAATTTACTCCCTTCTATAATATTAATTTTATATTGTCATCATATATTTATTTTAGTGCTGAAATTAGCTTAGATTTCTTTAATTATATCCTTTTTGTACACTCGCCATGGAATTTAAAAGTTATATTCTCATGCAAGATAAAGCTTTCTAGGACCAGGATAATTATGACTGCTTTGACCACTGAAGTATATCAAATATGTGGATAATTTTGTAAGGAAACTTTCCAAGATTTTTAATTTTTTTCTTTTTAGGTGAAAGGATAGCCATGAAATTTTCATTTGTGGCATTTTAGATTAAAGTCTGGGAGACTATGTATGTATGCTTATGCGTGTATTGTTTGCTTGGCATTTGTTTATTTTAGTCAGTCTACAGATTAGATAAATTTACCACTTGACCAAATTTTCAGAAAAGGTTTACATTATTGACAACTCTGCCATGTGATTCTTATTTTTAAGCCACAGTTGGAAAACACCTACTTTCTGAACTAGACCCCTGCAGCTCTGAATTCCATTAAAGAATGTGTTTAGAAGTTTCCTAACTTTCTCTCCAGGGGATTATTAAATTGTGTTTATTATCATTACCATAATATATAGCAATTAAAAACCTATGCCTCTATAAAAGGCCATTTGAGAAATCACAGGCTTATTTATATTATATAAAAAAGGAAAAATATTTTTAAATATTAAACTTTGGATATATGGATAATAACTGCATACTAGTTATAGAGGAACAATTTAAAACTGACCCATGCAAGCAAGTATAGGACTACTAAACAGTGTCCTTGAAAACAATACACAAGATCTTTGTTCATTTATTTATTTACTTATTTATTAAATGTGTTTGTTTTCTCTTGCTAAAAAAATAAGACTTTACTAAAACCTAAACTTACCAGATGTAGAAGCCCTAGGTCTGTCATAATCTATATTTCTCACAATAAGGCAGAAAAATCCAATATTATTGGGTCTAATTGGCCAAAATACTAAGCTCCCAAGGGGAGCTTTTCTCCTCCATTTTCTAATTTTACAGCTTTTTTTTTTTTGCACTGAGCTCGGCTGTTTCTAATTTGTAGTGAGCACAACATCTGTGAACTTGATAAGTCTTCTGAATAATGCCGTATCTGTGGCATGATCCCCACATTTCAAGTAATATTCACATAAGCTAAGAATAAAAGTAATTTATCCTTTTGTGTGGAACAGGTGCTTCTGGAATGACTTTCAGTAAGTCATACTTCCAGGGTTTGATTCCCACAGCTGTGAGAGTATGTCCCAAGCAGCTGACAGATTGCTTATCCACTAAATTAACATTTGTCACTTTAAATAATGCAAACATTTTTCCAGTGTCTCCAGATCATTACATTTACATCATTTTGAATGTTCATTCTACAAATATGTCGTCCTAGCTTTACCTTAAATATTACCTAAGCCAGGCTTCCCTGGTGGTGCAGTGGTTAAGAATCCACCTGCCAATGCAGGGGACACGGGTTCGAGCCCTGGTCCTGGATGATCCCACATGCCGCGGAGCAACTAAGCCCGTGCATCACAACTACTGAGCCTGCATGCCTAGAGCCTGTGCTCCGAAGCAAGAGAAGCCACCGCAATGAGAAGCCCGCACACAGCAACGAAGACCCAACGCAGTCAAAAATAAATAAATAAATTTAAAAAAAAAATTACCTAAGCCACTCTTTGTAACATGGAAGCTACCGAAGCAAACTAAAGAATATTTTGTGTCATTCTAAAAGTCAGTTTCCATTCCAGTAATGTAAAAATGGCAGATGAGAATTGTATTGTTTATTTTATTTTTTTTATTTTAATAGCTTTGAACACTCACAAGGTCATATGTATTTGAGTTTGGCTCTTTGTTGGGGTCTAGAAATTTCAATGATGTTTTCCATTTCACTTTGAGCCTTACTTCTCTGATGTCCCATGCTTTCCCTAGCAGAGGCAAAACAAAAGTGATCTAATATTTAGAAGAAGTGACATTTAAGGAAATATTTATTGCACATTTACAATAGATCAAGCATACATAGTTCAATATCTATACACCATTCTAACTCAGTCTTTCTATTTGTAACTCACCCTAAAAATCTCGCCCTAATATTCTATCTTCATCCTCTGCAGGAGACCCAATCAGCGGTGTTATATGTACTCAGCCCTCACTCGTGTGAAGGGGCTAGAAATGCTGCGGAATTAGCCTCCCAAGTCACCTTCCCCAGCCGCAGTCCAGACTATGACCCATGGGTGTTGTTAAGTCTGGAAATAACCAAACTAAGACCCCCTGAAACCTTTTTGTGGTTTTAAGGGGAAGTAGTTCACTTCATCTGAAATATCCATTTTGTGAGCTCCTCTTCATTAATAATCAAATGAACAGAAAATTTTTCTTAGTACACACACACACACAAATAGACACATATCAGTTTAGAATCTCAGCGTTCCAGCAAAACAGCTTGTCCATAATGCAGCCAAGTTTTTCTAATCTAAAAATACATTTAGGGTCTCTCTTAACCTTATTCATTCTTTTGTTTTACACATTCTGTTACACCTTCTTTTGTTGTTATTAGCTGACCTCCAAGCCCACTACAAATTAGAAACTTCAAATTAGAATTCAGAGACATTCCGTTAATGATGAAAAAGTAAAAATATTCAAATTCAAAAATACAAAATAAAACAGAAAGTTTCAGAAAGCAGATTATTTTACAATACCATCATCTAGAACAAACATGGGTGCACCTAGGTCAGCCTAAAATTATATGAATTAATATTCATATTTTTGCTCTATAATATCAAGAAAATCTTCGGTGATGTTCAAAACCATTTTTGTAAGAAGTTAAAAACATTTCATTTATTTTTAAATGGCTAATAACAATGTTTTTCTCCAACAACCTATCCTGAAAAGTTATATAGCAGAACTCACTTCTAAAATTCAGAATAGCTAACGGTTTATTCCAGAGAAATATAATCTAAACTGAAATTTCGACAGTTGGGACCTTATGAAATGAATGTTTCCTTTAGTCATGCATAAAAATAAGGAGTAAAGCAAGCCACTTAATAAGGTAGATATTTACACTTCTATAGAAAATAGGCTGTTCCAAATTCTTGAAAGAGTGTAATGAGAAAACATATTTTTCCTAATTTATATAACAGATTGCTATTTTTCCTAAAGGCCCACAAGTTTATAGTAAAATAAATAGGGCTTTTAAAACTCACTAAATAAATAAGTCAATAAAATATGCACATTAAGATAAAACAAAGTGTTTATCTGTAAACAGAATTATAACCGAGGAAAAAAGCAGGTAATTTCCATATGAAGCATATTTTTCTCTTTTGTTAATATATATACATGCTAGATCAGTCTAGCAGTGGCATTCAAAATCAAATAGCCTTCAAAAATGCTATTCATATGAGCATTACATACACTGAGATAAAGATGTACAACTACACCCAGGAAGAATTAAATTTGGTTAGTGTAGACAGTTGTCCTTTTATTTTACTGAATATTAGCATCTTTAAGAATAAACATATATTACTTTTCTTACGTTTGATGTCTTTTAACATAATTCAATGACTAAATATTTTTGCAAATCTTGTAGGTTTCTACAGATAGATCTGGGAAATCATTTACTATAGTTTCTGAATCCTTACAGTAACTTTGAAGCAATACCGTTTTAATTATCCTCATAATTTAAAAATATTTTCCTAAGATAGAACCACCATAAAATGGGAAAAATTCAACTGTTTGTTATAAACACATTTCATGATAAGAAAATACAGATTATGTGTTTACACATACAGATGTTGAAGTTTACATGTTTCAGCTTTTGTTGAAATGAGGTGCATACTTGAAACAATTTTAAGTAAATTTATACATTTTATCTTTTGATATATTCAGTGAAAATCTGATAACTTTTGTTGTCATGTTTCTTTTTAATGTAGTGTACCTTTATTCAAGCTATTTGATTGTTTCATCTCCCTTTGAGATCCAGAGTAATTCCGCTCACTGGACCAGTGGACCAGTTACGGGAATCTTCCTCCTCTGTAAAATGAAAGAATTAGTTCTATGGCCTCCTTCATTTCTTCTAGTGCTATGATTCTGAGGTCCTGTGCCCAGATCTCAGTAAGTCTTGAATCGGAACTTCCCTGCACTCTTTGTGCCGTCACCTGTCACCTGGACTCTTTTCTTCATCCTTACCCTTTGGAATCAGTGGACCCTTTCATGTACAGAGTCCCTCTTAATCCATTAAAAAACACCAAAAATATATCATTTTATACATGTCTTAGGTCCTTATCTCTAAACTCCAAGGAGCAGAAACTATATCTAGTCCTAACTTGGTATTCTCCATTGTTCAGAGGATTAGCATTCTCTACAGTTTTTAGCACAACACTTTGCAGAGACAGGCAAATAATACATACAATGAATACGCATGCATTTATTGGTTTAATTGCTTGGTTGTTAATTATGTTACAGATATCAAGTTGCTTCCTTATAAATTCTTCAAAAACAAAACAAATATATTAACTGTGCAAATCTGAAAATTATTTGTTTTAAAGCATTCCAAATGGTTTTAGGAACAGTTTTTATTTCTTTCATTGAATGTTGCTAGAAATAGACCTAGAATAAGTCCTGAAATGTAGCTGTAGACTGTTTCCTCCAATTTTTCATATAGAAATTATGCATAGATACATAGCAATACTGCTCTTCAGCAGACTCAAAGACTTTAAAAACGGTTTCAGTGACATTTTTTTCAGCTGTTTTGATTTTTTTTTTTTTTTTTTCAAAATTGGTAGAAACAAAATAAGATAATACCCACAATACAAAACAGGTTTCATCACGTTTCTGGTCCTTCAAATACAGAAAGGGAAAAACAAAATTGTCTTTGTATCATGCAGGAAAATTTTCTTTCAGTAGTTTGCAAGTAATTTAGGAAATATATGCTCCACTAGTAGTGTGATAGATCTGGTTGCCTGGGATAATAAGGTGCAATATTTAAAATTTATTTATGCTTCAGTCACTTTAAACAATTATTTGGATTTCAGAGAATAGAAAGCAGAAAAGGGACTGTTTATCACCAATTATGCAATCTTTTAATGAAGCAAGAAATAATAAATAGTAAAATCTATTTTATTTTCCTGTCCAGTGATTCTCAAAATTTAGTACATGCAAGAAACCCAGGAGTCAGGGTGACAAATTCTGAGGAATGACTCTGTGTTTACACATTGGAAGTCTCTGAATGTAAGGGCCCAGGAATATGCATTTTGAGAATGACTTAAGGCAATTATGAGCCAATGAGGATTCAGATCAACCTTCAAACTTGCTCTTGAAGTTCCCTCAGGATGAGACAGTCATGGTTCAGGGCACAGAATCGACACACAAGAAACACTTGATGTATTGTGGTCTAAATATTATAGACCTACAAATCATGTTGAAATTCTAAAAGTATAACTTTGTTCACATCTGTTAAACACATATACTCTCTTTATATTTAACTATTAAAAAAGTGATGGGGCTTCCCTGGTGGCGCAGTGGTTGAGAATCTGCCTGCCAATGCAGGGGACACGGGTTCGAGCCCTGGTCTGGGAAGATCCCACATGCCGCGGAGCAGCTGGGCCCGTGAGCCACAACTACTGAGCCTGCGCGTCTGGAGCCTGTGCTCCGCAACAAGAGAGGCCGCGATGGTGAGAGGCCCGCGCACCGCGATGAAGAGTGGCCCCCGCTCGCCGCAACTAGAGAAAGCCCTCACACAGAAACGAAGACCCAACACAGTCCAAAATAAATAAATTAAAAAAATTAAAAAAACAAAACAAAACAAAACAGTATAGGAGCTTCCATGTCCTGGCTATTAAAAAAAAAAAAAAAAAAGTGATGATACTTGTTCTTATGTAAACACTAATGAATTTTAATTTAACAATGTGACACATACACTGATTTCTAGTGAAAACTGTTATTTTAACTAAAAGAATGACAGTCCTTTTTCCTTTTTTTCTATCCATTATCCCTATCCATCATTCTCAGAGTAGATTCATATGTAAGTTGTATATAATTCAGTCATTCTATTCAGTTATCATTATCATTAGCTATTTAATTAAAATTTCTTCTACGTAGTCACATAATATAGGACCCACCAATTGTGAATCATCGTGAGCAACATTTCATCAAAGTGACACTGCCCGCCAAAATAATAAATATTTAGACAAAATTTAAAGAGCTTGATTAGTGCTAATTCATTGCTAATTAATTCTGAGTCTTACTTCCTGTAGGTCTACATTTTTCTGATCATGAGTAATTACATATAATTATACACAGAGAGAAAAAGCTATTTTTAATGTTTACTTTTATGTTTTCTTGAAATGTATGCACCACTGCAAATTATTACATTGCTTATTTTTAAATTTCTGTTTTCCATTATGCAAAATACTTATGTTATAATAAATGACAAAAAAAGTCCATATGTATGTCATTCTCTTTTTTCTTTTTTTGTCTTCAAAGTAAATTTTTGAGCTTGGAGACATCCCCTCATTCCTTGGACTGAAAAATTCTTACATCTAAACAAGGACATAATTGCTTTGAACTAGTTATCTTCAAACCCACCCCAAATGCCATTTTGTAAATTAATGCCAGGATATTGGAATTGTGAAACATCCATCAGCTTAGTGTTTTGTTCATTCATTCACCCAGCCAGCAGCAACTAGATGCCAGGTTCTACATTTAAAGAACGGATGACACAAGAGCTAAACTGAGTAGCAAAGAATGTTTAAAGGTCTTAATTGTTTTACATGCACACACCGATAACCAGGTAAACAAAACAAAACAAAAAACAAACAAACAAAATATCATTCTGCTCCAGGACTAAACAAGCTACTGAATTCAAAATCCCCTCAAAATTGCTTCTTTAGAAATGTAAAACCCATTCATTTATTCATTCATTCAACACATACACATAAAGTTTTTATTTTATACCAGGTTCTACGGAAGGCCCTAGAGATATATAATAAGACAGTGACTGTCTAGAAGGAGCCCAAGCCTAATGAAGACAAAATATATGGAAACCATTAATATATATTTTATCAGTCAATAATGATAAATACAGCTCTGACACTCTAGTAAAGTAGATATATTGGATATGATGGTAATTAAACTATTTATGGAATATTGATGTTATTTGTTATAGATACAAAGTGACACAAAACCAACGTCCCAAGAGTTTAATTGTCTAGCTGGGAACACACACACACACACACGCACACACACACACTCACATGTGATACTTAAAAATAAATAAGAGTGAAAGGGGTGAAAGTATAAGAAGTTAAATTTTTTGACTGAGTAACTTGTGCAAAGCATGAATTAGTTTATGTAATTCATATTTAATCATAATCGATTTAGTAAATATGGCAATATTGGTAAATATTTTAAGATGAGAAAAGTGAGATTTAGAGAAGTCAAGCAGCTTCTGCAGTAACTAAGACAATCATAGTTCAAACACAAGTCTGTCTGGCTGATTATCACAGCTGTGCTCTCCATCATTATGCACTATGTTACATTAACTATCATTATGCACTATGTTACTTAATGTGAGTTAGAATAAATAAAGATATCATGTGATGCCGTAAAAGTTTCTGTAGGATTTCATGGTTTTTTTCACGTGGGATTTGAAGTTGCAGTAGACATGAAAGTGATAGGATGTGAGTCAAAATCTGAAAGATGAATGTGATTTGAAATAACCAATGTGGCAGATATATAATATAATGTAGTTATGGTATTCTTTGAGGATTGAGTATAATTAATGAAACAGCTATTTATGCATAGAGAGGACACTTAATCCACGGAGGAATGAACATTTGGAAAATAACGAAGAGTTTGGTTTTCCAAAACATTGAATTTTGAACTTTTATGTGCTTAAGATGCACGGATCAAATGTTAAAAATGCAAATTCCTCAGAATTTCCGAAGTCCTACTCATTAGCATCTCTGAGAGTGAGATCCTGGAATCATTATTTTAATAAGCTCCATAGATGCTTTTGATCCAGGTACTTTCAAGACTATACTTTGTGAAACATTAACTTAAAAGGGAATGATAATATATACACATAGTGAGAAATGACAGATGAGATAGATACATAATAGACGAAAAGAAAAAAGGAAAGAAAAGAAAGAAAGAAAGAAAAAAGATGACAGATGAAGTCATTGATTCTTGACACAAATTTTAGGGGATAGGAAGCCTTAAAATTTTTTTATAATGGGATTTGCAAGGTAAGGTGTTTTAAATGCTATTGAAGATAATCATATAAACCTCTATATGATGTTAGTAAGTACTAACTAAAAAAGACATAGGGCTTTCTATTTCTTTCCTAAGACATGTGAAATCTATAATAATAATAATAGCAGCTAACTTTTAATTAGCTCTTAATTTGTGTCATGTACTATTCAGAGTGCTTTATAAGTAAATTATTTAAGGTCAGAGTGATCCAATAAATGTGTCATTATTATCTCTGTTTTAAATAATAGGCAATAAGAACAAGAAGCTGGGTGACTTGACCCAAAACCATCAGAAAGTAACATAGCTGGATACAGAGCCCACAGTCTTATTCAACATGATGTACCGATATGGTGATTTCAACTTATTTTTATTATAAAGATTCAAATAAACCTGTAGTGAAATTTTTCAGTTAATTTATTTTTCATTCAGTAAGTACTTTCCAAATATTTATAGCATTTCCCTTAATGCTAGAAAAGTTTTAAAGATTATTTTTGAGTATAAAGTGTCACTATAGAAATCATTTCAGATCTATGTGACATATACCTTAGCCATTTACTTTACTTCCATCCATCTTTGTCTTCAATGTATAGAAATGTGGAAAAATAATGTAAATTCACTTAAATGAGTGGAAAAACCCATAACCAGTGTCAAATGTCAAGTGAATTAGAAAAACTGAATGAGTAATGATGAAGTATATATAATTCTGCTGATGGTGTGGATTTACAGATACATATGTGACATTTGTTCCACAAAAGAAAGACAGAGACAAGTGAACTGTTTTAAACACATTAAGTATATCTTTGCAGAATTTATGAAAACTTTTCTTAAAATAGGTTAGTTGGGTTGGTATATTTACACCTTTACACAGCACACATCCCAGAAGGACCAATTCAACACAGAAATGGTAGGTCCCTAACTACTCACAGTAAATCTTCTCTTCTGAAAAACAAAAGCAAAAAAAAAAAAACCCCAAATGCATACTCTATCTCAACAAATAAAAATATAAACAAAACACAGATATACAGAATAAATTAAAAAGCTTAAGGTAGAAATCATTTCTCATATGACATTTTAAAACTTTAAAATTTATATTCATTGGCGTGTCTAAGGCCAACAACCAAAAGTTGAAGTGTGCTTTTTGTATTAAATTAGTGGAAAATTTTAAAAGTTATTGGTCAAGAATAATTATACACTTGAGACATAATATGTTTAATGAAATGGAGTTTGCTGACGAAATTGTGCTGTTTGGAAAGATTTCAAATATACCACCTGCTAGATGAGTGAATCTAAGCATAACCTTCTATTTCAGATGTTTTATATGGAGCTATATAAAACATCATTAGAATGTAATTTATATAGTTGTTCTCAGCAGGAAATGTAATAATTCAGGTAGAAAAGTTCTGATCATGGTTAAGGTCTCCAAAATTATCTATTTTCATCATTATTATTGCTGGAAAAAAATAATAAAATAAGATTGCAAAACTCATGGATAACTCTTCATCTTAATATTTAAATTAATAAAAGAAGGAACCAACTTATAAGTATTTTAAAATTATAAAACCCCAAAACATAAAACTTCTAGAAGAAAACATAAGCAAAACTCTTTATGACCTTGGAGTGGCCAATGATTCTCAAATAGAAAGTTTCTCAAGGAGAAAACAAAAGCACAGAGTATAAAAGAAAATTTTAGTACAGTGAAGTTCATCAAAACTAAAAACTGGCTCTTCACAGTTCACAAATTAAATGAAAAAGCAAGTCACAGACTGGGAGAAAACCTTCACTACATGCATATCTGCCAAAGGACTTCTGTTGAGAACACTTGCAAGTCAATAATAAAAAGGTAAATCAACTCAATATGAGAAATAGGCAAAAGAATTAACAGACTATTCACAAATGAACATGAAGAATGGTAAACAAGCACATCAAAAGATGCTTAACATAAATAACATCAAAAGATGCTTAACATAAATAACATTAACATTTTATTAAAGAAATGCAAATCAAAAGCATAATAAAAAACATCCCTATAAACCCATTATACTAGTTAAGATTTAAAAAAAACAGACCATCCAAAGTGTTACTGTAGATGTGGAGGAAATTAAATTCTCATATACTGCTGGTGGGAATATAAAATGATACAAGTAATTTGGAAAATCCTTTGGCATTTTTTTTTTTTGAAAAGTGAAACTTAAACCTATCATATGATCCACCAGAAACATATCATATTCTTGTCTTTATTCATCACCTTATTTCTTTATTATCCCATGATTGTTTTCTGTGCATTTGGGTAAAAAACAAACAAACAAGCAAGTAGAACCCATAAAACTCTCTTTTTCCTATCAGGACTGATACCCTAACTGCTGAGCGCACTCAGTATCTCAAACTCAGCTTTGCTGGAGAGATATCTGGCAGTCTATTTGTTTCAGATCAACATTTTGGTGGCCCTGTACGGGACCAGAGAAGACACCTGATGGCCCCAGGACTGGTGAACAAACAGGTGTGGTAGCCATAACTGAGCACACTGTCCCTCGCTGCTTCTCTTGCCAACCCTGGAGTTTGAAGATCTGTCTCCTAGATTCCAGTTTATGCCCTCTTGGTGTTTGAAGCTCTCCTGGCTTTCTTCATGATCTGTTTTAGGGTTTGCCCTTTCTGGTTAAGGCCTTGTCCTATTTGCAAGTATTCATTTGGCACTTTGGTCTGATTTTGAGATCAGACTGTTTCAACTGTAACTGGCTAAGAAACCTTCGCCCATTCCTTGGGGAACAGGGGTAGTTTCGCCAAAACTGTGCTATTTTTCACCCTTCAGCCCATTTCTTTGGAGTATGGATTGTTCTACGGGAACTGGCTGAGAAGACTTTGGCCTGGCTCCTTGGGAACAAGCTGTTCTCTCAGAACAGGCTGGTATTAAGCCTGTAGGTTGTTTGAACAATTTGGATTGCAAGCTGTTTGAATTGAGCTGTTTGAGCTGTTAGCTATTTAGCTGTTTGAAAATTGTTCTTTTACCCTAGAGCAAAACCTCTGAGAAATGAGATCCCAGTTATTTAAATATTTTAAGGGTGACCCCCTACAGGGACTCCAGTTGATTTTATTTTTAAAAATAATGGTCCTTCCCAATGAGCACTTCTAACTAAATGGACCAACCTGACCAAAGGCAATTTGGAATATCAAAGGCCATTATTGAGAACTTTTGATATCCCCAAAGTTAATTTCCTTAAAACCACTGGACTACAGTAGCTCAAAAATTTCCAGAAGTGTGTGGAATGCTTATATCGATTGGTACTTTGAGGCTTCCCAAAGTCATCAGGAGTCTAAAATTGCCTCTCTGAAAAATAAGATTTTAAGATTAATTGAGGCAAACAAAGGATTAAAAAAAGATAAAATGGCTCCTACAGCCACAGGCTCTTCTTCTTCGCCTTTTCGTCTCAGGCTCCTGCACTGGTGCTATCTTGTCTTTCCCCCTTAGCTCCTCCTGGTCACACTCTGCCTCTGGAGCTATCTTCTTCCTTCTCTTCCACACTGCCTATGCTTCCACTACACTCTCAATTCCCCTATACTAGTGCTCTCGCCAAACTTTCCTTTTTCTCTGAATCTCTCCCCTCTCCCTTTTCCCCTGAACTTGCCAGATGCTGTCCCTTTAAAATTAAGCCTTCTGAAAAGCCAGAGGCTAAACTCTTAGTTTCTTATCCTCCCTGGATTAAAGCTGAACTGCGAGCCATACTCAAGGACTTTCCCAAAGTAACCGAAGATCCTTACAGATTTGTTGAGGAATTTAATATAATCATTCATATTTATCAACCTGGTTTCTCCGACTTATATCAGCCAGTTCATACGGTTGTTGGTGAAGGCCAGTCCCAGCATTCGATGAAAACCACTAATTGGGAAAATCCTGAAAGGTCTCCAGAAATAAAACCAGGAGACCAGCCTGCTGACTTATTATATGAAAAGGTTGGGGCAATTGCCAGGCAACTTTATTGAGCAATTCTAGGGCTTTTTCAAAGACTATTGATTGGAACAAAAATTAAAATATTTGGGTCACATGAGCAGAGAGGAAGTGTTGCACAAGGAAAGCACTGTCTATCTGGGAGGCTGTTGATTGGGCAAGTAAAAGGAGAATAGCAGAGGGACCACTGAGACTTTCAAAATGGAGGAAATCAATGTCCTTTCAAGTAAGGGAAATGCTGGATCAGAAAACAGGCTAGACTGGGTTGAAAAGAGAGAAAACACAAAGAACAGTGTTAAAAAAAAAAAAAAGGCAGTGTAAAAACCTTGAATAAATTCTGTCATATAAAGAACAGAGAAATAGGACAAAATTGGAATCTAGGAATGGTTGGGTCTTCTTTCTATTTCCATCTTAAATTGGGAGATACTAGAGCATGCAGGAATTGATGTACAGACAGAAAGACATTACTGATACAGGACAGGGTGCAACCTAAAGAAAAATATTCTAAAAATGGCTAAAGAGGTTCACAAGTGTTGGGCTTAATTCACTTTTGATTCAAAATGGAGACTCACTGTAAAAGAAAAGATCCTAAAGATGATAGGGGCAAATAAGTATTACACTATATTATGTTTATTGTTGTTTGAAGAGGAGATTGTTTCCCCTGATGGAAATATGTGTGAATATGGTGAATTCATTCTTGGGAGAAAATGTTTGGGACATCTGTGGACTTCAGTAAATCTGAAAACACTGGCGTGTGAGTAACAGAATACTCAAAAAATGTTTTAAACAATGCATTATCTTACATTACATGAATTTACTATCTTACTTTAAAAGAAATATGAAGATAGATGGTTCCAATTGGTTGATTTAGTAGTATATACACTGATCACCTCAAAAATCCCTTCCTCTTTGTACCTTCCTATTGCCATTGCTAGTACATTCTCTCTCAACACATGGTCACAGGGTAGATGGAACCACTGCAGGCATAACTTTCTCAATTTCTTTTTGTCAGATGAGCTGAGTAATTTCACCTTAATATGTTTCTCTTGTATTAGAAGGAAAATTTTCTCCTAAATTGTTTCATCAAATATCCCAGTACATTTCATTCTTCAGAGTTTAATGATATCCTTACGCTTCAACCAGTCATGGAAAAGGGGGAATAAGATTATGTACTATGATTGCATTAGAAGATTCTGGGCCCAACTTCCCAGAGCATTGTGGTATCTCATTTTTTAAATGAAGGTACTATGAGTAAATCAGAAGAGGAGGATGGCTCTTAAATAGACAGCTAATGAATAGTTCTACAATATGTAAAATGGAGAAAATAAGAAAAGTGTAAAATCACATTTTGTCAGGAATGCTTCCTTTAATTGTTAAGCAATTTTGCATGCATATTTGCAAACATAAGTTGAAAATAAATCCAGGTTAGAGTCACTTTTCAAATTATCCAAATTTGTAATTTTAAGAGTTTTTCAAAATATTTGTACTTATGGACCTACAGCATCATAGTTTTGAACTGCTTCAAATATTCTAGAAGACTTAGGATTTTTCATCTTAGTCCCATTCTCAGAACGGGCCTACAAAAAGTAACTCCTCAATCAAGCAATAATCAACATGATCTCAAAGGCATTGCTTTTTCCATACCTCCCTCTTACATTCAACATCATCTTTTGTGACGTGGAAATGCATTTGTCCCTTGATCAAAGAACATTTTGAGAAGTTTTATAAATTGAAAAATGAAGAAATTTTTATGATATATCACAATGAAGAGATTAAAGAACATCTTATATTTTGTTTCTTCCTATACATTTATAATGTAAAAGAATCAGTTTTATGTAAATGAAATAGGCTCAACTTTGCTGTTCTATACTCTCCTAGAAACAGTTTACAAGTTCATTTTTATTCATACAAATAAATTAATATCACATGGGACATGACTTAAAGTTCCTTTGGCTACTTAAAGAATGATAAAGATCATCAGCACCACTAGTAAATACTTTTTAGAGAGACTATCAGAGTAAAAGCATAGAGTTATTTTTGAGATGCCAATATTTAAGAAAACCATGATTTCATAATAACCAAGATTATAATAAAGGTATAGGCTTCGGTATAGAAGTGACCTAAAAACATCAATTCATTGAAGATATAATATTTAGAATCTGGATATTCATATTTATTTATGATGAAATTAACCAGACACCAATTCCCGACCTGACCAGAAACTAGAAGCCCTGAGAGGAAACTCAGTGGAATCTAAATTTAGGTTGTAAAAAGTTTACAAACCTTGCTTACCTTGAGGTGCAAGGGACATAAATTTAAGGACTGACAACATAAGGTGGTCACAATGGCCACTTTTATAATGGAGATCACTGAATATTTCCTGGCACTCTACGAGACAATGTACTTTAATGTAGATTATATTGATTTACCCTAAGATAACTCTTTCCTCTTACCTTGCATTAACTTGGAGCAAATCAATGCAATCTGCATTTCAATACTTTGTTTTACTGACTTCTTAATAGAGATGGTTTGAAAAATTTGATTAGAGGACAATATGCCCACACGTGCTAATAACTGAGCTGCATCCAGGTACGAAACTTGAAAGCAAATAAATCACTTTATTTTTAAATCCACCAAACAATTAATGCTTCTATATTCTAGAAACTTTACTGACAATGATGTGACCTTGCTAACTTTGCCATAATGTCTAAAAAGCCCTGCTTAAAAGCATTCATCTCTCACTATTAAGGCTATATATTATATGATTACATTAAAATATAAGCAGTGAAAAATACTGCTGATATATGTAAGACAAATTCATCAGGTCTCTCGTTTTTTAAATTGTTTTTAGTGATCACAATATTTCCATGACTACAGACATTATTATTTAAGAGTTAGTGGTAAAATTGATTCTTAATCCACTGTTTTGTGAAAGTTTTGGACCACTCCTCTCCCATAGTTGTCTGTTATCCATAGAGATTCAAAGTTTAAAGGCAATGACCAGGTGTACTGATGATTCTACTGCCATTGTTGCTATATTGACCAAGGTTTAATGCATTACAAATCTGAAAAATAAATCAAAGAAGGACACTAGGGCAACACAAGTCCACCACAAAAGACATCTGTAAGAATCAGTATAAAAGGCTTATATTAATATAGGTCAATACCAAGGGAGTTGTTAACAGCATTATTTTTGTTATGTTCCTATTACATTTGAGTACAAAAAGTCACATGAGGAAGACTACGAAGCTGAGATTTTACTATTTGATGTAATTTATTTAAGAATTATATATCAATAAATGGATAATTTATACAGAGAGAGAAGAAAGAGATTGTCTCTCTCTTCCTGTGTCAGTGAGAGTTAAAATAACTTGTTTCTATGATAAAGATACTTAATAAACCTTTAAGATATTTTTGGATTAGTGCAGTACGATGGCATAAAAATTAACTACATTTACTACGACCCTTCATCGTAGTAAATGTAGTTACTTCATCAACTTTTCTAATTTTTCACATCTTTGAATATTCAGCTCAACCCCTAGCTCTTTTTCTCAAATCCGTATGCATACTTATCTTCTTCAGATTCATCTTACATTTATTGTACATGATTATATTATTTTGAATTTTATTTATTATGTAATCATTTCTTCCCAGGGAGATTCTAAGCATATACACATACACACACACACATTTTCTATATTATATATCACTGGGCTTGTTCCACAGTGGGACTTATAATTACCTACAACTTGATAAAAATCTAATGAACTGTAATTCTCACATTTCTAGTCTCCTGATCAGTAAGTCCAAATCACAGGGATATTTGTAAGAACATTTCAAAATCTATTTTTATGAACTTCAAAAATAGACATTTATAAGAACATTTGCAATTGACATTCATAAGAAGACTCATTAGGCCATTTTAAAGTACATTTATAAGACCATTGACAGTTAAAAATAATTTTTAAGACAAAAGACATGTTTTTTATTAAGTGATTTCGTTAAAATGTAATACATGCAACTAGTCAGTTATATGTGAATAATAATCAAAAGGTGTGGTAAATAATCAAAAAGGAGTTTTCTGCATATTCAAGTTTGATTTTAGCTTTGCATAAAAAAATGCAGTATTATCTTTACTTTTAGAAGAATTTCTTACGGTTTTGGTCAAAATGAAATGTGCAACTATATATATCCTGAGGCAGTTTGGAATGACCTGTTTTAGTTAGGATGGTTAAAAACATATCTACTGATTTTCATTTAAACCTCATGCACTGATTAACTCTTAATTTGATTACAATGATTAAAATTAGTCTTAAAGTTTGATATTTCAGAAATTTGATTTATGAGTTATTGAACTTTAAGGATATGACACCCAAGATCCTGTCTCACAAGAGACAAATTTATAGTCAAAATGTTAAGGGGTTACTTTACAGAAGAATTTCATATTCCATATTGTCTGTAAGGAAAAGAAAATCTTAGAAAATTTGGAAGAGAAAGGAATATTTATAGTTTGATAATGGCTACATCCCCCAAATATTCAGTAAACATTACACTTAATGGAAAAACTTCAGACATATCCACTTTAAAATCAGGAAAACACATGGATCTTTGATCCTGCTTCTATAGTTTAAAATAATACTTTCCAATGCTATAAGGTAGTAGAAAAAAAAAAAAAAAGAATTGGTGGGAGGAGATTAAGCCCTCATTACTTGAAGATAATATCATGATCACTGTGAAAAACCTAACGAAATCAACCATCTGCTCAAGTGGTTGATAGATTATGGTAATATTTGGTCAAATGTAACATGAATTTTTCCACACCAGCAATAAGCAATTAGAAAGTACAGTAACACCTGTCAGAGTATGGTAAATATGACACAAAATATAAATTATATGTAATATTGAAAACAATATCGCCTTATTACCAGTTAATAAAATACCCTGACCAATCTGAGCAGGAAGGATTCAGCTGCCTGGTTTAAATGTCTTGACATCATCAGTGGGAAGCTGTCTACTCTTGCTTCAACTTTGATAAGGATGACTCTTGGTGCTGTGATATTCAGTCCCTTCCAACAAAGAACAATAGCAGTTGGAGAAATGTCCACCTGGCTGTTACCTATATTTTGATCCAAATCCAGGAAAATTGGGAAGAAGAATAGTAATGACTCAGGAACACACTGTCTACCTCCCTCGAGTTGCCTAACATTTCTCTAGAGACAGTCCCATCCCTTTCTTGTTCCCTTCCTTCTTGTAAAAAATAATAACTGTGATTATTTTTATCTCACTCCTGTTTGTAAATGGAGATTGATAGGGGTAAAATGAAAGCCAATCACTTAATGTCCTAGATTGGAATTAGGTGCATTACCATACAGTTGTACTGTATTATAGAATATAATATTCATATATAGCTCAAAATAGTAATGAAAGCTCTAACATCTTAGAATAACTGAACAAGGAGTTTTCAGTATCTTATTTGCAAATGATATAAGTGATAAGGAGTTAATATCCAAAATATATGAACACCTCATACAACTCAATATCAAAAAACCGAACAACCCAATAAAAAAAAAAAAAATGGGCAGAAGACCGGAACAGACATTTTTCCAAAGAAGATATACAAATGTCCACAGGCACATTGAAAAGATAGTCAACATCACTAATCATCAGAGAAATGCAAATCAAAACCACAATAAAACAGAAATGACTCACAGATATAGAGAACAAAGTAGTAGTTACCAGTGGGGAGTGAGAAGCAGGAAGGGGCAATATAGGGGTAGGGAATTAAGAGATATAAACTACTTTGTATACAATAGATAAGCAAAAAGGATATATTGTGCAGCACAAGGAAATATATCTATTATTTTGTAATAACTTTAAATGAAGTATAACCTATAAAAATACTGACTCACTATGTTACACCCCTGAAACTAATATTGTAAATCAACTATACTTCAATAAAAAATATTATAAGGGCAATTGCTTATCGAGGTGATTTTTGACCACCCAAGTTTTAAGCAAGACTTTAAAACTTGCTGACAACTCTGTACAAAACTTCCATCCTATTATAAACACATATTATGTGTGTATAAATAAGATAACATGTCCTGAAGATTACTAATTTTTCAAATATATATTTTTTTGGATAACCAAGGAAAATTGTGGAATAGCTACCCCGGTGTACTTCATGAAATAAGGATTGTTTAGCATTGAGCGGAACCATGTATAAAAACCTCCACAATTAGATTCATTGATTGTAGACTCCTGTTATCCTTTCATACTTAATATTGGTTTAAACTGCTAATCAGGAGAATTGACAGTAGATTTCCTAATTTGAGTTCAAATGTTGCTCATGAATTTCATAAAGCATTTTCCCTTTTCTTTCTTTTGAGCATACGTGAATATTATGTATTCATGAAAATTCAGTAAATTTAACTTTAAAAATGTTCTTCATGAAACATTTTCATAAAAGATACGCTTTCATTAATTTTATGGATGGATGACCTGTTATATCCATATTATGAAGCTATGCATGAAATTCAACTATTCTATGAATAAATTTGACTCATGAGAAATACTGTTTAAAAGCCACAAAGAAGCACATACTGGTGACAATCATTGATGAATTTCTGAATTTTATTCTGTGTAATAGTTACTAATAAAACCTAATAAATATGAATTTTAAAAATTTTATTTAGAAAAAGTAATGTTCAATATCATCAGGGAAATTTTATAATTATTAACTATATAAACAAATACCATAGTACTCTATTAAAAATTAGTTGAATAAATAAAAAGATTTAACATGCTAATGGATTAAATGGCTGATTAAACTAGTAACTAAATGCAATCCCAAGAAAATTTTTATTTTAAAAGTAAAGAGCATTAAATAATGTTTGAAAAAAGAAAAAGCATGATGAGGGCTCACCCTACTAAATATTAGCACACAGTAAGAAGCTACAGAATATAAATAAATGGTTCAGAATAGAAAAATAAGAGACAACCTATGTTTATATGACAATACAAGATAAAGAGTTCATCACAATCAATAAAGAAAAAATATGTTTCATTTTTAATCTTGAGAAAACTGGATCACTATTTAGAGAAAAAAATAAAACTAGTTCCTTATCTTACATTAAATAAAAATATAGACTCAAATTAGAGGACAAAATGTTGAGACTATCCTAATTAACTAGTCATAGGGAAGTACTTCTTAAACAGGACCCATGTAGCACAAATGGTAAGGAAGTTGTGAATTCATTCACATTAAATAAAATTGCCTTTGCAGGAAAGATAAGCAGAGTCAGGTTAACAGAGAGATAATTACCTGGAAGAAGATATTTTATTTGTGAAAAGCACAATTAGGACACAATATTTAACATATACAATATAAATAATTCCTGCAAATCAAGGAACAAAAATAGAAAAATGAACAAAAGATATGCATATGCAATACCAGACCTGGATATATATCCCAAAGCAGCATTACTTAGGTTCATGAGAGGAAACAAAAATATTTTTCCCAATTCCCTTTGTAGTGGTAGAGAATTCATGCCAAGCCAGTATCAACCAATAGGGATACAAATATTTTGTTTCCTGATGCATGTAAACACTATGCATCAGGAAACAAAATCTCAATGTAGATATACCTATGTGTATGTTTGTGTTTGAAAGAAAAATATTTTGAGTAAAATAAGTAACAAAATAAGTAGCTGGAACAAGTAAGAAACAGAAAGAGATGTACTTTGGCCACTCTACAGAGAGAGGATGGGTCCCTGTCAAACATTTGGTTGCAGTGTCGAGACTGATGATGTATCCTCATGAGACTTTCAGGGGAAAACAGGGTGACTCTCAAGCTGGTCAGAAAGATGGCTTAAGAAAGCAGGAAAAGGAGACTAGTCGGAGTTTTTCTAGTGATTATGAAGTGAGCTGGGGTGAGTGTTGCCATGCATGGGAAGGGACTTTATGATTTGAACCTCCCATCTGCACCAAAGGAGAGAACACGCATGCTTTCTTATCAGCTTATTCAGCTGTGCAGCAAAGGGAAAGGGGGAGGTGGAGCACCATAGCTGTCAGTAAAGATCAAAAAACAGACTCAGACTCTATTATAAGATCTGTAGCAGAATAGCACATATATACATGTAAACAGACACAGACACATAGACACACAGGCACACACATAACAATATGCATCTCCCAAGAATAGTTACATGTCCAACACCTTCAAGTACACTGGAGTTGAAGCCTATATAGGTGGTGGGGAAACAAACTAACAATCTCACAGATGCATGTTGAGCATGGAATGGAATAATAGGTATCACAATAAAAATAGCAACCACTGATTAAGCATATGCTGTATTTTAAGAGCATTAAATGTATTATCTTACTGAATCAACCTTCTGAATAATTCAAAGAAAACTGAGTCATATGAGAAACTACAAGATGGTACACTAGAATTTGGATAATTATCTCTGCCCATTCCAGGATCTCTTTCTAGTGCCTCAGTTATGACAGACATATTATGTGTTTCCCTTAGAACATGTTTTACAAACCCTGACACATTTTTATCCATATATCTTTATTTGAATGTTCATAACCTGTCACTGAAAAATGGTATGGTCTGTAGTAAGCTTAAAGATACGCCTAAGTGCTAGAAGCACTGATTATAATATAGAAAGAAACCTTGTTTAATATAAATATATATCCAGATGTAGCCATTATTTCTCCCTTGGCAATAATATCTTTGGTGAAATAGAGTAAGAACCTAACTGAAAGTTTCAATACATACTGAAAATTTTTATACATTATTTCATGCTTCTACAACTAGGGCTTGACTGTAAAAAATTTAGAAAAAGTAAAAATAAGATTTGCAAAGTGAACAATTCTATCATTGTGGCATTCCCTTTTTTATCTTATCTAGAAAATGTCACCTGATTGTTTTTTTCTGATTTTTTGTACTTCTCTCTACCTGAATTGTAAAATGCCCTGATACCTGTGTGAGTCCTTCCTTCACTCCCTAAGGGCCTCTGATCAAGTATTGGTTTCTAACGGAAGTCTTAACAAGTCACCCCATCTTAATCTGGCACTCCCTAAGCCCTTCTCCTTGCTTTTTCCCTCTCCTTAGTACTTATCAACATTTAGTTCATTACATATTTACTTGAATGTTTATTCATAGTCACTGGTCCTAAATTATGAGCTCTGATATTTTGTCAACCTTCAAATACATTTTCAGTGGTAAAAAGAACAGGATTAACCTTACTCAACTCGTCCTTTTGTTACCAGAGACCAGATATTGTTCCCTACAATGTTGTTGTTCTGATTTTCCTGTCTTATGGAAATATTTTGTTCAGTAATTGGCTTGTGGAGAAGATACATTTAAGCTCCATCCCTGTTCATATTTTGATACATTAAAATTCATAATCTGTATGAATTTATATATTTTATAAGATATATTAGTGATCATATAACTTTGTATTTTAAAAACACATTAATGTTTTATAAATTGAATTTCTGTGTCAGGAAATTCCATGGATTCTAGCCTCAGGTGTGTTTAGTTCTCTTTATATACTTATTACAATACTATAATTTTTTTAGTTTGAATATATTTTATTCTTCATTTGGGATATCTTCAGAAGGGAAAGTTATTTTCCCTTTTTTTCTTAAAAAAACATAGTGGAAACTGTTGTCTGCCTAGATACATTCACCCCAGCTTCCCTGGAATTTTTTCATGACAGAATTTCTCATGAGTCTAACTTCCACTCTTTCCTCACGGCCATGAGCCTCAAGAAAGTCCACCTGCTTTCCTAGCCAAAGGAGCTGGTTCCTCTTGGGTAGAAACCAACCTTATAATCTGTATAATATAAACTAATTCCTTGCCAGTGACTAGCTTAAGCGTTAGAATATTTTTGTCAATATTTATTGAGAAATTATTGGGGGCAAGGAATGACTTCTGGGAATTTTTTTTCTGGTTTTGCTCCTAACAAGCACATGAGGGATGAATGGCCTCTTTTATGCCTCTGGACACTGTTGTATCTGGATGCAAGAACTGAAACTGCTGTTGCCATTAAATGACCAGAATGAGACATAGCCTGAGGACAAAACAAACACAGGGAGCAGATCAGAACTAAAGGAAATGCAGAGAAGTGGATTTGGAGCCTTGCTCATACCATGCTTGGAGACACCATATATTTGAAACTTCTTATTATGTGGTACATTTCCTATTATTTAATGAATAGAGATAATGTTTACTACTTGAATCCAAAAACATTCTAACTGATATAAAGCATAAAATATATCAATGAGATGTATATATATAGGCAGATATATAGGCAGAACACTCTGATATAAATCATGGTAATATTCTTTGGATCTGTCTCCTAAGACAAAAGAAATAAAAGCAAAAATAAGCAAATGGGACCTAGTTAAACCTAAAAGCTTTTGCACAGCAAAGGAAACCATCGTCAGAAATAAAAGAAATTTATGGAATGGGAGAAAATATTTGCAAATGATATGACTGACAAGGGGTTAATATATAAAATATACAAACAACTTATACAACTCAATATCAAAAAACAAAACAAAACAAAGTAAATGGACCGGCCATGGTGCCTACTTTAGCTGCAAGAGATGAACCTGCAAAAGGAGAAGCACTAGATCTCTGGGCCAATGGGCTGGAACGATGAAGTGGCTACACTCAGGGGTTGCATTGAGGAGGGCACATAGAAGGCAGAGTGCTGATGGCTCCTAAGGTGAGAGAAAACAGATTAAAACTTACCTCTTTCTTAAATTTCATTTATGAGTGTCTCCCAGGATCACAACACCGAGGTAGACAAGCAACAGTGCTCTAGAGACCAGACGAGGCACAGAATGGTATGCCAAGGGGCCGAATGTTTTCCTGTCTCTTGAGTTCAAAAGAGTTCACTCTTCCTCAATCTCCTCATTCCCCTGATAAAGTTGATTCGTATATCAGGACCCACAAAAGGAATGCTGCCCCAGTGGCCCAGCCCACGTCACTAAACTAAACCCGTCAGCCCGCACTTTTGGGGAATGCCTCACTGTCAAAGAAAGCTAACATACACTAATCACAATCCTCCAGTTCAGCTTTAGCTAGCTTACCTTAGAAAACTGGACCTGTTAACCTTATGAGGAAGTCCCTGATCTCCCAGCCAATCATGCTGTTTCCCCACTGCCTCTTCTAATTCTCTATAAAACTCGATCTTGTCCCAGATTCCTCTGGAAGAATGCTCCACTGCTTGTGAGGAACTGTATTCTCCCAATCCATAAGTTGTTTTCCCTTGAATAAAAGACATCAAACTCATCACTCAATTGTTTTAGTTTTGTCACTTGACACCCTCAAATCTGTTTTTCAAGAGCTGCTCAAGGAGTGGAGAGGATATCTCAGCAACTGATTTTATAAAACCAAAACAAAAACTGTCTAAAAGGCATTCTTAAGCTTTTGTCTAGGACTAACTTTTAACTGGATTGGGCAATTTCAGAAACGGAAAGAAAGTCATATCACATTTAGTTTATACACCAAAGAAATATTGTGAGGTAAGGATTCTGGAACAATTGCAAAGGGAGGCAGATCGTATGTACAGAGAAATATTCCTGAAATGGGTTACTAAGTGAAAAAACAGCATAATGATTCAAGCAGCATGACACCTTCCATGTAGAGAACCACCCTCCTACACACACACACACACACACACACACACACACACACACACACAAACATATAAATGCATAGCAAAAATACTGGAAAAACAGTCCATTTGTTTAATAGTGGATGTTTGTTTGAGAGGAGAAACAAAGTCAACTGAGACTTACCCTTGGTTGATACGTTTTAATTTATAATAAGTAAAATGTAGTGAGCTATGTAATATTTAAAATGTATATATTTATAAAATGTAAATGAAATCTCAATTATACAAAAAAGTAAGTCATTCCAGAGATGTGGAAGTATATCGTGACTACACTTCTGTGTGGAGTGAATTAGCTACCCATTTACTCCAAGTTTTCTTAAGACCAAAGCAATCAAAAATTTCCTGTTATATGCATTTAATTTTGGCAAATAAACCCACATGACTTCTGTGTGTTCAGTCTCAGTTTGGCCAATTATTAGCATAGAGAGGAACAAATTTAGGCAGCTGATCTCAAGTAGCTGATACACTTAGCATAATGATAAGGTTGTAGCTGTCCCTAAAGTTATAATAATAATGCCAATAATGCCAATATTGGCTGATATTCATTGTCCCGGAAATATTAAGAATTTAATATGCATCCTCTCACTAAGTCTTCATATACTTCAAAAACTCATTCCACAGACATATATTTTCTTCATTATACAGATGAGGAAACTGAGACATAGGAATTTTGAAACTAGTTCCACTGAGAAAGCATAGATAGAAATGAAGTGCAGATTAAACTCAGGTATTCTATTTTATAGTCTATGTCATTTATTTCTAAAGTAAAGAGCTACCCTGAGACTATGACTCGATTACTGGAAACTCTCCGAGGCTGAGTTCATTATCTTAGGTCTCATTTTCTTATTATTTGTGCTTTCTTAGATAACAAGTTTCCAGAAGAGGTGATTTTTCCTAATGGCCCAGCAGTTCTCTTTGCCACCTTCTTTCTTACTTATCTTGTTGTATCTGCCCAGCTGTGAGGGGATTTTGGACAATCTCTAAAGCTTCAGTATTCTGGGTATAGAGTTGTATAGTCAGTTAGCTATAATCTTTGAGCTTGCTTCCTTCTTTGAATGTTAAAATATGACAGACCTTATACAGTTCCTATACAGTGGTTTTATATTTAGTACCTACTCTCCCCTTATGCCCCTGTCATGATCTATTTGCAATTCCTATGTCTTTCTATTACAGAAAAAAAAAATGCCTTTCAAAGGAGTTTTTAACATAATTTGAATATATTAACAGTATTTAAACACAAGTTTTACAGAATGCAATTTCCCTGTCATCAAAGAGTATACTGTCCTCTTCACTGACTTGCAAATTTTCTTTTTAGACAATATAAACTGCAAAAATACAATGTATTACACAAATGAAAAGGCCAAGATGTCACAGAAAATAGAGAAACCATTAACATATATATTAACCCCATCAAAGGGTGATGTTTGGTGGGATATTCATATATCATAAATTAAAAGAGCAGAAGCTTTACTTTTGAAGAGCCTCTAATTCTGCAGCCAGCCTTACTTTCTGACATGAAAAGTTTAATATGAATGCAATGTGCATAAATGCCAATTACTGGGATAAAAGAGAAGCTCATGGTGATTAAGAGATTATGGTCCTTTGAAAGATGTAATTAAATGGCAGAAAGTTTCATTTCAGTAATTTCTAAAGCAAAAATGTATGGATTTATTTTTATTTTTATTATTCCAATAACTTAAAACTAAGATTTTGAGCCCAGTAAATTTTACAGCTCAATAATTGCATTAGATGAAGTATATATTTTTTACATCATTTATTATATCAATGCACCTGATTATTCATTGGAAATTTTGCCTTTTATCAACAGATATAATCATAAATAATTTCATTCCTAATACTATTTTACAGATCCTTTTCGAGACTAGTTGCACTGTTAGAGTATGAATAAATTACAAAATACGTGTAAAAATAAAACAAAATTTTTTCTTAACAAATTTTATTCAAACACTTGGTATTTAGCCAGTATTATTCTTTAAATAATTCACTTTTAATTAAATTAAATTCCTATGAAATCATTGAATTCTTTTTTGCTGGAGTTCCAAAATTCAACATATATGCAGTCTCAACAGTTCTCACCTACTTCAGATTCTGACAGTTATAAGCAAGGCAAGAGAAATGAAATGGCTTAGTCCCAAATAATAGTTAATCATTTTCAGAGCCAGAACTAGCAGCTCTATCTTATAGCTCCCAACTGCATGGTCTTTCCATTCAAACCTGACGAATCAAACCTGATTAACAGGAATTATGAAATACTCTTAATTAGTAATATATTAGCTTAAAAACATGTGGCTGAAAAGATGCTTCTTAAAACTTGCTATGTCATGACAAATGATTTCTAACAAGTTATTGATCAATTTCTCTCATTCTCAAAGTGAGTATAGGAGAAAAAGAGTTAAATTGGGGAGATTTTATTTAACCAACTCTCCTCAGAATTTTGCGTCACCAAACTTCCATGATCCTTTTTTATCCCACTGAACAATGTAACTTCCTTTTTCTAAGTTTAAGAAATAAGAGTAAGACTAAATCCTCTCTTTCCCCATGTGCCCTGCATATTAATAAATACTTTGTTTGACTCTCTATTTGTTAATGAAAGCTTGGTTGATCATATAGAAAATATATAACGACAAAAGAGGGATAATAGGGAAGGGAATGTAAACAATCATGAAAAAGATGATGAGGGACAAAGAAAAACTATTCATAAAACTAGGAAAATGATGCTCTGATGCTGTTTCAGTGTTTATGACCTCCACTTCTTATTTTAGAAAGTTTAACTCAATAAATTTATAAGAAGAGTCAAGGCCAAGATTTAAGAAATATAACTTAAACTGCAAAGAACTTTTATGATATCATAAGATAATGAATTATTATGCATAATAGCAGACCTTGGGTAATTCTGTCTCATGTTTTAATTATTTTATTAGTTTATCTTTTACAATTATCATTCCTTTTCAGTTTAAAAAATATCTTTACACTGTTAGTGGGAATGTAAATTGATGAAGCCACTACAGAAAACAGTATGGTGATTCCTCAAAAAATTAAGAATCGAACTATCTTATGATCCAACTTTTCCACTTCTGTGGGTTTATCCAAAGAAGAAGAAAACACTAACTGGAAAAGCTATATGTACATCCATGTTCATAACAGCATTATCTACAATAGCCAAGATACGGAAACAACCTAAGTGCCCATCCATGGATGAATGGATAAAGACATGGTGTATATATACAATGGAATACTACTCAGCTATAAAAAAAAATTAAATATTGCCATTTACAACAACATGAATGGATCTTGAGGGTATTATACTAAGTGAAATAAGTCAGATAAAGAAAAACAAATACTGTATAACTTTACTCATAGGTAGCGTTAAGTAAATAAATGAATAAATAAAGAATCCTTAATTCCAACCATGTTGGGAGCACCATAACCTACTGTGGAAACATGTCTTAACTAGTGTTATATATTTTGATTGTAAAAACTATTTTACAAAAATATTAAATGCTTACTCAAGATGTTTAGCTAGATTTGTTCATAAAATCAGTCATCTGTGGTTAATATAACTAAGATAATCTGTAGCAACCCCAAATTTTCAGAGATTGACACACTTTGAATATGTTTCAGCCAAAGTGCTTCTTAGTGGTCTTGATCCCATGAACCTTTCACTGAAATATAAGAAATTCCTTTCCTAGAAATTTCCTCTGGAACTTGATTTAGGAAAAAAAGTAGGTCAATGCCTTTGCTATTTGAACGATGACTCTTTTTAATTGAATCTAGCCAGAGATTTTTGAAAATGTTTGTATTATTTTCCTCCTCTATTTTTAGAAATTTCCAAACTTACAGAAATGTTGACAGATGTTAAATATAATCACTCACATACTCTTCACTCTGGATTCATCAACTATTATCATTTTCCCACTTCATCTATCTAACTCCATGTTGGTATGCATGACATACATGTGTACATTAATATTAATAATGTTAATTTAAATATCAGGCCTTGTCTGTTTCTTTTAGCTTTTTCCTTTTGTTCTCTTTTGTCTATAGAAATTTATCTGCTTAAACCATCTCTATTTCTAAATCTCTAAAGATTACCTCTAAAAATTTTTGTCAATTTTTGTGAATGAAATTTTCCAAGATATTTGCTCATCTAGATTTTAAGTTAATTTTCAAATAGTCAAGATTGTTGATATACTCTATTTAAATGGCTTTTCCTTTTTACTTATTCTGTAAAAATCCACTTTCCTTTTTTCTGTTAAAGATTAGGTAGTGGTTTGCCTATTGTTTTTTCATTTTTTTTTTGAAGAATCCATCTATCTATGTATCTATATACACACACACATATTTGTGTATTATACACTACATAGTTACTGCTTTAATTTTAAGCTATATTATATACTATATTTCGTTACTGCTTTTATTTCAAACTATTAACTTCTGCTTTATGTGTATCACTTTCCTCTTCTGTTTATTTGTTTACTAACATTTGCCAACTAATTTCTTTCGAGACTTTTTAAAATTTATTTTCCTTCTTTTCTTTTTATTGATATATGTTTCTATTGATAACAGTACTATGGATTTTCTTTTACTCACTGCTTTAATTTTAACTCATAAATTTTGATAACAAATATTTTAATGATCAATTTTAACATAAAGACTGTATTTTGGGTTTGTATTTCTCTTTCACCCATGAGCTATTTAAGACTTTCAAACTCTCTAAGTAGAATGTTTGATATTAATTTCTAGTTTTTTGTATTGTGACCAGATTGCATTTGTAATATATCTGTATTTTGGAACTTGTTGAAGCTTTTTCTATTTTTTTTTTTTTTTTTTTTTACATAGCATATGGTCAGTTTTCTAGGATGCTTCATGTGATCTTGAGAAGTATATTCTCTACTATCACCTTGGAAATTTTGATATACATGTCCCTTTATTTTGAGTTGTATTATCCTTACTTAATTTTTCCCCACTTGACCTGTCTTTGATTCAGTGATGTATTAGTCTTCTAATATTAGTGTATTTCTGTCTATTCCTTCTTTCATTTCTTATAGTTTCTGCTTTAATTAGGTGCTGCCTTGATAGTTTGTTTGGATGTTAAATGCCTGATTTGCATTTTCTCTCCTGAGTGTCTTGAAAATGTTGCTCAACCTGCCCTTCTTTCTTACATTGCTATCAAGGATTCTGGTTACAGCCAAATTCTCTTTCACACAAGTGATTTCTCTGATAGAAAGTTCAGAGGATTTTCTTCTTTTAATGTTAAAGTCTGTTAATTTACCTGGGTAAAGCCTAGAAATTGATGGCTGTGAATCAATTCACCCAGGTGCATATGGTTACTGTCAATATATAGATTCAGGCTCTCTTTTATTTGGGGAAAATTTTCTTGGATTATAGTCTTAATGATTAGTTCTGTTTCATTTATTTTTCTTAGTCTTCACAAACTTTACTTAAATGCATGTTGGATCTTCTTGGTCTTTCACTTCCCTCATAGTTTCTCTGATCATTATTTTGTCTCTTTTTCATTTTAATTTTTATATTAATTTTGGTTTATCAGTTCATACTTGCCAATGTGCACTTTATTGCACTTCATTATGTTTTAATAATGCATTTCCACAGATGCAGAGAACAAACGTATGGACACCGAGGGGGGGAAAGTGGAAGGGGGGGTGGTGGTGGTGGGATGAATTGGGAGATTGGGATTGACATGTATACACTGATGTGCATAAAAGGGATGACTAATAAGAACCTGCTGTATAAAAAAAATAAATAAAATAAAATCTAAAAAATTACTTTACCAGAGATGTAATTTGCAAATTAAAAAAATGCACTTTAACATTTTAATCAAAATTATTCTCCCTTGAATATTTTGAAATTTAGTCATTTCTCCAGTAATTTTACTAACATTTTTACAGAGTTCCATTAGCTCTCATTTGATATATTTCTAATTTTGTCATTTCTGCTTTCTTGTGTTTGATTTCAGATGCAGTGGATTTGTACTTATTTCTACACATATTTCTTTAAAGATGTGTTTGAGGCATCTTGTTATACTTTTCATTTGACTTATGTTTGCTTTCTATGTTTGTGGGGGGATGATGGACTGGGGATTTTCATCACGAAAATCTATTGTTGTTTTCTCTTTTCTTCTTATAAAAGTTTTATAAAGATGTTGTTAGCTGTTTTCTGTTCATTTGGAAACTGACCAGCAATAAGAAGTGATTCTATGTAGGCAGGAGTAACAGTCCTGGGTGGCTGACTTGATTTCTTACATTGAGAGTGACTTTGTTTCTTAGTATAGCCTGGTGCAATTTCATTAATCATTTTCACCTTTTTAGTGAAGAGGGCATGTTTTTCTGACTTTGTGAATCTCTATTCATCTCTGTTAATTTGGTGGGACCATTAGCTTCAGTGGTCCTCTTTAACATTGTCTCCTCAGGTTCAGCATCTTCTCAAGCTCCTTCCATTCAATTCTCTACATTCCAGGGTTCAAATGTACCCTATCTCAGACCTTTCCCAGTATTTTCGCCAAGATGGGACACTCTTATTCTGAATGTGATTTCATCTGTGTATCAACACGCTTAGGGTTCTGAGAAATGTTCTTTCCTGGGCAGTCTCTACCTGATTATTCATGGGCCCCAGAAATGGATCCGATGGTATAGAAAGTTTCCATACTTATACAGAAACAGCTTGTAGTACACCCTGCCTCTGCATTTTGCTATGGAACTAGGTAGTGTTTCAGTTTTTTTTCCCTTCTTGATGAACTGGTTTTTGGACTGTAAATTAGGCAGCAGCCATTATTGTAGAAGATGCTGAAAGTTTGTGTTTAATTTTTCCAAAAGTCACCATCTACATAAAAATAGAATTTACCTCTGTAACCATAAAATATATGTCACATGACATTTAGCTATAGATTTACACACATGGTTACATCAGTGGGTAAGAAAATTGTAGTAAATGGGAAGTTGTTAAAGACTCATAAATGTAACATTTTAACAAAAGAATCTTAAAAAATCATACTTCCAAAGACCAATTCTACCACCTTCCTCAAATTATTAAGTAAATATTATTAAATCAATATATTAATGTGGTTGTACCAATTTACAACTTTTCCATTTCTTCCCTTAGGTATTTTGCCTAAAAGAGCTCTCTAGCTAAGTAATAAAGAATTATTACATTTGTGTTTCACTTCACTTTTACAGAAAAATTTTCTATACTTCTTAAATTTATGTAGTTCTACATGAAAGGAAAATGGTAAACACAACACTTAGTGTGTATGATTCCAATTTAATACAGGAGATTTTACAAGTGAGAACACTAGATAACCAAATAAAATATTCACAGACAATAAAATATTCAGAATTCAACAGCATGTAAAGAGTAAAAATGACTAAAGCATTAACAAATAAAAATGTTCAAGGGCAGTCCGAAAATGATTCAGGCAATAAATTTCTACACTAAGTCAATAAATTTGTTTTATTTAAAGTCAGCCTGGAACATTCAGCTAACCTCAGAGGATCTCATAAAGACTTGAGGCTAATGGACTATATCACACATTAATGCTGAATGCATGGGCACCTGGAATCCCTACAGACAACTGTAGCCAAAGGCCAGTCCTCCAGTGGTTTGTAAGACTAATGCTAGATTTCTAACAACAGAGTAGTATCAGCAGGAAGTACAACAATAGGCAGTTCAGGGTAAAAAAGCTACAGCTAGCTACAATGAAGTCCATCAGCATGGGTCAAGCAAACAGAAAATGCTAGAAATGCAAAACCCAAGAAAAGTAAAAACAAAAGCCATCTCAAATTACGACCTGTTGTTACTGCTATGCTATGGTGCAAACATCAAAATAAAATTCTGCACTCAAACGCACACATCTATAATTAAAATTAATTGAGGACTTTTACATGTTCAACTTTTTTTGAAGAGAATGATGAAGACGTTTTTTACATTTCATAATTATACCATTATTCAAAATACTTAATGCTGATTATTAAATAATGGATGCTCATGATGAGAAATGTTTTGCATCTTATTTTATGTTTTAGAAAAGCAAATTTAACCTTACTTTCTTATTAGAGTAAGAAAGTGTGGATCAAGAGATATAAAAAACGAACAAATAAACAGTGATGGAGTCCTGGGGCAACTCCTGGCTGTCAGGAACTAGCTTGAGCATTCTGTTTGAAGAGAGAGTCCCAGCAGTGGGAAATGGGTAGAGGTCCAGATTTGAACTGTCTTTGTTTCACCTTCTCATTGATCTGGGAGGGTCACTATCTGTTCCCATGGTCACTATGAGTTGTAAAACAGCATCAACACTGTAGCCCACCAGGGGCCCATGGGTTGATACCATGGCAGTTCTAAATCCTGCTGGGCTAAAAAGATAATGAACAGAGAAGTAGGTTGAGCTGCCCTGGGCATCCTTCCCTCTATATTCTCTCTTCAAACCCTCAGGGTTGGTAGATTACATTCTAAAAGTCATTTTCTCATTCCATGCTGCTCCTTTTAGAGAGTTTAAAAATAATCTCTGAAGAAAGAAGTTGCTAGTGCAGAGACAGCATAACAGGATGCCTGGTAGTAATTCTGGGAAGCCTGTGTTTCTCCTTGTGAAGGCTCATCCTTTCCTTCTCTAACTTACCAAGAGGACGCGAGCAGAGCCTAGACCTTGGCCGTCTTTAGATACTAGACATGGTAACTCCTAACTCCAGGGGAAAGTGAGCTCAGAGTCAATAAACCAAGTATTCATAGAGGATATAATCACTGTAAAAGGAAGGCAACACATAGACAACATATACTAGATGAAGCAGAACTATAGGAAGAGACAGATCAAACATATAAAATAAGTATAATACATAATCTCAGAAAGTTAAGAGACAGTATGGATAATAAAAAGCAAAAAAGTCTGTGTACTTTTCCTAAATTACATAATTTAATTTTCTTAAAATTATTAAATTTTGAAAACACAGTTTATTTCACAGTCATCTATGAATGTGATTATTCATAAACCAAATTTTTATGAGAGAGAGGGCACATTTTTTGTTACTTTCCTCTTCTGTTTGGCTCCCCTTTCTCCAAAAATACATTTGTATACAATCACACACAAGTATCCACAATCACAACCACCCACAACATCCCACAAACACACTCACTCACACTCACATAAACAGTAGGACTGGGAGAGAGGTTTAGTAACTGTTTAAAAAAACTAATATCATATTATTCAGAAATCTTTGCATGTTTATTTTCCCAGTCTACACTAATGAGTAGATATCCCACCAAGATAAGTAATGCAGCCTTAATTTAAACCTTAAACTATCTGGAATTTGTTTTTGAATATGATGTAAAACGTACATCCAATTCTATTTTCTTCCTGGTGAGTTTTAAACTGTGTGCATATCTTATATTAAATATTTCCACTGAACTGAAGTAATAAATGTATCATATATTATTATGAAAATAATGCCGATTTATTTTGTTTCTCTGTTCTATTCCACTATCTGGTATCTGTAAGGGAAGTTTCACCATAGTTTTTTCATATGGTTCTGTTAGAATTTTTGTGTGCATGTTTAAATATTTAGGTTTATTTCAAACAAATTCAACAAATGCAATTGTATTAAATTTATTAATTTATTTTAGTACAATTAATATTTTCTTCTGTTGCAGTTTTGGTCAAGAGGGATGAAAAATATTATACCTTCCTATTGGCAAAGATCATATTTTAAGATATTCAAGAGATACTATATAAGGACTTCTTTCTTTCTTTCATATAAGAATTATGCCTTTTTACAAGGTTATTCCCATGCAATAGACACACAAAATTTTTGCCTCTATTTTCAGTGGATCTTTTTCTTTCATTTATATTTCTAGGTGTTTATTACTATAATGGAGAGTAGGTAATGGATCCACATAGAAATCTGTTATTAATTATAGTATATTTAAAGTAGTATTTTTTAGCTTTTGAGGTATAAAATCATATGATCAGCAGAGATAGTTTTATCTTGTCTTATACAATATTTTCTCCAGTAATATCTTTTCTTTACTTCTACCATTTGCTAGAACTTCAAAAAAATACAAATAACAATGATGCTAAAGAACATTATCGCTTTAATTGAATTATTTTAGTGAATCTTCATTTAAAATAATACTCTGTTCAATTCTGTTAAAAAGTCTATTACATTTAAATAATTTGGCATCAGCTCTAAATGCACTTATTAGAATTGATATTTAAGTTTTATTACAGGTGTTTTTATCCTAAATTGATATAAACTGATATAATCATGTTATGCTGGCTTCAGATAATGAATTGGGATATTTCCATCTTCTTATGTATCTTCAATAATTTAGAGAATTAAAATATGTTCTGAAAAGGATAGATCAAAGTCAACTGTGAACATGTTTTTATGGTTTTTAATGTTAGTCACTTTATCCATATGTTCTATGACTGTTGAAATTTTGGTAATTTATATCTAGACAAACAATTTATTTAGATTTTCAATTATTTTTGGTTAGAATTGCATTATTTTTCTCTTATAATCCTTGGATTTCCATTTATTTTAGCTTACCTTTACTTTCTGTTTTCTAATTTTACCTATGTTTCCTCATTTTTTGCTATCATTAGGCTCATGAGGGCTTTACCTATTATAGTAATTGATTTAAAGAACATACTTTTGCAGTATTTATGTTTTCTTTCTGCTACTTTTTAATTTTCTGTTTCAAGCTGTAGGACCTTCAGCAAAATATTCAACAACTGAGCCCTGTCTTTTTATATTTAAATGGAAATAATAATATTGAAACAAACAAATGTAGAAGCTGGAAGATACCTCTGCAATGTAAGATGCAAAAAAAGAACTCAACATTAGTTATTCCTTACTACTGTTCTCATAAATATAAGGGGTATAATACATATTTGGGAATATGCTGTGCCACCAAAAGTATCCCTGGGTAAACTGAGAAGGAAGAATCACAGCAGATTCACAAACCATTTAGACAGTGTGATAACTGTAACCTTTCCTAATTTTTCATTTGTCTCTTATCCAGTACTCTTTATCACTTAAATTCTGAAATTGATCATAGAGAATATCATTTCTGTAAATCCTCTACCTGATTATAAGCATCTTTTTCTGTACTTTTGTTTTCAAAAATCTCCTTTACACACTATCTTCTGTATTTGCATACTATAAAATTTTACCTTGCTTACACATTTTCTTAAATATATATTTTAGTGACCTTACGTACATCTCATATTTTCCCATTTCCATCTTAAATTATAAACACCCCCAGCTACAGTAGCCACAACTATGGCACTACCTCAGTACAGTCCCTGTAAATAACACAAATACTAAGTGTGAATAGACACAATCTTCTTCGAAGAGATACTATATAAGGATTTCTTTCTTTCTTTCATATAAGAATTATGCCTTTTGAAAAGGTTATTCCCATGTAATATACACAGAAAATTTTTGCCTCTATTTTCAGTGTACCTTTTTCTTTCATTTATATTTTAGGTGCTTATTACTATAATGGAGAGTAGGTAATGGATCCACATAGAAATCTGTTCAGCTTCTATGTTCAGAATCTAAACAGATTCACACTGCAGTTTTGCCTTACCCCATGTAAGAAGTGTAACTACTATCACTTTCGTGACTTGGACGCAGTCATTTATAGTAATTCATATAAGATATTTCAGCAGAAAAGATGCTATATACTTTTTTTTTTTTTTACCATTTCAAAGACCTTCATTTATTCCTTCTCTGACACTCTTTATCCTTTATGTGGATCCAAGTTTCTGACCTATATCATTTTTCTTCCCACTGAAGACTTCTTTCAGCATTTCTTATAGGGCAAGTCTGGCAGCAAAAAATTTCCCTCAGTTTTTGTTTGAGAAAGTCTTTATTACTCTTTCACTTTCAAAGGGTAACCTCTCTGGATATAGAATGCTATATTTATTTTTTTAAAATTTAAACACTAAAATATTCTAATCTATTCTTGCTTTCATGGTTTCAAATGAGAGGTCTTTGTAATTCTTATACTTGTTCTTCTATAAGTAAGGTTCTAGCCATCTTTACCCATCCTTCCTCTTCTTTCAAGAGTTTTTATTTTCTCTGTTTTTCTACAGTTTGGATATTATATGCTTAGGTGTTTTTTTTTTTATAAAATTGTTTATTTATTTTATTTTTGGCTGCGTTCGGTCTTTGTTGCTGCGTGTGGGCTTTCTCTAGTTGTGGTAAGCGTGGGCTACTCTTCATTGTGGTGTGTGGGCTTCTCATTGCAGTGGCTTCTCTTGTTGCAGAGCATGGGCTCTAGGCACGCAGGCTTCAGTAGTTGTGGCTCGCGGGGTCTAGGGCACAGGCTCAGTAGTTGTGGCACACGGGCTTAGCTGCTCTGCGGCATGTGGGATCTTCCCAGACCAGGGCTCGGACCCGTGTCCCCTTCATTGGCAGGTGGATTCTTAACCACTGCACCACCAGGGAAGCCCTAGGTGTATTTTTGATGTTGTTGTCCTGCCTGGTGTCCCCAAAGCTTCCTGGATATGTGGTTTGTTAGGAAGTTCTCAGCCATTATTACTTCAATACCTCTTCTTTTCCATTCTTTCTTTCGTCTACTATTATATTCCATTTACACATGTGAATACTTTAAAAAGCTTCCCACAGTTCTTGGGTGTTCTCTTCTGGTTTTCTCTTCATTCTTTTTCTCTTTGCATTTCATTTCGGAAGTGTTTCTAACTAATGTTTAAGCTCACTGTTTCATCTTTTGGCTGTGTACCATCTAGTGGCGAGCCCATCAAAGGCATTCTTCATTTCTATTACAGTAAAATAATCTCTAGCACTTCCTTTTAATTTTTAGGGTTTCCCACACCCTACCTGCATTATTTATCTGGTCTGACATATTGTCTATTTCCATTAGACTCCTTAGCATATTAATCATAGTTATTTTAAGCCCTATTTGATAGCTCTGAAATCTATGCCACATCTGAGTCTAGTTCTTAAGCACACTTTGTGCAGTCTGCGCTTTGTTTTGCCTTTTAGCACACCTTGTAATTTTTTTTAGAACTCAGAAATGTTGAGCAGGTATTAAAAAATTTAGTAAGTAGGACTTTGGTGTGAAGTTGTAAGTTAAGCTGGCAGAGAGATGGACTGTGTTTAATATTGCTATAGTTGTAGGCACCTGAGGCTTCTACTTCCTCTAATGTTATGGTTTTTGTCTCCCACGCTGACTCTGAGTTTGCTTAAGTATTCCTCCTTTGAGAGAGTCTGTGTCTTGCAGCTTTCAGCGGTCATTCACTATTCAACTATAAGCCTGTTGGTGTGGTGGTAAGGATTGAGGAGCAAAAGCATATTTCATATTACGTTTAAATCTCAGTCTTTTAGTGGGTCTGTCTCTCTGGACTGTCACTTCACAAGTGTTTCTTAACTTTCCCTCTTCCCCATTTCAGGTGAGACCTGGAGAAGGACAGACGCCCTTTCCCACATGGGATAGGCTCTGGTAAAGTCTTCCCCACTGGACAGTAAGTTATTGTTACGGCAAATGTGCAATGATTACTCCTCCCCTTCCATTTCTGAATTCAGGACAGGATCTTTCTTTCATCAGGACTCTACCTGGTAGAATACCTGGAGGTAAAAAAATAACAAAGCTGTGGAATGTCCCTAAAACTGTGGCTCCAGGAGTTTCTCAGTCACATTAGTTTACATTCCACCTACAGCAATTCTTCAAAATGACCATTCAGTTATCCCTACCTGTTTATGGCACTGGCATGCTTTCGCCAGGTAAGCAGTTCTCAACTGTGACTCCCTGGATTCTTCTGTCTCTCCAGCTTTCTGAGTCGTGATTTGTCCTGAAACCTCTGTTCTCTGATGGATCCAAGACAAATTATTGATTTTCAGTTTGTTCAGTTTTTTTCCTGTATGATTAGGAGTGACAATTTCCAAGCTCTTCTATGGCAAATTTGAACCTGGAGATTCCCTATGTTCTTTTGAAAACTAGGATTTCTACATAAAATAATGTTTGAACTTAAACATATACAATATTTCTATATTTTATTCTGTATATAAAGAATAGTACTGCTATTCTACAAAAGTAATAAATCTTTGAATTTATGTCTATGACTGAAATAATTATTTAGTAATAACGTAGTAGTCACTTAGAAAAAAAACATGCAGTTATTTCATTCTCTCCATAAAACTTTTCAGAAGATTAAGACTCTTGGCTTTGAAATAGTATGCCTACATATGTGAAAAGCTATGTATTTTATGTAATGTTTGTAAGCTAAAGTTATAATGTTATAATGAAGTATCAGTATCCACTTACTTATTTAGTCAACATTAATTTATGTGGCAGGATAGGACTTCCCCCCCTTCCTCTCCAGCTCTTTTCAACCTTACCTCTTATATGCATAGGGTGAGTGTGTGCATGTGTACATGCCTCTGTGTGTGTGTTTGTGTGTGTGTATGCTTTAGCATAATGTAGCATCTATTAGGCCATGAGTAGTAATCAATACTATCATGAGAGTGCCTTCTTTCTTGCTTAAAGTAAGAATTGTCCCTGACTTCCCAGGACAGAGACAGGAGCCGGTTTGGCACTTAGATAATCTAAGAGGTTATTGGACCTCTTTGGCAAAAGCCAGAAGTAAGGGCTCTTAGGAGTCAGAACCTACAGAAAAGGCATCAAGGAAAAAGTGAGGGAAAAGAAGAAAGAAGAAACTCATCAGCATCCAAACAAGGGAACTAAAGCCAGGAAAAAATGCATATTCTGTCCAGCATCTAATGCCCAGTGTACCTGTGATTAGGCAAGAATAATGATGAGATTTTTAAGGAAAATATTTGTGCTAGAATACCATTTGAATTTGTAGCATGTAACAGCAAAGTAAAATTTATAGTGTTTACCATGTCTCAGAACTGTGAATATATATATTGACCAAGATGGCTTAACATTCTCCTCAGCTTGACTAAACTTTAGACAGGTTTCTTCCCGACTTCAGGGCCTTGACCTGCCTTTTCTTAGTGTATTTACTTTAGAAAACTTGCAAGTGTAAATTCTCTCTGCTCTTTTAAATGTAAACCTTCTCCTAGCTTCTTGCCTGTTTTATAACCCAGAAACATCTTTCTTCATAAAGAACCCTGGAGCCATCCCTTTAAAATGTAATGATTGAGGAAGATAGCACCCCATCTCCCATTCTCTGCAGGAGGGTAGGAGCCGAACTCCTATAAGGACCAAAGCCATTAAAAAATGGCCTAATCACATTGACCAACCGCCCCCTTAACGCCTTCCGGTACTTTTTGACTGGTTCATCTCATTGCTTAAAAAGTCTCCCATCTTTTCTTGCAACAGAGCTGGGTTCAGTCTCTCTCCTCTATTGCAATAGTCTTGAACAAAGGTTTATTTTGCCTGTTTAAATTCACCTGGTGTGATTTTTCTTTGACATTTTGAACTAGTTTTATATATCACTATCTCTAAAGGAAAAAATTTGATAGATAAAATAGATGGAAATCTCATAATTATAAAAATAAGTGTAATCATAGTGATACATACAGTATACTATGGAAACACAAAAGGAGAACACCAATAATTGGTATGAACAAAGAATGAAAGCTTTCTGGAGGAGAAATTAATGTCAAGTTTTAAAAGGTGAATATTAGAAACATGAAGAGTACGGCCATTCCAGCAGAGAAAAAAAGCATTAACAAAGAAATATGGGTATTATGTGTAGTCAGGAAATTAGAAGTTCATACTTATTTGAGATTCATACGCTAGATTAAAACGGATGTTAAATGGATCAGAGGCACACGTATAGGTGATGTGGAGAATACTTTTGAGGGGGAAGCATTAGAGACAAGGGGATTAGTCAAAAACTCCCAAGGAATAATATAAGCCTGAATTAGAAAAATGCCAGTTTGGATGGAAGTCTGTCGATAGATTCAGACAATATAGTAGAGATGAATCAGTGTATTGTGTTAATTTAATGAATTCGGTCAGTAACAAAAAAGAAGACAAAAACAAGGATGTTTCACTCTCCTTTTCAGGTTCTTTTATTACGTAACTGGTAAAAAGTCATGTTAAAGGGTTCTGACCTCTTTTTTTCCTGCGTGCTCTCCCAACATTTCGGTGATCTTAAATATTACCTACAGGTAATAAAAAGCATGAAAGCTGAAATAAATGTGAAAGAAATTGAGTCACTGACAACAATTTTTAGATGAATGAGTGCCCAGATGAGGAATGATAAGCATTAGAATTATGACAGTGGAATCTGGTTTAAACGAGCACATAAATCTAAAAGCTGTTTTAAGAATAAAAATTGATAGCTTTTGGTGTTGGAGAAAAGACTAAAACATTTATTAGACAGCTAATTTGCCAGGTAAATCTGAAGTATATACTATCATAGCCAAAGGCAGGGCAGTTATTATTATAGTGACAGTAAAAGTTTGGTAAATGAGGGCCAATGAGTCACATACTTGAGTAGAATGCCCAGTGGTCCACATACTAACTGTGAAACTTTGGGTAGGCCACTTAATCTCTTTCATGCCAAAGCCTTTTTCCTCCACTCTATATTATATAATTTCCTTTTTCTATATCTCCAGAACTTCCTTTTCTGTTAATATGAGCTCTGGGCATAAAAAAAGAAGACATGCACTTAAAAAATTTGACCTGGCAGCTTAAGTAATTTGCCCAAGGTCATTTAGTAGAATCAGAGCAGATAAAGGGTAAGAAGCTATAATTCCTACTCCAATTTCCTGCCTGAACCATTAGATAGCTCCATCTGTTCTGATTTCATCATTAATATGAAGTCATAGTTCTGTCTCTTAATAGAAATGAACTGATCAACTGGCTAAAAGTGGAGTGTGAAAAAGAATTTCCATAGCTTTAAATGTATTATTATTTCTCACAAGAGCAACTTTGAAGGTGGTCCTGTTATATATTTAAGTAATTTAAAAAAGCCTTTATAATACCTGTCTTTAATTATACCTGTAACAAAAGAAAAAAAAAAACACAAAGTTCTCATTAACATGAGTACCAAACGAACCTTTTTATGCTAACCCTTAAGTTAAGCATTTGATATTTTGATAATATGTCATGGTAACATTTTGAAATGATGAAACGTTCATTAAAACCTGCTTAAGATAAAAGTAACACTACGTTAATTTGATCCGTTTAATGTTAGCACAATGCACAATGATACAGTGATAATGACTGCCCACCTTTCTTAGGTGTTAACCAGTATATTATTATATAATAAATGAATCAGATAGCTCCTATAATGCCACTGATCATTATTAATTCAGTTAATTAAATATGTACTATACAAGTCATTAATAACTTGATAATTCACCTCTCTTGGATGTTATAAAATACATACAATACAAGAGAAATTAAATTTATGCATTTAAATGTTTCATGTCTGTGATACTTATTTTCCATGACTAGGCAAAACAAATTTTCCTACTTTGCCTAGTGTGTTGGAATAGGATGTTTCTTAGATATTTTCAAGTTTCAAATATTTTATGAGAGTTTGCATTATTGACATTTGATAATTCGATCTTATTTATATAATACTAGTGTCAGACTTTTTTGACAATTCTGGTCAAATCTTGTTTCTATTGTGATATATTTAGGTCATCAAAACCAATTTCAGGGGCTTCCCTGGTGGCGCAGTGGTTGAGAGTCTGCCTGCCAATGCAGGGGACGCGGGTTCGAGCCCTGGTCTGGGAAGATCCCACATGCTGCGGAGCAACTGGGCCCGTGCACCACAACTACTGAGCCTGCGCATCTGGAGCTTGTGCCCGGCAACAAGAGAGGCCGCGGCAGTGAAAGGCCCGCGCACCGCGATGAAGAGTGGCCCCCGCTTGTCGCAACTGGAGAAAGCCCTTGCGCTGCAACACAGCCAAAAATAAATAAATAAACAAATTAATTAATTAAAAAAAAAAGGATATCAAGATTCTTCTTTTAAAAAAAAAGAAAAAGAAAAAAAACCAATTTCAGTTCTGTTTCTCCAAATTGTTTAAATACACTGATAATGTATTCCCCACATCATTATTTTATCCGAGTTGCCTGTAAATGTTATAAAAGTACAAGTGACATATGAATAAAAACTTTCAAAAGAAGCAAAACATAAGGATTTGCATTGTTTTCCAACAACAGACTTCAAAATACGCCAATGGAATTTTGTTCACATTCCAATTAACTTATTTTAATTCAACAAATATTTATTGAGTTACTTGCAATGTTCCAGGCACTGTTCTAGGTTTTTGGTGTTAATCAATTAATGAAACAGTAAAGATCTTATCCTCAACAAACTTAAAAACTTCAGGGTAAAACAGACTACAAACAACAAAGATTATAATCTCAATTGCTCTTTCACTGATAGAATGAACAAATAAATTGTCGTATGTTATACAATAAAAATTATACAATAGTGCAAAGTAAAACACTACAGCTGCATGGAGCAACATGGATGAGTTTCCCAAAAATACTACTGAAAGAAACCACACACGCACACACATGCACACACACACACACTACTGTATACAAAGTTCAAAACCTACAAAATTTAATCAAAGCATGAGAAATCAGGGTAATAATTTTTGCAGAAGAAAGTGAGAAGAACAATTGGAGAGGGCATGAGAGTACTTCTGGACTGCTTGCAATGCTTATTTCTTAACCTCAGTGGCAATTACACAGCTTGTGGCCTGTGATCATTCTTTGAGCTCTACGTGTACATTTGTGTACTATTTCTTACAGTAGTGTGCTTCCATAAGATGAATAAGTAAGTAAGGAAATTGTGTATTTTGTTTGATGATCATAATAGCTGTGTAAAAGGAAAACGTGGCAATGAGGCTCAAAATGCCTATCTATGGTGAGTGATGATGAGAGGGGAAAACAGGTTGTGATATTACATGGGATGAATAGGGTAGACCTTATTAAGGATGTGAGATCTGAACAAAGACTGAGAAGGAGTGAGATGGTTAACCACGTATACACTGGAATACAAAGTAGAGACAAACAAGAGGGAATACCTAGAGCAAAGACCATAGGATAATATTGTGCCTGGCAAGTTCGGGGGAGGGCGGCAAAACTGGTGTGGCTGGAGGGAAGTGAAGGAGGGGGAAAGTTTTCAGGGAAGATTTTGGAGACCTAAGTAGGGCCAGATCACATAGGGTCTTATACGTCAATTTCAGGATTCTGACTTACTGTAAATGAAATAAGAACCCATTATAGACTTTAAGAAGAGGAGTGATGTATTCTGAGCTATGCTTTTAATGGCTTCCTCCAGCTCCTGTATTTAGAATAAAATACAATGGAACAATGGTAGAAGACCAGAGACATTTTCAGAGGCTATTGCAGCAAACAAGGGAAGTGATGAAGAAGGCCTGGATCAGTTTGGTAGCTGTGAAGAAGTGAAAAGTAATTGGAAATAGTATATATTTTGAAAGCAGAGCCAGCAGGATTTCTTAGAAGATTATAAGTAAGCATGAGAGAGAGGAAAGTGCTCAAAGATAAAAATATAGTTTGGGAACTGAGCTTATGAAGAGATGGAAAAGTTGTCACCTGAGATGGGGAAGGCTGTTGACAGAACATATTTGGTTGCAGGAAGATCAGGAATTCAGTTTGGGATAAGTTGAATTGATTTTGAGGTGCCTAATTAGACTTTCAAATGGGAATATCTACTAAGGAATTGGATATATGAATTAGGAGTTCGGTGGAGAGGTAGGTCTGAGCTAGAGATTCAGGTCTTGCCGGTATCAGAAGTCAATTATGTAAAAAGCTGCTAATGGATCTAATAAAATGAAGACAAACAACAGACAATTCATGTTAGGATACACTGTGTCATAAGTTTTTATGGATGTGCTCATGTTATAATTACATTCTTCTCATGATCTTGGAAACTAAATATCTATTAGAGTAAATCCAAGTAAGGTGTATTGACATATATTATCAGAATATGCAGGGTAAGCTACATCTAGAGTTCAGAGCTCATGACTATGTGTCCTCTTGAGAACAGATAGCAGAACAAACATTGTGATTAATGTACTTCTATCATCCTTGTGACCTTTTGCTATAAATACATGTTTTCTTCTAAAATGCAATCCCAGATTGTTTGCGAATACGCCTCTTTGGATACTAGATCTAGCACTCATGTTGCAGATTACTAAATCTATCTCATGAACTCACCACTTGAACATGCTTAAAATGCAGGCCCTGTCTGCATGCGATGTCAGTCAAGAGCATGCTAAGTTTTTATCAAAGTTGATTTCATGTTCCATATTTTTCAATATAGTATGAAATTGGTGTATATTTTATTGGTGTATAATTAATAAAAATCAGTACCAAATAGTGGGGAGAACATGCTAGCAGGTATACAAAATTCACCTTAAATAGTTAGTGAAATCTGAGTAAAAGCTCTGGAGCCTGAATTGAAATGATAGCTTGACCATATTCTTTAGAGTATTTATTAGATGATTGCTAAGTGATTTTGGGGGGGGTCTACTCCAAATCCACTACAGCAGAATTTTTAATGATGAGTTTGAAGATCTACACTTTTAACTAGTTCACCAAGTGATCATAAAGCATGATAGAATTTGAGAATGACCCTTCTAGAGATACCTATAATAGTGTGTTCACATGCAGTATAATTAATTAAATGGTACTCACGAAAATTAAACTTGAAATTAATCAGTCAGCTTTCTGTTTGTTCTAGTGTCACACTTGATGAGGCTCAACTGCTTCTTCATTAATGAATGGGTTAAACAAATTGTTACTCTGTGCTTGTTATGTGTGCGACAGTGTTTCAGCCACAAATATAAAAGTGAACAAAAAAGACAAGTTTCCCTCCTTTATGGAAGTTACATTTTAATGATGGAGTAGAGTGTGGATAATAAATACATGCAAATATGACTAGATTTTGAGAGACAGTGATAAGAGTTAGGAAGAAACATGAAAAAATAAGAAGCCAGATCCTTTACTAGAAATATTTACTGTCAATAAAATAAAATAAATAAAATGCCAAAAAAATTACACATTATCTTGATCACACCAATCCAGAATCCCACCCTGATCTCCCAGACTTACTTCCAGCCTCAAGGAAAAGAAGATACATTTATGAACGTGTGGATTAAGGGATAACTACATTAGCAAAAGCAGGGAAGTAAAAGAAAGAAACATTATTGTAAATATCGTACAAAGAACCATGCCTTACATGCTTTGAGATTCTGGGTTGGTCTGTAAATGAGTTTGAGCCTCATTTTCTTCGTCTAAAAAAATGGAATCAATACTTCCTGTACTGAAGCCAAAAACTCAGTTAAATAAAAGTAAGGCTGACTTTCTATAACTTAAGTTCTGACTCAAGTCATCATACATCTGTTAGCTGGTAAGTATAAACTTAATATTAAATACTGAATAGTTCTCTTAGCCTTTTTATAATTTTCTGACTCTCTGCTTCCTCGTCTATCTTCTATGTTACATGGTCTTACCTAGGATTGATGAAATAAAAATTCACACTTTAAGGTAAGACATGAAAAAGATCATAAACCTTTTTCTCTGCCCTTTGGCCTCCTCCTTCCCCTCTAGTGTTCATTGTGCATCCACGTTATGTGTTAACCAGACCTCCCCAGAGGCAGAAATACCTGCTCAACCATAAAGATCAATTTTTCTTCTTCCGATGCCAGCCATGTAATTCCTTAGAAGATAATATTCCTTTCTCAATCCTATAAGGGGTTTGGCACTTGCATTACCAAATACGTGACTAAGCCTCAGATAAAATTAACGATGATTTAGGCGACTTGAAACAGTTTGCCAAAAATATGGTTCTATAAGAGCAATCATTGTAATAGTGTAACTCTAGCTATGGGAAGAAGCAACAAGAGGGAACCATTTCCCTGGATCATAGCAGACTAGTAAGACAGGCAGTCCAGAGGCTTTTTGTCATTGTTAACAGGGGCTAGTCCAGTAATTGCACATTGAGTGGCCTATCAACAAAATGAAATCCTCGCCTGACCTGGGGATAAGCACTCCTAGCGCCGTGGGATTAATTGATCATGAAATGCCTCCCAAACCTTGGCTGAAATTAAGACCTGAAGGGAAGGGATTGTAAAATAAAGAATGTTGCCCACCATCCAGTTCTACAAGAATCAAGTCATTAGCCACTGCAGTGGCTGACATAAAAATACACCCTCAAAAGAATTCAAGGTAAAGAGCAGTATGAGCCAGTCTGTGCTCTGGCAAAACTGGTAAAACAGATCTTCAGATAGATTATTTTCAAGAGAAAATTTTACAAACCCAGTTTCTTGCATCTTCCCACACTTAGAAAAGCACTAAAACTGTTAACTAAGATGTCTGTTCCTAGTGACTAGCAGCAACCTTATGCTGAGATATGTGCTCGAATGCACATATACCCTTCAGCAAAACCACATGGACGCTGGCCTCCCCCTTTATCTCTCCAAAAACAGCTCTCTGAGAGACTATCTCCTGGGTTACAATCCTCAGATTAGCTCAAATAAAATTTTCTGCTTCTTTCTTAGATTGACTATTGGTGATTTTTTTTTGGAGAGGATATAGGAATCTTTGGATATGTGTAGTCATTTTCTGTTCAATGGTATTATATTTTAAGATGTCTATACTCCCTCCATGACCTTTCATTACCAGTATCTGTTCCCTTTGGCATCTAAAGAGATATTCATAGTCCCAGCATCAAATATAGTCTATTTTGTGCCATCTGTGATTTCATACTGGATCCTCTGGCTCTCTTTTAGAACATTTAGGCTCCTCTGTAAGGTTACTATAATGTTCTGTTTTCCCTAGACTGGATGGTTTATGCTGGCTTAATAAATAATCACGCACACTTCTATTCTCAGAAGTTTTCCAGTGTGAATGATAAATGTTACCTTCTCATTTGAGTATTCTCCCTAATTTGAGCCACAGGAACTGGGAGCTTTTTCAGGCCTTCTCTGCCTAAATCTTTCTTGACACTGTCAACAACCCTACCTCCACAGGATGTTGGCACATGAGATTCTTCTACAAGTCTCCCCATTTCTCAGGGTGTCAATGGCAAGTGAGATATAGGGCTCTTTATTCAAACCAAACCAAATAAAGCAGCCCTTTATTCAAACCAAACCCTACCTGGGTTTTTACTGTTTCCCACTGCCTGAGGAGGGAGTGTCTGATAGGTCTGAACCAATTTCTGAATTCATGTCAGCCAATAATTAATTACTTTCCCCTATCTTTCTAGTTTTGCTTGGTAAAGAAATGGGGAAATTGGCTTTTCAAAAAAAAAAAAAAAAAGTTATAGTGGCAGAAGCCCTAAGCCTTGATTCCTTTAGGATTTTGCTTTTGATATGCAAAAACAGGCTTTCTAAAGTCCAAAACCTTTTCTCTCTCTTAAAAAGATTTGTCCTTGCAAATCAAAACCCTGCTTTTCAAGGCTATTTAGATACTTAGAAGTGTGTAATTTCACTCTAGTCTCTGTATCCTGCTACATAATTCCCTATCTGAGGCAATAGCCCCAGACACCTTAGCCTGAAGGAATAGTTTTACAGGGACCAAAGCAACAGAATAAAAAGTAACACATCGAGTCCTATACATCGCGTTGTGTACGTGTGTATTTTTTTTCTTTTCCTAAGGTATCAGATGAAGATCAAGTTAAATAATGTATCTGAAAAGGTAGTCTACATAAAACTGGTCATGAGGTGATTAAACAACAGATCCAGAGCCATCGTTACTGAGGAAAGGTTACTTAATTTATTAGAAAGGACATGCTGTGGCGCTAGGTAAGAACCGGGTAATTATTTTCCGCTCCTAAGCTAAATAAAAACTTGCTTCCAGCCCAAAGGATTAAAAATATTGCTCACACACTCATAAAAAGCAGAAAGCAAGTTGTGGATGTAAGAATGCAGCCGGCAGATAAAATTCTGTCAATCCCAGTGATTCAGAATGTTCAGGTTATAGACAGAGGCTAAGAGATACAACTTCACCATTAAATAGTCAAACAGGAAGCCAGCATTTTGCAGACTATATTGGAAGGAAGCAAAGCTGTCCATAGAAGACAACTGAAAAAAATGTGTTTTAAAGACTGTACTTTGACCCACTGCATAAAGCAAGGACTGAGACCCCTGAGGCAGACATCCAGCCTAGATAGCAAAGCACAAGAACTTTACTTGAATCTTCACAAAAGGACAAATTAGAAAATAAATTATTCAGATAATTACACCAGATCATTAGGAGGAAAATTGGAGCATGGTACCAGAACCTACTGAATGTCTTTTTCATTAAAAAAAAATAGATATATTTAAAAATGTGTGTTTCTCATTTCAAATAGTTCAGTCATTTCAATAAATTATTTTGCAATTTTTATAAAAATTTAAAATTTGCAGTTAATATTGTGCACAGATATTTGAGTGAAGGGATTTTGTCTGGCTCTAATAATAAAGACTTTTTTCACCTAACATAGGCTAAGTCCATTAATTAGAACTTGATATCTAAAGCAGATTTTATACTTTGTGCTATACTCCTGTAAATATAAAGTATTAAATAAAGAAATAATAATACAATAGTATAAAATGATAATTACGTTAAAAGATCTCAATATGGCCCGATTAACGTAATGTAATAAATTTTACTTCAAATTCCCACTTCATGGAGTCCCTTCCAGAACTGTTAGATGGCACAAACCTTATTAGAGAAAAATCCATGAAACGCATGACAGTGGGGAATCCTTCTTTCTTCCATCCACAGCCCCTGCCTTTTGAGCATCCTTCTATGATGAAGCTCTGAATAGACTACCCTTCTTCTTGAACCCTCGACCTCACATCCTTTAAGTGGATAAGGTATTCGTGCATCAATATTTTATTGAAATCCTATAATAAGTAGCATATGCATTACATTTCTAGGATAAGAAAAAGACCATTTTAGTAACAGGAATTAGCACTCTATTGAGTAGGAGATGACATTTGACTCCATGGGTCATTCTTCATAAGTCAAAATTCATTTAGTAATAGTAAAGCAGAAGAATGTGGGTAAGAGATCAATAAATAATGTATTCTATTCTGGCTCTAGGAGACAAAAATAGGATTAAATCAATCATAACGAAGTTTGTGTTTATAACATATTCTAATTTATTTTTAAAAAGCAATACCTGAAATGTTAATGGTAAGTAGGGCGGCAGGGGAGCTCAAGAGGTGATGTGTCTTCACTGGGTATGACTTTGCATATCTATGACTGCAGATGGCAGAGGTGATGTTATTTTTTAAAACCAGGGGCTTTGCAATGGTCAATAATTCTGTATACTATCCTCCTTGTCCTTTACAGCAAATATTATTCAGTTTTCAGGAAAGATCTCAAGTCCTAGTTCCTTCAAGACAATTGATTTGTTTTGTCTCTTCTGACCTCTAGTGATCACTTTGTTCTTTAAGCTCTTACATTTCAAGACCAGACCATTTGCTCTTTGTTTTTATATTGTAAATTTTTTGGCCTTAATAGCATAATGTAAGTTTGCATTCTCACCTACATAACCATAAGCATTATGAACTCAGTGAATATGTCTTACATTTCCTTTTATCCTAAAAAATACCCTTGACAATGAGTGTTCCATAGAAGTTGCACAATAAATATGTACTAGAAATGACTGGACTGTACGAAACAAGCTATGTGTGACTAGAAGTTAGGAGAACATTGGATTACAAGGCATGGCTTCTCAGATGCCGCTGGCAATGTTTTTTTACCTTTCTGGGCAAGATAACTGTCTCCTTAATCGGCATTACTATAAGAAATAGCCCTAGATCTACCTTGTCAATAATGTCATTTCTTTGATGACACAGCTCAAACACATCTCACTGTAAGAATCCTCTTAAAGTATATTAATTCAGGAACGCTGTAACTTCATAAGTAGCAATATGAGGAGCAACCACCTATGGAGTGCCAGGTTTTGTACCAGGTGTGAGGCATTGAAAGTGGTATCCAAAAAGGGCATTTTTCATACCTAATGATTATTACCGTTTACTGAGGAACAAATATATTAAATAATCGCTGAGTGAAATGTATATATGTTAAGTGAAAAATATCAGTGGACCTATTTCATAATTTTTGGTCTAAGAATATCTCTATGAGAAAGCAATATTTAAACTCTGGCTTGAAGAAATAAATGGAGCTAGGCAAAAAAAGGGAAAAGAAAAATAATATGCAAAGAAAGGAAAAGATTATGCCTGTTTTAGAGTAAATGAAAGGTGGACCGAAGCTTAGTGAAGAGGAGGAAGGCATGAGCAAAGGTTGACATATAACTATTCCTGACCCATGTTGTTTGTCGAAAGCCCACCATGTTTCAGGCACTCTGCTAGGTGTTGGAAAAACAATAGTGAAACTTATCATGTCTTACCTGACAAGGTTTTTTGTTCTGAGTTTATACTGTAGTAGTAGAGACAAATATCAACCAAATGATTGACTGGAGAGTAACTGAGTTGGATTCTTTTCAAAATTGGAACAGATAACTATAAAGATAAATGTTATGACTCATTTTAAGTATAGGACAAAGATTATGTCTATACTAGTAATACGCGAGGGTGCAACAAAAGAGTTGTCTTAAATTGGGAAGTCAGTAAAAGTTTCCCTGAGAGAAATTCTTAAACTGAGATTGAAACTAAAAATGAGAGCTGGTATGAAAAGGGGAATATAGAGGAAAGAGAACATGCAAGCATATGGAGGGAGCATAATATTTCCAAGAAATCAATATTAGGTCAATATTGTGTAGCAATACACAAACAAGATAGAGAATGCCTCAGGAGCCAGACTATGCAATATCTTCCAGACCATGTGAAAGATTTATATATGTGAAATATATATATATATACATATATATATATAATTTATATATATTATGTAATCCTATTACAGGGCAGCCATTGGAGTATTTTAAGCAGGAGCAATGACATGATCAAACTTGCATTTTGAAAAGATCATTAGAACTTTCTATGACAAGCAGATAGGAAAAAGTGCTCTGAGGGGATTGGCGCTTTACCACCACAGTGGCACAAAAAGACAAGAGGGAAAAAATGTGACCAAAATAACATATTTTATATAAAGTCTGCCTGAGCTAAAGAAGGATCTGAGGGAGACTAGTTTTAGAAGTGAGGTGGGTCTCAAAGAGGAAGCTCTGTCATTGGCTTCCCCTGCCCCAGGAATTCAATGAGCAAGGGATTGGTTCTGCTTTTAAAATTCAGGACTAGAATGGGAACTCAGTCAACTTTAAAAATGGGGATAATTTTAAGGCAACTGCACAAGGGTACTTCTTTACCATTGCACATAGGAAAACAGAACATGTCCCAGTATCACAGAAGTTCAAGCAACATTGGCAGTTTAAGAAAATAGAGAGACTCACTCCTAAGTGACAAGTCCCAGGGGGAGAAACAGAAATTCACATAGGCTTGGAAGAAAACCATATAAAGGGTATACATGCTTAGCTTCTTGAAAGATGAGAGAGAAGGGCTGGTGAATGATCATAGACCAGATGCTTCACCCTGATAATATGCGGATGCTCCCAGAATGTAGTATCCATTCTCTGAGCAAGGAAATCCTGAATAGCAAAAGAAATTTAGAGAAGGTTTCTACTTTTCTTCACAACTGAAAACATGGTTGAAATATTATAACTATTGTCTGTAACTGTGTCAGCCTAAGGGGATGTATAGCATTTTCATATTAACAAATATTTTTTTCCAGTGACTTCCTATCATAGGTAACCTTTCACCCTTCAGGCAGCAGTGAGGACTTTCTTCAAACAGAAAAGTGATGTCACTCTTGAAGAATTTAAGAGTGGATTCATTTTAAGAACTAATTATCTACAGAGGGGAAGGTATGCAGGAACCCCAAGTGGTAGTGCAGTAACCTGTAGTTTAGTTTCAGGTTTGCAGGTAAGCAGTTAGCACACCAAGTCAAAAGCACAGAGGATAGGTGCACTTCCTGGTATCTGGAAGGAAGTTTGTGTGGGGAGTTTGTGGCCTTGAGAGAAGCAGTGTCTTAGGCCACAGCTCGCTCCACTCCAGACAACCCTGCAGGGAGAGAGCTAGGGGGAAATACCCTGATCTCATGCCTTTTCCCTCTACCCTTCTGCTGCAACTCCCCTTTGGGGAGTCCAACAGGAAAGCAGAGGGCATGGGAAACAGTACACATGTTAGCTAGAGGCCATCCTTCTGGACAAAGCTGGGTGAGGAATTTGGGGAAATGTTCTACAGGGGCAAACTCACAGGCATACTCTGCCTTGCTTATCTCTTGAGGGGCAAAGGAAGAGATCTAGCACAAACTGCCTTCAGTGGATGGTTGATAGAGCATGTATGCCAAGAATCTTAACTTTTAGATCTCTAAATAGGAATTTTTGAAGCTTTGTGCAGAAACAAGTTGAGAGAAAACAAAATCTGGCTTTGAATGCCAAAGTGACGTTTATGCCATAAACAACAGATATGGGAAGAATGTTTGCCAATATGAGATAATTTTCACATTCTAGACTTGATAAAGCATCTATGTGCTAGGGATGATAAACCGGATTTGACACCATGATGACAGGTCCTGTGCCTTACACATCTTAACAACCATTGTGCAGTAATACTGGAGCACCTTTTTAATCTCAGGGATCTGTGAGTACCTGCCACTAGTGCTGCCCTTTGGAAGTGGAACTCTCAGAGGGTGGTTATTGTCATAGGTATCACTGTGAGGGGGCAGGAGAATAGAGCGAGATGCATCTGAAATTGGCCAGGGAGGGCATGATGACAGCCTGAGGCCCTTGAGGCTTGACAAAGACATAGAGGAGCAGTAAAAATATTTCATGTTCCCCCAAAGAATAAGCCAAACAGCTGGATAAGAAAACTACCAGCCTAAAAGGGGTTTTGTGATCATGATAAGGCCACTGTAGCCTAAGATATTAGAGTAGACCCTATGAACAAGAGGCCAGATGAAGATGCAATGAACTCAGTGACACATCTCCACCCCCACAGCCGCTCCCATCCCAGTGGAGAAATGTCAACAGCTAAGAAGCAGAAATGATGAAGTCCAAAAGCCACAATGAATGACTGTATATACTAGGAGATATTTGTGCAGGAGAGTTTAAGAACCATCCAAGTTTCCTATTAGTCTCAGAATTTAGAATCAGTTTAATGAATAAAAGAGAGGGAAGGAAGAAATTTAGAATTTGACTACGTTACATGCAATGAATAAGAAATAAAAATATGGATGAGTTCTACCTGAAAATGACTGAATTAAGTTTTCTGCTTTGACCCTTACCTCGATTCCCACCCCCCTAATTATACTCTAGGCAGTTATAGGAAAATGAAGAAAGCTGTGTTTTTGTACCCCTAAGTTTGTGGCTGGTAAAATAACACGTTAGCAATTGGATTTGAAGGCATCCATGGGTGGACCATGGGCTTTGTGGCAGGTTGGGTTCCCTGGAAAGCAGACTTTGAGGTAAACATGTGTGCAGAGATTTTACTAGAGGTTTGCTTTGATATCAGCATCTGTGGAAAGGAAGAAAAGGAAGTAGGACTGAACAGAGGAAATTGAGCCCTCTCCTCCCTGGCCTCTGACCAGCCAGAGTCACTCATCACCGTCTATGAATCCATTACCTTGGGGCACTTCTCTTCCCATACAATGTGGATGATGAAATGTACCACCCAAAGCTCTGCCCATAACGTAATCACCATTCCTTTTCAGCTGACCCATCTGTAAACCAATCTCAGGCATTTTTTTCCACTGTAATTAAGTTATGATATCCCTCATACAGACATTGGTATCAGCTAAAGAAGAGGCTCTGATTCAACAATGGTAGATGATGTGAGATTCTGGGCCAAGTATTTACGTAGCTGACTTATGCCACCCGAACCTGCTCATGCTTGATCCTATATGTACACATTCCAGGTTACTAGATAGATTGTTGCTGGTCCTGCCCAAGTTTTTAGACAAATCCAGCTCATAGTAAGCCATTTTGACTGCATGATGACTTTAGATTTCATTAGTAGTCATTCTCAGGACCTAGAAACACACGAGGGTTTTTTTAAGGTATATAATGTTGCACTGTAGATGGCATAGGCTTGCTCCATAAATCTGGGGTCTGTTTTAGATATTCCCATTGGGCTTGTAAGAAAAGCCACAGGGTCTTCTAATACCTTCTAATACCACAAGGTCTGCTGGGCTATATGGCACAAGAAGCAGTGCTGCTTGTGGTGCAGTATGAATGTATTGCAGAGTTTTTTCTTCTGTGATCCCCACTAACTAACAGCCTTTTTTCTCACCTAGTATATTGGTCCAAACAGTATTTCCAGCCATGGTATATGCTGGTCAGAACCCAAAGAAGCCTAGAAGGCATTGTGCTTTCTTCTCTGTGGCTGGAAGTACCAGATGCAATTAGAATCCAGACATTAGAAAGCAGGCGTCCCTGCATGCCTCAGAGCTATTTTAATATGTTGCAGAGGTCTGAATTTTCATGGAGTTTTTCACTCTCTGTAGCACACATTCTTACCAAGGACCCAGTATACGTTTCATTTATAGTTTATCCAGTCTAATGGCATGATGTCATTAGAATGATGGAACAATGAGACATTCTTTGAGATGTTCAGCAGGTCCTGGTTCAAACTATATGATGACAGAGAGCAGGAGAGTTAACAGTTTTGGGGAAAGACTGCAACTGTATACTGATTTCTTGTCTGAGTAAATCTGAGCTGTTTCTGACAATTATACTTTCACCTTATCAATGGTCACATAATATGTACTCGAAGACATTTTGATCAGTTTTAACAAAGATTCTTTATCTGGTACAAAAGCTCCGATTGGGGTTACTATTTCATTGATTTTACAGTAGTTCACTATAATACCCTAGGATCCGTCTGGTTTTTGCATACACCACCATCTGGTTTTTGCGTGGATCAACCTGGTACATTAAATGGATATATGATGAGGATTATTACCTTTGCACTCTTTAGGTCTCTAAGTGTGGCACTGATTTTTGTCACAACCCCCAAGGGTACAATATTGTTTTGATTTACCATCTTGGCTGGTGGGAATTTGGGGAGACAATTTCAGAGGCTTCTACTTGGCCTCCCCAGTTCAATATCTTTTATCTCATAGAACAGGAAACCAACACGCAATTTGTGCCAACAAACACCAAGTATGAGTTTCCCATTAGGGACTGTGCAAATAATCAGCATGGGTCTAAAGACTTTATTTATTACTTGGTCTTATTATGCATTCCTTTTAGTAGTAAACCATGATGACATTTCAAATCTTAGAGAATCAATTAGAAGTCAGACCTGTGGCCAAGAGTCCTTGAAATATTTGGATTGTCTCCTTTCCTATCACAAGTACTCACTTATATGGTCACAGGTTCTTTGGAGTAAACTTGGGGAAATAACTGCCATGGTCACTTCCCATGGTGCTATAGAGAGAGTGTTCCTTCCTGGGGACCTTTCCTTCAATCAATGTGTTCCGGATCTGAAAACTTTCTCAAGACCAGAAACTGGGCAAGAGATATAAGACTCTCTTCATCTCCCTAATCATTTATCTTTAATTCATTTTGAATTATACATTAAGCAATGCTTGTATAGGCTAATCTCTTTAGACCCTAGAAATGCCATGTTCTATTCATCATCTTCATAACTCTCTATGTCAGTCACTACTACTTGGCCTCTGTCTGATCTTGCCACTGTATGTGACAATTGCGTGCTCCTGTCTTTTAACAGTTAAGTGCTGCCACCTGGCCAATGTGGTTTTGGAATCCTGTTATCCCCATCAGTATCAGTGAGCCCAGTATTGTAAAGACATCCCTTTACTGCCAGCCCTGGCCTAGAGGGAAACAACTCATGAGTATCTTAGTGAATCTCACTAGCAGATTCCTAACTGGTTTGGTAAATGGTGTATCCACTGTGTCCTCCCTGGAACACAGTTCTCTGGTTGGTTTTTCCAGCTGTACTAAATATCCATCCTAGCATGACTGAGTCTTTTATATCTGTCTGACATGCAAATACTGTCATTTTTATCTTACTTAGTGTAAACCTCTATTTTTCCATGTTTCTAGTAATCATGCTAGAAACTTGTTTACACCATCCATGAGATAATATAAAACTATATTTAGTGTTGGGAGTCAGAGGGTCAAAAGTTAAGTAGAAAATGCATATTCGAATCCCTATAAAAAACATTTTTTGAAAGTATAAGTTTTAAAATTTTACTTATGGACAATAAATTCAAACCTTCTAAAAAAGCTGCTTGCAGAATTAACAGTTGATAGCTAACAGAATAATCTTGTTTCTAGATACAGGCGAAAGAGGAAGATATGCAAGTGGTTGGTAAATACTACTGATGGATAAAGGGAAGGCAAATTATGTAACTGATGCAGCCAATATATCATTTCTGGGATAAACCTTATCTTCACATTTTCTTTCTTCTTCCTTCCTCCTTCTCCCTTCCTTCCTTCCTTTTCTTTCTTCCTTCCTCCCTCCCTTCCTTTCTTTCTTTCTTTCTTTTTTTCTTGCTTTCTTGTTTTCCCCTAATTTTTTTTAACATATAACAGAAACCCTGTGAAGCTCCATTAAATACTGTGATGTGGAAATACAAAATCTTCAGTATTCTGAAGTTCTGAGTCAAGAACTTAAAGGATCCAGGCAGTATATTTGGGCAAGTTTTAACTTAGAAATAGGAAGGTGATTACAAGAATTAACCAGCTGGTTAAGTGGTTGGTATCAAAGATTTGAATTTCATATTTTTCACTGTGAATTGTGATGCCAAGATGATAAATGGATGCCAGCAGTTCAAGTGCATTTCATGGAGATGGGAAAATAGCAGTTATTAGGAGCCTCAGAACTATAGCTATAATTATAATAATAATAGCTAATATATTAGCATTTATTAATGTTTGCTATGCTAAAACTTTAAATATATTATTCATTTAACATGTATCTTGCCACAATATAGAAGTACTGCAAAAATCCATGTTTTATTGAGGAATAATGGAATCACAGAGGTGATTTCTAAGTTGACAAAGGACACTGTATAAATGGAAGATTAGATTCACACATAAGCATAACTGACTTAAAAGCCAGGATTCTCAACCAGTGGTTCTCCACTTATGTGGAGTGGCATGGCATACTGGTGAAATGCAGGATTGTCACATGTATGCAACCAAGACCTCATCCACATAAAATATTAATTTCTGAACAACACAATGTATATATTATTACACAAGTATCTGTCAGGCAGATTTTGAGCTGAGCGAGTTAAGCAGTGCTTGGTAGAATGAAGTATAACATGCAGTAGGATTTAAAATAAGTGGCATAATATCAGGTTGTTGAAAAACCATCTATTTATGGAGACCAAAGTTTGATTTATGAATATATAATACAATAAGGTCAAAGAAATAAACACTGAAATTCATATAGCAAGAGTGAGTAATATCGTAACAGTGGTTGCACACATACACACACACAAACATGGTGAGATTTTGCTACACTGTAGGAATGTTATGTTATAATCATTACTGACCTAGCTAGTGATTCCTTCTAGTATATTGTCCAAAATCAGAGTATTTGAAAATATAGCATGAACTAAAAATATCTGGAAAACAACAAGACAGTTTTGCCAATATTCTGATTTTCCAAACCTGATCCAAAGAATTATAGAGAAATTATACGGAAAGACAAGAAAAGATCAAGAAAAAAGAAATCTACAAAATCACATAAAAATAAGAAAAATATTCAATTCAACACACAAAAATTCTATAAAAGTATAGGCACTCAGTGATTTTTAGGTGAAAAATACTTAAAAGGGGTTCATGAATAACACTAAGTTCTCTATATACTACCTTAGAACATAATGACTACAAATGTAAATTGAAATGAATCTCAACACAAACAGATAAATAAAATTTAGGAGATATCATTGAGATTTTGAAGAGATAAATTGGCAAAGGAATCATGTGGTTTGTTTAAGAAACACACACACACGCATGACAATAGGAAAGCCGGGTTGTTGAAATGCCTGGAGTTGAATATGTGATAAAGACAACCATCCACATATATAATATAGATGTATGGTGAGAATTATTTAGGTGAAAACGAAAAGGAAGTGATAAATGGAATTAGAAGGATACCTCTGGGTTCAGTTCTCACCTCAACTTCCATGACTAAGTAACTGTTTCTGTTGTAGCAAAACATTGTTTGCCCTAATAAGCATGGTCATGTCGTAAAATGAAGAAGTGGTTCTGTTTGTGTTGTTGTTGCTAAAAAGATTTAATTCTAACACTATTGGCAATGCGGAAGCATAAAAACTCTGAGGGAAACAGAAAATATTGCTACACAAGCAAAAATATTTGATCAGTTAGAAATTTAGGCATAGTCAAACATGATCCTAGACACCTATTTACTTTAAAAATTTGACTGACTAGCAAGACAAAATAGTAACTGAACTCTCCCCATTGATAAGAAATTAGAATCTTTACAGCAACAAAATTCAGAGATAACTGCAATTTATCATTTTAAGCAATAAAACATTGACTTTTATTTACTTTATTCACTTAAATATATTCATACACGTCTCTGACATATTTAAGCCATTATTTTATTTAACATTTTTTGCGCACTCAGTATTATATTGACTATTAACATACTGTTGGTAAGTATTGTTGAGAATACAGGTTGCTTTCTGATTTAAGAGTTACTAAAATAAAACTATGGCAATGCCTCATTTTTGAAGAATTCCTTAAAAGTTATTTTTGAAAGAGGACTATTTTACATTGAAGAATTTAAAGGGTTTTTTTTCTAATTATAATCATTTAATTACTTTTTACACTTATAACTTAATTATAAACTATATAATTAAATAATTTCAGGGTGTTTAACTGAGTTCAGTATGCAACAAAAAAAGATTTATCCGACATTCAAGCAACCCATTTGCTTTGTTCCACATACTGTTGTAAGTCTGTGGATATATATACATGATTTGTCCCTTCTTTCATGGAGCTAACATTCTAGTGAGGAAAGGCAGACAATGAACAAGCAAATGAAGACACTATATAGGGGGCGATAAAATTATGGATACATAATGAAGGAAGGCGACAGAGAAAGAGGATAGGAGTCATGGGTGACTTTTCTATGAGGGCATTTTGAGCAGAGACCTTCAGAAAGAGGGAAAAATCTTGCACATATATTTGGTGGAAAATTCTAGGTAGAGGGAAAAGTAAAAGAAAAGCCCTAGGTGTAGTCATGTCCTGGGACTAATGTCAGAAAAGTATGGATGTCAGTATGGTGGGATTGAGCTTTGAAATTAATAATATAAATGAGTCAAGAAATACATACTCTTATTCCATATGAATATTATATATAAATATCATATATATGTTTATTATCCAAACTTACTTTTGCGAATAGTCATATGACAAAGATGATTAACTAGTACTTGAAGGGTGCTGTAAAATTTTAATATGTGAACTTAAAAATCCTGAGAAATAGATACTTTCAGTCTTAAGAAAAGAAAATATGGAGAACCACTTCTACGATTCCAAGAATTCCGACCAACAGCAAAAAAGGAACTGAGACACGATGACCAGTATTAAAATGTCCTTTACTATTATAGCCTTGGCATGTCTCACATGGACTGTTCTTCTTATAGTGGGGACTGGAAATGTTTTCTTTTCCTTTGAGATAGAGAAACTCATGATATATGGATTTCAGAAACTATTTCACAGAGTCATTCGCTTCCATTTATTTCAAATACCACTGCCTCGAGAGTAATAAATATGCAACCGCCCGTAGACACAATGAAGTATTTAATCTTGAGCAAAAGGTTGTTGAGGTGTTAAACATGAAAGCCACAGAAAGTGTTTCTCTGCTCTGAGGAAAATAAAATTCTATTCTGGATATTTGTGTCCAAAAATGAACAAGGAGATTAAGGCCAAATGTGGACTTAGGAAGATTAAATGAATTTATTGTATCCTGTAATTTTTCTTTTTAAAGCTGACCCTGTAAAACGAAATTCAATATTTTTCAGAAAGGAAATTGGTTGGAAGAAATAGATACAGAGCAATGTAACTTTACAAATGCTAGTATTCACATGCATCTTAAAATTAGAAGTTAAAAGTGGGATAAAATTTGAATAATATGAATATTAGGGGAGCAGATAGTCTTTTTCACTTCATTCCCTGGTGTTCTGCCCAAATGAAGATAGACAAATTCAATAAAAGTCTAAAAGAAAAATTATCTACATATGGGAAGGTAAATTTTCTTCCCTCCTTTTGTTTTGCTTTGTACTCTTTAAATCCCCAACTCAGTGACGAAGTCCATCGGAAAAAAACAATTATAGGGAGCATATTAGAGAACATTTACCTGAACAACGACCAATGAAAATCATAAGAGAAACTTGCTCTGAGAAATACACTGTTATAAACTGTTTAATCATTCACTATGAGAAATAAGGGATTACTAGATTCCTTATATTCACTGGCAATGTGCTTTTAAAAATACAATATTGAAATACCAGCAAATAGGAGACATGATGAAACTAAAGGCATATAGGACTAATGAAAAAGAGCCCTTTCTATGCTTATGTAGGCTAGTTCCATACCATAAAGAAAATACATTATAATTTCTTTAAAATTATATTCTGAGCATGCTAATATACACACAATATTAGGACAGCTGAAGTTATTAATAACTCCATTTTATAAAAATCAGAAATCATAATCATTAATAATTATGGTCAAATAAAACATCTTATGATTCACAATTCAATGGCTTGGGGAGGGACTAGTAAAGCTCAATAAGGTCTAACAGGGTTGCTTTCTAACTAGAAAGAAGCTTTATCTGTCATCTGTATACAAGCTGAACAATTTGTACATGCTCTGGACTCTTCTATTAGCAAAAAATCACCTTGAGGTGTTTATATTATATTACAGATTTTGTTTGGTGAAGCTTTCTATAAGGTATGTAGAAAGAGTAAATATTTTAGATTTTGCAGGCTCTATGGTCTCTGTCTCAGCTACTCAACTCTGCTAATACGGTGAGAAGGCACTCCTAGACAATACATAAATGAGTAAGGTGTTCAATAAATAAATGAATAAATGCGTTCAAATTAAACTTTATTTACAAACATAGGCAGTGGGCCAGATTTAACCTGAAAACCACCATTGGCCAATTCCTGTTCTGAATAAATCTATAAAACTTTGTCAAAAAATTTAATACAGGATACATAAATAGCAACTATCAACTGAATTATATATAAAATAAGTAGTCAAGTAATAAAATTTGTTTCTCTTTTGATACTTGAAATAATTGACTGTCAAAGGATAAATTTACCGGGTATATTCTATCTCACTAGAAATACATAGTGAGATATATTCTATCTCATTAGAAAAACTAAACTTCAGTAAGCAGTTAGAATATCAGTATAATGGGTCTTTCTGAGTTAGTAAAATTAGCGGGGGGTTCCACTTCTGGTATGTCTGGGGAAGTTCCTGCTAGACCTATGTTCACACAGATCACTCTGAACAAAATACGAAGGCACTGGAGTGTGAACAAATACAGCAGATTAAGGAGAGGAGTCAAATATCAAAAAAAGGAAATGGCTTGGACTAGCTTGACCGTTGTTATGCTGGCTTTAAGTTTTAAGGAAGATCTCTGTGGCACAATAATGGAAAGTGTAGTACAGAACTATATATGAAATGGATAAACAACAAGGAACTGCTGTATATCACAGGGAACTATATTCAGTATCTTGTAACAACCTATAATGGAAAGCAATCTGAAAAATAATATATATCTGTATGTATAACCGAATCACTTTGTTATACACCTGAAACATTGTAAATCAACTATACTTTTAAAACTGTGCAGTATTTTCAGCCTGAAAAAGCAGAAGACAGAGTCTGGGGCAATGACAGTGGTTATAAAATGAAGGATGAAGCTGAGAGAAGAGACAGCCAAAGTGAAGGAGCCCCAAACTCTATATATAAACTCTGCTGTATCTCTGACTTAGTATGAACTGCACATGCTAGAGACAGACTTCAGCTAGAGAGAAAAGACCTAACCTGGGATTTGTTAGTTGCCTAAGAGAGAGTTTGCATTTTCATTATAACGAAGTTAAATGCCTACTAAACCATACAAACCGAAAAGTCAACAATTTTTGGACTAATGTCACTTTCACAATGTTCAGGATATAACCAATTACTCTACATACAAAGAACTAAGAATGTGTGACATATTCCGTAAAAATAATGATTGATTTATGGAACAACCAAGCAAAAAACTGATAAGATATGGATGATGATAAGATCTGGATGATTAGAATAGCACCACTAATTACCTATTTTGATTTTTATACAACACTACCCCAACAGCAACAGCAAAACAAATCCCAAGGAAATAATGAATTTAAGTGCAGAAATCAATAAAATAGAAAACAGACCTCTAGCAGAATAGCTCAACAGAGAAAATTTCCTTCATTAAATGTTGCAAAGATTAACAAAATTTATAAACGTCTAAGCTGATTGACCAAGAAAAGATGTTAAGAACACAAATTATGGCTATTAATAATTAAAGGGTGGTTATCAGTACAGGTACATACAGAATAAGAGGTTATGAACAATTTTCTGCCAACAACGTCAATAATTTAGATCAAATGGACAATTTTCTTGAAAAATGTAACTTACTGAAACACACAGGAAACAAAGGACAAAATTTGAATAACTCTATGTCTAGTAAGTAAACTGAACCCATTTTCATAAACTTTCCAATAAGAAAACTCCAAAACCAGATAATATCACCGTAAATTCTTTCAAACATTTAAAGAAGAAATAATATCAATCTTGCACAAGTTCTTTCACAATATAGAGGAGAAGGGAACAATTTCAAAATTTAAAAAAATTAAAATAAAATAATTACTAGAGACTGATATAGTACCCCTATAAACCTACAGACAAGCTTAACTAACAGTATTTTAGAAACTCAAATCCAGCATTATAAAAGTGTAATGTATCATAGCCAATAGATTTTGTCACAGGAATGTAAGATCAATGAACTTTCCAAAGTCAACTGATGTAGTCCATTGTGTTAACAGGATAACAAAGAAAAAGTACAAATTAAATTTCAATAAATGAAACAAAGCATTTGATAAAATTTGACACTCCTTCAAAATTAAAATGTGTAGCAATTTGGTAATAAAAGGAAATTTCCTCTACCTGAAAAAGGACACTCATGAAAAACCTAAGGCTAACATGACATTTAACACTGAAAATTTGAATACCTTCTCTGAAGTAGGCAACAAGAAAAAAATGCCCATTCTCACCACTTCTGTGGAGTTCCTGGCCACTGCAGAAAGTGAGAAATAAAGGCATAAAGGTAAGAGCGTAGAAGTAAACCTATCTGCAGAAGGCATGTTGTTTACATATAAAATCATCAGAAATCTACAGTATAATTACCAGAACTAATCAGTGAATTCAGTAAGATATCAAGATTCAGGATTAATAAACAGAAAGTAATGATTTTTTTATACTATCAACAAAATATTTTAAAAATTCTATTAAGGACTTCCCTGGTAGCACAATGGTTGAGAATCCACCTGCCAGTGCAAGGGACACGGGTTTGATGCCTGGTCCAGGAAGATCCCACATGCAGAGGAGCAACTAAGCCCGTGCACCACAACTTACTGAGCCTGCGCTCTAGAGCCCGCATGCCACAACTACTGAAGCCCACGTGCCTAGAGCCCGTGCTCCACAACAAGAGACGCCACGGCCATGAGAAGCCCGCACACCGCAACGAAGAGTAGCCCCCACTCACTGCAACTAGAGAAAGCCCGTGCACAGCAACGAAGACCCAATGTAGCCAAAAATAAATAAATAAATAAATAATAATAATAAAAAAATGCTATTGAGTGTCAAGGAACATAAAGAATTTAGAAATAAATACAACAAAATATGTGCCAAGACCTCTACACTTAATGAAGATCTGAATAAATAGTAAGAAAAGTCATTGTCATGGACTGAGAGACTCCGTATTGGTAAGAAGTCAATTCCTCTCAGATATACAGATTCCACACAATGTCCAATCAAAATCTCAGCAAATTTTCTGTAGTAATTGACAATCTGATTCTAAAATGTGTATGGAGAAGCAAAGAACCTAGAATATTGAAAGCCATCTTGAAAAACAAATCTGGAGTATTTAGACCACCTGTTTTCAAAGCTGGTTATAAAGCTACAGTAATCAAGAGAATACAGTTTTGGCATAAGAATCAAACTACACATTAATAAAAGAAAATAGAAAGCCCAGAAGTAGACCCACATTTACATAATTTAATTTTCAACTTAGGCTTCAAAGCTAGCTGATGGGGCAAAAAAAGACTTTCAACAAATATTGCTGGAATTGCTGGATACGTACATGAGCATAAGAATAGTAACCCTGATGCCTACCTCGCATTCTACAAAAAATTTTAAATTGAGATGGAACATAGGTCTATATATAAAACTTAAAACCATAAAACTTATAGAGGAAAACATGAGTATGTTTTCTTGATTTGGAGGGTTTGGTAAATATTTCCTAGATAAGTCATAGAAATAAATAATTCTAAAAAATGATAAATTAGACTTTATTAAAATTAAAAACTTATACTCATAGAATGAAACATTAAGAAAATAAATAAAGAAGCTATAGTCCTTGTGGAGGTATTTACAAAAATATATTTTTGACAAAGTACTGGTATCTAAGTATCATAGGATACTATGAAAACAACTACAACTCAATAGTAAAAATGACAAACAGTCCAATAACAAAAATAGGCAAAATCTTTGAACAGACACTTCACAAAAGAAGATATGGAAACAACAAATAAGCACATGGAAAGGTGTCAACAGCTCAGTATCATTAGATATCAGCAAAATGCAAAAAAAACCCACGAGCTACTGCTATATATCCACCCAAAGTGACTAAAACAAAAGAGACATACCACACGAAATATTGACAAATATGTAGAACAACCAGAATCTCCATACATTCTTGGTGGAACTTCAAAATACTAAGCCATTCTGGAAAAATTTTGCCAATTTTTTTAGGAAATTACACATATACATTACCTTACCACTCATTAATTCTAACCCTAGACATCTATCCAAAAGAAATGAAAGTAAATGTCATAAAAATTTGTATGAGAATGTTCATAATAGCAAAGAACCGGACACGGCCACAATGTCCATTGATAAGACAATTTATAAACTATACTATATTCATAAGATGATACATTTTAAGTCAGCAATGGAAAGGGAATAAACTGCCCATATATTCAACAATATGGATGAATTTTGAAAGCTTTACACTAAATGAAAAAAGTCTATTAAAAAATGTACATATTGCATAATCATTCTACATTTATGAACTTCTAGAAGAGGCTAATTGAATATACAGTGGAAATTAACAATAACAATTCTTACCTGGTGATGTGACACAGATTGACTAGGAAAGGACAAGCGGCAACTCTTGGCGGGTGGGGGTGATGATGATTGTACATTGCTAGAGAGTTGTGTTATGTAGGTATATGGCAAAATTCAGAGAATGTGCATTAAAACGAGTGCATTCCATTTTACATACATTTTACATCATAAGAAAAGCTAAGCCAATATTAAGGGCTATCTAGTAATATACATTCTTATACCTTAAGGGGAAAGTATCTACAATTTATTTTTGAAACGCACCAAGAAAAACATAAATTTGGCCAGTGGATGCATAGACAGATAAATACATGGATAAATATATGACAAATCAAATATAGTACAATGATAATGATAGGACTTAGATGGTGTGTATACAGGGCATCTCTATAAAATTTCTTCAACTCTGGAAATTTGTATAATAAAATTATAAAATACAAACAAATATTAAATTATTGAGCCTTTTTATGATTTTAGTTTGTTCTAACAGCCTGAGACTTTGTCCTCCTTCAAAACTTGTTAGATTGAGTGGGCTGGGAGAAGGGGATGCTGAATTAACAACAGAGTAGTAGAACCTGCTGTGCAATGACTCCAGCAAGACACTTTGTAGCTGTAGCTTATTTTTGTTTTTATGGCAAAAAACACAGCATGAAGTCTCATTTCTACAAATGTGAAGTCAGTAGGTATTTACTGTCCTGTGTAACAGACTCATTCATGATTTGATGAAAGTTGTACCACTCCTCACATTATTGGTATGTATTGGTATGCACTGGTGCATGGTAGAGAGGATGTATTTAAATATGCATTAGGGAATTTCACTGAGACACACTGAAACTATTTTCCTTTGACAATTCATTTTATCAGAGCCTTTTAAAAGGTAGAGATGATTCCACCTGAAGTTCGTCTTCTGATTTGAAAATATATGAAGGGTTCTAAACGAAAATTTTCCCTAAAGGAAGCTGCAATCTGGGCTGGTGATACCTGCAATCACACCAAGGGCTTAAGGTTTTGTGGGTATCCCAATCTCAGGCACACTATAGGGACGAGCCGAGAAATATCCCCAGACAAAGTGTCCTGCTTTGAGGGTAAAGTGTATGAAGGTGAACTAAGATTGTTCAAACTGTGGAACGTGATAGCAACTTGCAAATTATGAAGTGAAATGGACCTATACAGTTTGTGTCAGGATCCTTTGGGAAGACTGCTCCATGACGAGGCAGTGAGGCAGCAATGAAATGATAGGTTCCGGAGGACAGATCATTTTTATAATAATTTACCTGCCTCATATCTGTTGTCAGAAAGATGCATCAATCACTTTGACTTGACAGCCAAACTCTTGGCGGCTCTCTGATCCTTTAGAGATGAGGTGGGAGGAGCAGGCACTTCACGAGTCGAGATTATATCCCAAGATCTATAAATGAGTTAGTTAGGAAAAAATTTCAGACCTTGTCACAGATAAATATAAAGTAATCTCGGGAACATTTCAGTGCCCTGGGAATTGTTCCCTCATCATCACAAGGCTTCAAGCTATTTTCCAACCCAGAAATTTTGAAGCTTAAAGACCTATCTGGGAGAGTGCGTGAAACTTTCTAACGCCCATATTCAAAACACTCACTTCAAGGAGGCTGTAAAGCTACAGAGAAGAGGTAGCCACCGACTCTTCATGGATGACAGTAGTTTTATTCCTCCTTATTTGCTGGCTAACCGTATCTGCCCAGCTTATGAAGAACTGAGAGGCTTATCTGGTGTCAGTTTTGGGGTTTCATCCCACCTCTCTCCTAGTTTCAACATGTTTCTCCACATACTACTGCACATTTGTTTCAAGTAACAACAGCCTCTTATTAAAATAAATGAGTAATTTAATTTCCAAATTCAACTAATAATTATCGATCAGTAACAGATTATTCATTTAGACAATTTGCTAATTCTATAGCTTACATGTTTTATCAAACAAATGTTTGCTTTCCGATTTCTTTTCTAACTCAGAGAATTTGAATTAAATAAAATGGGTTAAAATCACAGTTTGAGTACTGAAATGGAAAAAGATAAAAGAGATGTTTACTTCTCTTTTAATATATTTTCCTTCTCTAAGAGGGGCCCCTCTTGAGGTTTCAGAAGCTCCATATTGTCTGGTATTTGCAAACAAATGGGAATCAAATGCCAGATCCATGCCACATTATATTAGCTGAAACTAAAGTCAGTTTAATTTTTTTCCAATTGAGTTCAATCTTTGCGACCCTTTGTCCTTCAGTTTTAACAAGGAGAATAGAGTTCATTTAGAGCAGAAAAACTTCAGAGAAACTTAAGAACATAAAAAATAAGACCCTTGTATCCACTGAACAACTTTACTAAGTCACAGTGATCTAAGCTGATAGCTTTAAAATATCTTGCTTGCTGAATTACAACTAAATTAAAAAATCTATGCATAATATATCTTCACAGCTGAGATGGCTAATTTATGTAAAACAGAGTTGTAACATGGCTTTCTTGGAGATTGTGAAAAAAACTGTCCAACCAAGACTTCCAAGTCCCAAGTCCAAAAATGGTGTATGGTGTTTCTATAATCACAATTAAAAGAGCAAGTATAAAACATATTACATTCCACTGAAAAGCTACACGTTGATTATAAGAATATGGCATCAGTTTCACGACCTAGTTACACTATGCTCACTTGCAAGGATTTTTATTTTTAAAATGAAACATATTTAGTAGATGAATATCCCATCTTGTATCGTGAAGTTAGACTGTATATATGTAACATATATATTACCATTGTTAAATAATGTCATTATTTAATTAACCAAGTGGAAGGAGTGGCTATATTGAAAGCATGAGAAGTCAAGTGGACATAAAGGAAGCTATTATGGTAGTAAAATTTAATAGATTCAAAAGTGATGCAATTGTTGCACACAAATCAAACAATATCAGGACTAAGGAGCCTCTAAAGTAAATATTTTGAAATGTTATCAACAACCCAATGCATATAATTATTTTAGCCAAACCTCAACACAAAATATTTTTTCCAATAGAATGCAGGGAATGATACTTCAGTCTTTATTCTAATATGCTTGATTGAAAGTGATTCTCTTTTGTAGAGTATTGTAGTTTTATTGCCTAGATTTATGTGTCTTTTAGTTAAAAACAACGACAGGTCTTGTGTTACTATTATCGTAAGTAGAATTTAGCATTTCATAATTTATAAGATACTTGATTGCTCTGTCATTATTTTCTGACCAGACTGAATATAGACAAATTCTGCCAGGGGCAGATCTCTCTTTTGGTCACATTCTGGATAGGCATACCTGTCTCACTACCCACTCCCCTTTAACACCTTTAAATTATATGAAATTTGTGGTAGAGAATCTCAGTATTCCCTGATGTCCATTTTCACATTCTTTCTCAGTAATAGAACCCTCAATAATACCCAGAAGAAGGAACTCTGCAGCTAAAGGTGGTCAAGTGACCATGCTCTAGGTAGTGAGATATAAGCAGAATTGTTGGGTGTGAAATTTAGAAAGTGTTCTTAAAAAGAGGCACTTTTTTCTTCTTCTCCTCATTCTTCTTTAATCCTTCTTTTGTGTTACCTTTTATGTAAGAGATATGAGGACAAAATTCAAGACACTGCCTTGGATCATGAGGTAGAAGCCATCTATGATCTCACAGTTTCCGGAGTCAGAAGTTCAGGCATGGTTTAGGCTGGTCTTCTGCTCAGGGTCTCAGAGGCTGTAATCAAGGTGTCAGCTGGGACTGTGGCCTCCTCTGATGCTTGAGGGCCTCTTCTAGGCTCATGTGGTTGGCAGAATTCTGTTCCTAGCAGTTGCAGGACTGAGGCACTCAAACCCTAGAGGCTGCTGTCATTCCCTGCTTTGTGCCCTTCTCCATAATATGCCAGTTTGCTCCTTTGAAGCTAACAGGAGAATGTCTCTGCTCTTTCAAGTCTAACTTAGGGAAAGTCTGGGACCTCTTTTAAAGGGCTCATCTGATTGTCAGGCCCACAAAGGATAAGCTTCCTTTGAAAACTCAAAGTCAACAGATTAGGTACCTAAATTGCAAAATCCATTTACCTTTACCTTTTCCATATTCTATTGGTCAGAATAATGTCACAGTTTCTGCCTACCAAGAGAATTATATAGGGTATGTACACTAGTGTGCAGGATTCTTAGGGGTCATGTTAGAATTCTGTCCACCACACTGACAATTTTGTAAAACCACAAAGTAAATTATTAGAATAGTTCTGGCTGCTGAAACGTCTTTCTTCTGCACAAGAAATATTTATATCTTACTTATCCTGCTGATCTTCGTGTTTTGAACACTTGCAGTCAAACCTAATTCTAACAAATACAGTGATTATTCTCCCCTTTGCTACAGAGAGTAGACAATAACACCACACAGCTGCTCACCTGTGTCTCTCTATTTTTTCCTGGTACCTCTTACCCTGTTCATCTTCAGTTCTTCTCCCTGTGACCTTGTTAGCTGTTTTTTGGATAACCCATCTAAGTTGGATAATTCATATCTTTTCCTCTCTTGGTTGTGAAACTAATTGCTAGTTTGGAATTGGCTTTATGAAAATATTTCATAATTTGTTTTGTCTTGGCTCTAAGGGAAAATTGGCATTTTGCCATAAATACTTGGGAAAAACAATATTTATATTATGCTTCCCCTGTCCCACTCCAGTTTGTTTTTTCTCGCTTTATTTTCCACCGGTAAAGAACAAGATTATTGGCCACAATATATGTAAGGCATGGGTTTAGAATATTATTTGGGGAGAGAGGGTTCTGTTTTGTCTCTTCTTTCTTCAGTGCTTCTAGAATAATACACTGTTTAATTCACAAAAAGTAAAATGAAAAATAAGCATTCTAGGAGATAGGATAAAGCTGAGAATTTCTTAATCTCCTAGAAGTTTTTTGCATACCTTTCTAAAAAGATGGAAAAAGATGGGCAGTCTCCCTACTTATACTTCCTCCATTGCCTCTGCTGGGGTCTTCTAATTATACTTTTTTTTGACTCCCTCAGTTTATCGGGGACCTTAACTGTGAACTCAATTTCCAGATATTTCAGGACTATCATTACGCACACTGTCTCTGAGAGATTCTCATTCATGAGCTTGAGTTTCTCTGAAAGTCACAGTTCATAAGCAGATACCAGCTTTGAATTTGAAAAGTGTAAATAAAAATATATAGTTAAGGCAATCACACAAACTGATATGGATACACATCAGTCTACTGTTTCTATTAGCTTCCACAAGTCCCCAGGTTTTGATAGCTAGCAATATTCTTAGGAAATTACCTATCACATTTCCTTATAGAGGAATTGTACACATAACATTTTGATGGAAAGAAGCAGGAAGTAAGATTTGGGAAGATTTGAATGATGGCTCCTAATCACCTCCCCCCAAGAGTCCTTGAAAGGAAACATGAAACAATACTTTCGGAAAATGATGTTTAACATAATTAAAAATTTTCAGTTGGTGCTTAGAAACCAAGAGAAACTTGAACTCCTCAATAAATTCATGTCAGATAAGCTCTGATACTATTCTAAATATAGCCACTTAGATACTAGTCAGCTTTCCCTAAATTTACTTTCATTAAAAATTTATCTTCATCTTCTGTTCGCTTATATGAATATCAAATTCAAGTTTATTTCAAAGTTTTCTTTGAGATATCAACTAGTTAAACTTAAAAACAATTTCAAAGATAAGGCGAAGTCCAGAAAAGTGTATAATGTAAAACCAAGAGTACGTGGATTTAACACTACTTTCAAGATTAAATATACTTAGGAATTCTGTATTATCTAATAATTTTATGGGATCAACAGGCCTTTACTGTAGCTATATAGGCATTTACTTTCTTTTTAACCATTATATATTATCTATGAACATTTTAAAATACGCTAGCTCTGATGCATAATTCACCAACTATATCAGTTAAGATTTCAACAGGAAATCACGATCACTAAGGGATATTAGAAAATCAGGAACTTATTATAGACGTTAGTTGTTACACAATTGTTGGAGGAACTGAAGAATTAAAGGACCAGAAAGGATTAGGAAAAAGTCACCAAATAGCGCTAATGTAGATGAAAAAGTCAGAAGTGGCAGGCAGCTGCAAGGGTGGGACCACAAAGTGGGCAGGGTAGATATCCTTGGCAAGTTGTTGGCTCTTCATTGCTGCTGTCTCTGTGAGTTGACAGCTAAGCATCTAGTTGCTCAGTAGGGCCAGAAATTGATGAGGAGAGCTGGCCATGGAGCAAATTGAGAACAAGCTAAAACTCTGCATCTGTCTCACTGCTTAAACTGATGACAACTTTCAAAGTACAATGGCTTTTGTTTCACCTTCTTCTCCCCAACTTCAAACAACTACCTCTTGTGGTCAATCCTTACCTGAAACCACACAAGGAAGAAAATTCTGGAAAGTATCATGTTTTTCCAGTTTAAATTGACACAATACAAAATTACCCACTAACCCTGTTTCACCTTTTCAGGGTGAAAGCCGCCTTGATTTCACTTGCATTGTGAACATTTGGAAATCAACTTCTCCTACTGTACACTGAGTAGGATGAGGAAATAAAGTGCCTGGGAGGGTAAGTTAATTTCCCAAGGACACACAGAGAGTTAATGTTTAAACAAGTTCATTATTTTAACTCCCAGTCCAAGGTCCTTCCTTTTCTAACATGACAATGATAACTTTCTTCACTTAGGAGAGGGACTTTACATTGTGTCACTGCAAAACTGGTGGAGAAAAAAAAAAAACAGTAGTAAATAAGGTAATTTGCAGACATGTGGAGATAAAGTCTGTATAAATTTTCATATTAACTACTCTATCTTCTAAAAGACAAAATTAAATACCCTCTTTTCTTCTGTCAAGTTTCCATTTATAACAGACCATTACTAGAACTTTCTTTTAAGTCATTTTAAGGCATCTCATCATTTTATATTTCTTTGTCCATACTGTACTATATGAATTATTAAAGATTAATGCATCTATATGCTGAGTGACCAGCCATGCCTGATGGTTTTAAATATGCAGCCATTCTTTTCTCCTGGTATAATGATAAATTTACATTATAATTAACAGCCAAAGAATTCCTTTTTATGCCACATAATGATGACTGTCTTCAGCTTTGCTTTCCAGAAAGCACATCATAAAACACAGGGAAAATATATTTATTCTTAATATCCACATTTATGTATTTAATGAACATTACTGAACTTTTCAAGTACTTATTGGGAATGGAGGGGAAATAGTTGTGCACTATTATTTTATTTCAGTCTTAGAGAATGCAACCTTCAGCTGAAGCCGGAATGTTAATAATTAGCACCTCTATTAGAAGTCAGCTCCTGGTTTTCAAGCAGCATTATGCTGGGAAGCTATGTTTCCCAAGTGAATGAAGAATTATACAGTTTTATTAAAGAAGAGCCTTTCCTCTGAATACAATTTTAAGAAAATCTTCAAAGGAACAAATTTAAAGCCTCAAATCAGAGCACAGCACTAATTAGTGTGTAACAATGATTTAGGCAGAGAGCACCAGGCCTTGTTAATTTTCCAGGCCCATTCTGTAGTCTCTTTGCTATATATTTCTTTTGATAAGTCAATTTCATCTAGGTGCAGCTTTTTATAGTTTAACTACTGTCATAACACTTCTAAAGTTTTAGAAAATTGTACATACTGATGCTGAAATCTGGCAATTATCTTCTAACTCTGCATTCCAACAACTAATTTTATGGCTCAGCTTAAAATGCTTAATTCAATTTCAAGTATTTTGCATTTATAATATTACTTTAAGTGGCATGTCTCTGAATAAAATAATGTAACTACCTATTTGTTTATGTAACCTTCACACTTAGAAATAAAAATGTACATCAATCATCAATGATAAATCAAGTTATTTAAGATTTAAGGGTGTCAGGTAAATAAGTTCTCTTGAACACATTTCATCTCACAATGCCTCTTAGGAATTAGAAAACTTAAAATATCAGCTTTGTAATTTTACAATGTTATGTACTACAAATGTGTTATCAGAATAAATTGTTTTCTTCATTTAGTTAAGTACTGAAGTATTGATCT